>NC_042527.1:5915211-6597469 GCF_900963305.1 Echeneis naucrates
TCTACCACTATTGAAATGCAAGAAATATGTCAATCAATTGCCATGAAACTTTGGGAATGTTATCACAAAGACTATTTCGATCTTATTTTTCAGCTCTTTCTCTCTTTATCAGTTAATTCAAGGTTGTGCCACTTTCAACATCCTAATGTCGGCTGACAAGTCACAGCTGTCCTGTTGCTGGAACATCAAACCTGGGAAAAAAACAAAAAGACCTTGGAGACTGCAAATGCATGAAGATTTTTTGTTGAAGTGACCCCCCTGCAATCAGCATGCCCTTAGAGTGGAAATGCCAGTTTGTCTGTCATTACACAACTGTGGTCTAAAGTGAAAAATCCGCCTGTCATGAAGTTAGGTGTGAAAATTCGGATCCCTGGTGGTTTTTAATGATCAGCCTATTTGTTAGTACTTTGCCATTTCAGCATGAAAAGTTGCTAAATTATATGGTGAAAATAATCAGGACATTATTGTTTGTCACCGTGAGCATGATGGCATGTTGACATTAGTGTTTAGCGTCACTGAGCTCTTAGTATGATGGCAGACTCATATGAAGTCAGGGACTCAGGCCAGTCAGAGTAGTAGAGGGTTATGTTGAATATGAAATGAAACGTTTGATTATATTTTTTGTTCACAGTAACTGTAACTAGAATGCCATCTACAACATGATGTCTATCTGATATTTGAATATTTAAACAGTTTTGTCAGGTACGGGCAGAAATGCAAGACAAACAACTCAGGAGAATTGAAAATTCTCTCTTCTGAGTTGTTGTGTTTTATTTTATTTTTTCTTTGATAGCTCTTTGTTTGACTGTTTTCTGCCTAGTGCATGCTGTGATATGTTTTAGCTCCCATGACCCCAACCTCGAAAAATGACACAATGGAAAAGACAGACAGGTAAGAGTCACTCATGTGACTGTTTTAACTGCTGTTCAGGTGTAGAGCTGCAGCTGAAACAGTCACTAGATCTCCAATTAAAACACATTACATTACAATTATGAAAATGAAAAGACATTTGTGTTGTATCACACAATTTCATCTTTACATGAAAATTTAATTAGTCTTTTAGGATGCAAAGAGAAAAACAAATATTCCTCTATCTTTGTAATTGGATCTCTAAGGATTTGATGATAGTTAAAGTACATTAGACGCCCTGGAGTGTGTGTGAGTGTGTGTGTCACTGTATGTGTGAGTGTGTGCATAAATGAGCCACCAGTCACCAGTCATTCGTGGGGACACAACAAAATTAACATGGGTGTGTGCGCTTGTAGGTATGTACAGGAGTGTGCTTGTGTGTACATAAATGCATGTAAGTGTGTGTGTGTGTGTGTGTTAGAGTATGTGTTTTATTGTGTGTATGTGTGTGCCCGCAATCCCAGCAGGGTGTTTTTTTTTAAGCAGAGGAGATCAAAGAGACATTAGTATTCTGAAATAAATCACATGCCCAGGCCTCACTGTGTGGGTCCCCAAACACATACACAGGAGACACACACACTCTCTGTCTCATTCTCTCCATCTCCTCCTTTCTCTTTCCCCCTACCATCTCTCTCTTCAAAAGACACCACCAGCCCGCACCTCCTTCACCACCACTCTTCCCTTCTCCCCTCCTCTACCCAGCCCCTAGCGGCCTTCAGAGCTATCTGCTTACTGGCTCTGAATCCTTTGTTACATCCTTTCAGTTTCTCACGTTCCAACTTGAGCCCCGTCTCCTCCCTCCGTCTGCAAATAAGCAGGAAAATGCTTTGTCAGAGGAAACTGTTGTTCGTCGCTGAAAAAGTCAGAAACGCAAAGTAGGGGTTTTTGACAAGTATATCCTTAGGGAGAGACCTCTCGTTCTCTTTGCTTCTCTCCAGCTTTCTCCTTTCTTCCTTTGACCCTCTCCTTATTTCACACCTCTTTCACTCTAGCTCTCTTTCGTCAACTCCCATCCAAGCTCAGCAGCAGACTGTTTCTGAACAATTTTTTCCCCACAATTTTGTGCATGAATATCTTCATAGAGGAGTGCGAACACTTCCAAGACTTTTGACATGGCCACGACTCACTCATAAGTTTGGGAGCAATGAGAGATAGTCTGCGTCAGCTGGACTTTACTTTGCTCTGAAAGACGGTCCCTGCCTTTGGAGATGCGAGAAAGAGGCAAACAGAGGGAGTGGAGTGAAAGGAGGGTGAGGAAAATGATTGACATGTTGCAGCTGGGAGAGAAAGAAGCAAATTTTAAACCACAGAATTAGAATGAATAGAACATAAATGTTGTAGCTTCTTGACGGGTATATCTACAATATCTGTGAGATTCAGGATTTTCTTTGTGCTCTGTTGCTAGAGTGTGTACTCTTTCGTACTCTTGTACATTTGTATGTATGCGTGCATGTGGGTATGTGTGTAGGATGGATAAGTTTAGGCCAATATGTGCATGCATACTCTTATGTATGTGCATGTTCATGTGTCTGTGCATGTCTATATGTGTGTGTCATTTTGATCGCCACCCACATGAATATGCAGATCAGTTTTAGAGAGCGTATGTGCTCAGCATTAAAGCCCACTCTCCACTGCTGACCTAATTTCACACTGCAGTATTTGTGTGTGTGTGTGTGTGTGTGTGCACTTGCTTATCAATGTATTTCACCAAGCTTGTAAAAATTGTGTGGCTGAGGTGGAGGTGTGAGTGTAGGTGTGTGTGTGTGTCACTTGGCATATGAATGTTTACAGTATGAAGCAAAAACACATGGGATGAGTCTCATCCAGCACACACTACACACACACATACAATAACACAGTTGGCTGTGAATAACAAAAGCTCACAACAACACACTGAGCCAACTCTACAAGCAGAGCAAGATTCTTGTATGTTTTTATTTCTTTCTCATGTTCCTTAAAGTGATCAAAGATTTTCAAATGTATAACATTCATTTGTTCATCTTCTTCCGCTTATCCGTTTCTGGGTCATGTGGGTGCTGGAGCCAATCCCAGCTCACTCTGGGTGAGGGGCGGGGTCACCCTGGACAGGTCAGCAGTCCATCACAGGACCAACACATAGAGACAGACAGAGACCAACAACCATTCACACTCAGAACTACAGACAATTTAGAATCAGCAGTTAACCCAAACATGATGTCTTTGGACGGAGGGAGGAAACCCACGCATGGCGAGAACAGAAAGGCCTCAGGCCTCGGACAAAAAATGAAAAATAAATGTAAACTATGTTAAACGATAACACAAAGATACCTCACATGTATATATGTATATTATGCACTACCGCTGTTTTGTGCTCAAAAAGGGGTAAGAAGAAACTTGAGCTTATGGAGTCACCCCTTTTCACAACAGAGTGTAGCGCCTTAATCTGCACATCTGATGACCATCAGAAAGTAACCCCATTGGTTGCATTGATGTCTATGGGGAAATCGCCCTCCTTCCCCCTTGATTATTAGTTCAGTAAATGTTTTCCTGACGAGTTTATGCTCTCAGTCTTTAGTTTTAAGTCTTCCTCGATACATGATGTTCATTTTTTAGATGATTTCCCCATTTGGAGGAAAATAGATCATAAAGCAGGGGATGTGTTATGGGCGTGGCTACTGAGTGATTGACAGACTTTAGCACACAATCAGAAAACAGTACAGACCAAGTCAGTTTGAGCCCTCACTCCTCTTCAGCTCCACCTTCTTCTCCAAATACAGTTTCTTCTGTTTCATTCAAAGTGCATTTATTTTATTTATTTTTTGTATATATGGTATCTCTACTACACACACATCAATGATACAACAGGAATGTGGGTCTATTTTTTGAGTATAATGCTCAAAGACATACATGAAGACAAACCCCCAACCTTCTGCTCGGTGTATGACCCTCTCTACCATCGCTGACATTTTTGGATATTGCATTAGCTTTTCTTCTAAGCTATATTTAGAGTTCGATGAGAAGATAGTCGCCCCTATCATTTCTCTGCTCAGTATCGACAGCAACAGCAGACCAGCTCCACTTGGCCCTCGAAATGTTTTCACGGACAAAATCTTTAACAAGTTCCAAAATGCAGCCGTGCGGCATACTTGAACTTTTTTCATTTTGATGTCGACACATTCTATCAACAGACTTCCATGCTGTCAACTCAGCAGTGCCAGTCAGCAGAATGGTGCAGGACAAGCCGTCAGTTCGTCTAGCCTGCAGTAGATGGAGACATTGAGTAGAGGGAGGCCTGATGGAAGAGCTGAGGTAATGGCTCTCTGGTCTATTGTTCCCTGTGTTCATCCTCTACCTCCACCCTCTGCTTCTGCCTTCCAGTCTAAACTCCCCCACATGGACTTCAAAGGAAAGGAAGGAACTAAAAAATAAGGTGAATTAATTTGCTCCTCTATCCAAAGCCTACATGTTGCAGCGGATATGCCTTTTAATTGCTTGTACTAAATACATAACCTATTTTTGTATCCATCTTAAAAGCCTAAATGATGATCTGGGTAGAATCTATGCAAATGCTAGAAGCCCTTATAAAACATTAACATAACCTCACAAGCAAAGCACCTTGAAAACAAGTTGTCTCCATTAATAAAAAAGGAGGTTTGATGTACAGTTCGGTCAGCATACGGTTTAATAAGATCTGGCACCCAGCACTGCAAACTCTGACTGTCATTCCTTGGCATCTTTAACCCTCAATCCAGAAGCCTCGGCGCAGACTGAACTCTGTGAAGTAGATCAATGGGAGGATTATCGCAGGACCAAGATGCCAGTTATAGAGCAGCTCTGTGCTGCCTCAGTGAGGGAAGAAGATTGAGAGGCTTTCCTTTGATCTTGTGCTGGCGCATCTGAGAGGGGCCGCTGCTGATGATAATGATGCTGTGAGGCCCATTGCAGAGAGCCGGGCTGGGCAGGGCTGGGATGGGCCCCGCTCTCACTCCCATTCCTTTACTGCTGATATAAAAGGCTGGTCTGTGGAGGGTGGACGGGACAAATGGATTTAGTCAGACAGATTGTGAATTTATCCCAACGATTGTTTTTCTTTTTTTTTTTAATTCCTGGAAAGGAATGTTATTGATGCAACAGTAGTGTGTTTGAGTGTGTGCGTGTGTGTGCACGCACGCTCCGGTTGTTTCCTCTGCCACATTAGATCCAGCAGAACACCTCTGTTCTCTTTCAAGGACACCCCTCCCTCCTGCATGTCTCCGTCCCCCAGCTTCTTCCTCTGTCTCCCTCTCGCTCACTCACACACACACACACACACACACACACACACACTCTGACTTCACACACAATCGCTCTTTCTCTCTCTCACTCTGTGTCAGCTCGCAGTGGTGGGGATGGCTGCTGACATTCTGGACAGTAAAAGGCTTAAGGTGTCTATGTGTGTGTCGGGCTGTGTCTCAGAGGTAGATCGAGGAACCTCACATTTCCTCCTGCGGTGTAACTCTGCATCTTATCTCACTGAAAGCTCTTGTCACACTCAAAACAGTGAGAATCAAACCAAAGCCTGACTCTTGACTGCTGCTGCCATTTTATTAACTTCCTTTTCCTTCTGTTTGACCATTTGACAAAGCTTGATGATTATGATAATAGGATTTGAGGTCAATAATCTCTTAATTGGTGCTAAGTGGGAATTAGATTAGGCTTTTGTTCATTTCAGAAACAGCTCTAGTTAACCAGATTAGCGCGGCGTGGATTAGGCTCAGAGTGAGGGCAGAGAAGCAGAGGTTAGACAGGGTGAGGTTGATGTGTCCTCCAGGATGACCAGGAGTGGATTATCTGGCTGGAGGTCAGTCAGGTTTGGGCTACTGATGCTGTTGGTTCGAGGCACGCTGATTCAACCATGCACACTGATACAGAACAAAATAGTTTTTGAAGACGAGTTTGTATTGCTTCTCCAATTTATCATCCCCCCCAACAGCAGAGCCTTTCTACCACTGCTCTCACCTATAGTCATGCTCTCCTCTGGTGTTCTGTTATTTCTTTGCTCCTCCCTATCTCGTCCCTTTTCTCCTAAAGAGCTTTTCTGTTCAACTGACCTCCTATCCACTTCATTTGATGGGCCCCTGCTAAGAGGACTCTATGCCCTCTCTCTTTCTCCCGTTCCTCCATCATCTTCACTCTCACTTTTCTCACCATCTTTGCTCCCTCTCTCCCTCCCTCATCATCATCCTCCCTGCCTTCCATCCCTCGCTACCCCTGTCTATATCTGTGGCCCAGCGTGGGTGGCTGAGTTTAATGAATTCTCTTTTCTCTCTGCAGCCAGGCGCTGATTTCTGATTGTGGAGAGGTGTGTGTGTGTGTGTGTGTGTTTGTGTCTGTGTCTATGAGTGAGAGCAGTAAAACACACACAGATATTAAATAAATCTCGGCCTTTGTCTTGATCAAGGCTCAGGTTGTACTTCCTTTTCCTTAAAGGAGAAAGTTGCTGACTGTCAGCTCTGAAATAGACTTGCCCCCGGATGTGTCTGCTGTTGTGAACACTACCTGCTGTCTCCTGTAGCCAGAAACATGAGTCAAGAGTCTGTTTGTCCTTTGCCTGTGATGTATTGCTAGTGCACAGAGAGAATGGAGGGAAAATGTACAATTCCAGAAAGAGTGTGAGGAGTCTGGATAGCTGACCAGATGTTGTTCAGGAAGTAATAACACAAATGTAAGTTAAAAGTTGTATGACTGACTAAATTTGTGTGCACACTAGTGAATTATACCGTATATAAAGATAGATTTAGCTTCTGTGAAATCACCCATAGCTTTCTGAGGATTGATTTTAAAGCTTGGAGAAAGTGAGACAAAGCGTCCTACCCTAAGTTATGCATATTTTTCAACCTCAATAAAATATAATGAAGTCAGTTTCATGTATTTTTGTCATGAAGCAGGAAATTGCCCAAAGAGACTAAAGCTGTTTTTGTAATAGGCTGTAAAGATTTGGAAGTTTCAATATGGGAGTCTGTGTGAGTGGCTCACTGTGAACCTGACTCAAGTGGCCAGTCGACGAACTGCAGCTTTTAGCACTTCGCTGTCCGTTTAATTTTTCAACCTCAGAGATCACTGCTTGAAGTCAATGTGTCATTTTTATTTCACTGAAGTATGAATGAAAGTAAGCATGAGATCATGCTGAGATGAGTTACAGCTAGTTATCTGTGAGTTCAACCCGTGTTGCTCTGGCTAGAGCAAGGAGACTAATTCAGGCTCAGGTTAGATGACTTCTTGTTCCACATGGACCTTCATACAATCTAGAACAGATACACAAAAGCTACAAAGTCCAATTAGGGTGAGTGGGCAGGCTAAAAAAAAAACTTTGCCTGATGTATTTTCTTGGTAACTTGGTGAAATTTGAATCTGCATGAGCAAAGTTGATGATGAGCAGTCTGTTATGGGTGCACTTGTAGTACACTTCAATAAAAATAATATCAGGCACTTGATGATCGTAAACACCCTCAGTCGAAAATAGTCTTTAGACACAACCACAGTGTTTTTGCACCTTTCATTGTGGTTGTAAACACAGACCACTGGCTCAAGTCCATGATTCCCTGGTGTTTGTGCAGCACACTCAGCTGGATCTTCATGTCCTGTTGCTCTGTAAACATGTTTCAATGCAAACAAAGATGCAGTGGTTCTTCTTCTTTGATTCTGGACGGTCCATCATACTGTGATCCTTGAGGCTGTTGCTGACTTATTTTGACATGTGATTTTGGCTAAATTTGATAACGAGAAATTGATGATATCAGATAGGAGGAAAAAAATCAAGAATGACTTTCTTGACAAATTATTTTGATCAGTTTAGTTCATCTTTGGCAATTGTTTATTTTCCTGAGCTCTGTGTTCGCGTCACAGTTCTAACGCACTTCAGTGTGTGCGACAGTAATTGAACACATCATGGTTTGCACCTCTGGACTCTGGCTGTCTTCATTCTCGTGGTACAGTCAGTCTGATGTCAGTCTGAGCACTGCACACATGGCTATCAGCTCAGCAGCCTGTTATTCATGACTGGGTGATCAGATTATGACAGTTCTTGTCTTTGAATGAGATTTTACTAAGACAGTAACTTCCTGTTAATCACGGATGAACTGCCAACAGGAAGGAGCTCCGCTGTCAGAGATCTGCTCTGTGAGGGGGAATCTTTGTCATTTCAAACACTCACTGATGAACGTGTTCACACATTTACTGAACACTGCTCTGGGTAGATAGTCTGTCAGGGTCGCCAGCTGTTATCTTTGATGGTGGTAAAAACCATCTTTCCTTCTGCTGTATGAGGTTTGGTCCACATATTGAAAAAAAAAAAAAATCCCAAACAAGGAACAGGGTTTATAAATGAGGAGCTGGATGTTTAACTGATAATACAGACAAATCTGGCTTTGACTGTTTATAGACTTTCCGTCAAATCACAATGCAGTTGTCAAATGGCATAAGCAGAATGTGCTTTAGAAAGAAAAAGGCCCTGCATGAAGTCACAGTTACCAGTTGGATAACTTCAAATGTTCAAACCCCTCATAGCTTTACACACTTGGTCAAACATTGTCTATTGTTCTTAATTCTTCAAGCAAATTTGTTTCATTTTTATTGAGCACCATAACTACACTACTGTGCCAGGTAAGTATTTTGTAAATGATTTTGGCTGTGGCGTCTGGTTCACTGTTAACAATCACTACATTGTTACAATTCATTATATATATTTCTTGCACCACCGGTAGTCCAGCCCAAAAAGAGCCAATCTGGGTGGCAACAGGCCCAGCACCAAGAGACTATGTTTTAGATGCTCGAAAGCTCCTCAGTAGTGTGGTGTAAGTGTTAACATAGGAAAAGCTCAAATGGCCAAATGGCAATGTAGCTGAAGGGTTGGTAGATAACGTCACTGCATTTTGCAGACCAATGCTGGTGGAGAAACTCAAATAAAAATTGTTTCTCTTTGGAACTGGCAGGCAAAATACCATGTCACCTAAACAATACTTAAATTCCAACGCGAAAACATTTCTCTCTGCTGTTTGAAAATGAAGCAGCACAGCAAGCGAACACAGCTCTGTCAACTTCCCCAATAAAAGTAGACTTTAGTAAACTGGGTTGCATTCCCCTTTTCATGCCAAATGCAAGACTTCAAAAGGATGAAACAATCCTCCCTCGAATCCGGGCTGAGCCTCTGAAAGTGGATCATCTCCACATCTGTCTGAGGGTCAGTGCTGGGGAGCAGGTGCTGCCACCGCTGTCTTGCTTGCTGATTGGACAGATGGATTAGCTGCTTAACAAGGTGAATTGATTTAATCTGATAAGTGTCGCAGCAATGAAAACATATTCATTAATTCTCTGTGGCTGCTGTTTTTCTGTCCCTATGATTAAAGACACTCTCATTCTGGCACACACACACACACACACACACACACACACAAATAATGGAACAGTTGTTGTTATGACCAGAAGACAATGCTCTGAGGTATGTTGGCACACAACACACACAACACATTCACACGCATACACACAGGGAAATACACAGTCCCCTGTGTGTAGGCCCCCTGTGGTATGGTAATGAGCTGCTAATCTCTCTGGTTTACACAGCCAGAATGTGTGTGTGTGTATGCGTGTGTGTGTCTGTGTTGGTGCATTAAGGTGCTGTGCGGAAAAGCCTGAGGAATTCTCTTAGGCCGTCAACCTTCTGCTCTCACTGGGGCGCAGGCTGTCAACACATTAAATAGTGGAATCTATGTCTGTGTGACAGAGGGAGAGAAATAGAAAGTGAAAACTCGACAAAAACATGACGTTGAGGCGAAAAAAGGGAAAGAAGGAAGAAATTAGTGAGGGAGAGCAACAGTGTGGATCAGGCAGCATCAGCCCATTTGTTTACTTGTCTATGTACTCTTTCCTTCATCTGATCTGTAAATCCTGACTCTAACTCTCTGCCCTGTGTTCCTTTTTTGTGTTTTGATGCCGCACTCGTGTATGTGTGTTTATTTATTATGCCAAAGTCACATCGCTAATTAGTCCCTGGGAGAAGCCTGAGGCCGTTTGCAAAATCCCACTGATTAAGCACAAGTCCAAATCCAACCCTGTGTCACATATGCACACACAAACAAATCTACATACTCTAGACACACAGGGGCATATATACAATATGCACTCACACACATCCAAAGTGCCATGTATGCTGAGGAAAGCTTCTTACTGTCAAGGCTGGAACACGTGTGGGCGAGCGTTTGCGAAATAGAGCTCGTGCATGCATGTTTGAACGGGTGTTTGAGAGCTGTCAGTTGTTAAGGCCAGTTTAATATTTAAACTCACCATCCAAAGTTATCATACCCCAGGGTGGCTCCTGTCACAGCTTAAGAGACACACACACACACACACATACTCGGACGCATACACTCAAAGCCTTCAGGAGTTTCAGCTTGTCACAAATCACACTCAGGATGTCAAGGGCATCATGCATTAGCAAGTGTGACAGACGGAGGCAGAGAGACAGACACATACAAAACAGAGACAGAGAGAGAGAAAACTCTCCACAATATGTTTATCTCAGTTTTGGATCATGTTTACATGGTGAAGCTTACACAACAAGCTGCAACCAACAAATGGAAATCAAGCCAATTAATCTCATTTGAATTTTAATTCAAGCAAAAGAGGGAGGACGGAAGGATGTGATGGATGGAGACAGAGGGGTGGAAGGAGCAGAGGAGAAGGAGGAGACAGTGACAGTGTGGGGAGAAGGTGGAGGGAGTGAGAGATTATGGGAGATGCAGGGAGGAGGGAGATTGTGATAAATTGCTTTGAACTTTAATGGACGTCTCAGATGCTCCTCTGGTGATGTGTTCGGACAATACACAACATTACTGGCACACGTGACGGCTGATTGTAGCTGACAGCCAAATAGGTCTGTCCCCATCGACCTACAGCACGTACACACACACGCACAATCACACACACACACACACACACACAGATGTGCACACATGCTGCTATGCAAAAGTCAGCTGAAGGAACAAGGCAAGGAGGCAACTTCAGAGCAAAGAGTGCAAACAAGAGGGGGTGAACAGATGAACTGTGGGTGAGGGAGGAAGTCAGGAGGAAATAAGAGAGGGAGAGGAAGGAGGGTGACGTCAAGAGGGAGAAGGAGAGATGGTGGAGGGGAGGATGAGGAGTGAGCAGGGGAAGCTGTTGCCATATGGTCAGGGTTGGGTTCAGAAAAATAAAATGTTGCCTTCTTTCCACAATGGTTAACTACACACAAATGAATCACTAATGGAGCACTGACAAACCCCACCACACACACACACACACACACACACACACACACACACACTGGCTAACATGTGAATGAAACTCAAAGACATTCACACAGAAGGAGCAATAAATGTCGATGGAGGTGGGCGGGCTGGCGGGCTGGGAAGTACGGAGGGCTGTTTGTGAGGTTGAAACTCTGTGTGTGTGTGTGTGTGTGCATGTGTGCAGCAGTGTATTGTTGGTCCCTTCCACTCGGCTGCCTCTCTCTGAGTGTGTTAGTGTGTGTGCAGAGCGTGTCTTTGTGTTCTCTTGAATGGGGGGTTTGTCTCTCAATCTGTGCCCCTCTACTTCACCAGATTTCTAATGATTTTCCAATGATGATTTAGGTTGTCTGTGTGTGTGCGTTTGTGAGTGTGAATGTGCGTCCAAGGGCTCACTCAACCCCTCTCTCAATTCTCCGCCCAACTATTCTTCACGGTGCTGAGTTGTGGTTATTTTCTGTGTGTGTGTGTGTGTGTGTGTGTGTGTGTCTCACTTTTCCTTCCAATACTGTGTAAGAATAATGTGATTTGGCAACAGTCAACAAAATAATATATCTGTTGCTTTTTCTATAAACAACAGAAAAACATCTCCCCTTTTCAGCCATGAAAATTGATATTAACATCTTAAATGTTAAACCACTAACTACAAAATTAGCACTCAGTATTCTGTTTCTGTTCTGCAACATTTGAGACCGTTTTCCTTCTTTCTTGACAGCCACTGTTTTCCATTCTCATTTCAGGTGGACTTGAGTTTGTAGTGGCTTCAGCAGCTTGGTGGTTTTCTGGAGTTCCAGTTGGTGAGTTTTCATCTTGTTATTCCCCGATCATTTTTAACACTTTCTTTGATGGTTCCATCAAGGTCACAATAACAGCCAAAATGCAACTGTTGGTTAGTTAGAAAAAAGAAAAAAAGAAGCTCCATTCATGTTTTCAGAAGATGAAATGCAAGGTATAAAATAAGTGGCCTTGGTCATTGTAAATGAATGTAAACCAGAGCAAATCAAAATAAATGTATTCATATAGCACCAAATCATAAGAGAATACATCAAGGCACTTAACACACAAATATCAGTCTTCAGAGTGCTCTCTGATGTGATTTGCATCATCGTCACGCTCATTAATCCATTCAGTGAGCCCTCATGCCATAAGGTTCGTGGGCTGTCATCTCCCACTAACTTTTCAGGTTTTTTTGTAAATTTATCGGCCGTCTGTATCTCAAGGCAGCCCTTCAAGGTTGGTCTTCAAACTGCAGTGAAATAACTGGAAGCTCGCGTCTGCCTGGAGGCTAAGAAATCAATCTGAAAAGTTTCAACTCCATTTAGTCAGTGGTAATGAAAAGTTCACACTGTTCCAAGTCAACAGAATAAAACATGCAAGACCACTGGTATGGTCCCAAATTGGGACCGATGAATTGACAGTGGACATTTCAAAGTAAGTCGGAACTGCATCTGCTATGACGTGATTGCTTGGTCCATGTGAACAGAGGAAGAGCCCCGTGTATCAGTCTGAACAAGAACCTGAATTTTTGATAGCAAGACAATGGGGATATATTTGCATTAATGTTTCAAAACTATACGACTAGTAAGGCGTGAAGGCTCCTGTGCGCGTGTGTGTGTGCATACGTGCGGGCGTGTGCGCACCCACCCCGGTTTTAATGTTTCATGAAGGTTTGAGGAGCGAGGTGTTTTGTGGTTGTTTATGCCTCGATGCGTCCTATTTGGATTTATTCACAAGAGGATGACCTGTGTGCTCCAACGTGTGGCAGAGACATTGCCGCGTGTGAGTGTGTGTGTCTTATAATGTGTGCCAGTGAGTGTGTATGCATGTGTGGTGGCTCCAAGGAGGGTTTCGGGAGGGGGTGGGGCATAAAAGATTTAGTTCCTCTGGCTGTATTGTTGTGGAGATAACAAATGTTTCCATTTAGTGATCATACATGAGTTATAAGTCCCAGGACATCGCTTATGCTCTTTGGGGGTGTTTGTGACTGGATTTGTGTGCTCACGCTTTCACAGCCTCCATATAGCCAACGAGTGGCGAGACCTTGGTGTAATAAGTGGAGCGCAGAGTTAGAGAGCATTGTGTAGTCTGAGTACAAAAGAGCCCTCTGTTCTGATGAGAGTTTTTTATGCTTCAGGTAAGCACAAAGACAAATTTCTGCTTGGCCTATCTGGGGGCTGTGTTCGATTCCTCGTGTTCGCTCTGTTCTTTGCAGTCAGATGGATAGACACGGTGGAAGGCAGGTGGAACACGGCTACATACATTGTGCCCTGACACATACACACACACAGAAGCTCTATTATGCAGCAGACCTCTCCATCCAATTGATCACAAGCATGAATTCCAGAACAAAAGGGAAATGTTCCACCTCAAAGAGCAGAGGATTTCTAAGAGAATGCCTAAAGGCGGGGTAGGGTCCTCACTGTACGGCTCTGAAGTCTTTGTAACAATGAATGAGTTATAAAGACAGTGTGAGCGCACACACATCCATAAGGGCAAGTGCTGAGCCCTTCAAACCGAGGGTCTAATCAGCACCCCAAAGCCCACCCACACAACGTCTCTCTGAATCTCTCCCTCTTCTGCTCATCTTATTTTCATTTCCTCTCCTCCTCCCACGTACTTGCCTCTGCATCCCCCCTCTCCCTCCTCCTCCCGAGCCTCCTTTTTCTCCCGTTCCCCTCTTCCTACCGCTCCCTTGAGGTGGCAGCAGTGGCGGCGGCGGCGGCGGTAAGGACGGCGGGAGGGTTTAGGGAGTGGTGGGGGACTCTCGGGAATGGTGGCCACTGCACGAGATCAGTGCCGAGGCCAGCTGAGTGCCTTCCCCATCCTGGTGGTGAAGTTGGAGGGTGAGGACAAGCTGGGCTGATCTAGGATCTGTGTCCCTGGGGAATGGGCGGTGACAAGGCCACAGGCGAATGCTGTGACGCTGCTAAAATATTAAAGCTAATGGGATCGTGGTGCTGTGTGGCCGCATACGTGTGTGTGAGTGTGTACATATAAGTGTGTATTGCTCATAGGCCGCAGCTACTTGAAGTGAAGTGGAGTGAACAAAGTGGAATGGAGATGGATAATGCATTACACTCTAAACATTGGCGTGGAAGAGAGAGTTTGGACCATAATAGAACAAAACCTACTTGCGAGTGTGAAAATGGTGAAGGGAAGGAGACGAGGCGAGACAGAAGGTGGGGAATGGAGAAAGGATGAGAGAGGGGGGGAAGAAATGACAGAGGAGAAGTGAGCAGAGAAGAGAGTAGCACATGAAAATTAGAAAAAATGAGAGACTGTTAAGATCCCTCAGCTGCCAATAAGTAGGCACATGCGCACGCACGCACGCACACACACTTACACACACAGCGGCTTGAAGCTATCATACACATTGCCTGGAGCACAATACAGCTCGTTAGTGGGTACATGCTCAAAATGAGTCCCTCTCCCTCTCTCAACCCCTCCATCTCTCAAGCAGTTGTCAATGTTATTATTTCCAAATGAATACACACAAATGCACTACATTGTCTGATAGAATATGCTATAAATACACTCTGTGTGCCATATGACAAACACACAAAGGAAAAGAAAGGGAGAGTGCCACGCTGCAAAACACTGAACTCTGTGATGCTATATGTTTGGGGGAGGAGAGAACATGAAAAACAATTAAAAATACAAGAGTAGGTTGAGTGTGTGTTAATGTGTGCATGTGAGTCTGTGTGTGTTGGAGAACACCCACAGCAACACTTGTTCATGTGAGACCTGAGAGAAGCGTGTTGAAATCAGTGTTGCTGTGTGCAGCTTGTGGGCATTCAGTTAAATTATGGATTTCAGCTCACTGTCTCTGTCACTCCCTCATTCACACACACACACACACACACACAGAAGGCGGATGTGGGATCTTGTTGCTGTAAGATATAGACAGAGTGCTGTTGTATCACGACGGCTGTGATGTTAATTAAAATCAGGCAGACGTTTGCAAAGAAATAAGTTGAGCTCATTTCCATTCTGCGGGAAAGTGGGAAAGTAGGCCACGCTTTGGAGGCGCGCCACCTTCACACTCCCACGGATGAAAAATGACTGACAAGCCGGGCGCAGAGAGGAAAGCGGAGGACAGGCGAGGAGAAGAAGATGACCTGCCTTGTTTGTTATCCCCTTCACAATGCACACAAACTGCAGACTGCCGTGCCAATGTGTCATACACTCTGGTTGTCACCTATCACATCTCCAAAGGCCAGAAGTGGGCCACAGAGTTGACTGCTGCTAATTCCTCCCGCTGCACCTCATCCTGGGCCATCTGTGTCACCTCTCATAAGGCCCATCGACTTGTCTAATGGCTACTGACACTGTTGCTTAGCGTTGATGGCACATTGTGATTTGTTAGTCTCGGGTAAAACGCTTGTACAGCTGCACAGTGAAACTCTGCGTGAGGCGCCGTCGTCGTCCCTTGAGTTGGTCACACGAGTTCATTTGCATAAGCTGCCTTTTATTTAAACAACGCACACACGTAACCACCTACAGCAAGCGCTCAGATACTCGTGCAAGCCTCCCATCAGCCCTCAGGGAGATATACGCACACAGACATGCATGCACATACACCTAATTTCCCAAAATCCAGCCCTACGTGCCTGCTGAGATGCAAGGATTTAAAGGAATTTGCCTGCCAAGGGGAATCGTGCTGGATTTCATCATTCAAATATGTTATTCCTGTGCCTCAGGACAATTTGCCGAGTATTAGAGAACATTCATGACTGGTTTCCATTGCCAGAAACAAGATCGAAAAGTTTTCTGCTCTTATGCATCTGTGAATCCACACTGATTGGGGAAAATGGAAGTGGAAAAGGTCACTCTGGCATAAAAGGTATGAATGGTATGAAAGGGATTTCTCCTGCAGATAACAACGCATTTTCTGCTTCAGAAGTGATAGATGATGTAAATTTCATTCAGATGAAGAGATATTCCATTATTCCAGCAAGTTAGTTTCTCCTGCACTTCATCAAAGGAGTGGCTTCAGGTGGTCTACTGGTCTATTATTATAAACCAGAAGAATACTTTCTGTAGTTTGAGAGCAGGCCACACTGAATTTTGACTGGTGCAAACGAGGGATCGAGGTTTGTTGTTCTTATTTGAGATGTACAGATTGTCCATAAAGTCTCTTTACAACTTGAAAAAATTATCACAAAAGCAGATGAACAAACAAATATATGGAAATTATTCCAAAATGAGAAGTAGAAGTTGAAGTTTTTACCCCATTTACTGCACCTCTACATGGGCACCATTAGTCGTACCAAGCATGTCAAGACGTTACTCAATTTCCTGCCATGTTTGCTGTAGCACAGCCTCATCAATGGTCGCAGTGGCATCAGCGATCTGTTGCTTTAGGTCAATGGATGTCCCGTATCTTTGTTCAATGCACAATATCTTTAACACAACCCCACAGAAAGAAGTCCAGGGGAGTGATATCTGGTGAATGAGGTGGCCAGGGAATCGGACCCTTCCCAGGGTTAGGGTTAGGCCATTTACCACTACCTATTTCATCAACAGGGTACCTGAAATACACAGATGCAATGTGATTAAAAACTTTGATAATCACTGAGTGCATATAACAAATAACAAATATGAGATATCTCATCAAGTGCCTTTGGGACAGATATTTTTTAATGGTAAAGATTAGAGATTTTATGGACCCCCTATAATTCAAATGGTGCAATGTAACTAACCTGGGGCTGAGTTTAGCATGAGGCTAAACACAGTTAACCTGGCTGTGACTAACAGTGAAGAAAAACCCAGATTTGAGTAATTAAGATTTTCAAGTGAGCGTATTTAATCTGCACACAAACTGAAGTGTGAATAATCCTTCTACACTGATTTTATGAGTGGTTATATGGTTATATGGTCAGTTCTTGGCTGGAGCCAGTAACCTCTGGGATTTAGGCCTACTGGTTCCTGCTTTTTGCCTTGAAACAGATGCTGGCCAGGAAATTGTTTGGCATATTGCCTTCAATAAAACATTGTGTTATTAGTCTTTGTCCAGATTGAACATAGTGAGTTAATTAGGGAGCTCAAAGTTGCTGATGGGTGGATTTTGTTACCTTTGGACAGAGCCAGGCGGTTACCTGTCTTCATGCTGAGCTCAGCTCACCAGCTGCTGGCTCCACAGCTACCACGAGTGATATACATTTCATCTAACTCTGGACAACACAGCAAGTGTGTGCATTTCCAACACTACAAAACTAGCCTTTTCAAATCAGCGCCACCTGCACCTACTCTCACCTACACATGCAACTGTCCCTGGGACTATAACAGCCTGTATAACAGAAAGCCAATATCTCTATTGATGAAAGGGAAGTAGATACATTTATACACATATGGACTTTAGCTACTGGAGTATGCATTGTATACGCTACTCCAGTCAGATGAATATACTGGAGATGCAGTTCAAGGTTTTTCATAAAAGCCTATAGTACTCTGTATTAATAAAGACTGAATTATTCTGTTCTTAAGTGGGTGTTTAAATAGAGTCTTGGAACAGGGGGACACTTTTCTGTGGTGAAACTACTTTTGCTTTAGATAATTGGCCTTTTCAAATAACCACTCTCCCGTTATTTAAGACTTAGCATGGCACAGGTCATGGGTATGTGGTGAAGTATGATAAAGTGATGTTTACAATCACATCAGGACTGCATTCTGGCCAGCGACCTTTCATCCGTCTCGTTAGAGTCTGAGCCGCTGCGGGGCCGCTGCGGGGCCGCAGGGGTCTGCGGACACAGTGGAGCCCCCCGCAGCTCGGAATCATTCCGCAGCGTTTAGCCAGGGAAAAACTCTCTGATGGCTTTTGTCTGGTGTGGACTGACGGTACAAAGACTCAGCACGACGCGCCTTTGATGCGTTTGATGCGGCTCATTAACAGTTTAAATTTACACCTGCCTCACGCATTCCTGCGGGAGCCCCCCTCACATGAGAGCTGCTGTTTGCTCAGCGTAAGGAAGATCTCAGCCTCTGATGTCTTAATGAAGTCGCAACATATTCCCTCTCGCTTTTTTTTTTTTTTTTTTTACATTCATGCAGAAATAAATGATTCCTGTGTGTCCACTTGATGGAGATATCCGCTGTAATGGAGCAAACCGGCTGGAACATCCCCTCATGTGTACTTAACACACAACTGGAACATTTTCTGTCTTCCGATGTTAATGGCCCGCAACATTTCTGCGGATATTGTCAGATAAAAGCATCTTTCTGTGATATAGTCACGCCCATTAAATTGATAAACTAAACTGGAGGTCATTTCATTTACACTTAAGAATCCAGCCCAGAGAGGGAAGGCCGGCTGCGGGTTCACTGCTGGGCGCTCTTATCCTCCGCTAATAAATGCAAACATTTGTTCCTGATGGCTCACTTAACCTCTTAATTTATGTATGACCACCAGAGGTCTATTCAGCCGAGAGCAATCGGTCAAACAGGCCTTCAGAGAGCGGCTCCGCGGGGCCCCTCCACCGCTTTCATCTCCGTCATCAGTACGCGTTTGGCGCAGCAGCGAGCGCCGCTCAGCAGCCAGGAGTGGCGCACAAACACGCCTAATTGTCCCCGCTTATTGACAAGTCGGTTCCGGTCTATTACCGATTTTCTGCTGCTTCGTGACGGAGCTCTAGCTGGGTTTGGGACATCTGTGGGGGGTCAGGGGTGAGGGCAGCCCCGGAGCTGCGTCCATCTGCCCAGCAAATACCCCCGGCCCTCAGACACCAGGCTGCTAAACACCTCTAAGTGCCTGTATAACATTTGCATTATTAGTCTTTAATGAGCGGCCCAACGTGAATACAGATGAAGCTTATTAATTTATCAATGAAACGCCGCCTTTCTTGATGATGGCTGCAGAGTGAGATGGAAATAACCACATTTCTCCCCATTATCCCGGCCCAGAGCTCCGCAGCCTGAGCGACTCTCTTTGTGCAATCAAAGGATATCAAGCTGAATCTAGGACAGGCATGCAACAGCAACTTCGATGGTTTCCTAATCCTCTAATCTTTTTTGAGGAGGACAAGTCTGAGATGTGTCCTGAAACCCAGTCAGTGGATTTACAAATAAATAAATAAATAAATAAAAAATTCTCTGTCGCTGCTTTCTAGATTTAGAGCTGATTTTAAAAGTGTAAATCCATGTGACAAATAAACATTGGATGTAAATGGCTCCACACTACTCTGTTTATGTGTGGGGGGGGGGGGGGGGGGGGGGGGGGGGGCTTTAGCAGGACTGCATCTGGTTTACATTCAGACATAAGAACTTAGTGTAATGCCGCATATACTGTTTCTTTGTATTTCAAAGGCAATGACCCTTCAAAATAAAGGACATAGCAGATCATGTAGACAGCACTTCAGTGGCCTGTAAGTGACACAAACTGTGAGTCACAATCGCCATCATCAACATGTGCTGCTGAATCGGAGCAGAGATCAAACATAAACATTGACACTGGGGTTAAACCTAGCCATAAAAAACAAGGGCAACCCCTATCAACACTGCAAAGTTGATGTCATTTGCATATTTACACATCCAGCAGCGCTACACAATGGAGCAACATTAACATTCATTTGGCTTGATTTCTTGTGTGAATCCACAGAGGTTAATCTAGTTTCACTCAGCATTTCTCTGTTTTGTCCTCCACCAGATTGTGAAGACAACACGTGGCTCTTTAGCAGCTATATGCTGCACATACTCAGCAGCTACTTGCTGTTGCTGTGGTTTTATTTTTGGTGCCAAGGTGGTTTGGTCATCACCATACCCCACCAAGCAGAGACGACATGTTCATCAATCTTACAACACATGCCACAAATACGCACAACACAAACAAATACAGACATAGTGCCAGTAGCAGAACACAAGAACATTTTTCCAGAGGAAGAGACTCGCTCGTATGTGTACGTGAATATGTGGGGCATGTTTTTCTGCCAGGCTGTTGGATGGTTAAGTTGTAGCATGTTCAGCTCACAGGGCAACTGTCGTGTAATAGTTTGCTGCTGCTGTATGCGGCACAGAGAGACTGATTCACAGCAGTGAAGTTATGGATATAAAACTGGAACAGCTGTCATCGTAGGTAATACCTCTTTTGCAGCAGGCGCGCAAACTATTGTTAATAAAATATTACTGAGTATAGCAACTTTAAAAATGAATTGTCGAGGACTACGTTATTTTTTGACGTTGACACCTATTTGCCATTATCCATGTGGGATTATTACCAACATTTGTGTGTACTCACATCTGCTCCCACCTTCGAGTTGTGTGGTTTTGATAACGTGGATAACCATTCAGCGTGTAAACATACTGCCTGTCTGTATCCCACCAATTGTGTTTGCCCTGTTAGGGTTACTTTTTATGGCCATCTCAGAAACGGGAGGCTGCTCTATTAAAGCTGAAGTGTCGGAGCAAAGACAGAAACTTACGTCAATGTGATACCTTGGTACCAAAGTTGCTGTTGTTGTTTTTTTTTTATAGAGCTCAGTAAATGTGATTCTAGATGAGAGAAAAATAAGACCAACAACTATAGCCTATTGCCATGGGAAAATGATTCAACGTGTGCAGCTGTGGTAATTTCTATTTCACAGTAGATATCAATCTGGGTCTGCAGTGATATAATTAAGTGGAGTAGATCATCTAAGGACAGGCTGTGGAAGTTGAAATCCTAATGGCTTTCTAATGTAGTCCATTACATACAGTCTCCACCCAGTGTAGTCAGCTGTGGTGAAATCCACATTTTGAAGGGCCCGCTTGGCACCTGTACTCCAGCCAACCCCACCCACCAAACAGACAAAAAGGCCCTTGCTCTGGCGGAACAAACCGGGTTTGGCCCACTCATTGGGTTTGTTAGCCCCACGGAGACCTTGAATATAGAACAGCTATTCTATCTAATGAGGCAGAACTTCATGGCTGCCTCTATAAAACTTTGTCAGCCTTCTGTTCTCTGGCAACAAAGCCTGAATTTTTTAAAGTTTCACCCATTTTTTTTTCCCAGTGACACACAAACTGTTAAGATGAATCGAACGCTGGTTTTTTCCTTTTGGTGACGCGAGACAAGTGTTACAAACAAAGATGACTGAGGAGAAATAGGGCGCTTAGACAGGAGGAGCGATCAAGTATAACGCCTCCGTGGGGAAAGCTTTGATGACATGGGGTTGTAGTTTTATGAAATAGCCTACATTTGGCTTTGTGTTGAGGGTCTGTGAGGAATTGTGAGTGAAGATGTTTTCCTCTCCTTTTTATGTTCTAATCTATGAAGATGCTTTTTAGACCCAATTTGACTATTTCTCATTTATTGTGAGTGAAGATAATTAGATGTTGCCTGCTGTGTGTGTTTGTGTGCCTGCAAGGATTTCTGTTTACATAGCTTGTTTTTTCTCTTTGATGGCGACGGAGAGCCAAAATGTATCACGCTAACAGCCTTTCATAACTTTATCGCTTCGACCTGTAACCATAACAATTGGTTACATGTTGAAGGGTTCTCTGGGATCAAACATTTAGCCTATTTAAGCAGTGCACAAAAATATTTTGGTAGTGAGAACAGCTGATGCTTTTACAAAATCAATAAATAAGTGTTTTCTAAGTGAAGAGAGGGGCTCCTTCTCTTCTCTTCGCAAATGCTACAAAAGTGTGGCATGTCAAAATAAGAATACCAGTGTTAAATTGGTGCTTAGTAATGTGACAACATGGTACAAGTACTTCTAATACTTTTAAGGCAAACAAAGGACTCCCCCTAAGCCCAATCAGTTGGTCCCCTCTCTTATGGAGCAGAAATAACTTAAAACTAAAAGAACACCTTTCGAGGCTCTCATAAAAAGTCACCAGTTTACAGTTGCTTCCAACATAAAAAACATTGGCTGCTTGGAAAACAGGCCCGTGCCTGGTAGGAACATTCAGCAATTCAGCCGTGATTAAAACTCAGATAGACCACTTCTAAAAAACAAAACCACAACTCATCTGCACTCTCAAATCAGGGTCGGTCCATCAGCCATCATTTATTTGCATTTCACGTTTCCCACATTAAGTACAATTCAGTGCACTGACAACAAACAGCCTATGAGGTGTGAAGACTTTGACACGTCGGATCAGAGGGAACCACATTTCAGACAGATATGCCCACTCATAAGCTGTCATGCAGCGGAGGGTCTCGAGTGGCTCACTTCTGTAGCATCTCATCCCGGCCTGGCATCACTGATCCGGGAGATCTGAGGATAATTTTGTCCTTTAGTAGAAGGCATACTTTGGTGAACACATTGTCTTTGCAGCCTTGCCTCATTAGCCTTCTCATGGCCTGCATGAACAATCAAGGCTGGGCTACTGAAATATTGATTAGCTCTATACTGGGTACAGAGATATAGCTCTTTTTTTTTTGGTGTTGGGCGTGTTGGGTGCCCTACAGACCATTTGTTGAACACAGTTAGCTGTCTTCGGTGGTTGTTAACTCCCAAGGGGAAACAATGCCTTCCCTTCAAAAACTTAATGCCACACGGAGAGAGAGCACACACTGCTCCTGATCACACTTATACTGCAGCCATGTGAATGTGCGCATATGTACACGTATGTATGTGTGTTTGTGTAGCCTGCGTGCTGCAAGTGTGTGTGCTCTTGGTGTGCCCTTTAGTTTTGTGTTATATGAGGCATGTGCTGCAACGTTCAAAGAGAATTATACAGTGTTGTTTGTGGGGGGTGGGTGACTCCATAAACAGAGGGAGCTTGGATTCTGTGTGAGAGAGGAACCGCAGTGCTAAGTTTACAGCCAGCTGGACTTGTGTTACCTGTACAGTCCTCTTTAGTCATATTATTATAGCTCTGTGCCGTGCTCTAAATAGCGCTGTGGGGACATGAAACAGCAAGAAAAAAATGAGAGAACTAAAGAGAGGTATAGGAAAGGTGAGATGGAGGAAGAGTGGGAGAGCAGATAACAGGGAGGAAATACAAAGTGAAAGTAGGAGTTCTATTATCAAATAGGCACGTCTAAAAAACATTTCCACCTTAGCTGCTAATGCTCTAAGTGATTATCTTTTGTGACTCATTGAGTCTATAAAGTGGGTTAGTGGGTTATTGCTTAAAGTTAAAGAGCTAATAAGTCTCAAAATGTTTTTATTCATAATGGGAATCATTTTGAGGCAAAGAAGTCTGTTGTAAAGTTCATCAGTGATAATGAAATCTCATTAAAATGAAATAGGTCCACACAGTTTGTTAGGATGTGGATGAGATTCTTTAATCTTATAAAGAGGAACTGATCATTTCAACATTTCATGTCTCCGATCAGTATAACGAAGATATTCAGGCAGAGCAGGGCGGTTTTACCACACGTGTCTTGACGCACGAGTGTTAAAGTATTTCAATTCAGAGGGAATACAGACAAGATAAAACAAAAATACTCATGTGAACACGTTTAGGTTATGTGATGACACCAGGGTCAAATGGATTTATCGAAGAGCCTCTGGCTCAAGGAAGATTTTCTCTGTCACCAAATGTAGTTTCTTGCTGGGAGCAGATGGTGGTCATTGTTGAGCTTCAGCCATTGTTGTCTTTGTAATCAAAGAGGTCATAATGCCCCCTCTGATCAGCTCTACATTTTCAGGACGAGCTGGATGTGATGTTTTTAGAAGGTGACACAACAGGTGCTAGTTTACTGACTAAATGGATGATGTGATAGAGAGAAGAGTTGAAACCGATCATGCATTTCACAGCTGGAGATGGGTCTTGGTGAGTAAATGAGGGAATTTTGATATTGAACTTAACACATAGTCAGTTAATCCCAGCATTCACCATGGAGCAGTAGGAAAAAAAAAAGAAAAACTCTTTTAAGATGAGAGAAGTTATGTGAGAATTAATTGCCCCACAGGAGTCCACAGTCTTGAGAGCAGCTCTTTGAGGTTCTGCAGCAACCCTTTGAGTTAAAGACTAATGTCAACATGCTATGACTATATGTGAGAAAAGTCAGCATAACACTTTGTGTTTGGATCATGAATGCACGCCATTTTAGTTAAATACATCTAGTATGTTAAACTGAGTAAGGACTTACTGAGTAAGACTTCATTCTCCTGTTGGTGTCGACGGAAAATGGCGATTACTTATTTCATTTCATTCATTATTCACCGTCTGGACAGTGGGCACATCTAAATACCACAACAGTCTTGGTAATTCCATCTGGACCAAAATGGTGAAATGATAGACCGACTTTCTCACAGAGCCATGCAGCGATTGTGGATGAACACAACTTATCCAGTGTCAATTCTCCAGTGACTGTCTCACACTTGTCAGCTCCAAATAACTTGTGTGTGTGTATGTGTGATAGAGCAGATCTGTTTCTGGAGCAGCTGCTCTGAAGTTATAGTGTTACTTTAATGCTCTTATATAAACACTGCCCCAGTGCTCACAGTTTAGCTGTGTATTTGTCCTTTTTTTGCGCAGTAATGCTGTGCTATGCATCTGTTACTGCTGTGTCTGCACGATAACTAATTTCTCATCATGAGGGTGTTAAGTGAACCATTTGGCCAGTAAAAGGCCTCTCTACAGATCCCTGTAAGCCTGAGACAATGTCCCATTGATTAACAGATTATCACAGCCACTTATGGTTGCTAACCTGATTTTAGCCACTTCAACTCCACACATCAGATGCAGCTCATCTGCTTGTTGGTGTCCACTGTTGAATGCACACGAAATGCCACGCAAGGGGAGACATAACTTCAGATGAGTGATATCCAGATGCTTGCCATTCCCTTCCTCCATACTTCTCTTAACCCATCCACCCCATCTATTCATTCGGAACACATACAAGCTGTCACAGTGCAACCACCAGGCGTAGACACACAAACACTGAGCATTTTATTAACGTGCTAACTTCAAGGTTCTGTGTTTTTCTTTAACATGAAGATTTTGGCATTAAGAGAATATCATACTCACAAAACATCCTCAAACAAGACACAAGCCCCTAATTCCCCCCTAGATTCTCCCACTGCTAGACTGAGGCAGGGACCAAACTCGGGCCCCTGTACCTCCCCTATATCTTGTTCCTTTATTCAGGCCTGATGTGCCAATCTTTATGTGCGCTCCTTCTGACCTCCCCTCAATCCCGCTCCAGAAAGCAGTGATGGAAACAGCTCTGAACAAAAGCGGTTGAGATTCAAAAGCAGTGAAAAGAAGAATGAGAGGGGAGGGGGGAGAGTTTTTTTTTACGGAGGGGGTTTCCCTGATAGCCCTTAAATCATCATTGGAAACTCATTAGAAAGCTGGCTGGGTTTGGCGGAGACGGCCGCACAGATTGCGCGCTCCCGATCACAATACCGGTAATGAAGTGGAAGCAAAGAGGGAGTTTCCCCGGACAGATTTCTTTGCACTAGTTACTGCACTGGCCCTAAAGTTTCCTCACAATCTGTGTGTGAGGTGTAAAAAGCTGTATTCATGAGATGTTAACCGTTTTGTTTGTCGAGAGGAATTTATTCAAAGCGTTGCAGCCATCAGCGACAGATGGGCTGGAAGGTGATGGGTGGGAGCAGAAGTTAACTAAGAGAAAAGGAGACGCAGACAGGAGAAGAGACGTCAAATGTGACTGGACATTATCAATCTGGAGGCACTCTGGTGCCAGTCCGTGCTGCTGCTCTGCTCAGCTCACTGCCTGTTGCATACTATCCCGCTTCTTTGCATCGGCAGTCACAATGATAAGCGGCTACAGTGATCCTGTGCCATTCGGTGCAGTTTCATCTGATAATCTTTCATTAGGGGCATCTTATGTCTATTGGCGTGCATCTCCTGCACCAGTCAATTATGCTTGCTATGATCCGAAGTGTCAACTAGGAGCCTCACATAGTGTTGATACATTGAGGGGCCAATTAACCTGTAAATCAGTTTATCATGTATTCAATCTAATTCAATCAATCCGAGTTTAGGGGTAATAGTTGAAGAGCTCATTTGTAAATGGTGAGCCGTCTTCTCTTCCAGACCTCAGACCACCGTGCAACTTCCTCAAGTTGCTCTCTGAAGCTGAGGGCATTCAGTCCTAATCATTTTCATCAATAGCGTTGAGGATGAGGCCATTATCCAGCCGAGCCCTGAGTGGGTCCTCTGCTGGAGAGGCGATAATTGGATAATTAGAGCTGGGAACCAATTAGGGCTCTGCGCTTGTGATGGCACGCGAGTTAAGCAAAGGTTAGCTGAGAGATGAGGGGGTGTTCAGTGCTCTGATCGATTATCTTGGACACCCTCCCCCGACACACACACACACACACACACACACACGCACACATCTTTCCTTTCTCACCCTCCTGCTCCCCCCCCCCACTCTCTCTCCCTCCGCCGCTTATCTGCTGGACAAAAGAGACCAAATCGCCTATTTCCATCTCAATGAGTTAAGCCCCAGCAAGAGGCAGGGATCAGGCGACCAGCTTCAGACCCGAATACCCGGCGATCGCCAGAGCAAATGGGAGCACAATGCTGAAGAGAAGAAAGGAGGGAGATGGGGGCTGGGGCCGCTCTAAAGATATATTTATATATGTTAAAGAAAATGCTAATATGTCTGGTGAAGAAAGAAAGGGATTTCACAGACTCGCTCTAATTCTGCTATTGTCCAACTCGCGTGCAGACGGGCGAGATTGACACGGTGGTCACGTGAGAGAATTATTTTTCTGAGGTGTGTGTCCTTCAAGTGACGGCTTTACTTTTGGGGGATGAGGATGCAAAGGTCTGCCCAGCATTGCACTAAAAAAAAAAAAAAAAAAAAAAGATACAACTAGAACCCCCCCCACTCCAACCCCTTTCTTTCAAATGCACACGTACATGCACGTGGAGAGATTTTAATCCGCCAGGCGAGACTCAGTGTAATTTGTCTGATTGCTGTTGTCTTTGTGCGTGTGTGTGTGTGTGAGAGAGAGAGAGAGAGAGAGAGAGAGAGAGAGAGAGAGAGAGAGAGAGAATGCGGAGCGGAGTCCTGTCTGCTCTGAACACACAAAGGCGCCTGAGCAGGATGACTGTCTCACGGCGGAATGAACACATGTGGCTGAGCTCACACCGGGCTCTGTGCTGGAGAGCCAATCAAACATCTCCAGGATCGGACTTCCTGGTGCGGCTGCAACAAATTTTTCAGTTGCATCATCTCATCGCTTGCTATCATTGCAGTTGACCTTCTCCACCTGACAATAACAGACTGGCTGTTCAGAGTTGGGGACACCAGGGATGGTTATTTAATCTGAGGCCCTCTTCAGAGAAGAGGGACTCTGCTGTCTTCCTCTTTCTGGTATTTGGAATGCTGTAAACAAACACTTGAGTTTCCACTATTAACATGCTACTGATTTTCATTCATTTCCCATGTAATCTAGCTGATTGTGGATGTAATGCATA
Organism: Echeneis naucrates; assembly: GCF_900963305.1. NCBI lineage: Eukaryota > Metazoa > Chordata > Actinopteri > Carangiformes > Echeneidae > Echeneis > Echeneis naucrates. The sequence continues at coordinate 5,942,727 of NC_042527.1, forward strand.
AACTTATTGTTTTGTCTTTTCGATAATAATGAACAAAATTTTGGGCAGTGCAACAGCACAGTGGTTAGTACTGTTGCCTCACAGCAAGGTCACGGGTTGCTTTCTGCGTGGAGTTTGCATGTTCTCCCTGTGCCTGCGTGGGGTTTCCTCCCACCGTCCAAAAACATGGATGTTTAGGTTAATTGGTGGCTCATAATTGTTTGTAGGCGCGACTGTGAGTGATGGCCCTGCGGTGCGATGGATTGGCGACCTGAGTGGCTCCTTATCGGACCTCAGCAGAGCTTCATGGTGAGCTGATCATTTGGAGCAGGGAAAGAACACACAGGACAGCAGCTCTCCAGGACCAGAGTTTGAGACCTCTGCTGTAGGGTGTAGTGTAGCTCTGATGGTTACCTTATGTTTAAAGCATAAAAAAGTCCAAACAGCATTTCTGTTGCAAAAGGCATGTTCTCCAGATCACACTGCACCCTGTGAACCTCAGGGATGATGGTCACGTTAGAGCAGTTGCTGCTGGGAGTCGCTCCTGTTACGTAAATTCCCAGCCGTGGCCTCAATGGTGCTCAATGCTCAGTGTCAATGTCTGCCATATCCTTAGAAAAGAGAGAGAGAGAAAAAAAAAAAGAAAAAATCTTAAACATGGCATTTCTCCTATCTCAGAACATCCATCTATATCCATCTAACTTTATCAAACCATTGACAATTTTGAGAACCATTTGCTGTAATAGAACAGTTCTAAAAGTGCAGGGGCAGCTGTCATAAGGGAAACTACTATTGCTGCTATAAAATCTATGTTCTAATCTAAAATGTTTAGGTATTTGGGACCTATTTGGTAAAACTTAGGGATATGCCTTACAAGGCCACATTTACATTCACACTTTACTGATTTACTGCAAGAGAGAAATGGAAACAAAGATATAAGTCTAATGAGTCTATAAACAAAGTCAAAACCTTTGAAAGTGTGTGAAAGGTGTCAATAGTACTAGAAAAGCTTAATATGATTCAAAAATCATAATTTTTGTCAGACTTTGTCACGTACAGATTTATATTTTACATCGCATAAATGTATTTTAAATTGAATGGAAAAAACTCACCATAAAAACATGAACCTTCTGGGTAAGAGCTGACTCCAAACTGTGATTAATAATATATCTGTATTAGCAATAAGCAGTGCAAAGGAGAACTTCAATTCCAAAGTACATTTCTCTGAACACAAACTGTACATATATTTATAGTCATGCTTCTATTACAGACATTATAATATCTGACATAAAAAGGATACCTGTGTTTTCTTAGCTGAAAGTATACATATCACTTATATTAAATACTAAAGCTTTTAGTAGGGCTGTGGACAGCTACAGTGACACATACACAGATAAAAAGCACACCTTAAATCTGTTAACCTTAAATAAACCTGGCCAAATGACCGCATTGTCTTCAACTTATGCTAACGTTTCATAAAGCTTTACACAGTAAATAATTACACATAATCTATTTTTAATATAGTTAAAGACATCCATACTTACTGAGGTGGGCAGTGGAGGGTGCCAGGCAGGGTAGTCTTCGTCTTCCTATAATGGATTGCATTGCGTTGCGCCTAAAAACTGAAATGGATATAACGTGATTGAGTTGCTTCAGTCCAACATGGTGGTCACAGCTCTGTACAGCATAAACTGAATACGTTAATGGTCCTTTACTGCATATGGAGAATACAACTGTCCCTGGTCTCCCCTAAATTATTTAATGCTAGATCAGTTGATGATAGAATCTGATCTAGACTATCTACATGTCAAGGGCCTGAACGAGGATAGCTGTAGTGGTGATGAGAGTAAACGCTTATCTTTCACTTCACTATAAAAACTAGAAGACCCTTTAAATCTTTGAGAAATTAATGCTTTCTTTGAACGTTCTTCCAACTTTCTTCTGGGGTTAAATACTCCCTACTACAGAGAAAAATATCATGATGCTCAATTGGTACAACCAGTTTGATGTTGTTGTTTAGGTTGTTATGTTGATGAATGTTTATATGTCTAATTAAGTCAAAGATCTATTTACATTTATTTTCATACAGTACCCAAGTTTAAAGTCCATTCAGTCAACGGGATTTTCCACAAGAGCCCAAACCTGTTGACTGTGATGGATTAGGCTAAGACTAAGATCTATAAGGCATGCTATTAGCTAATGATTTATTACCCATTAATAACACAATTTATTACAGTTTATCAACTCTGAAAAAGGTGCCTGGTCGGAAAGTGGCAGCAGTGTTTCTATAACTCCAGAGTAAAATCTGGTCATTTAGCTGTGATGGCCTTAATCACAGTGATGTCTGATTAACCTTTAGGACAGGCCTGACTGTGTCTAACTATGCAAGCTGCCTGACTGGATGTTGTCCATTCAGGTGTCTCCTATTTGACTTTCTGCGGCAGATGGGCTCTTTATAGGACATGCCAACTGATATTAGCTTCTACTGCAAGGCAAGTGTTGCCCCTGAAAAAGCCGGTTGTGTGAGTGGGGGGGTGTATAAGGAGGAGAGGGAAAGAGAGAGAGGGAGAGTCAAAGTCTAATGGGAAGAATGAGAAAATCCCTTAAAGAGCCGTGACGGGGCCCGCTCGTTCTCTAAATGTATTTTAATAGGAGGGACCCTGATGTCCGGGGCAATTCATCTCCCATCTCCCTGTAATGAAAGGAGTCGTGGTCGGGACCGGGGCAGGTCTGGGGAAGGGGTGGGGGGGGGGGGGGTGATACAAAGGCTGCATGTGGCTCTGCCTCATTATGCTGCAGTTAGGCTGAGGTCTGCATAGAGGCAGCGGGGGTTAGGGTCCCCACAGACCGGCTCAGAGGCCACAATGCCGGCATGGGCTGCTGTAAAGGGAGACCCTGCCATGCCATTATCCCGCCGCTGCTAAAGAGGGCTTCATACGCCTTTGATATAATCTCACTATTGAAATCCTGATAAATCCCCCCTGCGTTTACAGCCAAATCCCATTTGTAACGGGTTCGTGGAAGGCTGTGTGAGTGCGTGCGTGACCGCCAGTGTGTGTGTGTGTGTGTGTGTGTGTGTGTGTGTATCGTCTTCACCTGCGCCTCTCTGTTCCGTCAGCCGAGGCCAAGGAGAGTCTCATGTTAAACCGGGCCGTTACACCGGCTTTAATTTAAAAAAAAAAAAAAAAAAAAAAAAAAAAAATCCCCCCTCTACAGCACACATCTCGTGAGCCAATCTGAGCCGAGACCGAATTAGAATAAAATCAATGTTAAAGTGGGTTTAGTCCTTTTTCTTGCCTCAGATATGATCTGATAGGCAAACAATTACTGGAATACAACACACTGGGGGAGTGAATAATGGAAGGCAAAGCAAATTCATGGAATTTATTAATGGGAATAAAATGAGCGCAGAGATGATGCTATTACCACCAGTTACACCACTTTTTTTTCTTCTTCTTTGAATATCTGGCACTGCAATTATTCAGGATGTTGAGCTGTCTCAGCATTATGGCTCTATCAAAGTGTGTTATATGAAATCTTATCCGTGTGGGTGAGCGGATCAGGGCACTGCGAGGCAGGAGGAGAGGACACCTCCTGTCATATTTGTGGATGAAGTGATTCTCCTGTCAGGGGGAGGTCAGTGACAGTTAAGCCGCCAGTGAGTGCTTTCGCCCGGGTGGGTTGCGTAGGACAAGTGCTCGAGGATCCAACAAGCCAGTGTTTAAGCATAAATCTCTACACTATACGCCTATAGGGTGAAGCATCCTGAACAGACACTCCTATTCAAATGCTTTGTCCTCTATCTCAGGGACACTGCGCATCTCCATCCTCCCCCAGTGTGTCGGTGCGCAGACTCATTTAACTGCCCGAGGAACATAAACAAGCAACGGTAACTATAGCAGTATTAAATCAAGCCCCGTGTTTAGCCCATATATTGGGTGCCAAGTTTCTCCGCACAGTCCAGGAATCTCTAAACAGGGTGTAGAGGTCTTTCAGAAGTCCCCCTTTTTTTCCCTCTCAAAGCCCGGATTGGTCACAGTGCGGCTCATTTGCATGCCTCGCCGTATAAACCCTCCCGCAGACACTGCAGCCCTCTTGCGCTGAGAGCAGCACACCTCCAGTAGAGCGAGAGCGGAGCGCATCCACAGCGCGCACTGACTGACATATGGAATATTTATTAGAGGCTTTATTCTAGAGAAAGAAATAAGAGCCGGGAAGGAAGGTTTTTTTTCTCCAGGTGTAGGTTGTTTAAACTTTAAACTGGACTTATTTCGGACAGTTTGTTGAATTTCTTTTTCTTTTTTTTCCTCTTCCTTTTTTTATTGGTGTGAAGGTGTCAGGATGAGAGAAACAGGGTGGAACGGGCTGGTGGTGCTTCTTTCTTTGCTGCTGAGCCTTTCTGCCGTCACGCAAGGAAAGACGGTGAAATACCAGACATTTGAAGAAGACGCACCAGGGACAGTGATTGGAAACTTGGCCAAGGACATATCCTCCGCTCCCTCTTCCTCGGGAGGCTCCAGGACCAATTTCAGGATGATGAAACAGTTCAACTCCTCTTTCATCCGTCTGAGGGAGAGCGACGGGCAGCTGACCATCGGAGAGAGGATAGACAGGGAGCGCGTCTGCAAACACACCCTGCACTGCCTCATCGCTTTCGACGTGGTCAGTTTCTCTAAAGAGCAGTTTAAACTCATCCACGTCGAGGTGGAGGTCAAGGACATCAACGACAACTCCCCCGAGTTTCCCAGGAAAGAGTCGAGTCTGGAGATCTCCGAGAACACAGCGGTGGGGACGCGGATCCCGCTGGACTTTGCCGTGGACGAAGATGTTGGGGTGAACTACATCCAAAGCTACCAGATCTCCGTCAACAGCCACTTTTCAATCGACGTGCTGAGCAGGGCCGACGGGGTTAAATATGCGGAGCTGGTGCTCATGAAAGAGCTGGACCGGGAGACACAGGCTTCTTACGCGCTGGAGCTGGTGGCGATGGACGGCGGAAACCCGTCCCGCACTGGAACAACGCGCATCAACGTCAAGGTGAAAGACTACAACGACAACAGCCCGGTGTTTGACAGGAACAGCTTCTCCGTGGACCTGCCAGAGGACGCACCGGTGGGCTCGCTCCTGCTGGACCTGAACGCAGAGGACCCGGACGAGGGGTTGAACGGTGAGGTGGTGTACGGCTTCGGCAACCAGGTGCCCCCGGAAATACGGCAACTATTCAGAGTGGACAGGAAGACCGGCCGCCTCACCCTGGAGAGCCCGATTGACTTTGAAAGTAAGACCACATATGAGTTCGACGTCCAGGCCACAGACCTGGGTCCGAACCCGAGTCCGGCCATTTGCAAGATAGTGGTGCAGGTACAGGACGTTAACGACAACGCGCCGGAGATCTCCATCACCCCCATGACGTCCATCACGGCGGGGATCGCCTACATCACCGAGGCGGCAGCCAGGGAGAGTTTCGTGGCTCTGGTCAGCACCTCTGACAGGGACTCCGGCGCTAACGGACAGGTGCTCTGCACCCTGTACGGACACGACCATTTCAGACTGCAGCAGGCCTACGAGGACAGCTTCATGATCGTCAGTACCAGCCCGCTGGACCGAGAGAAGATCCCCGAGTACAACCTGACCGTGGTGGCGGAGGATCTGGGCTCCCCTCCCTTCAGGACCATCACCCAGTACACCATCCGGCTGACGGATGAGAATGACAACGCTCCGGTGTTCAGCAAGCCGGTCTATGAGGTGTCCGTGGTGGAGAACAACGCGCCCGGAGCGTACATCACCACCGTGGTGGCGCGGGACATGGACATGGGGTCAAACGGGAAGGTCAGCTATAAACTGGCGGACACCTACTTCATGGGCTCTCCCATCTCCACCTTCGTGTCCCTGGACCCGGCCAGCGGGTCCCTTTACGCGCTGCGCAGCTTCAACTACGAGGTGGTGAAGCAGTTGGAGCTCCGCATCACGGCCAGTGATGGCGGCTCTCCGCCTCTGTCCGGCAGCGCCAACGTGTACCTGCGGATCTTGGACCAGAACGACAACGCACCGGTCATCTCCCAACCGGCCCTCAACAACGGCTCCGCCGAGGTGCTACTGCCCCGGGACGCCCCAGCTGGCTACGTCATCACCCGCGTGGAGGCGCGTGATGCGGACGAGGGCGTGAACTCGGACCTGTCCTACGGACTGGCCACCGGGGAGCCCTCCGTGTTGTCCGTGAACAAAGCCACCGGGGAGATTTACCTGAACCAGGTGCTCAGCCACGACGTGGACGAGACTCTCAGCGTGACCGTGACGGTGAGTGACAACGGCCGGCCCGCGCTCACCTCCACCGCCACGCTCCACTTCCTGATCATCGCGGGCTCCCCGCCGAGCGACAGGACGGTGTTCCCGGCGGGAGGCGGGGACGAGCCGCACGCGCACTGGGACCTGTCAGTGGTGATCATCGTTGTCCTGGCGGGGAGCTGCACGCTCCTGCTGCTCGCCATCATCCTCATCGCCACCACCTGCAACCGGCGCAAGCAGGACAAGGGCGGAGAGGACAGCGACTCGTACGGGGAGAAGGGCACGCTGGAGCGGGGCAGGAGCCACGTGGCGGACAACCCGCTGCTGCCGCTGCACGGAGCCGGGGGAGGAGCGGGCTTTGACGGACACTCCTACAGTAGCCAGCCGGGGGGGTTCACCTCGGCTCACCCCGGGGGCAGCGACATGTGCTCGGCCTCAGAGGACGGCAGCGAGGTGCCCTGTGTGTATGACTCAGACAGCAACACCAAGCTCCGAGGGAAAAAACACGAGGTGAGACGCACCTTTGGGACTCAGAGTTTTGTGTGGGCTGGGGGGGGGGGGGGGGCGCTTCAATCAGTCTGTCTGTCTGTCTGCAGTGTGACAACCAGCAGACATTAACCTTAGCTCTCTTTCTCCTCTCCTCTGCAGGGCTACTCCACTCTGCCTGGATATGGGAACGGAAAGGAGGCTGTGAGGCCCATCACCATCTGGAAGGGGAACTCTTACACCACCATCTCTGCCAGGGACCCAGCCTTCAGCGGCAAAGACAGTGGCAAGGGGGACAGTGACTTCAATGACAGCGACAGTGATGTCAGTGGAGACACAGGCTTAAAGAAAGATGGAGCAGTGGTTCCTCCCATGGGAGGCCAAAATGGTAAAGACGAAAGACCTGGCACATTTTGATGGACATTTAAAAGCGTTTGAGTTGGTTTGGAACGCTTTAGCTCCATACATAACTCCACTTTCTGTTTTCTCCCTCTCTGTTAGGTCTGTGGGCTTGTACAAGTGAGTGTAAGGTTCTGGGTCACTCAGATCGCTGCTGGAGCCCATCAGCAGCAAGAGCCAACGCAGCTCCTTCTCCGGCCCCCACCCTCTCCTCCTTTAACAGCCTCTCCAAGACGGCCTCCCTGCCCAGGGACCCACATCGCAGGGACAACTACTACCAGGCACACATCCCCAAGACAGTGGGGCTGCAGAGCGTGTACGAGAAGGTACTGCACAGAGAGTACGACTACGTCCTGGTCACCCCACCAAGGCCAGTGAGGGTCCAGGAGATTAGTGACATAACTATCCCTGTTTATAACCCCACCCCAACACATTGCCCCAACGACGACATCTAAAACAGACAATTGCACCCACACATGCACACATACACACACACTTAAGCTCACTCTCAAAGAAATGTATAGGGTATTCAAATGTTTAATTTATGATTAATTGATAGGAGAATAATGTAACTATTTGAGATTGTTTGTTTCTGTAGAGAGTGTGCACAGATACGTTTATATCCTAATATTTGTGTCTTTGTTTTATTGTAAATTTTAAGTCCATTCAATCACAAATTTTGACATGAAGTGTATCATATGCAAGTTTTGTACATACAGAGATTTTATTTTTTATAAGAGTAATAATTAAGCAAAGATATGTAAATATAAATTGTAACCATTGATCTTTAAGCATGCTGAATATTTAAAAATGGCCCAGGAAACTGTTCAGTTTGAGGGCAGGTGACCCACAATGTATCAAGTTGATAAATGTGTATGAAATTATTTGGATGCAATAATAAGTACGTGTACAGATTTTTTTATCAGCACAATATGAGCGAAAATAAACTTTGAAATACGACTCTGAGCAGTTGACTTGTGTATTGGATGACGGGGATGAGGAGGATGTTGAATGTCAGAGCAGACACCACAGTAAGAGCCAACAGGCGTCGCTGTTATTGCAGCAGTGAGTCTGTCCTTGCAGTCCAATGAAGAAGGTCAGTTGTGTGGTTTTTTCTTTTTTTTAGTGACTCTGATTGCGCTGGTGAGGCGCCAGAGCAGACGCCAAGGTTTTCTAGCAAATCACTCATGCACAACAGCAAAAACCTTCACCGTTCCTCTTTTAGTCTCCGCGGTCTCAGTAGATGCGTTTTACTGCCGGGGCCCTGGATGTTAATAGAAGAACGAAAGCTCTGGTTTCTATAAATCACACAAGTAATTCCCACCTGATTTGTGTGAGCATGAGAGCACGGCGGTCTGACTGAGGATGTGAGGTGTGTTACAGCTGATTTTTCTTGAAGAGCATAAATAAAACCTTCATCTTCGGACAGGATGCTTTTTGTCTACCTGCCAAATCCAAAAGCGGCGCGTCACTTACGAAATGCCCCCGTTACCCTCGATCCCGGGCATTTAATGGAAGGCTAGCAAAGATTCAGGAGGGGGAAAGGTCGAGGTCTGTCGCCTTTCCCGCCCTGGTGTATAAACACAGACCACTGTCTTTGGCGTGGAGGAAACGCGTGACATTCCGCCGGGTCACCTCTGACCTGCGACAGTCTGTGGAGGGAGGGGAGCGGAGGAAGAGAGGATTGAATGAGGGGAGATGCTTCGAGAAGACGACCCCCGCGTCTTTTATTTAATTGCTGAGTGGCTAGATCTCGGACTCAGGGGGAGGTTGTCATGAAACCTAATGATGTGAAATCCAAAAGATCATAGCAGGAATCAAACTCATGTAAGTTACATGAGCGGCCCATGTGATGTTCAAAGGGAAAGATTGATGAATTATGTTTTTTTTTTCTTTCTGACGAGAAAGCAAAACTCACTGAAAGAGGAGGTTGCTGTTAACGCTGGAAGTAAAATCTCACCTTTTTTTTGATCCAGAGCCACAAAGGTTGGGTTACATTAAAACCTGTATGAGTGTGCAGGAGTGACCGTCCTCCTCCTCCTCCTCCTCCTCCTCAGAGGGAGGAGGGAGGAGGGAGAGCAGCCAGTTCAGTGCGCTCTCCTCAGGTGTTTGGCTCCAGTCATGGCCGGGAACTCTGACAAAGTACCGATCGCTTCGGCGGGACCCGAGGACCTGCAGCAGTTTCTGCCTCCGGTGAGTGTGAGAACGGGCCGGTACATCAGTGGTTCGCGTGCAGCCGACCATCAGTGAGGATCACAGCTAAATACCCGACATTCACTGGACTCAGTGATCCTTTAGAAACAGTCTCTGGAACCTCTGTGGCTTTGTCATAACAAGGACATGAACTCACGTGTTGCAGGCTCTCATTATATCTGATCTCTCTGATGCTTGTATGGCCCTAAGGAGTGTTTCCTTTACATTTCAGGCCTACTCCGCCGTGGCCGTCAAACCCGCCACCACCGGCCGCCTCCTCAAGGCCGGAATCGCTGTTCTCATCGCCGGAGCCCTGCTTCTTCTGCTGGGGGCAGTGGGAGCTTTCTATTTCTGGAACAACAATGAAAAACACGTAAGAATTAGATTTCATATTAACATTATTCCTTAAGTCTGTCCACAGGCGTACTTCTGACCAAAGGGACTGTTCAAAAATACTCATTGTGAATAACTTTCTTGAAAACCAGGCAAAAATCATGCTGAGATTCATTTTCTTCTACATTTCATTTTATCCAGTTTTACTCTTTGCAGTTTGCCTAAAGGTTAGACAGGGCAAACGGCTGCATCAGTCACTTGCCATGGACCATGGTAGAAAAAGACTCACTTTGCCACATGCAGAGGGAACAGTTTTGTCTCTGTCCCAGGGTTTTATTGTGGCCTACATTAGACACTCCAATAATATATTACATTTCTAATCCAGGCACATGATTGAACAAGCTGCAGCGATTTGATCCTGTTATATTACTTTGGTGTGAAGAAGCTGTTGTAGATTTCATGTCTGAAGGAGAATCCTTCTTCTAAGAAGCCACTAAAAACTGCAGGGCAGTTCCCCTTTTTACAGTGGAGAGCGAGATCCGGCCCTTGTCACCACCCCAGAAAGTTTTATAAACCCCCTAAAGCCTTTCAGTCTAAAATCAAACCACAGTCAGTCTGATCTGCTAACAATTCCCTCTTTTCTCCACACACACAAAACTTTTCTGAAGGAAGTGGAGCTACCACAGAAGAAAACAGTCCCAATATTCAGAGCCTATGAAAATGACATCACTTGATTTAAGACATTGTTGAAAAAAGCTCTTTATGTTGGTAACATTTGAAATTATATCTTGTCAAGCAGTAGATTAAAAAAACTTGTTTGAATTAAAGTGTCTAATGACTCACTAGACTAGAGCACCTCTTCAGCGTGGATTTTTTTTTAATTATTTTTTTAACAGTGTAGGCAAACAGTGAAATGCAAATTAAACACTCCATTTTCATGGTAGGTAAAGCTTGGTGAATGGAGTCCTTGTGTGTATGTGTTGTGTGTTGAAAGATTGTGGCGGGGTGGAAAGGGGTGGAGGGAGGGCAAGGGGGGCTCTTTGGTCCGGCTGATGCTCCAGGTGCAAGAGGTGTAAGCAATAAGAGGCAATCTGTCGCTTTCTGGGTGTTTTTTCCCCTCAATATGAGGTTGGAGAATGCTCCTAAGACATGATGTAGAAAAGTCATCATCACGGAGGACTGTATTTCACTAAACAGGCTCGAATTAATGTCTGAAGGAGAAAATTGAGAAAAGGGCTGTTGTATGTGTAAGGAAAAGTCACTGGGTAAGATTGGAGAAGGAAAGAGAAGGAGGGAAGGGGCTAGGGGGTGGGGTGACTCTCAGAACTCTCATACCTTACATGCCACTCTGGAAACTTGTGTGTATTTTGTGTGTGTGTGTGTCTTTGTGCACAGGTTTACAATGTCCACTACAGCATGAGCATCAATGGCAAAGTGGAGGAGGGTTCAATGGAAATCGATACAGCCAATAACATGGAGCGATTTAGCACCGGCACTGGGGCAGATGAGGCTGTGGAGGTCCATGACTTCGAGATTGTGAGTTGAAACAAAAAAAAAAAACACCAGAAAGGTCAGAAAGCCAGAACCATCAACACAGTGATCAGATCTCTCCTGGCAATCTGGCTGGGAAGTTGATCAGATTTGGAGGACATTTATAGACCCTTGTGGGGGCATTGGCTCACTGCAGCTGTGGAAAAATTAAAGCCAAGTAGACATGTTACCTCCCTTCGGGCCAATCAGTGTCAACATGCAATGTCCCTGCAATTTTCATTAAGTTCAGACTGGTAGGTTTTGACCTTTAATTAAAGTGACCAATCAGACCAGTGAAGCAGCAGTTTTGGCATTTTAACAATTAAAATTTTGACCTTTAATCTGTCCCTGTGAATGTAATTTTTTAATCTTGAATACAAAGTTAATCTCCACCCACCCCCTGTACATTTAATCAGATGTTGGCTGTGTTGTTACATTAAATGTGTAGATGTATAGACTCAGACACCTCCAGATTACAGAGGACAGCACAATGTAAAGAGGAGTTTTGAATTATTAAGTCCAGTTTTTTGTTTGCCTCTGCTTCTTCCCTCAGGGAATTACTGGGATTCGTTTTTCAGGAGGAGAGAAATGCTACATCAAGACCCAAGTAAAGGCTCGTCTGCCTGATGTGGAGGCTCTCAACAAGGACTCCATGACATTTGATCTGGTGGGTTGGTCCAGTCTGTGGCATAAGTCCTGATAATGAGGTTCTTTCCTGCGCTTTCATTGTATTTCTATGAGTTTTTATGTTCTCCCTGTGCTTCCGCCCACTGTCCAAAGATGTTTCTGTTAAATGATTGCAAACAGCTTTTATATCTATATATGGCACCTCACCCAGTGTCAGCTGCAATAGATAATCGATGGATTGATGTTCAGGCCTCCACTGTATTGGCAGAAAGGCTCTACTGTTGAAGTCATCCTGATTGTGGTGTGAGAACACACTTGCTTGACTTGTCCAGAGGGTGAAAGTCCCAGGATATAGCATTACCTTAGGAAAAGTCCCTGTATGTCTAGAAGCTTTGTCCCAAAGTGGTGGATGAATAAGAGCCAATGACAGTTCCCTTCCTTCGTTTTTTTTGTTCCTGCAGTGGAAATACATTGTGGAGATACAGGTGTCAACTTTGTGGTATATTTAATATAAACATATAACATTGCTAATGTTAATTAGATAAGCAATTATAATATTAATTCCTGCTTATTCAACATCAGTAATAAGCCATTGAATGGAAGAACAATCTTTTAACATTTAATTGAGGACCATTATCAGGTCCAAATGTTGGTACAGTAATGACCAAAAGTCTGATTCTATAGACAAATTAGTGTTTAGAGCTAATTGGCAAATGTTTGCTTGTTAACCCACTAGACGAAGACAATGAAGATGGTACACGTCATGTCTGCTAAACATCTGTATGTTAGCATGCTGTGAGCATGTTATCATGCTGGTAGTAACTTCTAGCTGAGCTCATTTGGCACATTGATGAATTATGTGTGGACTGGCCAGTGATCACTCACCTTGAGGAAAGCAGCTGCAGATAGGTAGATATGATGGATCACGGTAGTGGAATAAAATGGCATTTACATATTGCCATCTGTGGAGCTGACAGCATTTCATCATGAATAACTCATCATCCCTTTATTATTAATGATTTGTTCACTTTCTGACAAAGCATTAAATCCATTAAAGCAGAAGATACAAATGTTAGTAGACCATAAATATAAGTGCATTGTCCAAAGAGTAACAAATTAAATAAATAGATATTTCAAAATTGGCAACACAAATGCTGTTCTTCAAATCTGCTAATAACTGATTTATGAGCCAATATCAACCTCAATCTTTCACCAGGTTGTATTACTGAAGTCAGCAGTTCATAGGTTCAGCACTTTTTTACAGATGCTAAAATGCATATCACTCTCGTGTTTATCCTCTGGTGAGCATTAGAGCGTGTACTACAAAATTCTCATCTCTGATATAATGTGGTAATAGCATTCACCTAAATGTTTCCTGGTCACAGGGGGTGCTGGAGCCAAAGCCAGCCCACACTGGGTGAGGGCGGGGTACACCCTGGACAGGTCACCAGTCCATCACAGGGCCAACACACCAACAACCACTCACACTCACACGCAGACCTACGGACAATTTAGAGTCACAAATTAACCCAAACATGTCGTCTTTGGACAGAGGGAGGAAACCGGAGTACCCTGAGGAAACCCACGCAGACACAAGGAGAACATTCAAACTCCACACAGAAAGGCCCCAGGCCAGGAACTGAACCCACCACCTTTTTATTGTGGGGCAACAGCGCTAACCACTATGCAATCAAGCTGCCCGTGGACATTATTAAGATATTAAGATAACAAAATCACACATAAAACAGATGACTATACTGAGTGTACAGTACAGTGTACATGGGTTGCAATCACAACTCCCAAAAACAACCGCCTGTGATTGTGTCTGATAATTTAAAGTCATTTAGTTCTGCATAAGCCTCACATCCACATAAATCCACATCACCAGAATTGCCCTCATGAACATGTACGCACAGAAACACTGGCACACGCACACACAAGCACATATTTAATTATCACGCAGGGATGCTCTTATTGCCTCTCTCTGCCTCATAAACGATCATTTATTTCACGTCTGTGCTTTTGTCTCTTTTTGCCTCATAAATGATCGTCTGCTTCACATTTGTGTGTATGTGAGAGTGTTTATGTGTGTGTGTGTGTCTGTGTGCGCGAGTGTGCGTGGAGAAAGGGAGATGTTGTTATAATGGTTGCTGCAGGCTGGTCATTTGCTATAATTTAGAGTGATGGAAAATATGGGTTAGATAAGCACACACACACACACACACAGATGTGCATCCCTATCCAGAGAGAGTGGGTCAGATAAACTCTTATCAGTCGAGCAGTGGAGGAGGACCCCTGCTTTTATTTGTCCCTCCAGCAAATCATTTGAGCTGGGGAAAAAAACCCCAGCAGCAGCATTTCTAAAAAGGTTGGAGGATAACATCCCCTAAACACATCTGTGGCTAGTTCAGTTCAGCCCTCAAGAACAAATGCCCCGGGCAACACCATCCCCACAGAATTCCCTTTTTACCTGCAGGCTATAGATACAGTGCACATGCCATGTGTTTACACAGGCATTCCTCTGAAAACCTCATTAGTTTATCTGCAGAAACCTGTACATTTAGGCCATTCAATCTCCTCTTTCTTCAGATCTTGATGAGTCCTGACATTGTGTATACAACTAAATGTTGGTGCAAGGGGAAAATGTACATTACAGCCTCAAGGACTTCTATTTTACGGCCTGATTTTATGTTGTTAAGGAGCATTAACAGCAAAACATTAATGCAGATTGGATTCGGACAGAATTCGAGGACTGTGGGATATTTAAAGGGAAAGGCAACTGACAAAAAGAGACGTAAACAAAATTTGCCGAGATGTTTGTTTGGATATCAGCTCATTTCTTAACTTTGTTGCCCCATGAAGGAGGATGAGGTGATGCCGGCCAAGTTTGAGGATGACCTGATCTGGGTTGCTGCCGACACGCCCCTCTCAGACTCTGCCTTCCTCAGCAACAAGATCAAGGACTTGTGCGGAAACCTGCCAATCTTTTGGCTCCGTCCCACCTACTCTACTAGTAAGCAATCAGAGTCTAGTTAAACATTCAGTTTTAAAGCTGTGTGAGTTTTTCAAAAAACAAAGAGGATGTGGGTCAAATGGTTTCAAGTATTTCCATATAACTCTTCAGTTTTTAGAGCCCAGAATGAAAAACCAGCTAAAAGTCCTTTTGAAGTTTCTGAACCACAGATTGAACAATTTATAGTGTGCTAGGAGGTCAAAAGTTCTCAAAACACAATTTCATTCTACTTCATCTGAGGACTTCAAACCGCTGCCACAGAAACGACTGTGCAATCAGGAGCTGAGCCACATTAGTGCCACTCGGCTCCTAAATTTGGTCTGCTGTCAGATACCGAGACCTTGATGTGTGCAGGTGGACAGAGGAAGAGGAGGGCCGCCCCCCGCCAGCGCCGCCAGGCAACAAGGGCCAGCGAGGAAGAAGAAGAAGAGGACGTGGAGGCTGAGTTCAACCCAGAGAACCCCTATCAGGTGAGTCACACAAACAAAATCACACTTTACTTTTTCCTCCGCGGCGTACAGCATTCACAACTGTCCATTCAGATCTGAGGGATACCTGAGAAGGCTTTGGCTGAGGAGAGTTTCTCACAGCTGTGCAAGCGGCAGCAGATGCCGGGGTCACAGCGCAGGGGCCTGGATTGTCACTGCAAATCTGAGTGCATGCGTGGGTGTGTTTTCTGTGCATGCCTTTTCAGTGTGGGGCTGTCCAAAGCTTTCCTTTCAGCAGTGAGGCTGTATGAATAATTCCACAACACCCCCCTCCTCTCCTGTGGCTCCTCTGCCCTGTTGAGTACACACAGCCTCCCATACAAGCACCACCCTTTCTCCTCACTCCTTTTGCTGGGCCTCAATTTCCTAATCCCTCTCCCTTCACGCATGAAGCATCCCCCAACCCCTGTAACGTACTGCTGACAACCACAGAGGGGGGTAAACAGCATGCACTATGCTGAAAAAGAAAATATTTGACAAGAAAAACCCACATTTGAGAACAGGCCCTCCTCCTCGCCCAGCCTGTTGGAAATCCATTTTAATTGGTTTGAAATTCAATATCTCTGCAAAAAAAAAAAATAAATACCATCACATGACTAGATGCCATACAGACACCATGCACATGACAGCCTGACCAGTGTCCCCTTCTTGTTTCCCCTCAGAGAGGCCTTGAGGGTGAGCAAGACAACATGAACAACTACCCCATGCTGGACCACCAGGGCGTGTGCTGTTCAGAGTGCCGCCGCAGCTACACCCACTGCCAAAGGATCTGTGAGCCGCTGGGTGGCTACCACCCATGGCCTTACCACTACAGAGGCTGCAGGGTGGCCTGTAGAGTTATCATGCCCTGCAACTGGTGGGTAGCACGCATCCTGGGTATTGTGTAACCACCCACCTGGGAGAAAATGTCTGGAGGTGGTGGAGTCCAGAAGTGAAGCAACAACGCTGGGAGGGAGATTCAAGGGTAACAAGGGCAGGGAGCTGAGGGGAAAGGTTTAGCTTCTCATTTACTGTAGATACCTGTTGGTCTAGAGCTGTAGAAAATGAACAGCGTCAGTAACCATATCCATACATTATAAATGTGTGATACAGAATCTAGGACACACACACACACATGTGTAAAGGTAGGCCGTCTCTGCACACTGCACAGCTTCTCTTATTAAAAAAACATACCTGCTTCCCATTTACATCCTTCTGAAGTACAGCAGCCCTTGCTGTGAAGACAGCCAACAGTAGGTCATGATACAAAACATTCCATAGTCCAGTGTCCCATCAAATGCATTGACATCTACTGGCACAAAGATTGACTAATGCGCAATGACACCAAAGCCTTTATCTTTGGGAGAAGCAGCTAAAATTGTATCTGTAGAGCCAACCTTTTCTTTCATCCTTTGCTTTTTGATGTAAATAAGTGTATAGGGCGCATAGTGTTTAAGTAGCACTCAGCGGGCTTTAATAGCATCTGTTTGTTTGCCTTTTCATCACTCTAGTGAGAAATATTTTTGATTCCTGTGTTTTTCACTCTTTCCTTCTTTGGTCTTCATGAATATCTCTTGTTAAAACAATTTACAGTACGCTTCCTCTCAAACTTTCATCTAAATGTATTTTTATCTGCATTGAAGAAGCTATCTCAAAGTGCAATATCACAAAATAAACTTTTTTAAGTAAACTTTAAAGTCTCAAACGTCCTTTTATGTATTTGACCAAACAACTTTATAACTTATTTGTAAATACATATTGCTTACAACAGAGCAGTGGGTGTTTTTAGGAACAACCCCCCGCCC
The DNA here is from genome assembly GCF_900963305.1 of Echeneis naucrates. Classification (NCBI taxonomy): domain Eukaryota; kingdom Metazoa; phylum Chordata; class Actinopteri; order Carangiformes; family Echeneidae; genus Echeneis; species Echeneis naucrates. The sequence continues at coordinate 5,959,844 of NC_042527.1, forward strand.
CCGCTCACTCAAGACTCAAAGACACTTCAGTTTTGAGAAGTGTCATATCTGGTAGCTGCTCCAAAGGGATGAGCAGAAAGAAGTTTCCAGAGTTCTTTAATGTGAGAGTTGCAGCTCTAGAACTCTTTAATGAGACTAAAGACTCTGTAGCCGTCACGCTCCCAGATCTTACCCACGATGCAAAGCGCTTAGCTCCTTTTGATGTCACAGAGCCGCCTCAGGCGGGGGTAGGGGGTAAGGATGGGGGCGGTGTGTTTGTGTGTGTCAGGGATAGTGGAGGAGTATGTTTGTGTGTGAGGGAGAGGGTGTTGTGAAGCTCACAGTTCCATCCAGAGCCACAAATGGGCGTTTGATCGTCACGAGAGATGAAAAATTTAACACTTAACTCAGTGTGAGAGGCTTGATGATGCGGTTAAGGAGGCTGATCCATATTAATGCTCTCTCGCCTTGGCAGGACGCCCCCTCACAGCTACATCTGCTGCATGTAAGGGAGGTGACTCTTCTGTGGAACACCACTCCACCTCAGGGCTGCATCCTCACCTGACTGTACACACAAGCATGCACGCACGCAGTCTCTGACTTGATACCAAATCGAACCACGATACGTAAACCATATCCTGGAGCTGTCAACCATATCTGAATTGCCTGCACTCATATCACCAATGTCACATTTCATCCTTCCAAGCACATAATCACAGGACATGGCTCCCTGTCATAATGTATTGCTGTTTTTGTGTCTGATGGACAGATTAGCCAACATGTCCAAAACAGTTTCCAGAGACAGCAAACCATGAAATACGTGACCAAGATTTTGAGCCAAACAACAAATGTTTTATTTACACTGAAGCTGGAATAACACTAACGGACAAGTGGTCACAAAGTTTCCAGAATCGTCAGTTTGAAGACTATTGTTGTTGACTTTCTAGTGTACAGAACAAAAGCTGTATAAGCAAAAGAAATTCACTCATAATTATTTAAACATCTTAGTTGGTTCTTTTTTTCTGAGCTTTTTTTATACAATTGCTGTTATCAGAGTTGTAAAAAGCTCCCAAATGGAAAGGCTGAGGGTGATTCGAGAAAAATGATGAGACGCGAAGGAGTGGGAAAAAAAAAGAGAATATGATAATTGAATTTGAGTATTTGACTTTTTTAATCCAGACATTTGTTCCTTTTGAGTCCATTAGCCTTTAGAAAAATCAGAAAATGTAAATCAATCCGTTCAACAGATTATTCCAATTAACTGACTCCATCTGGTAGGAAGCTATTGCAGAGAGTAAGCCATGTGTGGTTTGATGACAGTTGGAGCACTGTGGCTCCCCAGACGAACGCAGAGTATAAACACTAGGGCAAAAACACAACTGAGGAGGATGTGGACGGCCACAGAGACAGTAGAATAATGATGATCAGATGGTGAAATGTGAAGAAAGATTATGAAAAACAAAAGTATGTGTGTGAGTGATGGTTGGGGTGCTCAGTACTTCTTGAACTCTACGTCATCTGGGGGGTTCATTTCCACAGTTCGCTTGCCCACATCTTTCCAGTTGGTGCTGAGGACCGTACCACCTGACTCCATCTGCATGGGGAGCAGAGACAGAGGGAGAACAGTGGAACAGTCTGTCATTATGTTCATAGTTATGCAACATTTCCCTACTTAGAAATGTTCAGGATTAGATAAGTCCACTGCAGTAACTTTCTACAAATACTGATAATATTTTTTTTCCTCATAGCAGATTTTTAATTTTCTTTTTCTGTCTTTTTTTCATAAAGAAAGTCAAAGATTTCGAAGTGCTTATCTCCATATGAGCTGACCTTTATCTTCCTAAAGGTCTTCTGTTCTGGGTTGTTTAAACCAAATGCAGAGATGACTACTTGACATGAATGTTAAAACACTACCAGCTGCAAATCCTTTCTCAGGCTTAGCACAGTACTCCAGCATCATGAGATCAAAGGTTAATAACAAGGAATGCTGATTCATCCCAATCATCAATTAACATTTAGCTGCAATCACACATGGTTACACATCCTTTCATACAAATAAATACAGTCTTAACAGAGGCTCATTAACCACACAGTCAGTTATTGCTTTATCAGTCCACAATTCAAATATGACACCACTTCACTTAAAATGATGTGTGGATCACGAAGCCACAAATAAAAAGTTCTTAAACTTAGAAAATACTAGAGCATTTTTCTTATTTGTTCTGACTACAGGTCATATAACTTCACACTCAGCTGTCTGTGGGTGTGGATGTGTTAGAAAAGTAGTGGTGGACAAAAGTAGGTTAGTTTAAAATATCGATTGGCAAAGTATTTCCAGAAAAAAGCTCATCCCGTGGTCTAATATGAATGTGGGTGCAATTCTGTCATTTCAACTTGATGGTGTAGCTTCATTATTGAAACAAGAGTACAACGACTCGGAGCTCATTTAAACGGAGATGGAAAAAGACTAGGAGAAAACTTTACAGCAGAGAACAGGATCTCTTACTATATGGTTTATATGGCTTTTACATACTTTTACAATATGGTTTCTTTTGAGACAAGAATCAAGGTTAACGACTATTACAAGAATATGAATAATTTCTGAGAAGAACTTGCAGGCTATACAGAGACAAAAATCACACACACAGAGGGAGGTTTGAATGTGTCGTCTTATGGTAATGGCAGAAGATGTGAGCTCCTGCCTTCTTTAAAACAACACAGCAAAACAAAAGTTTGTATACTCTGGGCAATACAGGCTTAACCCTAACCGCTGAGAGACAGACAATGACAAACCCATGTCAATTTTCAAAATCTCTCGAATAATTCATGACCCACGAGAACCTGTTGGTAAGGATGAGCTTATTCACAGACTATAGTAATATCTGTTGGTACATTGGCCGCTTGGACCAAATAAGTGGTCATACAGAGAAATTTTCCTGACTGAATGAAAGTAGTTGCGGCATTCATTTGCTGATAAGGTAAATTAATCTGCTTTGGTGAAGCTTGTGTCTAAAATCCATAAATAGAGATATGATAAGTTTATAACAATACCTGTTAATTAATTGTCACGACTGCACTATGTGTGAAAAAACATTCATGGTTAATTTGGGTATGTAAAAATTGTCAGAAAAAAATGCTGTGTCGACTAAGGCTGAGACTTACAAAGGATTTGTTCATGGCTCTCTTGACCTCATCTGAGCCATCTGAATAGATCTGCTGGAAGAGTTTGTTGAGTGCTGCGTCTCCCTCCAGTTTTTCATTTTTCTCCTCCTCACTGATGTCAACCACCATCTTGTCCCACTTGCAGGTATAGTGGGATGACGACGGGTAGTCATCTGACAGAGAAGCACGAAGCTGTTTAAGATGGCTGCACTTCATACAATCTCTGTTTATACAGCATCAGATTTTTGAAACCAGGTGAGAGACATTTTGCAAGTTATTAAAACAACCACATTCTAACAAGCATCTTATTGCCTTCTGATAAACAACGCAGGTATCTGTAAAAACCTTGAATTTGATCATCTAATCATCCGAAATGAATTCATTGGCAGGACTGAATTCATTATCATGGCTGAGATACTGATGACTGTGTTGTGATTTGATTTCTATATTTTCTGGATGCAATGCGCCTAGTATAATCCCAACAAGAGATGGAGAGGGAGAGCGGGAAATATAATCCAGACACAGATTTACATAAATACAGACACACAGCAGACATATCCAGGCCAAGCGTGGACATACAATGATGTGATCCTATAAAGTCAGACATCAAATATTATGTTTACATGCAACACTGGCCTGAGTTACAAGAAGAAGCTTGTAAACAGGGTGGGCTAGAAGGGAGACGGTTATTTGGATGGTAGTTTGGCTTACCACTTAACTTTTACACCACCTTCCACAAACACACTTACATAAGCAATTAATCCTGTCAGTAATAGGAACGTGTGGGCTTAAAAAAAAAAAGACTCATTTTTTGCTGTCATACCTTCCCATCTCCCTGCCTACTTTTGCCGTCAGACTAATGAAAGACACTAGCAGGGCTTGACTGCCCACTCTCATTTTAGTGCCGAAAAGACAAACACAGGCACTTATATTGATCTTTGTAGAGAGAGAGAGAGAGAGAGAGTAAGAGCGATAGAGAGAGAGATGGGTAAGAAGTAGTTGAGAGCAAGCGAAAGACAGACAGCATGATGAGAACATAGGCAGGAGGATAGTAAATGCCGAAGCTGTGGACTCACTAGGATTGAAGTGTTTGATGTTGGACTCCTGTCCTTCTCCCTCCAGCTTCTCCCATCTGATGGCATCTGTCTTCATCATCTTGATCTCCACCTGACGGAGAAGAAATGGAAAAGAACAAGGAGGAACAAGGGAGATAACAGCGTTTACCAAAATGGCCGTCTTTGGTGCGAGGGACAAAAATAACACTTCCCTTTGAGTGACATCTTAAAAGTACAGGACATCAGATCATTACTAAGGCCAGAGAGACTGCGTGTTCAAAGCCACTGTCAACTCAGCCTGCGAATGTGTGTGTGTTCTTGTGCGCGCGTGAGAGACAGAGAGAGCGAGAGAGAGAGAGCAAGAGAGAAACATCAGGGCTATGTGGGGGCACAGCTCAATCTCAAACCTCACTGACAGACATACTGCACTAACGAGATGCCTGTCAGCCAGAGGCCCAGTGTGAGAGATGGGGGGAGAGAGGAGGAGGAGGCGAGGTGGGAAAAGAAGGGGAGATCCTAATTCCACACAGCAGCATTGGATCCAAATCATTATACTGGGCGAACATGGAAAAGAAGGAACACAATGAGTGGAAAAGGGACATGGGCACACACTTATAACACTGAGCTGTATTGACAGGGTCATACTAGTGAGACATGCAAGCTGCCGTGCTGTGAGTCCCCCCACGCCACCCCCCCACCACCCATTAATGGTGTGCGTCTGTGTGTGTGTAGGTTTGATATGAAAGACAGCACTGGTAATGTCGGTGCAGTTAAGGAACATTTCTGCTCTGCTGGGTGATGTGATGATTCATTTATGAGGGTGCCAAAAAAAAAAAAAAAAAAAAAGAGGGAACCAAGAGGTAGACAAGGTTAGAGACAAGGAGACAGAGCGGCTGACTGGCAGCAAGCAGAGCAAGAGTGAGGCGAGCAGATTGAGGGAAATAAGACAGTGTGATCCCTACCACCTTCTCTGGCGAGGTGAAGAGCTAGTGCAAGTGGACTGATAGAACACTTTGGTGTGCATCAGTGCTTTCTGGCCCACAATAGACTTGTGCACAGTGAAGCAACTGTGCAGTGTCCGAAATTTACTTTCTGGCTCACCTGCAAAGGGCTGAGGAGCTTTAAAAAAAAAAAAAAAGACCTCTGCTGAGTTTACAGGTCACTGGCCGAATAATTCATATTCATTTCTCAAAAGAGTGCAGTACAACTTTTTTAACCCTGAATGTGAATTTCTCAGCACAGTCAGGATGTGAGTAAATAGATACTTCGCTTGCATAATTATAACAGGGAAGGTCATGCTTTGACTTGAGCTATAACAGCTCTATTACTCCAAGTACAACTGGAACAGTACATTACATCCTTTATCTATTCAACTCAGACTCAAATACATGAGGGACCAGCACACTTCAACAGGAGATATCAAAAAGGTTGAACCGTTTCCCCACACATTTCCTTCTGATAGGACTGGACAACCTTTTATGCAAACTAATTGTTTCAAGCATGAGGACCTCACAGGTGAAACATGTAATGGAAAAGGAGTTTGGTTTAAAAGGTGGGTCATAGTCATTCACCCCTGTAGAGAAGTAGGATTCTGGGGGTAACCTTTACCTCCAGGTTCTGCATTTACTATTAGAGCACCTACAAGGATGATAGTGGCTGCATATTAAATACACATAATGGGAAACTATGTGATAAAACAGGGTTTAAAGCAAGGTAACCTATACATTTCTATGACAGGGTTAGGGTTAGGGTAACCCTAACCCTAACCATAGAGATACTTTGGCGTAAGAGGGTAGAAACTTAGCCTGAGGAGCCATAGCCTACAAGCCAGATGGATGATGGTTGTGGCACATATCACACCAGGTTTCACAGGACAGGAACACCGAATGTAAGCTGTGTCCCCGATTCAGGAGCTTTGAAGGCATTTTCAGACCAATTGTGTCACAGTGGCACAACTAGGTGCAATTAAGTTGGACCCATTTTCAAGTCTCCTTGTGATTTGGCCAGGAAAATTGGTGCATAGAGTGGTGTATGATGGCCATGAAAGCCACAACTGTATAGGTTCCTCCAAAGGATGCTCTAAATGTGAATCCCAATGTTAACATGAAAGAGCCTAATGGTGGACAATATATATCATATGCCTGACTTTCAAACTTTTCATTGCTTGTTTTTCTGTTGGTCTTTAAACAGCATTTTGAGACATATTAGGGCCAGTGACAAATTAGTCCAAAACTTATCAACGACATGAAAGAAAAACAAACAGCTTATTCATTGCAGTACTTCTTCAAAAAAGAACAGCCTCGTGTATTATAAAGCTGACACTTTGCTGAGCCACAGCATAAACAAAGATATGTATTAAAGTTTGTCTAGTTTATTTATACAAAATATTTTGCCGTGTGGCTATACATATATATATATATGATCCATTATGAAAATGCGGCTTTTTTTTTTTTTTTTTACCGTATATCAAAATAAATATAGGGGGAAAAAAAAAACCAAAAACAAAAACATTATTTACTAATCAATAATTAAATTGGTCTATGTCATTTTGTCACATTTTGTACACATTTCTAAACTTCATTTCAAGTAAATGACTGGCAGATGAATCAATCACATAAATAATCATTGAGGACTTAAGTACTGAAGTTGTGGTTACAAACTGAACACATCCTCTCATACTATGATGTCATATTGGGTTAGGGTTAGGGTTTAACAGAATTATGTAAGAACCGAGGTCCAATGGAGGACACTCCAAATTCTTTCAGCTCTGATAAGAGCATTGATTGGTTTCTTCTCTGTTGCAACATTGGCTAACACAGACTGAAAAACATGTTTCCTCTGTAATTAAAAAAAAAAAAAAAAAAAAAAAAAAAAAAACTTATGCCATGACATGTAGAGGTAGTATTGTTACATGATCCAAGAGGCAGTGTTCCTATGGTGATTGATTAGATACGACACGAAGGAACCAAACACTGCAGACCAGAGAAATTAAACTTTCTCATTTTAATATTACCAGCCAGTGCTGCAGGTGCCATTTATTGTATTGAATGTTTTTGTAGTACCAAGTGCAGCAGAGCTCAAGCCACAGGCTCTGTGTGAGTCTAAGAGTGTGTGCGTCTATGGTTGCTCCTAGGCCATACAACATTAATCTGCTGCCACATCTGTGTTTCCTGGCTTTTAAGGGAGATGGCAGGCCAGACGCCGTGTGTGTCTCTCTCTCTGCGTTTCCATGTGTGTGACAGGCAAAGCGATGGCTCTTAAAGGGATGTGACAGCAGAGCCACATACAGGGGCCACCACCCACAGGAGCCCAGGGGCTTCACTATACAATACTGCACTACACACACGCTATTTACAGGGGGGCACCAGGGTCCCGTGTAGCTTGTCACATGTGTTTGTAACCATCACCCCCCCCCCCCCTCCTTGCCACGACTTCTCACCCAGCATATTCCCCCTCTTTTTCCAGATCCCTGTGGATTTCAAAACAAACTCATCTAAAAAGATGCATAAATGAAATAAATATAAACATTCTTAGACATTGACAGGCATGCAAATTAAAGAGGGGAGACGCCACTTAAGCTTTTTGCCAAAAAGAGATGAGTTTGGAACTGAATGAACGAGGGAGGGCAGATCCAAAATGAGTGTTGAGTTTGTTAGCTTGCACGCGCCCAAGTGTGTGTGTGTCAGCCGTCTGTTCTGATCAAACACACTGGTGTGTAATTGGCTCCCTGTTGTCGCGGTGACCCCTGTGGTTGGAATGTCTGTCATGGTGGAGGACAGGAGGAGGTCGCACTGAAGATAATGTGCTACAGATGAGACTCACACATGCACACACACTGCAAATACTTTGTGTAGATGGCAAAAGTGTGTTGAAAGATTACTGTTCAGCCTCTGTATTTGTTTGTGAGTGTGTGTGTGTGTGTGTGTGTGTGTGTGTGTGTGAGTGTGCACGCTCATGCCCGGCTTAGCCTTTCCCTGCTAAGTTGTCTTTAAAGACAGCAAGGAGATGAAGCGTAAACATTGTGGAGCGAAGAGTCCAGGGCAGGCTATTACAGAGACAGACAGACCGACATTGGTTGGAAATCAACAGCTCCGAGGGCAATGCATTTTTTTTAAGTGTTCATTAGGGATGCATGCCAATCTGGAGGAACTTGATTTGCTGATGCTGTTGTTCATTTGAATGTTTTTCCTCCCCAGTGGCTTCCTGGCTTCAGAAAAATGAATCAGCTCCCAAAAATTTAAATGAGAGCTGCATCCAGAAAGCTGCTCAGTTTTTTTTGGGACCTGCCACACTGGTGTGCACGAGTGTGTGTGCATTTCACCTGTATTTTATTAAAAGCTGTAAAGTGTTTTTGAGCCTCTGCAATGACGTTATTACTGAACTCATGAGCTTGTTGTGTGTGCATGCGTGCACACGAGCACACATGCACGCATGCACAGGTATGGTCCATATGTACCCGAGGAGCCCAGTGGACCAGAAAACAGTCAGAGCTTTGTGGGAGAGGAGGAGGAGGGTTGAACACTCTCTCTCGTTATCCTAGAAGGGTGGGTGGGTGGGGGGTGGGGGGGTGTGTGTGTGTGTGTTTGTGTGACTGCAAAACAGAGAAAAAGAAAAGACAGTGTGTGTCTCTGCGAGGTGGCAAGGAGAGATTGACAAACTAAATACAAGAAGGTAAATGAAGAAAAAGAAGAAAAAACAGTGGCCAGAGAGATGAGAGGGAGTCTCAGACCATCTTCAGCTGTGGTCTTTCTAAGACTGAGACCTTGTTTAAGCTGCAACCCACGTGCACCTCTGGTATGCAGTGTCTGCTGTTGCCATGGAAAAGTGAGAAAGTAAGTGAGTGCTTTTTGAGAAGGGGCAGTTTCTGTGCAGGTCAGCTTCTCTTCAGCACAGTGTAGCCAGTGGATATAAAGCACACTGTATTGACATAAGGTTATATCATGCTACTAACAATATTCCAAAAAATCTTTTCACTGCTTGTTCACAAATGTTGGAGAACAATGACTCTAATTCAAAACACACATTAAGCTTGACACTATTTGACCTTTTTATGCTTGTTTTGGAACAAGTCTGACTTTCAGTGTGTGCGCAAAATTATAATTGAACACCTTGTTCAAATCTTTTTTTATTTTGTATATCTACAGTCTCAAATATCAAGTGATGTCAAAACAAATGAATAATGCAATGATCCAGAAAAGAAGAATTGAAGTTGAAATTAGCCCGTGCATTTAATCTGACACATTGACAGTATAATGATGTTGTATTTATTTTGTTATGAAATTTTGTTATGAATTCTAAAGAAAAGGTCAACTGTAGGTGTGTAGGAGTCAAAGCAATAGCAAGAAACACATTTTCTCCCACACACAGTCAACAATGCCACTGAATTTACTGAATAGTTAAATTTTTGTAAAAGCAACTTTCATCAGCTTGAAATGTAGGTTGACATTAAACTATTGCATGTGCTGACAGAGAGAGGCAATTGATATCATTTCTTTAATGAAGCAGTCACAAGGATTATTATTTGGTTGTCCTGTTTGGTGGTAGTTGCACAGATGTACTAGGTTTGAATTTAAGTTTGTGTATTATTTAATTCAATATTGACATACATATGTGTATTGCATATGCATATGCATATCAATTGCACAGCTGATTGTGTTCAGTCCAAAATCTTCGGATTAACACTTTCTAAGGATACACAGGATCCCGTGAAAGCAAGAGTTTCAAATGTTACTCTTTTGACAGCAGCTGTTCAGGCCCTTAATGAGTAAAATAAGAATAAAAACAACTCACATTAAAACCGGCCTTTTGATCCATAAGCTAAAACCTGACAGTGGTCTAAACCCTGAATCAGCACAGACTCAGGCAGCAGATTCATTAGCCCACATCCTCAACAACACACACTAATTAGTCTATGTAAAAGTGCCCTACCTACTCATTAGGCCTATAATCACCTTAAAGAGTGCTGAGGAACTCTCCGCAACTACAGTCTTTTTAAATGTGTGTGTACAGGAGTGAGGTTTTGTGCATATGTGCAGGTCTCTTGTTAGCTGCTCAGATGAACTGTACCAATATCTTTACGGGAGCTCGAACGGATGTATAGAGTGGATCTTCTTATTTCAGCTCCAGCTACAATGAGTTTTACCAGCATTAAGGAATTATAGGCGGTGACATCTTACTTTATAATTGTTTAAGTTATTTAAGAGATTATGATGTTAATCTCAGAGTGCTAACCTCAGTAATGCTCAATCACCATTTCAGTGAGCTGCTTAAACTCGCATCAGTGTGCTCGTCTTTGCTTCTTTATTGCTATCTGATATTTGATTCATTTTATTTTTTTCCCCAAATAGTGGCAAAAATAATCAGCTATCATCAATTAAACAACAGAAACCTGAATGCACAACAATATGACATGAAACTGCAGCTCAGAGATGTACAGAGATACTTGTACTTCTACACAATGGGATGTTACTACATCATATTTTCTATGGTGTCATAAAAATGTTCCGACATATTTAATAGTCTGCTTCTTCATTGTTCAGAGTATCTACAGAGATGACACGGCTACATGCAAGATTCAGTGACTTTTCATTGACTTTTGAAAACTTAGCTGAAGAGTTTCCATGACCAAAAAATTTGTTTTCTTCTTTCGTGTTTATGTTGTTTAGCTCAGTATAGCTGAAGAGTGGTAAACAAATTTATTTTCCACAATAGCTTGGCTTACCATGTCGAAAAAGATCTGAAAACTACCATCTAATAGAGTAAGCATATAATATTCAGTAAAGTTTCTCATTATGACGACGTACTGAAGGTCAATATCATGTCTCCCGAGTTTCTCCTTGTTTCACATTCATCATGATGTCTCCACCTATGTCAGCTTTTTATATCGTTTGTGTTTCATTAAATTCTCAACAAATCTTGTTTTGGTTTGTTTTGTTTTATATTTAAATTATTTTGGAACAAAGCAAGACAGAAATTTGTTTTGTTACTTTGACAGTAGCAAGGACTACAGCCAGCTTTTTTGTCCTGTGGGCTCCAACATCAGAGAACACACATCACAATGCTTTGATGTGTCTTAGTGTACAATGTACCATTTAGCACAACTGCTGCTTTTGAAAGTATATAGTTCTGACACACGTTATTTGTTCCTGCTTCATGAGCATGTCATCTGTCTCAATGAAACATCTGTTAAACCCGTCAAAAAAAAAAGTCAAATAATGGAATACCTTTGCCAGAATGTAAAATATTCATACCCTAAAATCAACATGTTGTTTGGAAAAATTCCCTGTTGATTTTAGAATTTCTATGGCACATTCATCTTAAATAAAGGTCACTGAATGAGATAGGTGTGGTACCTTTGTGGTGAGGATCTTGAAGGTGCTCTGTTGAGGGATGATGGGGTGCAGAAGGTGGAGGTGAAAGTTGTAGTTTTCGCCTGACACCAGCTGAATTTTGGCTTTGAGCTGAGGACACAACGGAACATGAAGTTTAGTTATCGGCAACTAGAAAAACTAAATAAAAATGTATTAACAAAGGCTTTATTTAATATATCCATGATAATGGCAACATAAGTTACTCTTTCAGAAGAATTCCTTTTCAAATTTTTTTATACATTATATAAAATCTAGTGATCACTGGCTGAAATTGCCTCACTCATCTTTTTATTTTGTGTCACCGCTGCCTTTAGAAAACAGAAAACTGAAGAGTGAAGAGGGGGTAAAGGTGTCAGCATGTCTGTGAGAATAATCATCTGATGTTGTTATGTTGTTGGGAGAATCCTTGCCCTGTCCCCTTCAGCCACAGAGCGACCAGTGATTGGGGGGGGGGTCAGACAGCTCCTAACAACCTGTCACTCACTGGGTGGATGGGAGGCCTTGCTGGTTTAGAGGAACATTGGGTCGTCAGTGGCCTAAAATCTCAAGCTGCTTACATACTCATCACATTCCAAATGTTGCTCTCATCTGTATATGATTTATTTTACTAACACAACCTGTAATATGTAATTTATCATATACCACTTCACTAAAAGTGATTTTTCTGATTTTGGACCAAATTAATGAATTAAGTATTTCTCTGGGAATGAAAGCTTAGAAAATTAGATGAAGTAGCTTTTGGGCAATTCCACTAAGCACTCAAAGCCTTAATATTCATTTCCAGTTGAATTCCTACTCTGTCTGTAGGTATAAAACTGCTGCATATTCAGTCACCAGGAAAAATAACTGACACCACCGCCTTTCATCTTTAATTTCTTTTGTATATACTGCCCTAGTAAAAAATAAATGAACTTATCTGTACTTGGTACCACAGAGGGAACTTAACAAGTGAGTGTGTGATCCGGATTGAGCCAACTATTTCTTTTGAAATCGGGTAAACTCGGTTTGTTATTCTATTAAGAAAGACAAAGCCTTTCCCTGGGGTGCCCTGCAGTCACCCCTCTGAGAGGGGGAAAGAGATGTGGAAAAAGAGAAAAAAAAAGAGAAAGAGGGTTGTCCCTGGAGGGCTCTGCAGCTGATCCTAGATCAGTTATGCCTTCTATCTACAGACAATTAGGAGGTTGGAGAAGCTGGGGAGGGTAAATTGTTCTTAGATCTGTACTTTAGGGGCAATGTTAACAAGGCACCACTGGAGGCATAGTTGGGTCTGTGGGGAGTGCGGATGTGTGAGAGTGTGTGTGTATGAGACCTATCTAATGGGCCCCCCTGAGGAAACACCCACAAGCTAACCAATCTATGTTACACACACGCACACACGCACGCACGCGCGCGCACACACACACACACACACCTCTCTACATTTAAGCATGTGCTTGTACCTCTTTGTCCATGAAGTTGACAGAAACACCATCCTTGGGTACATTTTTCACCATGACTGTGACAATCACTTGAGATTCTGTTTGGTACCAGTCGCGTCTGTGAGACATAGAAGTGAACAAAAAGTCTGATTAATACACATCTTAATAATATTACGGCACTGTGAATCAAATATTAATTCACAAAATTACAGTGTGGCTGATTGAAACACTGAGGCTTGGTTAAATATTAATCTAGTATAATAATGCTAAATATACAGTACAGACATAAAATTGACACATAGATAAGGATTATTTACACATACACTTACTTCACATGTGGCACTGCTGGTGACTGTTGGACCATTCAGTAACCAAGGAATTAGAGAAGAAGAATCAGCACAAAAGAAAAATGGCACATGAGAGTCGAAATATCACAACAAAAGCAGCTTAGTTAAGCTTCCCTCCTTGAAGCAGGGGCATAAACAAGATTGAGTCTGTTTGCTAATGCTGAGAGCAACACTGCCTCCATGTGGCCATGCAGAGAAACTCACCCTGTTGACATTGCCGTTCTGTGTCTGATCTGGAGGAAGACAGAAAAAAAAAAATGGGATGTGTAGCAGACGGATGCTTTTAATACACCAAACTCTAATATTCTAACTATAGTGCCGAAAGAGCTGTCACGACACAAGTTTTTGTTGTTGTTTTGTTTTTGTTTTTTTTTTCTTCATAGCATGCATTTATCAACATAGAACTTATAGAACATAACTATACCTCCAAATAGACACACAATCATACACTATCTTGCCACGAGTTTGTTTACTGGTCCATCCACGCCCATTATAAGCCCTGTGAGCCCAAGCAAGCCTGATCACCGTTTACCAGCATGCAATCATACATTATTCACTGACTTCATTACACAGCGAGGGAGCACAGAGAGGGTAGAGGGTGATGAGATGATAGGAGGCATGTTAATGTTGTCTTAATGAGGTCGCATTTGAAATGTTGAGGAGCATGGCTGCTAAAGGAAGGCTATGTGGGTCTTCAATACAACCAGGGAGCCATGTGATGGAATAACCAGGTGTCGTGTGTTGACTGGTGGTAAACATACTGTCAGCAGGAAAAAAAGGGGTGAGCATGAGCAAGCACAAATAGAGTATTTTCAAGTTTTAGAGAGGGAGTTGAAGTGGACCTTGATGTGCATTTGTCTGTGTTTGTGTGCATGTGCTGTCTTTGAGCAGGCTTATGTAGGGGCTGGTTCTCATCAGGGGTTTTTCAAACATCAGTAAACTTAACTCTAATGAATCATAATGCTTGTGGGAATACATGTGTGCGCGGGTGTGAAGCATGTTTGTCAAAACTCATGCTCTTGTTTACTTGAGATGATCTAGAGGGCCCAGGCATCACCAGCAAACAGGAACACACCACCCAGCCATGGCATGCATCTTTTACTGGAATAAACAGTTCTGCCTAAACACTCTACCAGTGTGAGTTCATAGATACATGCATGTTCATTTGTTTGATCAGACTGGGGCATTTAACTTGGTGTTTAATATCCAGAAAAAAACTAAAACAAAAAACAAACAGAATATCAACTTCAGAGTGGAAGTCTGAAACAGTCTTTGTTAACCAGAAAAAGGAATTTTGTATAATATTAAGAACAACCTTTGAAAATGTCAAATTAATTAAAACAGTAAATTGCTTTGAAATAAAATTCAAATTTGAATTTTTGAGAAAATTTGAGAAAAAGCTTTTCTGATAAATTACAGGCATGTTTCCGCTCAGTTACTTACCATTCATCATCTCCTCACACCGCTTTATCCAGATCTCATATGATTTGTCAGAATCTGTAGAAAACACAAAAATAATAGCAAAGTTTTGTCTTCATTTGTTACATAAAAAAAAACTATTTTGAACAAAACATATAGTATAATTTGTGAATATAGCAAAAAGATTTAAGGGTCTTAGTCAAGTGCTAATGAAGTCTACACTGGTTTTACTAAGTGCTGGAGAAAACTGAAGTCATTATTTTAATAGGTTTGTTTCCAAAGCTGAAATTACTTGGAAGGAAATGGGCATATGGGAGTGGGTAAAAATAAGTAAAATAAATTTAATACATCATTGTGGGTTATACAAGCAGCTCCAAAAAGAAGAAAGAAAGAAAGAAAGAAAAAAAGTCAAATTTTTGCACCATCACATCAATTTAATTCTGACTGCAGATTCATCAAATTATGATATTTGGTCCATGTGCCTCATAGCAAATCAAACCTTTACATTCAGCTTGTATTAGAATAATAAATTTAGAAAGTAGAAAATTCTCCACTAAAACCCACTTAAGGCACTGACAGTGACCCTCCTATAGCCATAACTATAGTGTTGGGGTGTCTGTAGAGTAACTGTAGATTTTCAGTTTAGACAATTTCGCTTCAAGTGGTCTGTATATTGAAAATGGTTGTAATAATGTAAATGTTAACAATAAGTAAGTGTTCTCACTGGCTCATATGACCAGGAAGTGTACAAACATTAATAGGAAGTGCTTTGAAACTATATCAGACCTTGGGCGACATCTTGGACAAGTCCCTCAAGATGCTACCAACATGCACAATTGCTCTTTTGTAACACTGTTTGCATGTGACCTCACATCTCTAAACTAGAAACACTCATAAATCGATTCAGTCCTGCTAAAGGATGTGATGCAACAGCTCCTGCTACTATAAACTGATTTCAAAGATATTTGCTCACTTGGGAATTTAATTTTATGCTTGTCAGTTTGTATTTTTTGTCTCAAACACCACTGAACGTGAATGAATTATGGTTTAAGGTTAAGGTTTACAAAAATAAGAACACTCATAGCAGGAGTTTACCTGACTGTGTATAATGCACAGCACATTGTTATTGTAAATAAAGATGGCAACAAGCTGCATTACATTTCCAAGGTTAAGTTCAGTGCATTTCTCTGCTGCTTGGAGTTGGCCAATCAAAACAATGACAAAATTAATTTTTATGGGATCTGATTAAGCATGGGACTATGGGAGAATGTCTCTTCACTGTTAAATAACTAATTAGAAATGTATTAGTAGGTTAGAGTACATTGTTCAGGATGTTTATGATTGCAAATCTGAAGCATATTAACATAGGATTTTTGCTATTTTCAACTCAAGTGATACAATATTGAAAAGCACAGGTGAAAAAATACATTGGCTTTCTCTTTTATGAACAAGCATAATCCATTTGGAATGTGTACCTAACATTTAGCAGCCCCCATATACTAAATGCCCTGTGTTTGCAGAAATTTGTCAGCAAATCACTGGTATCGCAAGTCATACTGTTCTACTATTAGCCATTTCTACTGGTGTTAGTGCTTTGGTCCATTGGTTATGGAGAGGAAAATATCTCTGCAGATACAGATTTCATCTGCTAGTGAAACTTACAGAATTTCTGGTTCTCTGATTATCAAAGACAAAAGGATAAGTTTCCAGCATTCCGAAATGTCCAGTCTTACAGCAAATGTAATTTGGTTATTTTTAAGGCAAAACACCTTTATTGATAGTTTTTACACTTCATTCCTCAGCTACATTCGTTTTGATGAAACTGATTATTTGGCTGCTTATCAAGACATCCTGAATGTCTGGTATCTAATCTATCAAAGAAGCAAGTTGATTTTAATTGTATTTAAATGTATTTTATGAAATCATATTGTAATATATTTTACCATTAAACCCCGTGGATATACACTAGAAATTCATGTTCAGCAGTGAGAGTAAAGCAAACAAGTTACAGCTGAGAACAGTGGTGGCTAACAATGTGGACAATGGGAAGTTTGTACTTGAGTCCAAAATAAACTGTGCTCACCGTCAAGCTTGTGTCCCTGAGTGAAGTTCGCGTGTGCTGACGTATAGTGGTTAAGGTAATACTCTGCTATTCTGCAAGTGGGAAAGAACAACAACATTTGGTTCACAACTTGTTGACATGTCTTTCATTCTTGCTGTTTTTCTTTCTTTCACTTTACTAGTTGAGAATACTCAGTCAAAATGAAAAAAGCTAACAACAACTGTATCACTAAAGTCACAGTGTAAAAATTAAAATATCACAAAGTTTATGATTTACTTTCATAACAAAAACGTAAGTTTGAAGCTACATTTTTGGCATGCCATTTAAGGAATGCAATCATCATAACATATATCTAACTATCCCCCATTTTCTTCATGTCAACATACACACCCTGTTCGCATGAAAGCAAGAGGAAGGCTGGGTTTTAGCTGCTTTGCTTTCTTAGCATCATCAGCCGCACCTGTGGATGAAATTATGATGTTCAATTAGTCCATTTTACAAGTCTGGACCTCACAAGCAACTGGTAAGCAGATGTTAACAAAGTTTGAGGAGTCAACCACTGGATTATACCTATATACTGTGTTCAATATCAAAAAAATAAACAGCTGTATTTTAAAGAAGGATCTATTCAGAAAGAATGCATAATGTTGCAAATTCATTTAATAACTACCATTCGCAAATCATACGTGTGAACACATCAAAGTGTGTAGGCTTACAGCTGTAGTTTTTCAGAAGGATGTGGGCATAAGCACGCTGGCAGAACCACTCGGCATTCTCAGTGTCTCCTTGCAAGGCCTCATTAAGTTCCTAAAAGGGAGGAGAAGGCCAGTAAAGCCGACAGCTTACTGTACGAAGTTGTGTTCATGGCAGGAAAGTAACACTAGACAATTGCTAACACAGAGAGATATGGCTGTCTCCTTCTTCAACTCTGACTTTCAAAAGACAACGTTTTATTCAGAAAGGGAAGAGGTGTGTTGGGGGCTTTGCTTTTTCTTGGGCTGAAATGTGATACTCACTGCAGCCTTCATATAGCATTCTCCATCATTTAGAAGAGTGTGTGCTTTAAATGTGATGTCGACAAAACCAGTAAACTGTGTTTAATCTGTTGAACATGACACTGCAAGCTTGTCCCGCCTGGTTCACATGTCTTAAAAGCGGACATTATGTAGTAACAACTCCTCATGATGTTGTATTTGGTCTTGTACATGTAGGCAAATAGAACAAAATAAGGCGCTAGTGCTACCCTGCTCTCACTGCACAGTGATGCTAGCAGGAAGCGGTAGCTAACTTTGTTAGCAAACATCGGAAACGTGTTGAACAAAACACCAAAGTCAACTTCAGACAAAGTCAGAGTTAATGCGAACATCTGAAAATAGCAAGCACATATTTGGTAAAGCGGTGACATTAGTTTATGGATAACTGGCGGCTGTGTTTACCTCCAGAGCTTGCCGCGGGTCCTCGTCAATGAAGCTGTCGGGAAAGCTGCTGAAGTGAAAGCAGAGAGCGGCCGTTAAAGCGGAAAAAAAGGCTTGAGAACAGACTGACGGACTTAAAAGTATGCCCGTAGCGGGAGGACTTGCCGTTGGGTTGCCATGGCCCCGCTGCCCCTGGACACAGTTACCGGAGTGACGGGAAAGTTCTAGACCCGAAGCTGCGGGTAACGTGATGAGCGGCGGAGGAACAGGCCTGTCAACATCCGGCGCTTCACCGCTCCGTGCGGCACAGCGCCATCCGCCGGCCTGGAGCACCTGCGGAGGCCATCAACCCAAAACCTCACCGTAAAACACCAAGCAGGAAGAGACCTGCACTCATAACTATACCTAAAGGTAGAACACTTTAAGCAAAGTAAACAAAAAGGCTCATGTCAGAGTATTATTCTAAGTTATAAATACCATTTCTTTATGAGTTCAGTCATATTTGCTGTATGACTTCTATAACATAAATACATGAATTGTATTGAAATTATGAATTGGTGCAGTGGTAATTTAAATAGTAGCATAATGCTGATGCTGTAAATACAGGTTAATGCTGCTGACACTAGCAGCCTGAACATGGGTGGACACATGAGCAGGGATAAATTTCACACAGATGATGACAAAATTGAGTTTATTTTATATTGATCACTACCTGTTCAACACATCGGGCCTGAATGAAAGCAAACCCCCAAGAAAAGCACCGCTCTCCCTCTGCTATAAGCTTGCCAATCCACATCAGTAAAATGTACGTAATTATTAGAGTGCCAGATAAACCCATGGGAGGGGATTTCAAAATAAATGTTTTACTCAGCAATAAAGTGAAAGACGTTTTGCATAGGGATTTTCCTTGCAGGGGCTGGGAGGGCGCAAAGGCACAGTTCAAAACATTTCATAACCAGGTTTACCCTCACACATCCCACCCTAAATTATACAAGCTCAGTTTTCATTTGAAGGCAAGTAACATTTGTCAGCTGGCTTTATAAAGATATACCCAGATCAACTAAAGAGTGAACACTCAACTGAACATTACTTGATTAAAGATGGATAGCTGTTTTACTCTTTGCATAGAGTATACAATCTGTACAGCAAAATACATTTTTACAAACCTGAGGGAGAAACTGGCAACAAGGCACAAAGTCAGGCATGTTCACAAACATACAGTATATAACAAAACATACATTAAGATAGGCTTTTAAAGTCCATATATGCATTGACTGTTTATGTGTGGTAACTAAATATATGTGCATTGCAGAAAGGCTACTCTATAGGAGGCTGAAGAAAATGGCTACAACACCATTTCACTGGTGATTGTCAACAATAGGCAGGTCCACTGTGTACATACTTTTGCTATAAACAGTAGCAGTGCTAAATTCCTATCCTTGAAATACAGTGATCCCTTGTTTTCAAAATTTCACAACATAATTCAATAACCTTAAGAAAAATAACAGCAATAATATGGAATGTTTTCCCTCAACAACCTCATGATCGCCAGGAATAGTGGAAGCAGGGACAGCATGGGCTGAGATTTTTAAGGCACTTAAGACAAGAAACTTACAGCAGGGGTAAGCATTAGTGCATTGAGACAAATGAATGACAGAGCATGGGATAGTCAAAAACAAATAGAGGAAGGGTAAAGGCTGAGAGGGGAGAGCACAGAGTGCTCATAAGATAATTAGCTCCAGTGTCATGGAGCTAAGGTGCAAGCAGCAGAGTCTGAAGAAGGTGCAGAGAGATTGTGGATTCCAGTGCATGTCTTTCTTTGGTGTCATCTATAGTCAACAGAACAGAGGACATGACATTTAATAGACTGTCTACTTAGAACGTAAACTACTGAATGCTGCGAGAGTTTGGTTCCCTACTCAGAAATCAGTAAGAAAGGACCAGTCTAGAATTACCTTTGTAACTAACTTACTTAAAAAAATTAAAATATAAAAATAATCCTGGATCAATAATTCCAGTCTTAAATTTACAAAATATAGGCCCTGGTGTGAGGAAGTTGCCACAGCAAAATGCAGCCTTGTAACTGGTCCTGAGTCAGTGGAGTGTATGTGTGTTTTTGGTGGTGGATTGGTCTTCTACAGGTCAGAATTAGAAAAATGTACCAGCTGTGGAGTCTCTACTAGTGAAGTTTTCTGCCCTCCATGTGACTTCTTGACTTGTGTCTCAGGTGCACCCTCACTGTCTACACCAACTACAGCAGCAGCTTGACGCTCACAAAGACTCCCTAGCAGCTGAGCTGTCTTAAAGACTGAGGCGTGACCAGTGGGCTGCAGGGACTGGACTTTTTCCAGATTCTGGAGGGTACGTAACATTTCGGCAGACACAATGGGCAAATGCTGCTCCTGGATCAGGCTGTTGCTAGTAGGCCGTAGGACAGTTTCACGCTGGCTTGAAGGCCTGGGAGCGGACCTGGTTCGCTGGGTAGCTGGGGCTCGGACAGAGCTACTAGGTGATGCCTTCTTTTGTGGTGGGTAGGAATCTTCATCATCCACCGATTGGTCACTTGAGGATATTGTGTTGTCATCAGAGTCATCATTGCCACTATTGTCATCATCATCATCATCATCATCTTCTTCTTTGGTGCTGTCTCCATCTGTGATATAAATCATGTCTTTGGGCAGAGAGGTGAACTGGTAGACGAGTCTCTGGCCTTCAACCTTATTCAGTATCCCTCTCTGGTAGTAGTACCTTCATGAGCACAAAGGTTGAACATTAACACAAAAATACAACTTGAACACAAACTAGACACACAGTAATAATAATCATTAGGGCCCTAATTTCTTTAGATTAATTTGAAATTTATCTTACAATCCTTAGTTACAATTTTAACAAATCAGGTTAATGAGGAGAGATTAGTATTTTAGGAAGCTCTAAAGCTCAGGAAAAGTTTTTTTATTTTTGCTCTTTATATATTCTTTTTCAAGTTTTCACTTTTACCATCGCTGGCATTCAGGTATGTGAAATAATAAAATCAAGTCACAAAAACAAGACGCTAATACACACACAAATAGAACAAGCTACTTTTTTTTGTTTTTTTTTTTAATGTTAGGTCTTGTAACATTATGGTACTAACTGCAAGCTGTTTTGTGAAGAATACGTTTTTAGTTTTATTTATGTATTTAAATGCACTATTTTGTCTAAACAAACATGTAAGAATTTCTTATTAAATTATAACAAAAATGCTCAAATAAAATACAAGAGCTCTATGATTGATTGTTATTGGGAAAAATGCCCAAACATATAAACAAGTAATGATTTTCGTTATGAGAATTTGATGGCTGTGTACCTGAGCGCTCTGCCCATTGTCTCATAATTCATATCAGGCTTGTTCTTGTGTTTGCCCCAGAGTTTAGCCACTGCTTTTGAATTGACCAGCTTGAAGATCCCTGCATGGGGATTGGTCCATTTGATGTAGCGGGGACAGACCTGTCGATCCTGCAACAGCTCCATAAGGAACTGCCACAGGTACAGTGTGTTTCCTCCTGAAGCACAAACACAGGAAACATAATGAAGGAAGGAAAGACAAAGATGCAACCTGGAAAATTACTTTTGCGAGTGAAGTGATGGATCCACTGCGAGTCATTAGAAGCCCCTTTCAGACATGGAATTTGAAACATTCTTCATCAATCTGTAGGCTTCCTGTCTCTCTGACACAGGGTTACTTTTATGTGAATTATTCATTATTATGGCCTTATTTAGATATAGCAGTATAATTATAGAGGAAACCATATGGCCATGTAATACTCAGCAACCTAATGGATACATAGAAATCAGTGAACAGTTTCTGTTCTATCACAAGTTGCATCATTGAGGAATATATGACTTTGCAGTCATGCTTTAAAATCTTGTAATTTAAGTTTAGTATCTGAACTGAATTTTACATGGGTACCAGCTGGAATTACATATTTAAGGAGTGAAACTTGGTCTGAATATAGATAGAATGATAACCTGTGACCGACTACTGGGAAAATGATTTGAAACATAATTATAAGAAATAAGAAATAGGCAGCTGAGCTTGGAGTAAAGTTTAAGTTTACATGATGGTGGCACTTCACTTTAGCTATCTCTTATGCAGCTTCCTCTGGGGACCTCTGATTTAATTTATATGCAGCACAATAAAATTATCAGTGAATTTCTATGAGGTTTAAAAGAGACCAGGACCAAAGAGGCAAAGGAGGGTGAGGTTTACAACAGGTCACAGTGTATCGTCTGACCTCCTGAGATAACCAAAAAACGTTGTATTAAAGCTGATCCAGATTTAGATTGAATATGCTCTATGTTGTCCCGTTACCATTTTATCACAGGAGATGGTAATCCAAATCAAAATCACATGTGCTATCTTACTTACATCACATTTGAATCAGTTATACTTATAACTCTACAATATGTGTTGGAAAAATAATAATGTACTGGAGTGTGGCAGCATAAGGGACTAAATGTAATCAATTTGTATAAAAAGGAATATTTAAGTCATATGTTGAGCTTCAGAGGAAAAAGATTTGTTATGGGGAATTTCTGGAAATATTTGAAAATGAAACATTGTATTGGTAATAAATTAACACCAAGATACTTTCAAATTCTTACTTCAATTTCAGTTAATACCTGATTAGCTTGGTGACTACTGGTCTGTTGGTTACTCTCTATATTTAGAAATGTGATTGCGTTCCAAGTAATTAAATCAAAATGGTGCCGTTGTCTGTGGTTGCTAGCTATATTGCTTTCATCACTGTCTGGTAGTCATGATACAGAAGATGTTATCAGGGGGCAAGGCAGGTGTCTACATCATACTTTCCAAATAGTCAATTTTTAGCCTGTGCAGACTGCAGCACAATTCTGAAGGTTTCAGACTAAAACAAAGCCAAGAGAATTTTTAAAAGACTGAGTTTTAGAGGCCTCAGAATAGTGTGTGTCACCAGGTGGTAGCATAAGAAAAAAGTGAACGAAAAGAAGAATTTCCAGCAATATATTGAACAATGTTGAATGACCTCCTCAGATTCTTTTCATCTGACCAATAGTCCAGTGCCCACAGAGCCAGTTTACCAATGCATACAAGAAAGAAAAGCATTCAATACTGGTAAATGACAATGATTAATCAACATTAAAAACATTCATTTTCTGTAAGTTGTGTATCATTCTAAAATTAGCTAATTCGTGGCCCATGTGTAAAATCTACATTTACTATTACATTTGTGCAGGGAGGTGCATGTCAGACAGCACTTCAACTATTCTTTTTGTGTGTGGAATACCTTTGTTGTATTTGTCCTTTTTCACTGTAATGTCTGGTGTGGGTGAGTCTGCCTTACGATGGCGAGGTTTTCTCCCTGAATACATAAAGAATGGACATGTGAAATTTACTAAATATTTCATATACTCAAACAGGCTATAATTTATGTTTGTACCGACCTCTCTTCTTGGACTGCAGCTGTGCCACAGGCTTCTCTGTGTGCAACGACTGCCACTGTGGCTGGTCAACAGGTCCCACTATCCCCTCTGCTGTTACAGTCACCTGGGTAACAGGAGCAGTGATGACATCACCCAATGATGGTAAGAAGGCCTGGGCTACAGGGGGCACAAACAGATGTGATGAAAGTGAACAGCACAGTGAACATCATGCCTAAAAATAACATCTCACAGTCAAATATGCCCTACATCAAAAAGCAGAGGGACCCAGGTTTTACGAGGGCATCTTCACTCTGTCAGCATGCATATGATCAATGATAACTCAGGTGTGTGTCTGTTTACTCACAATAGTGTTGTTCCAGGGAGAGGGTGTCAGAACAGTCCATGTTGAGCAGCGAGTCAGCAGCAACAAGCGTCTCCATGGTCTCTTCTTCTCCACTTTCACATGGCTCCACTACAGCCCACAAAAAAGGAAGTAAAGCACAGAAAAACACTTTCAGAAAGCTCACAAGTTATGAAACTATTATCTCCCCAAGAAGCATCTAGCCATAGCTTTGCTGCAATCAAATCTACTGGGAGCCAGAGTATGTTAGTTGTGATTCTCTATTAAACTCGATAAGAGACTCACGTATCTGCCATAGGAACACAATGTAAAAACACTTGATTAAGGACTTGTTTTCTTCCACTGGAAAAAGTTCAACTGTTCACAGCAAGGTCTAAGACTAGGCTTTCTCCACTTGAGACACACAGGAGTAAAGACCAGAACGATGACCGATTCCATTTACGTACTGCAGATTTAGGGTCTTCATGTCTTGCATCCCGGCTAACTGTCACAGCTTAGTTTAGACATTTAACCGGAGCAGACACTTTGTTAATGTCAACATTAACACCAATCCTTCCCCAAGTACACCATTATGGAGAAGTGGTTTGAGTCTTAAATAACTGAGATGTTTTTGAATGTTGTTGTTGAATTTCTTACGTAAGTTTCAACAATGTCTGTATTAAAACTCCAGAAAAAAAAAATAAAATTCTATGTTGGGCTATATAATGATATTTTCTCTAATTATTATACACAATTTTAACCATGTGACGTATACTCAGTTGTGCTGCAAATGAAACTTAATTCACTTTCTTTGGCCTGTGGGAACAGCAGATATTTATGCACAGATGTGTTGACAACATGAGCATTTTACTATCTACATGACAGCACACTGTCCCACAGTTCCACAGCTTTATCAGATGAGTTCAAGCCCCACTTCTGAGACCACGGGGTCGATAGGGTGGGCTTTTCAGAAGCAGTTCAATAGCAAGTAAATATAGAAAGGCGTGTAATGTGGCTGACACCTTTTTTTTTTTTATTCATACCGAAGGCTGATCCACTAACTGTCAGCATTTCGGCTTTTTGTTTATTTGTTGGGAAGGTTCAGTAAATTTTGCTCTGAGTGACTCCTCCCTTGTGTGAAAGCTCCTGGCCATTTCAAACATGTTTATATTGTCACTTTACCGTTATGCATTCTGATTTTTTTTTTTATGTAACCAGAGAGTCAGTGGTAAACAGTCTAATGCAGTTAACCTATTTGTGGCTGGCGCATTTAGTAATTATTAAGGTAATAAACTGAATGGTTGAAATTAGCCGCGGAGTGCCACAGGTGTCTGCAGTGGTCCTCAGGATGGGATCCACGGCTCTGCAGGAAGAGGTCATGTTATCTGAACTGAACCTTTAATGGCTTTCCATATCAAATAACTGAGAAACAATATTATTATTAGTTACTTGACGTTATTTCCACCAGTAAAGACGAAGAGCTCCCCGTTAATCGTCGGTTAAACGAACACCACGGATGATGCCGGCAGCTCTTCGGCGGTTATCTCTGGGGCCCACAGGTTCAACCTCTCCGCCGGACAGCCCCTCAATTCCCCCGGTTCAGGCTCATCTGTTGCTGACGCTCCCGGGGCTGTGGGGCGGTGAGCTGCCGGACAGCCACTAGCTAACAGCTGTTCGTGGAGAGCTCCGACAGACACATCCAGCCCCCGGGGGTTGACAAAAGCAGCCCCCGACTGCCCGGTTCAACAAAGCTCAGCAGTCGGGCCGCTAACAGCGGACTAAACGGCTCATGTCTGAGTGAGCTGCTACCGTTAGCTCAGTCAACCGAGCCCCGCCATGACCAACTTTTATCTGCCCCTACCGACCACAACAATGTCCGAAAAAGCCGCCGACTCAGCAGTAGGACTTACTTTTCCCTCCCAGGACTGGCGAGGAACAAACTAACGCATGTGTGCTGTAGCCCGCTTTGACCACGTCTACATCCTAATATGATTAATTAACTTCTTTCCCAGGCTCAAGCCAGGAATGTTTTGTTTCACTTCCTGGATATTTGCAGAGGGTGGTCCATGTGCGAATGGAACACTACTGCGCATGTGCATTCCCCGGCCTTCCATCCTGGCGTGACCTCTGAGTGTTATTTTTGAATAAAAACGGAACAGAGTAATAATGCACCGCTGAAAAATCGGCATCAGACGACAGGCGAGCTCCTGCCGAGTGTGTGTGTATGTGTGCGCACTGACCTTTGAGCAGCTGCTGGTGATCCCCCTCTGTCTGCAACTGTTCACACGCTAGACCTGCATATGAGAGCAGGTGTGTATGAGGAACCTGCTCCACAATCACTGCAGGGTAATCTGAGTGACCTCCCAGCTGCAACACACACAATGAAAATTAGGTGAGATCGCATTCGATCATGACTTTACCATGTTCCTCAGTCTATTTAAACACACAACAATGAGATTAGATGGCAGTTTATGCCTACATTACTTTGGATTTTGTCAGACATCACAAATTAGTTTTAACACACACAAATACACAATGTTTACTCACCTGTGATATGTTGACATGGTCACTGGCAAAGTCAAATATGAGCTCTGACTGTTGTAGCATGGTTGACTATCCCAAACACACACAACTCTAACTGGGTGAACACAGCATCACAGATGCCCTCTGAAGACTGTCAATATCTGAGGTTTGATGCGTTATTGTGTCCAGAATAGATCCAGTTTTTTCCCCCAGTAGCTTTCTGTGTAGATCCAACAGAAGAGGTTCTTCCAGGGAACGAAGAGGCCACTGTCTCTCTATGAAAGGCAACTCAACAGTGGAAGAATGATTTGAGTAAAGTAATTGACCAGAGATGTCACAGGAAACTCATGTTCACTCGCTCTGCTTCGACTTTCAATCAGGAAGTGGGGGCTGCTAAACTGTCCTGTGGTCTGGCCGAACCTGCCAGAGAAGAGAAACGAGCGAAGGCCTGTGAGGTGAGGTGAAACACACAGTGGGAGTAACACAACTTGAGCCAAAGGAAGTCAGAGTTTTTCGTTAAATATCCAAATAAAGAAATGTGGTCTCTCTGATCAGACACAGAGAAAACAGCAGAAAATATCCGTTTGCTTCCCTCTTTTGTATATTTCATGCTTTTGCTCTTATCTTGCTTCTAAAAGAGGCTGAACCAGCAACAGGAAGGAAGTGTTTGCACTGCAATGTGTGCTTGAGCCGTGTGTGTGTGTGTGGTATGAGTAGGGGGGAGGCAACTGCTATTGAGCTTGAAACATCATGCCATTGCGCAATGTTCAAGGTTATAGGGCCGTTGTGTGCACATTCCATACAACATGAATGTGACGTGGTCACTCAGAACAAAGCTACAAAACAAACTCCTCTTCATTACTCCCCTTCTCAGTCTCTCCTCACTTGTTTTTCTTTTCATCCTTTCTTGTCACACCACTATTAATTCTTTTTAATCAGCACCTCTCCTCTCTATTTATTTTCATGCCGGTCTGTAAATCAATACTGCCCTTCTATCTTGCATGTTTAAATTGTTTTGAGGTTATGGCTAAGTAAGTTCCTACATGCTCTTCTTTTGCAGAGCATCCTGCACTTACCTTCAGTATTGTTACGTTGAAGATCACACCAGCCTTTAGGTTCAACGTATAGTAAATTGTGCGAAACAAACAAATAGCTTCCAAGGAGTTACTTCTAATCACCACGCTCCTACATTTTAATCCTCTTAATCCTCAATTTGGGCAAGCAACTTTTATATCCCAGCTGTCAGACAGTGAAAGCTTCTTTGACTTCATGTGTTTATGATAGAGGCACACCATGTTTGGGTCAGTTATCACACAGGAAGCACAGCTCAGTTAGGAGGCACCGCTTCCTGAGTTTCTGTGCCAAACCACTGCCAACATGTCTGCCAGCAATGGCCCTCTCATTTTCCACTTCCTACTGTATGATGCGGAGACAAGAGAAATTGACACAAGTTTGCAAAACACTGAAAGGCAGTGAGGAGAAATTAAAACTAAACTATTTGTTTGCGAGCTTGTTGTTTTTTGTTTTTTGTTTTTTTTCTATCCAATCTTAGTTTATTATCTTTGCTCAGGATTTATGGTGGTGTAAAACAATTTGAGGATATCACCCTGAGGTCTTGGAACATGTGATGCATAGTTTTCACATTTTTACAACCATTTTCTAAGAAATTGATAAGTAGTTGCACTTGGAGAAATATTTCCATCTTCAGTAAATCACTGATATTTTACTGACACGCTATTATAAACAAATTTTTTAAAATGCTTCTTCTGACTGTGTCTTCTTGTCAAGCTGCTTTTTCAAGAGAGTAACTACATTCACCTAACCTGTATTGCCCTCTACACTTGTATTGCTTGCCCAACAGACATTAATGTATGCATGTATGCCCAAAAACCGTTTCACATAAATGAGAAAAACACTTAGTCTTTCAACAGGATTCCAAAAAACAGCCAGAGAAAATATGCATTCAATGTCTGGTGGTCTCAGCAAACATGAGAGAGCCTGTTGACTATATTTAAATCTCATTGTAACAAGATCATTAGTACATCCTCTTTTCATCTTAGTAAGGTCACAAAAGATCAACCTTTTTATCTCGGAGATGCTGAAAAGCTCATTCACTGCATCATAACCAGCCGCATATACTGTTTCAAATTAAATTAATTGCTGGAATACCTAAGAAGAAAATGTGTTGAGGGCACTTGGACCTGGATCCAAAGACACTACAATGGTTACCTGTAGTTCTTTCACTTGTTAATCAAGCTTTTCTGCTAAACTGTTGAAAACGCTGTCTCTGGATATCACTATAGCAAGCTTCTATATTTCTGAAAATAAATAAAAACAATATTTAATTGGGCTATTAATTTGGTTTAATACTATAGACTTAACCTTTGTTTTCATAGTTATTTGTATGCCCTTATCTCAGGGTTTTATTATGCTTTCACTGGTTTAATAGTGTATTGCTTTTATTTTAGTACTTTGTAAAAACTTTATTAATAAAGTTGAGTTGAATTGATTTAAATTATTATAAGAAGTATGTAGAAGTGAATAGGCTCATAAATTCTCAGTGACCTGGAGTCACAGGCAAATCAATGTTGTTTTTTTTAGCTCTTTAACTTTTCTTTGACTTGTATCCCCCACTGCCTGTCATTGTGCCAACTTCATATGTTCATTGTTAGCGTTGCCTTGCGGCTCCAGCCTTCTATAGAGGTCTAACAGTGTGAAGGCTTTGGTCATTAGCACTCTGGTCACATATGTTTGTCTCTGTGGCTTTGGCACTGTGATCTGAGTCTGTGAAGTGTCTGCCAGACCCCTAAGGACACTGATAAGTCCCCATAACATTCATTCCTCAGTACATGTTTGTGTGTGCCTGTGCGCTGGTGCATGTGTGTGTGTGAGAGAGAGAGAGATAGAGACAGAGAGTCTCAATGGCTGATATAGAACAAGCCTGGGTGTGTTTGACAGAAAGGGGTAGAGTGTGTGTATGTGCGTGTGAACTAGGCCAGGCTGATAACAGTATGGCAAGTGAGGGAGGCACTGATAAGCCCTTCTTGTTGCTTGGGGTGACCAGGGCTTGTTAAATGAACACAGTGAAATATGGTGTGTGTATGTGAGAAGAGGAGATTGGGAATTGGGGAATTGTGGAGGAGGTCACAACACAATGGTGTTTATACGACAATCCTGTTGCCCGCGTACGTGTGTGTGTGTGTGTGGTTTAGATGCCATTTAAAGTAAATCATACACAGATATCCTTTGAAGTAAACACTTTCTACCAGAGTGTTTAAAAAGTGTCAAGCAACCTTGCTCAGAAACCCATATACACTCTGAAAAAGTACTTTCACTTTCCCTTCAGCACATGTCATACAGCATTCAGTCACACGAAGAGTTCATAGCTTTTCTTTTTTTATTTTATTTAGTATTTTTTATCGATAAAATGTGGTGGGTCTGTGAAATGAAATACAAAGCTTTAGGCTTACCTTGTGTTTATAGCATTTGTCTGTATGTGGCAATGCAGCAATTGCCTGAAGGATCCAAGAGAGAAACGGAAATTGTTCTCATCCCTTCTGGCAAACACGACACAAATCTGACCTGGGATCAGTTTCCTTTTGCAGATTTCAAGTCACCATGGGAAGTGCCACACAGACTTAAGTTCAGTGTAGCTCGTGTAGATTTTTTTTCTCTTGCTGCCTTCAGTCCTTGTCAGTTCTAGCTTCCTCTTCTTTTTCCAGGGAACTGCCCCCCCCCCTTTGTGAGTTCTGATTGGTTACCTGTGTTGTGAGTCAAGGTAACCCATAGTGACCATTGTCAGTGTGGAGCAAATGTAAACATGGGTGTATTTGCAATGTAAAGCAGTAGAGAGGCAAGCAAGCTGATCTGCAAACAGCCCAATGGTGTATATGAGGGTGAAGATGATCTCATTGAATGTCATATTAATCGTTAGGTTTTCAATTAGGTTGTCTCTGACACCTACACACAATGTTAACATGTAAGTCTGCAGATATAGAATGAGAAATAATGACAAAAATTACACACAGGTGCATAATGGAGACTTGCAGGCAGTCACATGGGCAGATAAAAACACGGAGTAGAACTGAATTTCCTTTGTCCTTTATTCAGTTCATGATGCTCCCTAGTGGCAACACATTGCACTATCACCCTGAACAACAAGTCTGACCTGTGTCTGACATGCTTCCCATGTTTTTCTACAAAACCTACATAGCCATCCACTCACAGTGTTGTTCAGCGACTCTCAGGGGCTTTGTACATGCTTACCTGACGACTCTCACTACAACTGTTGTTTAAGGGCCGCTCTGCAGCCAGTGCTATCTCTGTATAGTCTCTGTTCTCATGGTTGCGCCATTTCCTCTTCTGTTACCTTCATGTAGAGATAAACAAGTCTGTTGTGTGCAACCATCCCATGCACGCAAGTACATGACAAAAAGATGATAAACATAGAGGAACCAAGTCTCTGATAAAACTCACCAGAATTTATCAATATGAAAGACTATGAGATGATCAATGAGTAAGAAGCTTATCCCTAATATAATAAGAATGCCACACTTGGATATAGTGCTGTATTTAAACATGTGGTAGAATCTTATTTATGAAAGCATTAGGTTTGGAGGATTTTGTAGCTTTGAAATGTGTCCAAGGAGCAACAGCACTTTTATTTGATTATTCTTCCTTTTTACATTCCACACCAGTAGGTGGAGTTGGACAGATAAGGGGGAATAAATCAGAACTCCCCTTCAGCCCTTCATTTTTTTCCCCCCACCTCACTTCAACTCCAAGAATGTGCTGATTTGGCTCAAAAATAAGCCTTACTCCCGTAATGTCTTGGTAAAGTCTCAAAGGTGAAGATTTGATTGTAACAATATGTGTGTTTGCTTGAGAGAGAGAGAGAAGCTGAGTCGTATTGTTATTGAGAAGTAATCTCATTTCATTTAAAATCAGTTTTAGTTTATGTGATAATCCAAAATATCACAATATTCTACCTCTCATCTGTTTCCAGGTTGTGGGAGGTGTTGGAGCCAATCTCAGCTCACACTGGGAAGGGCGGTGTACAGCCTGGACAGGTCGCCAGTCCATCACAGGGCCAATATCACAGTTTTGTTCATTTATTTTTATTCTGTGTTGAAAACAGGCACAGAGCCAACTTTTTTTAATTAATCTGCTATAATGTAATTACCCGAGGGACCAGTCAGGCAAGTAATTCACATGATTCACATTCATATTGCCGAAACAATTAAGGACTGTACATAAATTCTAAGGGGATTAGGGTGAAGACAAAATGTAAGGGCATTACAAATTTTTGACTGCAATAATCTTAGCTTCATATTTGTGCAGTACTTATATCAAAAAGACAAGACCCCTCCAAACTCCAATAGCTGGACATTCACCCAGTGTAAAGGCATAGTGACCAGTCTGCAGCATATGTGTATCTGTGGCTGATGAATCATTGTTTATCTTGTACTCAGGCCAGTATAGATTTGTCATTATGTAGACAAGCAATAAAAAGGATGTACAGTAACGGTGTACAAATGTGACATACAGTTTTGATGCTCCCTCATATACATCTAAGGGGGAAATAGACGAAAGATGTGCTCTTGAGTCTGATGAATTCCTTCTGCTGGCCTCATCTGCTTACCTTATGCTGTTTCACAGTGTGTGTGTGTGTGTGTGTGTGTGTGTGTGTGTATGTATGTGTTGTCGAAGCATGTGTTCAAGTGTGTGACGTTTGTACATCTGTGAAACTCAATGATAAATTGCATTTTTGTGTCATTAATCAACCATTCCATTATGTGTGAGAACAATGACCTGCCACCAAAAACAGCACATGGAATTAGACAAAAATGCAGAGTGAACCTTTACAGATGGGCACACTTGTGTGTGCATTGATATAGGGACCCCAGCTTGCATACCGTATTTGTGTGCAGTGTGAGTTAGTTTGGGTTTGGTTCAACATTTTTCCCTTGAAGTATTATACGGCTGAACAACACACAGGCAAAACGCACACACTTTTCATATTCACAATGAAAGCATATTTTCTTTGTTCTTCCAAAATGTTAGTAGAAGCTATGCTCTGCTGTTTGAAAGCTCTTCTCCCTGTGTTATCAATCCAGAATAAATATACTAAGGAATCTGGGAAGTCTACCCCAAGACTTCTGCTAATGCTTCTAAATTATTAAAATTTCTCAAATGCAGTGTATACAGATGACATCAAGAAAACAGGCGTGACATCCAGAGAGGTAAAGGAAAGTGCAGCATAAAATAAACATATTTGTATATATGCACATATATTTCATCTTAAATTTGATATTTGACAATACAGTGTGTATTAAAATCATAAGAGAAGGGGAAAGTACAGAAAGTAAAGCAGTATACCATGCTCATAGAAACGCTGCATATTGAAAATGCAGTTTGCTGGCACAGCCCCGCTGAATGAACACGCTGTGAAAATGTGCAGTAGGCAGATGGAATGGATCGAAAAATGTGGAAGAATGTTTGGAGAGAAAGCGAGCAGCGAGCCAAACCAGGTTTGCTCACACCCAAACCCCTGAGACCCAGACCCAGAACTATCAACCCTCCAGTCCAACCATACTCCATCACATGCTGCTGGCTTCTGAAACTGTGATGAGGAAAAGATGAACTGACTCTGTGCATATGTGGTGTCCAAATGTACTGCACCTCTGTGTGTTTCTTTGTTTCCCAGGATTTGTGCTTATGTCTGAATCTAACGAGGAGGACTTGTAGCCTCAGTATTCCATCTAGAGTTCAGTGGAGTTCATAAAATAAAACATCCACAATGTTGGCTGTGTGGAAAAAAGCTCTCAGCCAAACTAACAGAATGAGTCCATGAAAGGTTTACAATAGTTTTATAACTAAATGGGGCACTTTCTCCCATTAACCTTTTGGCATCCATCTACTGCAAGTTTTATCCTCATTTCCTGGCTCCTGGTAGAAATAAAAGGTGACATTAACTCTCTACAATTGACCGCTCTAGCATAATGTTAGTTTTGAGTGAACTGGGGAGATGTTCACTGCTCTATCATGTCCTCCACTAATTGCATTGAAGTTGAGATATAAAATTGCAGCAGAGCAAATGGATGGATGACTTAAACTGAATCTTGCCTGTATTTACGCACAAACTATTAGTTTGTCACTTTGGGAAATATTGCTCATTTATTTTCCTAATGAGAGTTCCTTGTAACTTTACAAAGAGAAAAATCTATCTCCCAGCCATCTAAAGCTCACTCAAATTTAATGACTAAGGATCATAAAATACATTTTTTGTGATGATGAGTCTGACAATTTAACCTCTGTTCTGTCTGTTTCCATCATTACAATATTCTAAGTGAAGTAAAAGAGTGAAATCAGTTGTGTCCTTTGTGTCACGGGGTGGCGTGTTGAGGGCGGTGGTATGGGAATGAGGACCCAAACGCAGGTGCCAGAGAACCAAGTAGGTGTGAAAAAACACTTTTAATTAACAAAACCAAAACTACAAAATAACAGACACTGACCAAAACAAAAAAAAAAAAAAAAAAGAAAACTACAAAAGAATTGAGACACTGACAATGACCAAAACCAAAATAAACTACAAAAGAACTGAGATGAAGGCTCGACAGGAAGACAAGCGGAGAGACACAGGCAGAGAGAGACATGTGATCAGGGACACAGCGAGACAGAGAGACAACATCATCCAGGAAACAGGAGACAAGGATCTGACACAGAAAACAGGACACAGGTGAACAACATTAGGGCAGGAGAGCACAACCAGGAAGTAAAGCAACGGGCAACATGACAGAACCCAGACTTCAAAATAAAACAGGAAGAGATAACACAGACCGAACACACTAGAAAGAACTCAAACCCCGACCGTGAACCAAAACCATGACACTTTGTTTCTTTGCCCTTAAAGGTAATGTCATTTAGTGAAATACATTTGTCGATGCTCTCATTCCCTGTAAGACTTATAGTAATGACCAGCAGCAGGTTAGCTTAGCATAGTTTAGCACAGGAAATCAGCAGGTAGAATTTTTACCTTGTAGCCAGCTATAACCCCTTTTTATGCTAGTCTCACTAATCTCTGAACAATAAAACAAATATATATTATTCCCAGACTGTAAAAACATTCTTTAAAGGAGATATTTTTTGCTACATAGCCAATGTTAGCATTTACATCTGTTCACTTATCAGACTAGAGGAAGCGCTGTGAGTGGAACTCCATTTCTCTGCTCACATAGAGAGGTCTTAAGAATGCTTTTTGTTTTTGTCTGTTTTTCACTTTTTCTCCTCTTCTGCAGTTAGCATGCTAACCAGCTATCCCTGGCCAAGTATTATAACCGATTTTCTTGCAAACACAATAATGACAATAAACCGTCCATGCAAACACAGCTGTGTACCAATAACAAAGCTAATTGCTAATAGCTCATTGAATTGTAATAGCTAATAGCTTTAAACATTTCCCACATAGCCATTTGTTAGCATTAACAGCTGTTCACTTACCAGTCTAAGAGAAATGTTGTGAGCTCCCATCTTTCTTGATGCCTCTCCTCTGAGCCGGCTATTGGCCCTGAACATTCTCTTGGCTTAGATCGTCTGAGGCCTCATGTTGATCCTCTCTCCTGGATTAGCTGGCCTGGCTCGGAGGTCTCTGTTGGCCGTGACCTCCACCACAACACTTCATTGTCCTCCATGGTAGTGGTGCGAGGCCCTGCCCAAAATTCCTAAAAGTGAATAAAGTTAAAGCCAGCAGATTTGACAGAACCTCTTCTTCAACCAACAAGCCTTGATTTAGCATCAACTGCTAACGTAAGAGCAACACCAGCAACGCAACCAACTCAAGGAACTAAGGAGGAATTCAACCACTCAGACCTGCAGCTCTGGGCTCTGGACAGTTGCTTGTCGAAGAACTGGGTAATCTTCACTGCTAACCTAGCATTAAACAAGTGTAGCGAAGCACAGTACTGTTTACCATACATACCTATGTATGTAGCCCATATTGGAATAGTACTTGTGCATTTGTGACTTTGTACAAATGTTCTTAAACACAACACAACACAACGCTCCACAACACAACAACTGATCTAGTCAGTGTTGCACAAAATGAATTTTTCCAACCTCTTCTCTGTAGACCTTCAATTCCCTTTGGCTGTAGTTATTAAGTTAATGTCAGGGATTGTCAGATAATGTCAGTTAATTAGTCAGGGATCCAAATCACTAGTATCTCGTAAGACTGAATTGGTTAATTGGCTGTTGTTTCCCTAGGTCAGTGCCCTGAGGTTGACTCATACATTTATTATTATTTCATGTTACAGCTTGGCATAACTGTCACATCCATTTTCAGTTGTGTCATTGTAGCATCCAGTCTGCCCTGAAGAAGTAGTACTGGTCAGAGAGTGAGTTGAATCTCTGGTCTTATAAGCATAACACTGGATGAAGCTTGTGTCAAATTGCCATGACCACCTGCTCCTGGCAAGAAACCACATTCAGCAGCAGAGAAAAGTAACAATATTCCTGGTTAACCTACTGTGTCTTTTCAGTTAACACAACTCTGTCATTGGATACAACTGTTATTACTGCAGCTTAAATAACTATGCATCATGCTTCCTGATTATTAGTTTCAAATAATTTAAATAATTTTCGTAGGAAAAATTCTCAGTTGCCACTGAGCTGCTTACACTTTGATTCATAGATAGTGAAAAACTGACTTCACTTTATTTTTCAATTTTGTGGCAGAGTCTTTTAGTCATTGTGATATTAAAGCACAAGCCAGTCTATCAGTAGAGGGCAGATGCCAGAATACACCAGGAAGCACATAGGTTCTGTCTCCTCTGGGAGCAGAAAAGGAGATTGTTTTGGAGGAATGTAAGTGCAGTTTACACTGCTGGTGGGTTTGATTTAATGTCAAACCACAGTGAATTGTTTAAAACCATGTTGGAAGAACAGAGGCAGAGGGGCTATGGGGTGGAGTGGAGGGAGGAATGTAGAGAGATACAGTAGGGAAACAAGGAATGAGGAAAGACCAGACCAAAATAAACAAATTACAAGAAAAGACAAGGAAAAACAGACCTAAAAAATAAAGTCAAAGCAAAGAGAGCAGAGGAAGATAAGTGAGTGACGAGAGGATCACAGGACACAGAGCTTCTTTCACAGCTAATGTGACATGCATGACACTGGTTTAGCCCGAAGACACATTCCCAGGTCAGCTGTGTGTGTGTGTGAAGGAGTGGGGAGAAAAATAAAAAGATCACAGTAATGTTCTGTTAACATATCACATGATGCTGCTTGTGTCACACTAGATTCAAGACCACAAGCGCACATATGGGCACACACACACACACATAGTCAGAGAAAGCTAAGACAATGAGATTATTCAAATTATGTATGTTTGGACAGGTAATGACAGAAAAGTGACGTTTCTAAAGAAATGCACATTACTGACTAGTTCCAAATTTATCACCTTTAATATTTTATTAGTTGCAAAAGAAACTCTACTTCTTGTCATACCAGCCAAGGCACAAGTCCGTTTAAGATAATGCTGCTCAATTAAAATCACAAAACACATAAAGCCTCATGAACAGGCCCAATATTGAACAGTATAATCATTAGGTGAATGGCTGCACAGCCTTAAACATTCAGTAGTTCAGTAACTAGTGGGAAAACAACAGAAACAATACATTAAACGCCACTGTGACTAATGAAAACATATACGAAATGTTCAGTACATAGTTATATTTTATAGGAAATGCATCCAAAAAACAAGAGCGGGATTTTTTTTTGTACTTTTTCCAAGCCTCTGTAGTGTGTGCTAACAATTCATAACCCAGCATCACACTTGAATAATGTCATAATATATACAGTATACAATAAAAATAAAAGTTGTTTGGCAGATTTGTAGCATTAGAGTATCATTCGTTATCCGGGCTGCAAACCAGATTAGTTGTCGCTAATTTGCCAGTTTTACATAACACTTGTGCTGAACTGTGCCCCAGGTCAGCTCTTGATATCACCAGACTGCCTGCTTCACATATCTCACCCGTTATCCAAGAATAAAGCTTTTTGAAGCGCACCAAAAGTTTTTTCTTCTCGGATGGGGTCAGTGCCCCATAGTGGCCAAGGGATGTCATTAGGAGACGGCGGAGATGATCATGTGATGATGTAGATGAGGCAAGAATGGGAACTTATTTACATTCAGTTAGCCATAGTTCAATGTTTTGTTTTTCTGGTCATAATGTCTCTTCTTTTCTTACTTCCAATCCTCTTGTCAGGCTGTTGTAGATTTGTTGGTCAGGCGGGAGTTGCTCTGGTCGGAGTGCCGTTCTGTGACTTTCAGTTTCATACACGACTGCTTGTCATCCATCAGCATCTCTGCTGGTAAGCACCAGCAACACAGGCAGGACTAAAGCAGGGAAAATGGGTGAAAAAGGCTGTAAGTTGAAGGCTGAGCGGTAAGACTGTGAGAATATATAAGAACATTCCTTTTTTTGGGGGGTTGTTGATCAATCCATATATTTTTTTACTGGGGTGTCTGCTCTTTTGCTTCTTTCGTCACGAGCTAACGTCCAATTAGCTGGGATGGCAGACGTGATTACAGCACATGGCCAAGAAATGGCCATAACCCTTCATGTAACCAGACCTGTCTCTACACTTTGCATGGAGTATGAAAATGAGGTGTATTGGGTGGTGCAGCAAGCTTTACAGATCTGTTGGGTCATTTAAGAAGCTAGCTGGAGTCGGAGAAGGCTGGGCCTCCTGTTTGTGGCTGAAAAACTAAAAACTAAATTAGACAGCAATTGGCATTGACTACATGCAAACAGAGCTGAATTAATCTTGTCATTAAATACTCACGAAGAAACCAAACAAATCATTCACATAATCTTTACATTTGCACGTAGCCTACATTGCAGCTGAGTTGCTCACCCTGAAGCAGCTTTTGAAGCGCTTGCTGACCATGTAGAGGGCGATGGGGTTGATACAGGAGTTGACAGATGCCATGTTGATGCCAATGTAGTCCAACACCAAAAAGAAACTAAACAATTACAGAGACAGATCAATTTTTCAACCTGGAAGATCGCTCTCTTAAAACATACTCTAAACAGTCATGTCTATTTTATCCCATATGTAATTTTTTTGGTAAATGCCATACCTGAGCAGTTCACAGCGGTTTGGGTCTTTCTCATCGTAGATAGTCAGTTTCAGGATACGACTGAGGTGGAGAGGCAGCCAGCACAGAGCGAAGACCAGAACCAGACAGAACACTGTCTTCGCGACCTCCCTCCGCTGAACACACACAAACATCCATAAATTATTCTATGGAAAACAGATTGTTTTGACACCTTGTCATCAAAATAACTGTGGTGAAATTCTGGCAAAAGCAAAGGAGTTATTTATCATTGGAAACTTTTTCTTTCTGAAAGCAGAAACATTCAGATTGCAGTAAGGTTTGTGCTTAAAAGAGAAAACTTTTCTGTAAATATTTCTGTAGTTTTGTTGATTAGTTTCTTGGTTCATTTTCAACCACTTATTACTGCTTATTTATTCATTAGTCTAATCATATTGGCCAGGTGAAATGAATGCTATCATCAAACCTGTTTGAGGTGATCACTGAGGGCAATCTGAACTCCGTTCTTCTTCCTCAGCATCTCACAGGTCATCAGGGTGTAGAAAATAGCAGTGCAGGCCAACGGTAAGCAGAAATATGCACCAAACAGCCACCAGTCCTTGGCTGATTTATAAAACTACAGCGAGACAGACAATAACAGAGTAGCTTTCAAATATACACAACAATCTGTATTTGGGTGCTTTAAAACCTGAACATGCCAAAAATAAATATTATGTATAGGTGTTGCCTGACTGGGAGCAGAGTAGGGGACTCAAGGGGGGTGCCTCAGATTCAGTTTTATTGACTTACTTTAAAAAGCTATTAATCAAAGGTACCTCAGTGGAATTGAAATAGTTCCTTGCTATTATTTTAAGGCAAACGGAAGACACTCAAATGCACATACATATTCAAAAGCTCTGTGTGTTTTATGTCAGCCAAGAGAACAGTAAGTCTTAGGATACTCTAGAGAGGTTTTTGCTGTTTCTTTTTTTGCCAGTGCTACATTATTTGTAAACTCTTTTTAACCCCAACCCAGATATAGATGCAGACGTGTATCTGGTCACGAATCTGCTTTGACCTCTATGTGTGATTTAGGAATGTTCAGGTTTGCATCAGGTGCAGCTGTATCAACACATCCAACGTTTCTGTATGTTCAATATGTGAAGCATGTCTCACCAGACCTAGTAACAACTTTTACCACCATGAAGTTTCTCAACTCATATACCCAAATATCCAGCATTACACATTCACTTTCAACCGTCACTGTTGACCCAGGAGTGCCACTTACATATATGCTCGACATTTACATGTGTGTAAAAGCAATGTATCACAGAGTAGGACAAATTCATTATGAAAAAAAAAAAAAGAAACAAATGAAACTAAACTGAAACTGTCTGAAACTTAAAGTCCTCTGATGGTTTGTGTTTTCTCTACTCACCTTCATAAAGTCAGTTTTTTGCATGGGGTGCAGCAGACAGATCCTCAGCTGTTCTCCTTTGTAGTCCATGGTGATCATGTCGAAGGCTATTGCCTCTGGCACAGCCAGGATGATGGATAATATCCATATGAGCACTATCTCAGTGGCCATCCACATTGGAACACCAATCCCTTTGATACGGCTCCATGAAGCCACGGCACGATACCTGACAGAGCCATCACAAGTGTAGTCACTCCACAAACCAGGTAGCATTATGTACAGAGCTAGGCTAGCTCAATCCACCACACATCTGTATCATGAAGAAGCCGCCAAAGCTAGGATCTGCTATTAGCTGTAAGCCAACCAAGTTGGTGTTATTGTATAATGGATTAAATATATGAACACGGGCTGATTACTGAGCTTTAGAAGTGTTGGTAAGTAGATTTATTACATTTAGAAAGACCCTAACTAACTGATTTCCTGTTGTCTTTGTGCTGAGCTAAACTAGTCGTCTTTTGTTTGTTAGATTCAGAATTACAGCTGTTAGAGTTGTGTTGAAAAGAATCAGAATGAGCTAATTCTCCAAAACATTTTCCTGTTGAACTCTGGAACAAGATCTGTAACTAACACTGTACGATACATTATTTAGCCTATAGTTCTATAAAGCACCACATAAAACAATATTCTGAGTATGGTTGGTTGGAAAATAATTTAGATGAAAAAAATACACTTTTTTAAATTTATTTTTTTTAGTCAAAATTTGAATTATTCATTTTCATTCTAACCTCGCTGTAGAGTTTGTCACATTGCAGAGAGGTGTCTATTGTGAGATCATCAAACTTAAAAGTACATTGAGGAGGCCAAAGGTGAGGTCAAAAGATAAGTGTGACAGTGCTGCTTTCTATACTCCGTGGCTGTAGCAGTGTTAGGCGGTCACAGTAACGGATGGGTGAGTGTACTACAATTTACCTTTGGCAAATAGCTGATGTTTCTGACCTTTTCCTGTTCTAATCAGTGGACCACATGATGCATTTTACCAATGCATGTGTCATTCACTAATTCACATAAACGCATTGACGCTCTGATAGCAAAGCATCAGGGGCAGTTAGGAGTTCACGCTCCCTGGAGGAGCCAAGGGTCAGTCCAGGAACCTGAGCAATGTCCCCACTGTTTTGTGGCAGTGTTTACCTGTCGATACTCAAAGCACACAGACTCAACACTGTGATCCCCACTGATGCTTTCTGGATAAAAGGCACCAGTTTGCACAGCGTCACTCCAAAGGGCCAGTCTTCTGCGAGGAGCTGCAAAGAGACAGAGAGACACAGAGATGAACCATGTGAAGGAGTGAAGCAAATTATTTGGCTCCACATTGTTTCTCCCAGCTTCACATCATATGTTCATGGCCCTCAGTTTCTTGGTTAGCATAATTTTTTGTGCTTCCTTTGAAATTAATGTTACAAACACAGTGAGTCCTGTGTTTGAACTGCAACCCACAGAATTACCTTGGCTTAGGTGCAGTAGCATGTAGGAAAATATCACAAACTCTGCTGAATGTAGACAGAATGGGACTTTTTAGGTCTGCCTTAGAGGGACGTCTGGAATGTGAGTATATCTTTTGGACTCACATATGGCCATGCTTTACCCCATACTGTCTCTGTCCTGTCTCTGCTCTGGTATGCGACCACGATCCGTTGCTTTAACATGCTTGCCCCCTTACCCAAATATACGGATACTTTGGTCCTCTTCCTCTCTCTCTCTCTCTCACACGCTTAAACCACCAGATAATAACAGGCCAGAGACACAAGGGATATAGAGGGCTCAGGATCCAGTAAAGTAATAACATGTAAGAACTGCTCTGAAGCCCTCTGTCAGGGGTGTATATATGTGTGCGCTCATATGTGTGTGTTTAGGGATTAATATGCAATATACTGCAAAACATCTGCATATGATCTTAAACAATTAAATGAGTGAACTTTAGAGGGACATTACATACAATAAGAGAGCAACCAGAAATTATATAAAAGCTAAGTTTTATATTCCCTGAAATATTAAAAATAATGTTCAACAGGAAAATATTATTATAGGCTTTCTCTCCACCACATTCTACACCTTCATTTACCTTGTAAACATTAATGGGAATGCCGATAATGATGTGAAGCAGGTCTCCAAGTGCGAGGCTGGCGATCAGGATGTTTGGCCCATTCCGCATGCATTTATTCTTATAGATGATCCTTAGAAGAGTGGAATTGCCAATAATACCAACAACAAACACCAAGCAGGACACCACTGTGTTAATGTACTTGAAGGTGTCGCGAATTTCTGTTGGTCCGGTGCACATGGGAGGTAGCCGACGACGGGGCATGGTGATGTTGGACCTGACTGGAAGCTGCACATCTCTCTCTGTGAGCCCGGGCTTCTGGGTGACAGCAATAGGGTCCCGGGTTGCTTGTTTCTTTGGTTCCAGCTGCCCACTGGCTACAAGGATGTGGCACGTCAAGAGGAGTAACTCCAAGCCGAGGAAATGAGTCTTCATCCTGGAGTTTGTTATGAATATTGCTTTTATTCAGTCCTCTTTGAATTACACCTGAAACACAAGTTAAAAGAAAGTAAATTGGACAGGTTTGTTATGTGTGAAATGAAACTCGAACAGCTGCTCTGTCCAGTAGAGATGTTGGGTTCTCAGACTTATAATGAAACTTTGACTTTCAAATGTCGTATCTTTTCAGTATAAACCCCTGAAAAAATTTCAGCAACACTGTAAATATCTTAAACTCAGGGACCAAACAAAAAATATTCTGGAATGAGTTGGACTGAAAAGGGGTTAAATATTATAAGATCTCTTTTTGCTTACAGTAGGTTAATCTGATTTTCTGTCTTTGTAATTTCAGCCTTCCTTTGCACTATATTTAAAGTTTTATTTGTTTTTATATTAAGATAACTTTTACTTATAAAGGTGCAGTTTTTTTAACAGTGGGAGTATTAATGTTACAGCTCTCAAGATACACAGGTACGTAATCAAGCAGGTTGTATAAGGCTGTATAACTGTTACATGATGTTCAGATGTTGTGAAGTTTTTTAGTCAAGAGACAGGGTTTTAGTCAGCTAGCTGAAAAATTTACTTGACCTTGTGGAAATCAGCTCTAGTTCCCCAACACCATAATTGTAATACACTCCCAAATTCACCAATAAAAATGTTTCCTGCTGCTTTACTTGAAATTGTTTCTTACCCGTATTCAGACTGAAGTAGAGGGTCTCCAATGTTTGTGCGACTCAGATCAAATGTCCCCAGTAAGTGTAAAGCCTTCAGAACAGAGAGGATTTCCCAAAGTGGAGGGATGCAGTTCCTGTTCTTGCTGTGACAGTCCAGTCATCTCCAACGCCAGCAGTCATCTCTGTCAATACTGCCAAAATGAAAAAGCTCCAGATCTGAGATCCAGAATCTCCAGTCAGTTGCTCTAGTAGGATGATTAAGTCCTGTGAAGTCCTGAGTCTCAGTGATCACAGTCTCAAGAGCCTGTTGAGCTGATCCCTGTCCTCCAACCCCTCCTCCTTTTATGTAAACTAGGGGGTGGAGGAAGACAGAGGAAGACAATTCAGAGGAAGCTCATTAATCAGTTATTCAACATTTATGAAATTCCCTTCTTTTAAATGAGAAATCAGTTTGTGAGATGTTATTGTGCCTTCTCATACTCGGTGATGAGTTTATAGTCCCTTATATTTTTGGTGTATTTTAGCCCTTATTTTATCAATGCTTTCAACCATCAATAGATTTACCACCACTGATCATGGCCATTCTATTTATTCTATTAAAGTACTGTGACTTCAGGTTTACTTTTCTATTGTTCCCTTTTTTAAAGTAAATAGTCAAACAACACCCTGTGACTGGTATGCGGTATTGAACTTTTTCCTTTCAACTGCGTCCATAACATCCAACACAATTCTATCACTTGGATGTCATCAGACTGTCGAAGAGCTGTCAAATTGTAGATAACTGCACCGAATTTGCCAAGCTGATACTCATTGCAATGATAAACCACATCAAGAAACATGCTGGAGACGCATTAGTGCATTCTTTACACAATTTTTTAATTGCCAGACCTGGGTAAAGCATTTTCTGGAAATTATTATCAGAATTGATTTATGCTGTCCGGAGCGAAGGAGCATTTGACCAGAAAATACAATTACAACAAACCATTTATTTACTATTAAATATGAATGAAGTGCATTTCGATTTCATTTGAAAAGTTGATAGTATTAAATGTGCTTACTAGCTTTTAAGCCACAAATTGATTTGACTGATAATTTATTGTATATAAAAATCCTTTAATAAGAGTCTACTACCATCCTCACAGCTCGGGGTCTTTGCAGTGCTGAAACTAAATGCTGTGTTAATTTGGTCCCAGTAGGAATGCTGCCAGGCTTTTATTTAGTAGACATAAAGTTCAGTGACCTCACGCTGGGTGAGTTAGTCACTATCCTTACTTATGTAGAAGTGATTGAAATAACACCAACCAGAAGGCAAGTTCGATGCTGAGCTCTCACATGTCTAGCAGCCACTGAAGTTGCCAACTGTTAATGGGAAGATAAATAAAATATAGCGCAATGTATGTTTAGCGGATATGATGAGATTTTCAAAC
Organism: Echeneis naucrates; assembly: GCF_900963305.1. Classification (NCBI taxonomy): domain Eukaryota; kingdom Metazoa; phylum Chordata; class Actinopteri; order Carangiformes; family Echeneidae; genus Echeneis; species Echeneis naucrates. The sequence continues at coordinate 6,004,527 of NC_042527.1, forward strand.
ATAAACATATATATTACTTTGCTACCATGATTTCAACAGTTCAGCAATCACAATGGTATCCAGCTTCTACATCAAATTAGGAGTTTACTTAACACCTCATAAAATTCCAATTTTAGTTTACCACTTTGGCTGTCTATCATTTTGTGACAAAGTTAAAAATGCTGGCTGTGTTCTTCAAATTGGAGGCACATACCATTTTTTGGTCAGTTCTTTGTTTGCTTTAAGACATTCAGCCTGCTACGATGAGCTGAATGTAGTAGACCACACCTGCATTGGCCCGATGTTGACCGTCCCAGTGAGACTCAGACTTTCTGAGAAGAGTTTAAAGCCAGACAACCATCAGCTCCAGATGTGTTCTACGTTTGATGGATCTCAGTTGAGCCTCAAGAATTTGTATTAGCTAGACTGCCATTTCTGCTCTTTGTCTACTGCAGCTGAACTTGAGTTCATGAGAAAAAGATTCTTAACTTTGTTAATGATGAGTCGCTAATAACCTGTTCTACTTAACTACCAGATCTGAGAAGAGTATCTGTTGGCGATCAGAGACTTTCTTTCCATATCTCATCTTTTGCTTTTCATAGTTATCGCAACCTCAGCTGCTGCTAAGACAGACCCAGAATCTGCCAGATTCTTGAAAAATGAGAGGGTGCTGTAGTTCATTTCTGAGATATTTTTTAATCAGTTATTGTTATTATTTAAAATAATTATTCCTGGAGTAGTGTCAGAGGTCAATATCTCCGGGATCTACAGGACTACTGAATAAACTCCATTCATGGAGCAGCAGTCATGGTCAGGGTTAAAATTAAGTTTCAGAAAATGTTTTTGGTAGTTGACCTAATACTAAGAATTATAAGTCAGGTGTTTCTGTATGACAGGCAGTCATGGCTTTGGCTTATTATGTTTGCTGTTGTCCATCTTTGTGTTTCATTCTTGTGAACGTAATATATCAGTCAACCCTGGAGGAAAGTTCATTACATGAGCCACAACGCTGCGTTAAGACTGACTCAAGGTCGAACTGATTCAAATTTTCTGCTCTCTGAGGGTAAGTGTGACCTTACAAAACACGTTTCTGGGTTCACACAAATATCTCCAAGGATATAATGAAGAAAACTTTTAAAAGTCAAATGTGGCAATGTAGTAATTACTGACCCTTATTCACTGTCTTAAGGGCAGCTTCAGTTATTTGAGCTTCTGTAGCATTGCCCAAAGCTGCTCTTTTAAACAGCCTCAATCTGCTGCAAAACAACCAGTTGCCAAATAACCTGAACTATCACTTTCAGTGTGAAATGGCAGATTTCACACCTGGTCAAATACTGAAAGCGTGGCACAAATTTGGGTGGCCCCCACCGAGGCTGTAATTAGAAAGATCTTCTGTGCTGCTATATTGAAAAGTCTCATCTGCATATATTATTTGGGCCTGGACAGAGAGGAATCTGTTGGGTGGTAATTCTAATCCTTATCAAGTACGGGAAAAGGCTGATTATAGCTACGTGAGCTCTTTGTTATGCCATTTAAAAATCATCTGTAGGTTGTATCATTTTGAATTTGAATTCCCCCAATGATCAACAAAGTATTATCTAACAAATTGTGTATATATTAGTACAATTGTCGTGGCTGCAGATCATTTCCATATGTTTCCATCTCTGTCTGAAACACTATCAAAGCTTGGCTGCATGTCCTTTAACAGCTTTGAAGGTTTTTTTTTTTTGAATGTTTGCTTTCTTTGCCTGCTGCTCACAGCTACGTTCATGTTTGACACTGTGAAAGGTTTCCATGCCATGTGATGGCAAAGCTATCACAGTATCATGCTGAAGATCTGAGGAGCAGCAAGTGAGCCTTGTGAGTAGGGAGACAGTGTTCTGGCTCATGTTAAGGGCCCAGGGGCAAGAGGCGTCAGAAACTAAACCCTACATGACTCAGTAACTCTGGTCTGTAATGGAAACAGAAATGTTCGCTTTTTGAATGAGTTTCATTGACAATACCAATACTGATAAGATTTGAAATAATTCAATATAGATTTTGGATGAAAAATACAATGATGATGATTTGATGGATTTAATGGTGACAAGAGTTTTACTTGTTTATTTATTTGATTATATAATAGTAAGACAACCCCGTACTGTAAATACATAGACAGCTGGCCAAAAATCTTCTGAAGAGCCTTTAAACCATTTGATGTGCTATGTATTTTCTGGTATCTAAAATTAAGCTGATAGTTTGATCAAACGCTGATTCAGTTTTGGTCTTTGTTTGATCTGGTGATCTGACAGTTATACGTGAGGTTTGTGGATGCTGTTAGCTGGTAATAGTGACCAGAAAGGAGCTTCAAAGTAACTCCACTGTAACTCCACCTTCTTGGCATTGACGTTCTAATGTAAAACACATGTAGCAAAACGCTGCGAATTCATCTGGTTTATTCACAGTTGGAGGGTGAAGTACAGTCCCTGCACCTTCGCTAACTGATGCTGGTCAGCCACTTCTTGCTGATCAATAAACATGAAATCATTATGCTTTCTTTGTTTTTCTACACATCATTAATAGATAAAAATGTGTAAGTGAAAGATTCCAAGTAGTTTGAATGACACAATTAACATTTGAATAACTGCTTTAGCTGAGTTGTTGTAAGTCATGTAATTAATTTTTAAATAAGTAATGAGTATTTTAAATTGTCATAATTGTCCAGTCCCTTCTCAAACATTGTTCCAACATCTAGAACTATAGATGAAATAGCCCTTACGTCTTTGGTGGTTATTGCATTTTCATTCAAAGAAACCCCAACCAGAGGGTAAGAAAGCAGCTGTAGGTCAAACCCATGTTTCATTATCACCCATATTAAGACCAAACTTTTACTGCTCTTGTTTGGGATCCAAAGAGTCCAGCTTGTTCCTCCTTGTATGTGATGTTTATGGGATAATTAGCCATAGCCCTGCTAGTCAATGTGTAGAGAAACCCCCTTTCACCCCCCCCGTTTGTTTTAAGGGCAGAAAATCATTGTCAGTCATCCCACATTCAACAAAGGGCTGACTTGACAAAGTGGGGATTCATTGCCTTCGCTGTCAACAAGAAGGCACCTTACCTAACACACAGAACATTCTCTGAGCTGGCTCTGTAGCTGTTGGATATACTGACTTCATGCCAAATTATCCTCGCTGCTGTGTTTTTATGTGTGTGTGTGTCCTTGTCCACAGAGTTCAGATCAGACAGATAGGCCTTTAACCTGGAGCCTTGTGAACTAAGTGGTGTGAGAGAGTAATTAGCTTCCACTTTATTAGCTCTGTAAACAAAGCAGATCCTGGGCGAGTCCTTTCTTCACTCCATAAATCGTTATTCTATTTATTTCTCAAGTGCCCTTGCAATGAATATACAATTGTGCATTTAATTTCCACCTAGAAAGAAACATCTACTTCGACCACGGAAGCGTAGATATTTTTCTTTACAGAAACATGAACCCAAGTGTTTTCAGAGTATATAGATTTTCTGCCTAGTTCGTTTTTTTTTATCTTTAGTGTGTTAAAGCTTGTTTCGCTCTTACATCAGCTGGTAACCTCATTTGTGGTTGACCTCATTGCTTCAAAGATTTAGTCATTCTTACAAAAAAACTGAAAAAAGTATGTGAAAGAATTGCCTTTTAGGACATAATCCATACATATAATTCTGTCTTCAAACTGTGAAAACAGCATTAAACTAGATGTGTTCGCTGGGTTTTCCATTTGCATCAAGGGCAAAGCACATGTTTTCACCAACTGTTTCGCCAGAGGTAAGACGCACTAAAAGTCTGAACTTCCATAAAGCAGCAAAACAGCAGCTTTCTGCATTGGTTACTGTTTTCCTTGAAATCTTTCAGTCAGCCCCCTCATCCCCTCTCGAACACAGCAACATCTATGTGTTCACCACGCACAAGCCAATGATCGTGCCGGCGCTATTAAATGATGGCAAAGGTGCCTTAACTGGCACAGACTGACACTAACCAAACAGTGTTTGTTTTTATTAGAGGGTGCCGTGGCTGAGGAATGAATTAACATATCCACCCTAGAGCGCCAACTCGGTAAGGAAAGCCACAGTATGCTAGTTTACAGAGATAACTGAGCACTTTATTAGCACCGAACTAATGTCCCTTTGCTTTCGGAACGGTCTCGGTTCTTCAGGGCAAGATTTTCATTTTCCTTTGAGAGTCTGTTCTATGTTGACATGGCTTCTTCACAAAATTTCTGCAGGTTTTTAACCGCTGACGATGTCCCAGAGGTGGATTTAGTGAAGATCACTGAGTTCAAATGCCATATTCATGAGATTAGATGAAGATGATTTTTGTGAGTTACTGTAGCCTTTCTTCCAGTGTGTCCATACACAGTATATGGCCAATGTAGGCCGCCAAGCGATCATTGTTACCAAGAGTAGAATTCAGTGACTAACCTTACATTACATTAGGTCAGGATTAGAAAACAACCTGATTATAGCAGCATTTTAAATGTCAAAATACTATTTATTCCAGTGATATTTTTTTGGATGTGTTTTTCGATAAATCTGCACAAATCTTCATGTCAACTTTTGGTGAACTTTGACCTGTAAATTTGCTCCACTGACAGTGCTGACATTTGTGAGAACACACAGCTAATGGCTCCTAAATAGCAGAAATTATGTTGAGAAATGGAATATGGGATCAGGATATGTGTTTTTTGTTTTTTCTTTACAGATCAAATGTGTAAATTGTTTCCTGGGGAATCTGCTGTAGGAGCTACTGATGACTTAAACCTGGAAGACGCTATAGTCCAAAATGGAATAGAAAATGGAAAAGTGCTTGCGATACAGCACTTTAATAAAAATAAAATTCAAGGATATGTGTCAAGAGTATCAGCTTTGTTTTTGTTTTTGATTTCCAAGGTTGCCGCTTAAGCATGGCCATGAAGCTTCTTGATTCAGGATGTTTATCTATGATGAAACCCCCACCGTCAAGATGAAAGAAAAATCCCACAGCCCCCACTGTGGGCTGGTCACAGTGGACTCAATTACAGTAGATAAGCAACTGTAAATTATATTCAAATAATAATTCTTTTCCTTTCATGGAGCGAAACTGTTTGTATTTTTGACAGCGAACTTTTGAGCCCCCCCCCAACACTGATTACTTTCCGTGTTCAGTTATATTTTATTGAATGAGAATGATGTCCAAATCAAACACAATGAGAAAAATGGGCCAGAAAACAGTCATGTAAAGGCAGAAAAATATATAGCGTGTCCAGTTTTTCGGTACAGAAAAGCTGCATTGTCATTACGATTCCAGTGTTGTAAATTTGTGTGGGGAGAACTTTAATCATTGGACCGGCACTGTGGCTGACACCTTTAGTATTGTGTAAAAGAAAAGATAGCCGTGGGCACTGAAACATCACAGACAAAGAGTACTTTCACCACTCACCTAGTGACCAATGACTTAACTTGAAAGGCCACCAAACGTTGTAATTAAAGCTTTTCTTCAGATCCTGTCATAAAATGTGTCCTCTTACCCCGTCTGCTCTATCTCTCACATCCCCTTCTTATCTGCTGCATCCATTTTCCTCCCATGGTTTCCAGCACTGTATTTGATTTTTGCCCTTGTTGTCCCTCTCCCCCTATAACTATCTCCAGTGTTTGACTTTCCTGCCTGCTGAGTGATAAAAATTGGAAGCTCTGCCCTCTGACAATGACAAAATCAAGCACAAGAGGAATGACTAAAATGCAGCCCTCCGGCTACGCCCTCACCAAGATGCTGTGCCACATGTAATTGTGTGTGCTCAGTGTTTGTGTATCTGCACATTGTATTGTATTGCTTATGTCCCCCCTAGGCCATCTTCCTCTTGGCCTTTTGCCCTTTGTGGTTGTTTTGTGTGATAATGGCTTTCTTGACATCAGCACAACACACTCAACAGAGAATACCTGACAAGATATTTAACAAACCTCACAAAGAGAGCGCAACAGACAGGGAGAAGTCTGAAGAATGTGGCAGGTATCTCAAATATCTTGCTGTTGCTTGGATCCAAAGATTTTTTTTCTCATAGATGTTATGGGTCCAATTGTGAAGATTCCACTTATTGCACTTGAAAGGACGCTGCTGGTTGGTATCCATACCCTCTGCGATTGTGCACACATGCAAATGCTTCATACAAGGAGGAAAACATATATTCGGGCTCAAAGTGAAGACAAAATGCAGTATATTGGCAAAAACAAAACCATGTTATGAGCTTTTGCCTGATGTGCTATGTCCATGTGACCATCAAAAAGAACTCGTCTTCAGTGATTTAATTTGATTGTGACTCCATTTTTCACAGCTGCACTAGAACATGCCTTCACACATGGACTCTTGAACTCCACGTGTTTCTTCGGCCACGCCACCTGCCTCCCATATGCGTATTTATTTATTTATTTATTTATTTATTTATTTAGTGTCTTCACAGTGGAGAAAAATGTTTTCCCGGCTCTCCTTTCTCCTCCCTGGTAATCTGCTGTGCACCAGCAGGAGTTTGCACCATCGAGGTTTGAATCAATTTAAGCCACACGTTTCAGGAGGGCAGGCTCACGACTGAAGCGGTGGAATAGTGATCCAGCCTTAGAACAAAATCTATTCAGGGCTTTTGACCATGCAAAGAAATGAATTCTGAGGCATCCACTATGAGGGAATGTGATTTTCCTAATTTAGTTTCTCCTTCCAACTCCCTCTCTGTGTCTTATTCTTTTGCAAAAGCCTCACAGTAGTTAAACCGATGGAAAAAAAAATAAATAAATGCACTATTCATGCCCCTAGCAATAAAACTTAACGCATGATACTCTTCACATGGTGTCAGCAGTGATAGAGTATCTTAGTGCATGTCATATGCCACAAAGGGCTCTCTCTCCCCCCCACCCCTTTCTGTTCTACTGTCTCTTTCTGTTTCTCACACATTTTGTATGCTGAGCAGTCAGACTATTACTTTTGTTTGCAGGAAGACAAATCAACGCATTCGCAGGTTTTTGGCACAGCTTCACCTCTTAGATCTTCACCGTTAATTGTGGTAAGAAATTATGAAGATTGTTGTCTGCAAGGTTACGAAGCCCACAGGGGCCCAATGTCCACAGCAACATAGTGCTTCTTTCCTACAGGAAGCACTGACATGACTGCCTGCTGTTTATTGGACCAATATATTGCTTGATAACTTGAAGTCTCCACTAAAGCATTAATAAATATGATTGAATCCTTTAAATCCCTCTGTAGTCAATGTGATATTTGTCTGCATTGAAACATCCTTTAATAAATTCAGAGCTCAAAGCAACAGAAAGTGATTTCAGACATGTAACCCTGGACTGTGTTTTTGTGATTTCCAGCTTTTATGACACTGAATCAAAACATCATGGGAAGTCAGTGAATGAACACGTGACAACAGTTTTAATTATTTTTTTCTGCCATCATCAAGCATGACCAAAATTGAAGACAGTAGTTGGACTTCCTGGGCATTATAAGCAAAAACATATTTTAAATGTTTTCAACTCAGGGTGTCTCAAACTGCCCATTGACCTTATTGTCAGTGTGTCCACCATTACTTTACTTCTTGTGTTTGTCAGTGTTTCCCTCCATCTTGTTTTGCTTACTCAACAGTTCAAAACGTGAAGATGTGCAGTTCAAAGTTGACACACAGAGGACACATGAATACTCACACCTACACGTGCGGGCAATTTAGAGTAACCAGTCAACCTAGACGTGCATGTCTTTGGACTGTGGGAGTGGTCCAGGGCACCTGGAGGAAACTTAGGCTTAGGGAATACATACCAACTCCACATAGAACTGGGCCCAGGAATCGAACTTACAACCTTCTTTTTGTGGGGCAACAAGAAGGTTGTTGTTTAGTATAATTTAATGGTGGACACACACAGATTTTGTCCACTTAAAGAATATAGTTTGCTTAAAAGTATTCCAATGAAGTCAGAGAAAAGTGAGGGATAGTGACCCAAACTACAATTGAACACATGACTCTCTTCCTGTTGTAGAAAAGTGCTAACCACTAGTCCCCCAATTCATCTTCAAACATGAAATGGCTGCTGGAGCAGCATGTTCAAAGAGATCCTGTTTTCTGTTTTGAAAGCAATAGTTAAAAAACAAGGATAGCCATATGCCGGGAGGCTAAAAGAAAAAGAAACTCATTCATCCATCTTCTACTGCTTATCCATTTCTGGATCCCAGCTCACTCTGGGTGAGGGCGGGGTCACCCTGGACAGGTCACCAGTCCATCACAGGGCCAACACACATGGACGGACAGAGACCAACAACCACTCACATTCAGACCTACAGACAATTTAGAGTCACCAGTTAACCCAAACATGATGTCTTTGGATGGTGGGAGGAAACCAGAGTACCCGGATGGAACCCACACAGGAGCAGGGAGAACATGCAAACTCCACATAGAAAGACCTCAGGTCCAAATGTTGCTGTGGGGAAACAGCTCTAACCACTATGCCGACCTGCTGGCGAGGAAAAGACATCTTAAAGAAAATATATGACCTATATTGAGGATGAGAACCTTACTTTTTTCACAACAACTTTCTCTGTTTTAATTAAAACTTCAGTGTTGTCCAAGTGACCTGCCATAGGGAGGAGATCAAATGCATTTCACCCTCTTTGGGAAAAAAAAAATCTGAAGATAAGGATCTAAAGCTCTTGGAATAAAAATCTAGACCATGCTGTGCATGTCAGGGACAACTTAAGCCGGTTTTAACAAAGTTGTGGAGCCAGAGGTGAGTAACTGCTGTGTGGGAGAAGTACGTTTGGGTACCATAAATATCTGTAGAATATCGGGTGTAATCATTCAAGTACATGAGATGTTTTATTTGCTACTGAAACATACGAGGTGACGTGAGGGGAATCATTAAAGCAGGTGAAGATGTGAGGAGTGTAGTTACATTGATACCTGCCCTGAAACTCTTTCGGTTTCCATTTTTCATCCGGGCAGAGAGCAAAGACTGAGACAAACCCACTGATGGTAATCTTATGGGACTAAAAAAATGCAAACCAAATGTGTTGTCCACTGTCTGCATTCCTTTTGGGACAGTTTAATATGCTGAATGCATGAAGCTTCAAGAACATCCCTCTGACATTGATTTGCTTGCACAAGAGCAGCTGGCTAGTTTAAAAATCATTCTCTGAAGGGCCTGCTCCTCTCTTTTATCCATCAGGAATGGCCCAGGATTAAACAGAAATTTGTGGGGTGATTTTTCTTCTTCTCCTTCTTTTATCTAAATCAGATTTGTTGAGTCTCAGTCTCTGTATTTTTCATTCATCTGCCTATTTTTTATCAGTGTTTTATCACTTTATACCTGCCAAGTCAACAACATTCCCATCACCCTCTTTGCATTTATCCTGATGAGCAAATGTTAACATTTTGACATGTAGAAAGTAAGAAAAACTGTTATTCTGAGATTGGTAGGACTGAGCTCCAGATCAACCTCATTGAGATGCTAAACCAAGACTTTAAATTGATATTTGTTCTAATACATGCATATAAAAATGCACAAGCAGCATTTTCCTATTGACTCTGAGAAAACCGATCCACAAGATCCACCTCGGGATTTCATCCATCTGAGTTTAAGCTTTTCTAGGATAATCACTGATATACCAACTGATACTGAGTAACAAAACAGATTTACTTTTGTTTTTGTTTTGTTTTTTTCCAGAAAATCACATGAATCAATAGTTCAATTTGTAAAGGAAAGCCTTATATAATCACAACCAAGCCCAAAAAAAAAAAAAAAAAAAAATCTGATTTCACATCTCAAATCCAGTTAATGCTATGACATTTTTAGCATCTCTGTATAGAATAAAGACAGTAAACAGAAGAGAGATGTGCCTCTATGAGCTCTGTGTCACTCTGATCACAACAGGCTTATATTAAGACAGAGGAGGGGGAGTCACACTAGAGACGCACTATAAGTAGGTTATCGCTGGAATGAGGTCTTAATACCAAGATTGGTGATGCATGCCTCCCATTACAGCTCCTCCACATGAGGACCGAAATCCACTGGGACTCACTGTGTGTATGTGTGGAAGTGAGTTTGTGTGTGTCAGTGTGCGTATACATTTACTTTGTGTTAACATCACAATGGTTAAAACAAACAGTGAGTGTAAGACATATGTGATGCACATCTGCAGGACTGGTGAGAAAAAGGTGAGTCATCTGTGCAGGGAAGGGAGTATTCATCCCTGATCCACGGAACGGTATCAGAGGAGAAGCAAAGAGAATAAAATCCAACCTTTGCCTGAGAGCATTGTGCCCTAAAGTCCCTTTCCTCTTAATGCAGTAAAGTCTGTAAACGTTTTGTTTCCTTAATGCTGATCCTGTTCCTTCCTGTATACTTCCCCAGTGAACACACACACTACTTACAACCTTGGGCTTTAAGTCCCATTACGCAGCATAAATTAGGAAATTTACGAGTTCTTTCGGGCAAAAAAAAAAACACTAAATGTTGTCAGCTGAGCTGTTGATTTATCCCAGATTTCACTTATGAATTTGATTTTGCACTTAAAAGCGGATGGAAGAAAATATTTTGACATAAATAATGAATGAAGTTACTATGTTTAATGTGAAAGAAGACATGACTTGCAATCTGAAACTTCATAGAATCACCCATGCAGTGCAGTTCCACTCAGCTGTAAAGAACATTTTAGTGTTTTTTACAGTTTTTTCTGTTTTTTTAATTCAGTCTCACCGGTAGGTTATTGATTGCTGCAGCCATTTTATGGAGAAAGCTAATTTGATCCCCTGTGCATGCTAGCTACCCACAGCAGCAAAATGGTTTAGCTAGGTGGCTAATAAAAACAGAGTTAAAAGAAGAGTATGAAAGTATGAAACCTGCATCCATCAGGTGGCTTCATACATGACTCCAATAATTCAAATCTTCATATCTCCCTTGCGTTGAATGGGCATTCATTAAATTAACTTTATGAGCCTGCAATGTTTCAACATTATTTGCACAGCCATAATGTTTGGTTCTATTTGAAGAGACACAGTATTAATTAAATGATCAGAAGGTTTTTTTTGGCAATAGTCTGTCAACTTATCAACATTAACCAAATTGATCAAGCCAAGAGGGTAAAAAAATGGACACGCACAACCGTATACCACATACACACTTAGAGAGCTGTTCCTCTTAAGTTAACATAACTTAATCACAAAAGCAGGCTTTAATTTGGCTCTAGCAGTCCACTGAAACATCAACATATTGCACATAGCGTGCATTGCAGATCCATCTTGGTGTTTGTGTCTCGACCATAAAAGAGCAAGTGCTCAGCCTCCAAACAGAACACACTGTCCCTTCTGTACGAGCAGAGGTCAAACTGCTCAGCTTACTGGGGACATAACAGTGTGACTTTAATTGGTATAGTCAACTTATCGGAAAATACTGTCAATAAATCTAACTGCTGTCAAAGTTTGTGTGTTTCTCTCAGTGTGCCTGACTGAATAGCGCTCTGGCTCACAAGGCTTAGGGCATTTTTCCTTCTCCATCTTAAAAGATGAACATTTTTCAAGGGCAAGAGAAGATCGATTCCCATAACTTCCTGTTTGTCAGCAGAAATCATTTATGTATACATATCACACAAACTCAGTGGTGAATAGGAAGCGTGATCAGAACGCTTTTGCCAAGGTCACATGCTGGCATGTTTGAAATGTGAGTCCCTCGCTGTGTAGTCACAGACTGTCCCTGACTGCACCTGTGGAACAGAGTGGAGAGTGTGCTGTGTAAGAGAGGTAGATGTGTTAGGCCTCTCACCTCTGACAGCTTAAAGCAACAGCAACAGTGGTGCGATTGTTCCCTCTGTAGATTACTGTGATATGAAGCCTCATGCTTCCACAGAACATGTGACTCTTATTTGGTTGAGATAGGACAGAGTTACACTGTGTCTATTTCTGTGTGTGTGTGTGTGTGTGTGTGTGTGTGTGTGTGCTTGTGTGAGTTTGTGTGTGTATGTGCATTTATATGTATCTATCCGTAAACCCCTACAGGGCTCGGCCTGCCTGTCTAATTTTTCATGGTAAGGTGAACTTCCAGTTGAACCTATCAAGTTTAACTATGAAAACTTCTTCTCATCTGTGAGAAAATTGCGAAAGTGACTCAAAAAGGCTGATTTTGCCAGTCTGCATAAATAGTCTTTTCAACTTGTGCATTACTTAAGTGTTCTTGAGGCTCAGTAAGTTGACTGGCGGGCAGGTGGCTGCTAATTCACACAGAGGTGGTGATTCTGCACAGTAAACTCACAGATGACATGGAGCTCAGAGGGATTAAGTAAGAAATTTTCAAATACAACAACTACAGTGCAAAAATCTTACCCTGCGTATATTAAGGCTGTATGAGCTGTGCAGATGGAGGCTTTGGCTCTGGCTCTGTCATCAGTCTATCTATGAGTCAGCAGCACCATTCCCACCGATATTTTATGTATATATATATTTATATGTAAATAAAATACAAATTCAATTTGCTTCCATGGACGACGTGTAAAAAAACATGCTTACTCCTCTCTCATTCCCTGCACCTTTCTGCAAGGAGTTTGTATATAATTTTAGGATCCACCATTATGCTGTTTACCTTGTGTTTTGCTGTTTACGTGTTTAGTTTTTTTTTTTCTTTCTTTCTTTCTACCGTTGCTCTTGTTCTGTGTTCCTCTCTGAGTCTGACAGTGTGTTTGTCTCTGGCTGGGTGGAGCTGAATCTCGCCCTCTCTCCTGCTCATCCACTTGCACACTGCTGTTTGCCCCAAGCCTTCCTCTGCTGTACAAGAGGCCGTCCCACATGTTCATTGTTTGCAGTATGTTTACCAGTTATTCCCACTCGGCTGCCTGCTCCATCCAGCCTCGGTTTGCTCCTGTCTCCATCTCATCTTGCTCCAGCGTTGTCAGCCACCTCCAGCTTCGGTATCAACCTGGTACTTCTGTGCCAGCAGCTTCACAGGCAGATCTCCAGATCCAGAACTACCACTCTGACAGATTCCTGGAATTAACCTGCCTCCTCATCTCATTAGTACTCAGTATTACCTAATAAACTGGTTGAACTTAACCTTTGTGTCTGTCTGTATCTGGGTCGTGCACTTGTCTAATATTGAAATCTTAACACTTCCTCTTACCTTTTCCTGCATGGGCAGGAGCTACTTCCCACAGTCCCAAAGGTAAGCACATGAGGTAGATTGGTGACTCTAAACTGCATGTATGTAGAAATTGTTACTTGACTCTATATTTCAGCCCTGTGGTAAGACTACTGACCTCTCCAGGGCTTCAGTGGCCCAGCGTGGGTAAGCAGTTTAGATAATTCATAGATGGAGAATGGATATTAATATTTATATTACTTGTGATTATGTTCCAAAACTCACATTGCGCATGGAAAATGTGTCCATTCCCTTTTCCTTATTTCCATTTTTGTATGACATTATTGTGTCCCATATAATTGATAAGATGTAAAAAAAAAAAAAAGCTTTACTTGTTTTTTCTGCTGCTGTTATGTTTTTTTTCTAAACAAGAGATGCTCAAAGTGGGGAGTGGGGAGACCACACAAGGGTGGGCTCCAGACAGTTTCAGGAGAGGCTCAGTGAATGGGAGAGGAAAAACATATTGAAATATCAGATTAGATTTTGAAGTGAGATTGTGTAAATTACCCTACATGCTTTAGATTTAGGCGCCATAGATTAGAGAAATTGCATTTGGCTTTCGTGTTTTTATGGGATCACAGAAGAAAATCATGAAAGCTGCCCACGAACTGAGCAAAACTAACAAATAAATTAAAGTGGGGGTCCCAGTGTTTGTCTGAGGGCCCTAACTCATAGTCTAAACCATAAAACTTTTACAGTCAATAATTGGTTCATATGTTTAAAGCTATACTCAAAGAGACAGACTTGTATTACTTGCTTACTTAATATTAGGCAAGATTCACTCCAAAAATGTTCAGTGCTACATTTCCAACGAAACAGCAACTTGAAAGTGATGCAGTGCATTTTATCACGCGTAAAAATTCCCTCTTTTATAAAACCCCAAAAACTCTGTCTCTAGGAATTGTGCAAAAGAAGAAGCCAGACTAACCATGATGGCATCACCATGGGCTTATTTTGTCATATCTGTCCAAGCTCCTCCTGCTGCTCCCATTAGATGAGTGGTAAAGGTCATGACTGCTACACCCACCTTCACCTGTGAATGCCATCCCGCCTAACGACATATCACGTGTATCAAGTGTAGATCTGAGTAAACCATCACACAAACTGAACTCCATATGAAAATGTACAAACGTATTTGCCTGAGAGTCAGATTCTGCTGTTTCTAGCGAACTAAAAAGGACCTCACCATTTCGCAAAAAGCATTTCATAAGCTCAGTGTCTCCTGTAATGCATGATCAGTGACGGTATGGAGGTCTGTTCGGATTTGGACTGAGAATAAATATTGCACTGGCTATTACGCTCTAGTATCAGACAAAAGAGAAAAAAAAATGTTCATTCTAATTTTATTTAGTCTTTATACTGTTCTCAAATTATATAATGCCAGCACCAATAAGCTCACAGCCCATTTGTGCCTGGAGTCAATGGCACAGCAGTTGACAGCCATTGTCTTAGAGGGTTCACATGGATGCTAATTGGAGCGCAGCAGAGCATCAGTGTGTGTTGCATCCTCTCCTCTCCTACCGGTCCCTTCTTTTATTGTCCTCTTCCATTCTCTTTCGTCAGGCTTCTTAACTGAGCTCCAATGAAGTTTGCTCCCTATCCCCCCACTGAGTCCAACATATCATTATATCAGTTCATTTTTATCCCCATTCCTCACCTCAGTGTCCCACCTCTCTTCCCCCTCTTTCCTCCATCCCCTCTCTCTAAAAAAAAAATGGTGAGTGTCAGAGATAAACGGGAGTGGAGAGGGGCGGCATCAGACTCTAGTGTGTGTGTGTCTGTGAGCAATTCCACTAAAACCACCAACACACATCAAAGTGTGTGCACGTGTGCATGTCTGCGTTTGTGTGTGTTGTACATACTCTGCTGGCATCCATTGCCTGAGGGCAAAGAATTTTAAATCAGGCGTCCAAGGAAAATGATACCGGGGAATATTTGAATATTTATTCCTTATCAGAAGCAGCGATATTAGTGAGGGAGCTGTGACGGAGCGGGTTATGCAGAGATAGACAGAGTACGGCGGCCGGGGACAGGCGGATAAAATGTTTACTCCTCTGTTTTCATGCCTTACTAGAAAAAAAGCCCATGAGCTCTGCCTAGTGTTTATCCTCTGGAATTACACGAACCTGAATCCTAAAACCACGACAGAGATGCTGTTATGGCAGATTTTCCTGCTTATCTACAGTCTTTTTAAAATACAACAGTTAAAACAGCTTCAATTTTTGCTGTGCTGAGATTATTTCTCACGTCAGTGATAATCAGAATAAAAACAAATGTAAAAACGCCAGACTGTCACAAAAGATTTAGCAATTTACATCCATTGTCCTTACATAGGGAGCTTAAAACCATAACATCACAAATAACATTATACAAATACAAATATGCACCAGACAAACTGCAAGGACAAATCCAGAAAATCATATGCTGGGTTAAAGTGAGCACAGATCTGTTTGAAATGTAGGCCTTGTTAAGGTTAAATAAATAGGATGACCTTATTGCAAATGGAAGGTCATGCTAGTTTTCTAATATTCTCTTGGTTTTACCTGACTTAGTTAACCCACAGCTGTTGTTTTTATCCTTTTTGCTTGCAGATCAAACAAAAAAGATGATATGTTAAATAGTCAGCTTTAAAGGTGGACCAGACTCTCGTTTCCAGTTGTTATGCTATGCTATTCTTTTTTAGAGTACTAGCAGCTACTAAAAGGCCATACAGAGATGTCACATGATGATTAAAGTGCCTTGAAAAGTGACACAACTTAACTTTCCTGACTGTTGCAGAATCAAAGAAGAAAGCATGTAGAACAAAACTCTCTTCCCTTTATCTCCTTTAACATTCACTCTGTTGCCCTGTTCCTGTCTTTATGGAACAATGGAGCAGCATTACCAGCGGCTCATCCTTGTGATCCTGTCTCCCCGGGGTCTCAGTCCCCTTCCAGTATTTTGTAAATGTAGGTCAACTGTGCTGTGATTTAGTGGGCCTGTTGTGTTTTTTTAGTCATGATGAATCTACGACTCAGGCACTTGAGCGTCTTTCTTGGTGTCTTAGACAACAACTGCAGGCACCCTCCTCAAACTGTCTCTTATAAATGATAATAGACAGCCAGCTGACATAAATCAATGTAAGCATCGCCACCAGTTAACAGGGACTCATCAAGAGTGTTTCCAAAGTCTGCGAAACAAAAATTCTGACTGCTAAAAAAAAATTGCCGTTTGTTTTATTCACTGCAACAGTGGAAATTACAGGAACAGCATGTGCTGAAGTGAACTGAAATGAATGACTATCCTTGTCAGAAATTAGTTCTAAACATTAAATCTGCGTTTGTTCTTTTCAGTTTATAAACCAGTTTCCAGTTTTTATGCTAAGCTACGCTAACTGGGTATGATCTACGCATTTGCTGTCCAGTTATGAGTGTTGTCAGTCTTGCATACCTCAACCATAAAACAAATAAATCAAATGATGAATTATTCCCACAGTTGACTTTTTTTTTGGTGCTCATTTAGACATTGCTAAAATATTCCTTAATATTTCTGGTGGGACTTGCTGTGATTTTTCTCTTCTTGAAATTTGCTAGAAGAAATTGTTTTACAGGGTTTCCTAAAACATCACGTGACACCTCCACATCTCTATTGCCTCGCCCTGTTTGAAATGCTCCCCTTGTCAGCCTGTTGTTAAAAGACCAGACATAGCTGCACAATTTTTCAAAAATATTTACAACAAGTGCATGAACAAATTGCAGAAGACTGTGTTTTTCTCCACTAGGAAGATGGTGTGCTAGGCTTTCTGAACAGAGCATTTTGATGTTATGCAGAAGCTGTGTTCGGTAAACAGTGTTTTTTGGAAGAGAAAAATCAGTCCTTTTATTCAAACTAAGCACCTATCTCATCTCTGAAAAGCTGAGAAAGAAAAAAAATGTTCTGTTGTACCTCAGCCCATATCTCAGCTATAATACTAAGCATTAAGAAAAGGCACGGGGCCTGTGATGTTTTTCTTTCAGCACTGCGAAGCCCAGAAGCAGCACAGACTTCACTCCAAATGCATCAACAGAATTCAACAGATTTATCTCCTTGTCTATATTTCCATCCGCTCATCCATTTATCCAGAGCAGTGTTTTCAATCTGGGAAACAACTGAAAGAGCAACACAAAAAGAAGTTGAGAAAAAGGGAAGGGTGTTTGGGGCAGACTAGAGCCTTATCCCTCTGACACAAAAGCTCACTCTGATCTCTGGAATACAATAGAGCTAGCCCCCTTGGACCCCTAGGGCAGACAGCAAATAATGCCCATAATGCAGCATGTCTGTGACTGCCAGAATCCCCCATGGCCATACTTGTCCAGCTTACAGAGAATTTTGCCAGGGATGTGAAGCCAGAGAGCGGGCTGTAGTGCCATTATTCTTATTCACTTTATCAACTGGCCTTATGGTCAGCGTGGGATGTGTTTGTGCCCTCTCAATGTAGATTACCAACTGCTGTTCCAAAGCAGAGGACCCTTCAGGTCTATCTGTGCTGTCTGTACTGTACACATGGTCAATCCAGCATCCAGACCCTCGTCTCCTGCAACACAACATGAGGTATTGTTTAGGATTCAGTTAGCCAATGCAGGCAGACATGTCACACCAATAATATGGCAGTGAAACTCGTGGTGACTCGGATGAATCAGATACAATAACAGTCCTCACACAAACAATCCCATGACAAAGCTTACTAAATAAAATAACAAGGCCCAGAGACGCCAAGTTTACTGTAATGTTTCCCTCTGCACTCCCCCGAGCTCCCACCATCTACTCAGAACAGCTCTGATGGAGGAAAACTGGGAATTTACCCACAGAAAAAAAAAAAAAAAGAACAATTACATCTTAGATTCCTTGAATAATTCATAAGTTGTTGTTTGTGGGATTCAGTTTGAACATGTGCATCCCCTGTGTTTGAAAGGGGGAAAAAAAAAAAAGGCAACGGGTAATCCCCCAGAAACAATACAACTGTGCTAGATTCATGGCCTTGAAGTAGAAGGCTGGGAATTTCAGAAGACTCAAAGAGCTCCTGGTTTTAATGGGAGTTGAGCTGTAGTGGGAGAGAATGAAGCTCGACAGCACCACACTGTGGTGGACACAAAGACAAACACAACATGTTGGGTTTTTTCCCTTTTCTTTCAAATATACAGAACACATAGCAGCATTTGCATCAACACCAAAGTATGACACATTTGTACCAACTTACACTTTGGCAGCAATGGCAGCTCACACACAACGGCCAGCCAACATATTCTTTCTTTACAATGAAAGCTTACAGATAAGCATTATATCGTGCAAATAAGTATAAAAAAAAACAAAAAAAAAAAAACAAAAAAAACACCTGGAGTTAACTAGTGATCATGGGCAGGGGTTTCAGTGCTGCAAAACAATAAACAGTGCAGGTTTAATCTGCTATAAACATAGAGGGGAGCAAAATATAATATTCAGTCTTACATATTGTGTCTGTGATTCTACAGTGACACAGAAACCCAGGGGGACCTGGTGTCATCCTCCAGTTGCCCAAAGTTATATTTACTACCTGCCCTTTGGGACAGGAGTGCCCACTCTGCTCACCACATTAGGGCAGGAGATGTGTGCGCTCTCCACTCATCCACACTGCTCTTCAGGCTGTTCATGTAACCGTTCTCTATTACACTTATCTGATGTAATCTGGGCTCTGGTCTTTAAATACGCCACGGGGGCTGTAGATAATGCATTATCTCATTTTCTAAACACAATCTTTTCTTAATTTAGAAATAAAGGAAAAAAAAACAACATGTTTTTAAAAAGACAGACAGATCCAAATGTCCAAATTGTTGAGCCATGCACTCAAGACACCATATCTTCTCAAGCAGGAATGATCACTTTGATTGTCAGTTGCTGTCCGACATTCAGAGTCCTTTTGCAACTCATGGCATAAACAGCCAGTATCACAAACTAAGGCACTCAATTTGTAGACTTTCCTTTTAGTGCAAGAGACTGAACAAGCTCATCCATTTTTTCTTGCGATATTAGAGCCATTTTTAAAACAGCTTATGACCGAAATAAACAAATGTTAGGGACCTCTGGGGCATACTTAAATCCTTTCCAAAATCTCTTTCACTAAATTAGGTTCAATGGATCTGAAGGGCCATGGTTCGAACTGAATGAGCAGTTAAGCTTAAAGTAGAATTTCATACGACTTAAAGCATCAGATGAGTATTTGTTTGTGTCACAGTCCCATCCACACTTGCCACCGGCTTTAAGATACCAAATAGGAATCAGGCAAATTTCCACACAGGCCCCAACTTGGGTCTACATGAACTTCCTCTAAATGGTTCCTTAAATAAACCATCTCCATCCAGCCTTTCCTGATTTTGGTCCTCTCAGCTCATTTCAGAGCGTGCGCTCATACTTGTCTCCTCTTCAGTAATCCTTCTGCCAATCACACGTTGATCTTCTTCAGCTGTTCGTAAGTGAGGAAGAACTGAACGTGGAGTAAAGGAATACGGAAATAGGACATTTTCTTTAAGCAGAAAGTGAGAAACACAAATTGGCTCTGTATGTACTTGAGCTGAAAACCTCCCTTGTTACTGCTTGTTTCCTCAGTCTACCCTGCTGTAACCGGTCAATAATCTCATTACCTTTTTCAGGCCTGGTTGGAGCATGATGAGTATGTTTCTTCCTGCTCGATCATCTTTCATCAGCTCTTGGCCTTTGCTAAAAGACACTCATTGAATTCACTTTCCATTTCCTCCTTGCTCTCCACCCATACTTCCCTCTTACCCCCCCACTGGGGGCCCCGTTACTTATCTGTTACCAGGGGCAGTGGGGTACTGAGGCAGTCTCTCAAAATTACATAACAAGGCTAGCTAGCTAGTATTAAGTTAAGCTTTGATCCACATGGCCTGGAAGGATATATGCCACCAGAAGCATAGCCCAACTTAAAACAGTTCTCTGTTGATTCACTGGCCCACAAGACATTACATCACCTAGGACATATATAAACAGACTGGAGCACTAACAAGACCGTTAAAGGATACAATAATGTTCCATGGTCCAAGACGCAACCAGTTGGGAAAGAAACCCTTGTAGAGAGCCATGAAGCCTTCAGAGCGCCAAGTCTGAAGAGAAAACAAATGCGTTAAATGCACTTAATCTTATACCATCCTGACAGTTACCCAAGAGTCCCCAGTGGTGGTTTTATGGGTTGCAAATTCAATGACATTGAGGCTTGATCTACCTGTTAAATACTCATAGGGGGAAAAACAAAAAAAAAAAAAAACACCAACATACACATACAGGTACTAATGTGTCCAAATGTTCTGATATGATGTCTAACAATTTGATACAAGCTTGTGTTGCACTTTTTTTAAAAGAAATTTTAATATTATCTGACCATGAAAAGTTTTAAATCTTTATCACAATATATGGACTTTTTTTTTTTTATTTGTCTATGATAAATGGGTATCAAGATGTGATAAATTGGTTGTTTAAAGACAAAATTTACTGGATTTCTGAGCTTTAAATTATAGCAGATTAGATTACAGAGACCATCAAATGTGATATTTAAGGTAGATCAAAGAAACAAAACTAACGTAAAGACCATCCATTTTGACTGACCTGAAGCAAACAGTCCAGTGTTCCCTGGTACAGAGCTCCTCCTCTTTGGTTCATCATGCGTGTCCGGACTACATCAACTGGGTTCGAGGCCAAAGCCCCAGCCAGACCACATGCAAAGCTGGACCTGTGAGTCACAAGGCATGGGTTGTTTTCTTTGTTCCTTAATTACTGCTTTGGTGTGAAACACTCATTACCACAGTGTGCACCCTGCTGCCACAAATGTCAAACATGTTACATCCTGCAAGGCTGAGACTGTAACCTAGAACACATTCTGCTGTTGTTGGGCTGAATAGCTATTTTGCAGTAAAAAAATGATGAAAAGTAAATTCAGTTATATTAATTAAAGCTATTTTCTCTTGACAGAAAATATCTCAGAGCATAGGTGGAGTGTGTCCAAATATCCAGACAGCATTTTCAGCTATAAATACTGAAGTGAGCTTTAGTTGGCTGACATACAAATGTAGCATTACTGCCCCCGCCCCCATCTAGAAATACTGCATGTTTGACTGCTTCTACCACTATTAGGTACTGTCTCAACTGAATCAAAACACTTTGTTGTTGGTGCTCAATTGGAGTTCTAATCAAGGATTTATGATTTCACTGGTCATTTTGAACTGACTGCAGGTCAATAAAAACAAAGCTAATGATTTGTTGATCTACTTTCCAACTACATCATTTGAACTGAACTATGCTATTGGCCTTTTAAAGATTGTGGATAAGCCTACTTTCGTTTCCTGTTATTGATAACTTAGCGAGATGTTGAGAGAACTTGTAGGCTACTTGTCAAACTTACAAGAAGTGTGTGTACACAGTGTCTCCCATGTAACCCGACAGGATCAGATGCTTTTTGGTGATGTCATAGACAGGTAGCTCGACCCCAACCACAATGGCTGCACGCTGAGCTGTTAGAGAGACCCCCTGATGCAAAGAAAGGGTGAAGATGGCAAAAATTTTGTATCTGTGCTATCTGAGACCATTTGTCAATCTAAATTAAAACCTTTTTCAGGATTGCTCTACCTTCCACAGCCCTCGTGTCCCCTCCTGTTGGTAGATGTTGATGAAGTTGCCCATCATACTGCCCTGGATCACATTACCCTGAGCCTGCATGCGGATCTGGGAGGAAAGACAGAAATATTGTCTGAACACGAACTTGACAAAATGAAAGCAAGCAGAACCAGTGTGGAATGCTGTAGGTTCACCAAAGATACGCTTGGGGGTGTATTATTCAATCTCGGAATGCAAAAAAGGTCAGTACGGATTTTTGGCAAGCTCAGTATCCTGAAGCAGTCTCTGTTTCCTCACTTCCAGGAATTCTGCGGCCCACTCTTGACTTCTTTTAACCTCATAAATGGCTGCTGTTTGCAGATCACTCTTGGCTGACTCTCTGGCTCTGTGGTGATTTGGCGGCAGCAGTAAGAACACATTGTGATGAAAACGCACTGTTCCAAACCTGCAGCCATATCTATTTAAACATTAGCAACCTACATGTGATGTGTTGCTAACAAGGTGTGCTGGAAAGAGACCAGGCATAACAATTATAAGAGCAGGCATGTACACAATTTTCTCATGCACCCATATCATTTACAGAACACTATGTTAAGCCTTTGGGGCTTCCTTCTATAAATAATCCCCCAGTGGTATCCAGGTTGCCCTTCATTCCAACAGGAAATGCCACCCAAAGACCAGACGTTTAGTCTTGGCCTGTTACACACTGCGAGAATGAAAATATTAACGCCTCAACACTGAAGTTGTGTGTGTCAGTCAAAGTTGGGAACTGCATTCAATGCTGCAGTTGAACACTGTCAGACCTGCTCTGCAGCTTTAAACTGTGGGAACAGTGTATCTAACACAATCCTTGTGTGTGCAGAAGGCTACCTTCAGCACATCAGTAGGGTTGGCAATGGAGGAAGAGATGACACCAGAGAGAACACCACACACCACATTAGTCAGCAAGGTCTCATCTGAAAAGGGAGAAGATTGGGAGGCAAACTGTAACAACAGCATTTGATACCAATCATCACACAGACCGTTTAACCGTTCAGTATTTTAGTCAGAAAAACAAGGTGTCATATTTAAACAGGTTATGTGCACGTGTGTGCCTCCCACGTGACCTTGAAGAGGAATGTGTATTGGTTGAAGGATGGGCGGGACTAGCCAAACGAACTGTGCGATTGTTAAGATAGTGGGACTCACCTTCGGGCCTGTCAACCAGCAATTGCTTAAAACTCTGGTATGTGCCAATTTTTATGGTCCCATAGGAGGCCTGACGCAGCATGGCAGGTGCTATTCTGTAAAAAGTCAGAGTTATTTTTATTGGCCGGGAGCACAATATGTCAGTGGGATTCTAAAGAGATGCTCAAATACACTTATCATCGCAGCCAAAAACAAGAACAAAACCACCCAAAAATCTGAGCACACTAAAACAAAATAGATTGTGGGGCAGGCAGACTAAAGACAGATCCACCACTGTGGAGTGATGGGGTTGGCTTCTGCAAAAAAGGAAGTGTACAGCAGCAGGAAGTGTAAACAGCATTAAGCTACGAAACATACTCAATAATCAAACAGTGGGTGTAATGGCTGTGTTGTTCATTCAGCTTTTGGAACATAAACCACGCACACACTGACCCTGAGTACAGAGCCCGCGGGCCCTCCTCTCTTCCTATCCGGGCGATAGCATGGAGCATGCCTCTGTAACGGATCTCCCGGTATTTGCTATCGCCCACTTGGCCCTGAACTTGAAGACGAGTCTTGGCCAGGTCGATCGGGAAGGTCCCTGCACACAGACACAAATCAGGTGAGCACTACTTAGGGCACAGACTGGATTTAAATGATTAATCGCAGTTCACGCAGCTCGGCCTCGCCGCCGCTCCGCACATCACTCACCGCACTCCGCCATCACCGAGGACAGCCCGCCGAAAACAAAGGGCTTCCAGTTGACGTTGGACATTTTCTCCAGCCGAGTACCGAGTCACAGAGCAGGAAGACCCGGACAACACGGGCACAAGGTCCCAAATGTGAAGTGTGTGATGAGTTAAAGGTACAGCGGCGGTTCAATCCGTCGGCGTCTAACGGGCCCAACCCAGAGTCCCTCCTCCTGTTCCGGCCTGAGGACAGGCTCCGCCCACGGCCTGTTGCTAAGCGACAGTGTCAGAGAAAGACAGGGGACTCCAAAGTAGGTCTGTAAATTCATTCATCCATCTTCAACCGCTTATTCGTTTCCGGGTCGCGGAGGTGCTGGAGCCAATCCCATCTCACACTGGGTGAGGGAGTACACCCTGGACAGGTCAGCAGTCCATCACAGGGCCAACACACAGAGACAGACAGAGACCAGCAACCACTCACACTCACACTCAGACCTACAGACAGTTTAAAGTCACTAATTAACCCAAACGTGATGTCTTTGGATGGTGTGAGGAAACCCACACAGGCACGGAGAGAACATGCAAACTCCAGGTCTTTAAATTCGTTCATTCCTCAATGAATTAATTAATCTTTCATTGCCGGCAAATTCTTTCTTGCAAGTTTTCAATAACCAGACAAATCCCATTCAAATCAAATATATTCATTCATCCAGGTCATTGTTCATTCATCTTCTACCGATTAAACTCCGCACACAGAAAGGCCACAGGCCCGGGAATTGAACCCACGATATTCTTGCTGTGAGGTGACAGTGCTAACCACTATTCCAAATCAGACATATGTCACATCAAATGTGTGTCAATAGTGTCCAAACTTTAGATCCAAGGGCAAAATGATCAAATATTCATTGAAAGTGAAACTTGATGATGTAGAAGTTTAAGTTGATATTTGCATTAGTTTTTTTTTTTGTTGTTGATGTTTTTTCGTTTGTTGGTTTTTGCTTCTCTGGGAATTTTTAAGTAGCTAAAACTTTCGCTGGCCCTGTCCCCAACAACACATCACCCAGCTTCTCTAAAGCACAATGATTCTGCACGATGAATCTACTGTAGGTAACAAACTGGCTGTGCCCCACATCAAAACACCCAAAATATCCCCCTAAATGAAATGTACATCTATACTGCAAGCCCATTGAAATGCCAATTTTAACTTATTCACTTGTTTTGTGAATGTTTTTTCATTTGTAAATACATTTTGAAGGAAATTATTTTTCATTCCAATTTCATGGCTGTGCCATATTTGTTTTAATCTACCTCCACTGTTGATATTAATAAAAACTCCTGCATTGTTGTCATGTAATCTTCACAGAGGGCTAACAATGATTCTCATATTTATAGTAAATATGAGTGCAGATATGTTAATGACGTGATGTCACAGTAATGACTTGAACATGGTGCACAGTGTAAACCAAACCAACCAAACCAATGTAAACTTTTTTTTATGTGATGAGTCATTTTATAAAAGATGCTTTTTTTTTTTTCTTGTTGTCCCTACTTATCTTTCATTTAAAATGAGCTAGCAGTAATCTTCCTGGTACCTTATAATACATTTTAAATAAGTGTTTCTTTTAGTCTTGGTTTAATCCACAGATTTTTAATCAATCTACCTTATAGTGTTTTGATACAGTATTCTCCATATA
This sequence comes from Echeneis naucrates, assembly GCF_900963305.1. Classification (NCBI taxonomy): domain Eukaryota; kingdom Metazoa; phylum Chordata; class Actinopteri; order Carangiformes; family Echeneidae; genus Echeneis; species Echeneis naucrates. The sequence goes on from NC_042527.1 coordinate 6,029,818, forward strand.
ACATAAAGATGTTCCCATGATATACGGTTAGTGTAAGAGTTCACTGTCATTGCTCCACATTTTGGCTTCACATCCACCTATGTATAGGGTATGTCCAACCTCATATTTTTATTAGCTCCTATGAATACAACTGACCCTAAAACTGAAACATGTAGAGATGAGCTGAAGGATGCAAGTAATTTCAACTTTTTCCTTTTTCAGGAACTTGAGAGGTCTATGGCACGTCTGAGCCTGGTGAGAAAATATAGCCTATAGCCCAAGGTATAAAGTGTGCACAACAGTCTCCCTATTTAGTAAATACTCAGCCATACTGGTCTCAACACATGGGTTGCTTGGTTACATAACAGCTGACATCAAGTAATTGTTAAGGATGAAGTAGTGAGGCAACATGAACATAAGAATCATTTAAAAATGATGGCTTTTATTCTTTAAAACAGCACAAAGCTTGAGAATAAGAAGTCCACAGAGGGTGAGTTTCATGGAGGGACTAATTAGGCAAGGTTTTAATTGAACAAACTGAGTTTATACAATGACATAGTGGTTTGAGCAAACCAATTAACACACAAGAGTTAACAAAGATGGACACAAACTCTGACCAGTAGCACTCACTAATCCCAAAATCCCCTGATAACGTGTCAGCGCATGGTTTGGCCCAATGAGCTGGCTCCAGGAACTCCCAAGCCATCACCCAAACCTTTTGCTCCTCCAGGTGGAGACTTGCTGGAGGAGCAACCATGATAACCCAAAGACAAATCTCCATGAGAGGCAAGAGTGCAAGAACAGGGTGAGGGTGGATGTTTCATCATAATGTTTTAATGTTGTCAATTGCTTCTAATGTTTGCTGAGTATATCCAGCTGTCTCTGTCATCGAATCACACTGCGTTAATAGTATGTTTCATTAAAGGGTGCAAAAATATTGTTATCATTAACGGCCAACACCAAGAAACATTTTTGAACATTGAGAGTGAACCTGTAATTAGACGTTGAATCAACCCACGGAAAAGCAGGCTCGAATGTCTGAAATGAAATATTTCAAACTGATAATGCATCATGATTTTACTTTTGTTTTATTCCACCACCACTAGAGGTCAGAACTGCACTACTGTAATATTCAGGACAATAACTGAGAGCACTAAGGTCTCTTGTGATGATGACCCAACCACTTATAGTTACATATAGACAATCAATCCATGCTTAATGAGAGGGCACAGAGAGCAGGAAGTCTTCATCTATCTATAAAACTAATTAGGAAAGATTGATGTGCTTGAATGGCCATGTGAACATGTGCAGCAAGTGACAAAAGGGAGGTCTGCACAGGATTTGTACAGATGACACGATTGAATGAATGTAAGTAGCTTTGCTTGTCAAAACAAAGATTTTCACAGGGTGAATATGCTGCTTGTGTAAATACCTCAGCTTCATCTCATCTTCTTTCTGTCAAATTTGCCCTTCTGGTCTCAGCTTCTGGGAAGCAGTGGGTCCATTCTCCTGACTCCAAAGACATCAATCTGGAGCATTTTTATTATGATCATATGCTAGTTGTATTGTTTGAGTAATGGTTTGGCTATGGGTCAGTAACCTCAGTATGTGCATGGTACATTATTAACGACCACGGATAAAGAGGAGGTGTGTGTATCACTGTGCATGTTTTCGTGCATACATGTGAGTGTGTGTACCACGTATGCAGACAAATGCTGCAACCAGCATCGATGAACGGAAGTAGATAAATAGAAATATTGCAGTTTTATCTGAAACCAATAAGAAGGAGGAAGTGAAGTGCACCTAAAATGGCCCGATTTAATGTGGTGATTTGTCAAAAGGTTCCTGAGAACAAACCTGGAATAGAGGAGGAGTGAATATATCTGTTTCTGGTGTTTCAAATGAGAGAGAATACAATTATGTTATTTTGTAGAAAGAACTGAGAATACACACATACTAGTGTGCACATTCACTATTGTGATATAAAGCGTAAGGAAAGAGGAGTTGATCTTTCGAAACACAGGTTTCATACATAGAAACAATCTGCATTACTGCTTCAAAAGTGTGAATTTAATGTCTCCACAAAAAAAAACACACCCACAGTCTTTTGCATGCAGCACTAATAATTTTATTCTCTTGGAAAAAAATGCATTGTTGTGTTGTTTTTGCCAGTGAAATAGGGAGCACATGTTTTGTGCTGATGATGAGTGACTGCAGGAACATTGTACAAATGTCACTGAGCATCACTTGATTGATGTTTTATACTAACAAATCTCTGTGTTCAGAAGTGTGTATGTGTTTGTGTGTGTGGGTGGGTCTTCCTGTTGGATGTGACAGCAAGTTAAGGAGAGTTGTGGTCACAAGACAGCACAACATGGGCCAATGAGTCACACAGGATCTATGGGGGAAAGTGTGTAGTTACATAACACTGTGATAACTGTGCAAAACACCCCTATAGCCAACAAACACATTCATACTATGAACTGTGTGTCCCACTTCAATTTAATAGTTCTGCACATCAGAGAGGACACCTCCCATACTTGCTAAGAGTAAATGAGAACCATCTGATGCATGTGCGTGAATATTAAATATGCTCCTTCTAACAGCTATTTCATGTAGCTTAGCACCAAGACAAAGCAGCCAATCAAAGATCAAATTCTGAGCCAAAGCACTAATTAACAAAGTAACACAATTTAACTCTGGTGTCTAATCCAACATGAAAAACTTGCTTGTTGCTATAAACCTACAGTTGGGAACATTTAGCTTATCTTATTTTGCTTACTTTAGTGCCATTTCTTCCTTCATCTTTTATAAAGATGAAGGAAAAGAGAAGTAATATGCTATTTAATGAGATTTTGTTGTGTTTGTTGATTGCTAGCTTTACATTAAGATAAGCTAACCACCACCTTGCTGACATGGGTGGAGTTTCTATGGTGTCACAGGGTGGCACCCGACCCCCCCATAATCTGATTGGCCTCCCATGTTATAACTGGCTCAATGCGCTGTCAAATTCTGTAAAGTTGTGTGAAAGTGGCTGCAGGTTCTACAACAAAGTGGAAAAGAAAACAAAACCTAGAAGTGAGCTGAAAGAAAACGTGCTTTTATTGCCAGTGCTTTTATTTTTAAAAAGTGCAGGAAGTTCTGCTGCCCTAATTCGCCACCTGTGAGTCTTCCAAATTCACAAACAAACTTGTTAGTTACTCGTTAGCATGAAAATACAGCTTCTTTTCCATGCTAATGTACGTTGAAAGATAAAAAAAAAAAAAAAGCCAATATTAAAATGTCACTATGAAATGTAAACCAGAGAAAAAATATGATGAAGAAGGGTTAGGGTTAGGGTTAGGGCTAGGGTTTGATGACTTTGTCATTGTTCAAGTATTATCAGCTGAGGTTGTGCGATCACTTAGGTCTTTGTGTATTGTTAATTTCACTGTGAATATTGTCAAATGTATTGTAATACATATAAGTATGAAAATATTCTGGCCGTGCCCCTGCTTACTCCAGCTCCATATTTAATATGTTTCATCAAACCCTCAGCAAAGAGGAGAAAATGTTTGATTGTTTTCAAAATAACATACTATTAGTTTAACTAATGGCTGCGAACACCTTGATGATTTGATGTATATGGCATGTAGGAGCAGCGTTACGCCTCAAGCTGCCTTTTCATGCTGAAGAATTTAAACACACACACATTCTATATAGTGGAAACCACAATGGCTCCTTTTTCTTTTCCCCTCCCTCTAGAGATGTTGAAATATTGGGAATATATAACATAACCAAAACCAGGATTCCCTCCAATCAATATGATCCCATGTTTTGCCTGCTTCATGGCACATTTTTACATTTTTTGTCACAGTGATTACAGTGTTCCTTTAACTAGCAGCAGTAAAAGGAAGCCATCGAGATTATGATAATTATATTTCCACATTTAAAGTAATAATTTTCAGTATAATCAGTGAAGGGTCTAGATGATAGTGGTCTCTCCTATCCACCCACCCACACACACAGCGTTTGGGTCCCGCTCTTTGTGGTGGAGTATTTTTACCTCACCCTCAGGGCAGCACTGAACTTAATGGGAAGCGAAGGCTTGTCCACTATGGTTAGTGTGTGTGTTTGTGTCTGTATGTGAGTCTGTGTGTCCTAGTTGTTTACCGTGTCCTGGCCCTCTCACGCTGTTCCTCACACCCTCCAGCTCTGAGAACATGGTCTCACCGCTTCGATAATGAATACGACATGAGGCATTCTGATTGGTTGGGCATGAGCTGTGGCATGCTGGCTTCTCCAATCTGCAACCAGACTGAGTATGAGAGGTGAGCCTCAGTGACACACAAACGTCATTATGACGCAAAAATAACAGTGTTTTTCCAGACCTATGTATTGTCTCATTTCGTTTCCCATTCAGGGCTAAAATTTGTGTTTTGACACCATAAATGGAGCTCAGGAAAGACGTCATCACAAATCTCTTTTCATCACCGATACTCCACCTGTTAGTACTTCCTGCTGTCAAAGTACTTTGTCAAAGTTTGGATTCATATTTAAAGCATATAAAGCACAGCACGTGGCTGCGTGCACAGCCTGTTGTGTGTTTATGATTATCTTTAGATGAGATATCTGCTTGTCCACTCAGCATCCACTGTCCTCAGGGCTACTGCCCAGTCAGCAGGATTCCTTCATCAAGGCCCCCAACAGTTTAAGGTGGAAGGTTGTTCAGTGATAGAGAAAATTGCCAAATTGTGGGGAGCTGTAAGAAACTAGAATGAAGGTCTAACTTTGCCAAGGTTGACCTCAACCATCAGCTAAAGACTTATAAGAACAGCTGACGAGCTTTGAAGAGGAGCAGTCAGGTGACAGTGACGTCATCAGTTGAAATTTGAGGACAGGATATGAAATTTGGAAGGTGACTGGACGATCTAGCTCTGCTGAGCTGACGTCCGAGGAAGTTTGAGTTACAAGATGCATTGCATATATAAGTAGAGAGGTTTATTGTAGTGAAAAGGTCACTAAGCCTAACATGAATAATAGGCCACAATTAACTATATATTTTTATTTTAAGTTCATGGTACAGATATGAACACTGAGAGAGATTTTTTGTTGTTGTTGTTGTTGTTTTTTTGTTTTTTGTTTTTTTTTTGCTGAAAAGTCACTGGCAGTTATTTTTGTTTCAGGGTGACTCGACATGTTTTGGGGTGACTTAAAGTCTCTTAAATACAATGACATGTCAAGGCTTCCTTGCAGAAAATGTCTGCAAGGAAGCCTTGCAAGGAAGTCTACATTTGGCAACAGTAACATTTGACCTTTCTTCACAGACAACACCAAGAGGATCCTCCACATCCAGACAAAGGAAAAGCATTGTTAAAGCATTGTAGCAGCCAATTGGTGCGGTAAGTCTCCTCACTGAAGTCTGTGTGACAATTGCTTATTTATGAATGCATGATGGTGTGTTTGAGGAGGTTGTTTTCCATACACAGGAGTCTATGACAAAAAGGAACATGGGGGACATGCCACACACATCTTGTGTTCAAAAGGCCCATAATTCTTAGCGACACCCCCGGGGTACATTAATAATAATCTTTAACCTTCCTTTGCTCCGTTTAGGTCTGTATTTAGAGCCATTAACCCAACGTATGTATCGTCTTCTACCACACTCCTTCACTCTGCTTCCTAATAGCCTGGATTAACCACTGCTTTAATAGACTCATCCATCTCCTCTGTTTATTCACACACACACTCTCTCTCTCTCTCACACACACACACAAATAATCTTTCTATCCCCTTCTCCTTTCATCTCTCTCTGCTCATGGGCAATTACACAAACAAATACAGTTTGTTTTCCGTGCTGCAAATGAATACATTTATCAGGCCATTACATTTTTAGTCTAAGGTCAGTTGTTGTATTATCACTGAGAAAAGGTGAAGTCACAGTGTCACTCCTTCAATTTGCACAGTACATTGGCCATGCAGATTTATGTAAATTCCTGCCACACAGTTTGGTCCCTGATTGGCTGGAGCATTACACCCCTGCAAAAGAGACTCAGAGCTTAAATCCCAATTTGCATAGCTCGACAGGAACCAAACGGGGAAGGAGAGAGGAACAGCTTTTTGTCAGCTGACGCTGCCGGGGTGGAAATCGTCAGACATACGTAAGACATCCATGTGATAGACGAAAGCATGCATGGATGGAACAAGCTTCGCAGCACTGTCATGGATTTCTCAAGGGCAAATCAAGGACAAATCCAGAGCATCTCGATTTTTTCCCATTTAATTCATACTTCTTCGGGATTAAATCCCTGATGTGATTTTCAAAATAAAAGCAATGGCTTTGGAAAAGTGTTTCCTAAACTCAGTTCACATTAGATCTGTAATGCAGCTTCTCAAAATACTCAAAGATGCAGCAATGTGTGTGTGTGTCAACATGGTGTTTTTTGATTAGCTGTCATTTCTCTAAACCAGCCTCAGAGGAGGCCTGAAGTAAAAGATCACACAAATAAACACACACAGTCACATGCATGGGCTTAACTAGTTTTACTCTTGACAATGATGGGGGAGTCACTTGTACATATTTCTACTTTTAACTGTCACTCACGAACTGTGGCCCCTCCTAACCCTATTCCCGCTCCTTCCTTCATGTTTTCCTTTTGCTTGATTCTCTGAAGGGAGGAAAATTCCCCTTATCAGCCCCAACCAGATGCAGCAGTGTATGTGTGTGTGTGAGAGAGGGGGGGAAATAATCCCTTGCTTTGCTTTTATTGGCTCAGCATTAACCCATTTTTGGTGAAGCTGATGACTTGGGGTTTATTTTAGAAGAAGCATCGTTTCATTTAGCTTTTTCAAGGTTGTGCGTTTTAGATGGCACTGCAGCAATTACTATGTGAAAGATCCAACAGTGGCATTTCAGAAAATTCATTATAAACTCCTGATTAATCAGACTGTGGTTGAACCCAACGATCGCATTAGAGCGTCACTGTGAATCCTGATGTCTCTGTGTGCGTATGTGTATGTGTGTATATTATATTGCTATAGTGATTCACTGAGCTTGTCTAAGAACATTAGTGTCAGTTCAGCTTGTTCTGTTTTCAGCAGCCTGCTCATCCACAGAATCTGTTTTCCTCATCCACATTAGTGATAGCGTGTGTTTCTATTGGGCAAAACCACTTCAGTCCACCTGCATGTCAAATTTAACACACTTTACTTCATTACTGGATGATTTGACATCACCACTCACCACTGTCATCACCATCTGAAGTCGTTATCCATTGGCTGCAGATTTAAAGCTGGTTTGTGACTCATGTCTCCACTCAGGAGCTCAACTGTGATCACATGACAACGGCATGTGCCTGTGTTCAGCCCTATTGCCAAAATTGAGAAAATGAAAAAACTCTCCCAGCTATAGTTGCCATAGTAACCAGCGATTCACTGCATCTGGCAAATTATAGGGTTGTATTGAAGGGCGAGAGGGTGCACATACGTGAGAGTGTGAAGTGTGTGTTTGTAGGAGACTGTAAACCTTGCCTGCATACAAAACCCGTTCAGGTTGAAATGAAAAAGAAAAATGGAAGATCAATTATTGTTTCTGTAGCCAATCAATATCAGATAAGGTGGCACATACACACAGAATACAAAGACACACCATTTGGGTCATAAATACCAGTTATTATACAGATATATATATATATATATAGATGCTGTCCTCTCAGAGAGCAGCGCTTTACTAATTTGTTATGACTTTGCTGTCGACAAATGAAGGTAGACGGACAGAAGGAGAGAGGGGGATGTCTCCAGCGACATTGCAATTATCTGTGCACGATGATGAAGGTTGTACAGATATGAAGAGAGACCAGTAAAGGGGTTCAGATAATACTTTTCTCTTGCATGTGGGGACATTGCAAACACCCTTTTCCTTGCTCTTATATAAATACTGTAAAAGAAGGTCGAGAGGAAACAGTTGTTCTCTTCCAGTGATTTTATGCAGCAGAAGGGGATAGACTTAAACATTGTATAATACACCTATATATATCTGTCAATACACACATTGAAAGTGAATAGATGCATTTGTTGTGTGAATTTTTTTAATTTTCTCAAGATGTTACAATAATTTATTGATCATAAATATTGTGGTGTGTAGTAGTGTAGGAATTCAATTTTGTTTCTTTAATCACTGAAGTTCCACAATATAAAAATAAAAATACTAAAAATACAACCAGGACAATTTACACTATATTAGCAATGATTTTTCTTTCCCAGGTTCAATGTGTTATCTTCCTTTATTTTTGATATTTCATATTACCTAGATTAAGATTCCTTGTGTCTCCCGCACCTTCAAATGAAGTTTCTGAGTAGGGCAACAAATATTACCTTCATTTTGTTGTTAGGGCCGTTATCCACAACTTCTTATCCACTGACTTCCATGAAATCTTTTCAAGCAAACTATATTCTTTAAGTGGACAAAATCTGTGTGTGCCCAACAACTAAACAAGTCCAAAGATATCATGTTTTGGTTGACCGGTGACTCTAAACTGTCCGTAGGTCTGAGTGTGAGTGTGAGTGTTTGTTGGTCTCTGTCTGTCTCTGTGTGTTGGCCCCGTGATGGACTGGTGGCCAGTCCAGGGTCACCCCACCCTCGCCCAGTGCGAGCGGGTATTGGCTCCAGCACCCCCCGCGACCTGGAAATGGATAAACACGAATGTATGTAATTGATTAGATTATGCCCATCTTGAATCTAGCATCAAAAATATTCTCAGACTTTTGTTTGAGCATATTATATTTGTCCTATTTAAACTATAACTACTTAAAAATAATCTTGCTACCACAGGTTCATACATTGCAACTCTGGTGCTGAGACAGTAAACTTATATGTGATGTGAGCAGGGCAGAGGACACCAAATACTAATACCTAGGCCAAAAAGGGGATCAGCTAAGCCTTGGTCCATAAATCACATGGGTAAATGGTCTGTGTTTAAGGTTTTACAACTCCCCATTGCAGAGAGTCATGTATGGCTGTTAGTGAACTGTTTATTGGAAACATTAAGCTATTCATAAAAACACATGCACTCTGAGTCAGCTATGCTTGCCTTTCTTTTCAGCTGACAGCATCGACAACAGGACCGGGCCTTGACATCTTCATTTTCTACTGTACTTTCAATTACCTGAGCAAGGGAAGAGAAAGAGGGTGCTTTCTGTGGAAAGTGCGGGAGGAGATATAAACCTGAAAATTGAGGAGAAAAATGAGAAGTAAAGGGAGCGAGTAAACCAGGATAGACAGCACGTAGAAAAAAGATGGAGAAGAGCAGAAAAACAGGAATAAGAGGTTGAAAGATGGATGTGTGTTTGTGTGTCTGCATGAGAGAGGTATACAGAGAGAGAGAGGTGTGTGAGGGCACCATTAAAGCCTTGTATTATAAATCTCTGACAGCGCGTGTGTGCCGAGATAACAGAGGGATGTCTCTCTCCAGTCTCACTCTGTCAAAATGATGTATGCACTCCTTTCTTCCTCCTTGTGAAATATTAGAAAGAGGCCCCGTGTGTATGTGTGTGTGTGTGTGTGATCTCAGCCAGCATGTGGCCAACATGTTTGGTAATTTCTCACCTCTTATCAGTCCTCACATTAGATATTGTGGGTGGGAGACTTGTGTGCGCCTGGAGAAAGAGGCAAAATGACCCAGAGACACACACGCACGGACATCAAGAAAAAAAGGCAAGAATTAAAGAAACTCGCAGATGACGGAGAAACGGGCAACACCTGACAGTGACAGCTTTCTTGATCTGGGGCTACCTGTTTGACAGGTGTGATTGATCACATAATTCCCAGCATATTTCAGTGCTCAGCTCTTCATTTAGCTGACAGCATTTTCTTGATAGCACCTTGTGCTATGGTATCATAACCATGGTTGTGCCACTGAAGCGCCCGAGGAATAAATCTTTATAATCTCCCCCACACAGCATGATGCATTAGGAGATGCAGCTGAACAGCTGACACTGCTCATGCAGCACTCCGTCATCCATCCATCCATGCTGCACTCCTTCATGCTCTTTCAAATGGCTATCTCAGCTGTCACTCAAAGTTCCTCATCACTCCATTGCAGCACGGACAGAGACGAGGTGAGACAGACGTGGATGAGGAGGAGGAGAGAGGAGGGCCAAAATATTCCTCCTCAGGTGAAACCACGCCCTCTCCCCTGTCCATGCACGAGGAGTGCTGAGTGAAGGCAAACGTGAACATGTTAAAACGCCTGCATATGTTTGATTCCCAAGTGTTTTTCTTTAAAGCTGCATCAATCAATAAAGCCTTAGCTCACTGTTTAGGTTTTCAGTCTTTCAACAGACAGGTCAAGCAGCTCAATGTCAAGCATTGAAGAAGTGGATCACCTTTCAAAATATATGACTGGGCTGGCTTAATTCATTTAAATCTTTATACTTTTTCAAGTTGTGTCGTGTTAGAAAATCTTCCTTGCACTTTTGAACTGAATATATCAATTCCAAATTATTTGTCTCCAGCTTGTCAATCCTTACTATGGATTAATTGCTAACTCAAAAAGAAAATAAATTCTGTGATCAAAAGAGTTCATGTGAAGAGTTCAGCGAATGTAAATATTAGTGCTTTATTCACAAAAATATCTTCCTATCTATGGATGAACTGCCAGCAGAAATGACAGAGGCAGAAAATGAAGTGATAAAAAGACCGGATAGGCAAAAGTAAGAGGCAGATTGATGGAACGGAAGGAAGAGGTGGACTGAAAAAACCCCTGAAATGGATGATGAGCTTGTGAGAGACAGAGATTGAGTTAGGAGCAAGAATGAAGAAATACAGAGTTGATGAGTGAGGAAATGATTAATGTGCTGAAAGAGAGACAGATGGGTAAGCGGATCGGAGATGTGTGGCAGAAAAATGGGACAAGTAAATAAAAGTTTTGCAAAACCATCATTGATTGCAATGATGCCAATGACAAAGACACACAAACACACACAGAGTTATTAGTGTGCCCAGAGTCTGGAGCCATTCTGGTATTAAAATTGCAACATCTGTAATAACGTAGGTATTACCAGTAAAACCACTTGGCTTGTTAAAAGCACTCAAACATGAGCGATATAAAGTCAAGAAAATACAAAAACCTCAGAAAGTCTTTACTTATATATGTGTGTGTGTCTGTTTGTGCACCAGGAGAATAATTTGTAAAATGTAAAGTAGAATGAAGGCTGAAAAGGAAACAGAGAGGTTATGAGTATTTCCTGGATGTTTAAATTGAGAAAATGAAGTGATAATGGGGTGAGCTGAGCAATCTGGAACCTTTAGTATGATAAAAAAAAAAAAAAAAAAGCTGCAGTTTCAGTTATTCAGTTGTTTGAAAGTAGACACTCTGTGGCAAATGTTAGCGATACGCATAAAGGCTGGCTATGGGACAGATTTTTTCTCTTTTTTCTCTAATCCCACCCTAATTAATACAAAAACTTTGTTACAAGAGCATATAAGTGTTGTTTTAGCTGTGGACAGCCTGATGCTATAAAACTTAACTGTGGGCGGAATGACTTCTGATGATAGTCATGTTGAATAGGGAACATTAGAGCCACTCTGTACTTTATACTAAAATAAGTTGCGCTGCCTGGTGACCTGACCCCGGATAAACAGATAAAGATGGGTGGATGAATGGAAGTTAGGCTGCTTCTGGTGGTTAGAGCTTCACATGTAGCATACGTGCACGATGCTCATAGCTATCTTTTTATCTAATGCTCAACAAAAAAGCATGTTTCTATAATAGTGCATATTTAGGTTTATTTCTCACTTTCCTTTGAGTTGCTGCCTTTCTTCGTTGTGGCATGGCACCACAACATCACCCTACACAGGGTTATGCTTTGATAAAGATGATGAAAATCCTTGCTTGCTTCACAGAAGGCCCCTTCCACCCCGCCCACACCCCCGAATGACCCCAGCAGATTTGCAGTATAGATAATGGTTGGATGGATGGGGAGATGATGAATGGAAAATTACATGATGATTATGACATATGCGGTAATTTGTGCCCACAGACTGGGTCATGCAGGTAGTTGATTTGTGACACAGTTACATCACGCACTTTTTAATTAACGGGATGTGACCCTCAAAATCGAAAACTGGAATTTTGTCCAACAAATAAATCAATAATTGTAACACCTCACTTGTCCCTTTATGTAGTCTGTTAGTGACGTCACCACCAGGCATTTGGAAACCATCCTTTTCCTCTCCCTCTCTGAGGCATACACACCCACACACCCACACACACACACACACATACACATACAGCCATAATGGAGCAATTATCCTCTCTAGCTCCGATCTGTTCTTCTGATTGTAATTTGCATTTATTATTAGCCTTCAGCCTGCCAGAGGCTGTGAGGCGTGAGGATGGATCGTCATACACCACATCACACTGATAGACATGCACAGATGCTGCATAAATACGTGTGCCTGAGGACACTGTAACATGAGCTACATATACATACAAAGCCAACTATATGCACCACAGATGTCATTATGAAGGCATGATGTTGCTTCATTTTGTTAATGCCGGAGTCTGATAATGATGCTGCAGTGCAAACAGTATGTTCAGTGCTGTTCCATCACAGAGGTACAAGCTTCACATTGTGATGTCCTGAAGGACTCTGATGTGTCTTTGCGTCCCTATTCTTGGTCTCTTTTGCTGTCAAGCCTGTCCTAGGGCTCATTATATGGAAATGTGTGAGAAGCAGAGTCTCTCAGGGCGCATACAGCACATACAACCCACTAGCACCCTAAAAGACTTGCTTGCTGGTGCTGCTGCACACACATGCTGATACATGCACACAAAGAGAATGTGCAGAAGATCAGTGAAGTGTGAAATGATTCTGTTATCATGTCATCTGTGTGGAATATATTTTCCCATCATCCCTCAGCGGCAGGTGTGCCTGTGTGTGCCTGATGGTCTGCTCTGTGTGTTTGTGTGTGCATTTTGTGGCTCTGACTCTGTCAGTCTGTTGTTAAACAAAATGGAGGGAAGGCTCTGTTTAAACAAGGAAAAACTGTCAGAGCAGCTTCTGCAGCTCACATTCCATACCGATGTTTGACATTTGACATCAAGACACTCTTTTGCTAAAATGCTTTAAAATCAAATCTTAATGAGTGATAGGGTCAGACAGGATGTTTCAGATAATTGCACAAGTGCGGTCATTTAATCAACAGGTCATTATTTTTATATAAATGACCTTATAATAGCCCTGCAAACGTATCTTTTCATGAGCTTTTTTCTGTGTGAATGATACAACAAGGGTTTAATGTAGGGGCAATGTCATGTCACATATTTCCATGCACCAATCACAGCTTGGTAACATCTGTCATGAACAGTAATGACAGGCTCAATCAAATATGATCAGAACCATAACAAAGCAGTTCTGATGAGGGACGGATTACTCTGATAACTTATAGAATTTTTTGTTTTTTTTATATCAAACCTCTGCTCCTTATATATATTATTGGTAAATGTTGGTTATTTAGTCATGAATCTTTAATGTTACAGAAACATGCAAAAGCATGATTTGCATATTGTACAATATATTTACATACGATTGCCTCAGCCTCAATGTATATTATATTTATATCATTAATCAAATCATTTTGATTTTGTTTTGTTTTGTTTACAAATTTAGTAAGACATTATAACATTTACAAGATCAGAAATAACCAAACCTAAGTTTGTGAAATGGAAAAGGAATCAGCAAGGTTCATCCTTTCTATAGTTTTGATGCTCTTCATTTTTAAATCATGCAAATATTAAAATCACCAGTCACAAAGTCTTTAATTAAAAATCAAACAGAAGTTGGCCAGTTGACACAAAGTTCCCATACTAAATACGAAAGACATGAAATGGTTATTTGAATTGTTTCCAAATGAATTATATATATTAAAAATGTTTTTAATCTCCTGCTGGTAATTGTTAATCTACTAAATGTATTATAGAAGATAGATTTTCCTGTCACTTCACCAACAGAAGAAGCCCAGCAAAGACAAAGTTTTCTCTTGAGATCGAATTTTACTCTCTTGAAAATAGACTTGCATACTCCTGCACATACACACACTCACTAAAAAGCACTCAAGCACACGGTTCAGCGGCATGTTGGTGTGCATGAGAGGAGGCATCTCGAGGGAGCCCTGAGTCTGTGCAACTTCACTGCACTGGCTAATTGATGTGTGCTTCCCTGTGTGTGACAGACAGGGTACAGGGTGAGATGCCCACATATAACGGTCCGAATTAACCTCACCTTTCTCCAAACAGTGTTTCAAATTTTGGCAGACAATGAACACACCTGCCACTCATGCTCTAATTCAGGCTCTGCAGGAAGTGAGAGTTCAATCTGCCACACCGACAGTTAATATCTTCTTGAGATTTTAGGACAACCGTGAAAATATACAGCCAAGTGCTGAGGAGACATGACTCTATTAACTACACAATACCCTAACATCTTCCAACACATGCACACACACAAATCCAAGACCGAGGGCAAATCTCTTGAAGTATGTGCAGCTAATTTAGCAGTAACAGCTACTTATTAGATGAAATATGGCAGACATGGAGGGAGGACAGAAACAGTTCAGCTATATTTCCCATTAGACTTTGAAAAGCTCTTATTTTTACCTAAGCCACAGTCAAGACAAATACATTATTGACTGCACTGTTGTTGCAAACTGAGTCGTGAAAGGACTATTGATATTAAAAAGTCATTAAGCTTAATCAAATATCAAGACATTACATGCATACATAAAGCGTTTAAAAACAACTGTAAAAACAAAACAACAAATTATTCCACATTATTGTGTCTATGATCTGTCCGGCAGTCCATGAAGGTAGCATTGATTCTGAGTTGGTCCGTCGTTATGGTAACAGCTGTTTACGTCGCAGTTGGGTTGTTAGCGCGACAAACGAGCTCACTTAGCAGCAAAGATCGAGTGTATCTTCTTCCATGAGCAGGTGAGACGTGTGTTTTATTCACGCCAGCTACTTTTACATCACCAGGCCGACTTCACTCTGAACAATTCGAAATAAACGTTCATCCTCGTAGTCCTGTGACATCACTAATGGTGGAATAAAGTCCTCTCCTTACATCTGTACGACTCCAGGTAAGCTATTCATAGTTTTCAGTCACGTGACTCGCGCTGACACCTATGGGCAAAAAAACAAGGTCAAAGATGGCGGCTAACACAGGAAACGTCGGAGAACAAGAACGTAAGCCTGTCAATTTCCAAACGGTTTTAAGTCACGAATATTTATATCATCTCTCTAAAAAAGAAAATATATAATATTAAACTGCAGCTCGGGGCACCCGCCGCCGTATTTCAGCCGTTAAAAACAGCGACGTCCCTGCCGGACCTCCAATTGGGCGATGTTTACATTAATCTTGTGGCGAATCCCTCCCCTTACACTACCGCCAGGATGACAGCATACAAAAGTATGGACCGTATTAAGTATTTATACTTAATCAATCTAGATGGGTCAGTAATGCTGCCGTTTGGGAGGTGAAGGACAATAAATTCTTCATTCTCAAAGCCAAGGTGAGTGCTAGCGTTAGCTAACGTTGATATGGGTCTTAAGTGTCAGTTCACTTATTCGCGAGCAGTAGTGACAATGCATGAATATTTCGGTTAGGATGAACAATAAAAACGTTCTCTCTCTCAAATGTCATGTGAACCATTCCTACAGTTTAAATGACCCCAATTGACAGCTTGGTTGCTGTGGAGAAAGAGCTCTTTCTCCACAGCATCCCTGTTAGGTGCGATTTGGCCACTGCACCTGTATGGCAGGTTTGGGAGAAAGTGTATTCACATGTAGGTACATTATTCTAAACTTTGCTAGCAGCTGTGAACAAACCTTACCTTTGATGAAATGTTTGCTGCAAAGACGTGTACTTCCGTGTTTGTCATTCTTTGCCCTGTCGAGGGACAGAGGCACAAGTCCTAAGGCACAAATCCATAATCTCCTCCTCTCTGGGTTTTCATTCTCAAGCGGGATTCTGTAAAAGCACAACCCAGGCTTGTCTCACGTCGATTTGTGCAGTCAATTGCTATCCGGTATTTTGATAAAAGTTAAGCCAAAACTATTTTTTTCTTTTTTTTAAGGTAGCTGGCGGGCAGGCAGAGAAAGTAGCGTCTTTTGCCCTCCGGGGGGCGTTCCCACAACGGCGTGACGTCACGTGAAACCGATGAATAGCTACTTGTACAATAGTAACTGTTTACTGCTCTACCTGCGTTTATTTCACTGATCGTTTTTTTTTTCTAGTAACTTTGTAAATTCATATTTCAAATTAACGAGTGAATCTATGGTGTAGTTATAATGTTGAAGTAAAAGTGGGCACCATGTTTTCCAGGTGCAACACTGATACATAAATGGTCCAGGCATCACTAAATCACTATTACTACACATATCATTTGCTGCACAGACCATTTTGTGTACTTTTGCCACGATGCATACTTTTACTTTCGGTGTTTTGTGTATGTTGATGCCAATAATTTTTTTTCTCTGCTGTGATTTAATGTCCAGGTTACAGTGTTTGGAGAAATCTTCCACTGGGTCACACAAACAGGTAATTACTGTGCAGAATTGTTAAACTATGCTATGGTTGAGTATGGTACTAAGTAAGCCTGAAGTGACAGAAGATTTTCATCTTTTCATCACATGCTCCCGGTAGTCATTAGCCTTTCATGTCAAACTTAATTATGATGTTTTAGATACAATGGGGGAAAATGCATTCATTGATAAAACAAGGTAAGAAAATAAGAAAAATGTCATCATAGGAAACCAACTTTTCTAAAATAGCACACTGCGCTCATTTAGCACTTCTTTGTATCCAGCAGTGACCCTCCCGGATTCACAGTTCCTGGTTCTGTACAGGTGGGTATTTTTTGATAGACTACACCAAAACTGAATTGGCAAACTTGTTTTGCATCATTACTATTCCTTATGTGTTACGTTATTGTTAAGGTTCCCGGCCACGAGTCTCAAAAGTCCAGAAGTGGGGGTGTGCTGAATACAGCAGGTATGAGATAGTGGACTCTCTGGGTCTGAGGAGAACTGATAATGATGATGGTCATTTTTGCCAGGAGAAAGGACACATGTTCCCCCACCAGTTGAAGCTGTGCCAGCTCATGAACTCAACGAGGAGGAGGATGCTGAGGATGAAGACCTTAATGCACCGGTGGAACTGAAAATCGAGGTAAAATGACTGATGATGCTGATTGACCACTTAATGCTCTGTTAAGTGGGTGGTCTCAACTGTTGTCAGTTATTATGTTAAATGCTCCAAATGTTTTAATGGTTGATTAAATTTTACTTTTTGTCATCTTGAATATAATTAAATGAAAAAAGATTAAAATTCAGCTGAAAATGTCATGGTTTCAGTTTCTCACAGCTTTGATGAACAGAGATTTTCAATTGGCCTGCAAGCTTTGTCAGATGAGTATGTATCCTGCATCTCTCAACTTTTGTCTGGCAATAAATGAACCACGGTGACACTTGTCTCCTCATTCCAGTTCTCATCCATGAGCCAGACAATCCTGAGGCCTCTGAGTTTGTACCGCTGCTCCAGAGGAAGCTGCTTGAAAGTGAGAGCCCTGACCCCCCCCCCCACTCCCCATTACAAACACTGAAGCTTATGCTGCTGATTCCAAAACACCCAATGGATGTGTGTCTTGTGTTTTCCTTAGAGCTGGAGGCAGAGCAGAGCAATGAGGAAGATGAAGCAGAAGCTAGTGGTGATGAGGACGTGGATGCTGATGATAACTCTGGTAGTGATGAGGAATCCTCGCAGAGCTCAAGTTCCTCTTCTTCTTGCTCCTCCTCTTCACCATCAGATGACGACGATGAACAAGAAGACACTCAGGTGAACAGACATAAGCTGTGTCCCCCTTCTCACATTTCGCTTTAAATATATTGTAGCAGTCTGGCAATGATGCAGATGTTCTTGTCAACAATGAGCTGCCCTTGTGTCTTGTTACTTTTGAAAATATTTCATAAATGTATTTTCTACTTCTACAGAGCTACTTTGCACAGTATAAGTCTGCGCATTTTGTAGGTGTGAGAATTAGAGATTTTTTTTTTCCACCTGCAAATAAAATATTTATTGTGGACATTTATTGTGCTAAAGAGCATATACTTTGGAATTCAAGGGTCTTAATATGAGGCCCTTGGGACCTGAAGAACATTCAAAGGCAGAAATTCACTGAACCCATCACACTATTTGCTTGATTCCAAACATTTTGTTTGTCATCAACATTTTGAAAGAATTGACTCAACAATGTGACATGCTTTGAAAGAATAATCCTTGCTGAGGTATTGGAGGTTCTGAGCAAATTTAAAAAGTACCTAGTGTAACGGTATGAATGAAAATATGTTCGTCAGTGCTGTGACATCACATTTTTACAACTGAGAGACACTCACAGTGCATTGACATTAATTTGTCCCCTGCAGCACCAATAGTGTAATGATAGCTAATGATGCTAATATTAACCAAGGAATTCAGTCTCCAAATGTCAAAGAACAACCAGGTTTCAGCACAAAGTGTCTGTCCTGTCATCTCTAGTCTAAAACTAGTCATCCCACTGCAATCATCTGTTCATCACTGACGTCAGTTCATGTTTATAATCTCAATTTACAGTCGGATCCGTTCAGTATGGATCAGGAAGATCGATAACAAATTTTGACGTAATTTCAATCAACTGCGACTACAAGGTTAGAGATAAAAACATTTTCCTAAAAACTTAGATGTCAATGTAACGCATAAAACAAAAAAAAACAACAACAAAAAAAAAAAAAAGTCAGAGACACCACAGAGATCCTTCATCTGGGTACCATGAATATGTTTATCTATGTAATAACTCAGATAGGTGTATTTTGTAGTTATGTTTTTGGTTGCTGTTGTGCTTTCTGACTGTTGGTGTTTTTAATCTTAATGAAACTGTCTGATTAAATTAAGTACCAAAGAATTTGTCTGATTGATTAAAAGGAGCCAAGCCACACCACCGATTTTTGTTCAAAACTTTAATGAGGTCCCAAATGTGAGCTACGGTGCAGTCCTTCTGTTTTTAGTTATTTTTCTGTGTTTACAGTAGCTGTATTCACAACAACTTGACTTCAACCCAGAATGACAGCAAAATTTAGATCTATGCCTGAAATGACGTATAGATATATTGGAACACACCAGCAGGAGGTCTTTTTACGCATGAAAACAGGATAACCACCAGTGGAAAAAATAAGCCCTGTTTTATGGAGTCTGTCAGCTCTTCTGCTCATCTTACTCATGTATTTCAACAAGACAGAGGCTTAATTTATTCCACCTCATCTGTGTTTTACCTGCTATATGGCAAACTATCTGCTTTGACAATGACTGACTGCAGACAAACCTCCCTACTCTCTTCAGAGGACATTGAGCTTGAATTGCTGTCATGTTGCATATATTACATTTTATGTCTTATGCTGAATATTCATAAATAGTGTAATATACAGTACAGATATATAATATCTTGGTCATATCTCACTTTTTTATCTTAACTTACAATTAAAATAAGGGAAATGAAAGACATCTTGACTTATTTTTCAAGAAGTTGCTGCTTCCAAACATGTTCTTCCTCTCAGTTCTCTTTGAACATGTGCATGGAAATAAATGACTGCAGCTCTAAACAAAAATTCCATCTTCAGTGGAACTAAAACTATTGTTCTAAGAGATTGATCAACTCTTTTTGACCACAAACATCCCAAACATCCCAAATCAGATTATGACATGTTGTACTTAGGCAGCCTACACTCACTTAATTCGAGTAAACACAAGAAACTTGTGCGCCAAACAAATGGACCAGACTCTGTGTCTAACTCCCTAACAACAAACCTTCGCCCTGCCCTATGTGCCCTGAAGATAATATCTAACTAGGCCAGTGAGCAGTGATAGCTATCATGTCTTTGGGGTCATCAGGTGGGATCCTCCTTTCACCGGTGTTTCATCTAGTTAGGCTCACAACACCTCCAGAAGGCTAGACAGTGATCACTGGTGTCCCTGAATCACCCCCTAATGCCAGCCATCACCGCTCCTCGTATCAAGACAACTATGTCAAGCAGCACTACCATCAACTACTCTGACCTCTCACCAACTGCACCAGTGAAAGTGGGGTGGGGATACGGACCCTGGTTCGGGTAGGGGGCATGAAAGTATAGAGGGTGCAGGAGATGAAGGACAAGCTACACTAGTAGATTCAGCAAACAAACTCACCTGAACAGTCCTATGATCAGAGAGAGAGCACAAGTCAAATCGAACTAATACAGGCCAACTCACCTGGACTAACCTCATGGTCTCAAAGAGGCTGAAACAGGACACACCCTGCACTTAAATACACTTCCTCTTCCTGGATTTCTTCCTCTGCTTCTCCCAAGAGTCTGTCTGTCAGCTGTCCCTGCTGGGCCCCAGCTACTATTACTTCTTCTAATCCAATCCACTGACTGGATCTTGCTGCCTCATCCGACATTTCCTCCACTATTTTCCCCACACTCTGTCACCTTCCTCCTAACTCCCTCAACAAAGCAACAACAGATCTTGCTACGAACCCTCTACATCCTACTTCCACTTGACAAATCCTAACCTACCATCCTCGCTGCTCAACATCCAGACCTAGATCTGCATACCTGAGCTTTTTCCTTTCGTATGCTTCTACAACTGAATCCTCCCACAGCACAGTCAGCTCTTTGAAATATACTCTCATTCTACTCCTAGACCACAAAATTATATCAGGCCTTAGCTTTGTACAGGCTGTTTCCTGGGAAACAACAACCTTTCCTCCTAAATCCACCTGCATCTTCCAGTCACTAGCATACTCTAAGCTGCCTTGCCTCTTTGTTGTCTTATTAATTTTCCCTCCTTCTTGAACAAACTGAATTGCAAGTCCCTTTGTCTTAGACTCCTAAATTTGCCTGAATCCGTATAATAATAATAATAATAATAATAATCCGTAAGCTTTTTAAAACTTAGTTATGACGCCACGTATACCGTTCTTGGAAAGACCAATCTTCCAACATGACAAAATGTGTTTTAGATTTGCAGTGCATGAACACAACGAACATACCAGGTCTCCATTAACCCAGAGTTTTAGGTTCTGGGGAGTTGGCAATACATCATATGTTGCCCTATCAAAAATCTAATACTACTTTCCTCCATACGTTTTTCTCTCTACACCTTCCCAGTTCAACCACTGTCCCTGCTTAGCCTGAGCCACAGCCCTCTCACTCCTTAATATATCCTCCTGTCTATGAACGTGCTCCACAACTAGTTTCCTCTTCTCTTTGGGACCTGCTCTACTCCACACTGGTTTGCCAGGGTCAAGCCCCAAGCCTCCCCTGTCTATTTGTACATTACCCACAATCTCTGTATGCCTAAGAGTTGCTTTCCCTTCCAGCGCTGCCATTCTTGGATTCCATTTTCTCCCCTTGGTTGGGTTTGGAACCACCTTACTAACAACCATATCTTTACTCCCAGATAACAGGAGCTCTGTCCTAATCTTAGTACATTTAAACTCCTCTACTAGACTAGATACTGGGAGCTGAAGTATGCCTTTCCCATACAGTGCCGCAGTGCTGAAACATCTCAGAACACCAAGCCACTTCCTAATGTAAAAGCTTACTAGTCTTTCCATTTTCTCTGCAGCAGATATTGGAAGCTCATATACTGACAGTAGCCACATCAACCTGGGAAATAATCCAAACTGCTAACACCACAGCTTCAAGTTTCCTGGAAGTCTTGAATTGTTTATTCTATCCAATCCCTCAGCGACATCTTTCCGAAATTGCACTACCTGTTCTCTCCGTCATGCAAATCTGTCTTGTACCACCTACCTAGACTTTTTACTGGTTTTTCCCTAATTATTGGAATTTCTTCTTCATCTATTACAAACTTTCGATCACTTAATCTCCCTCTATTTATTGAGATACTTCTAGACTTACTAGGCTTGATTTTCATATTAGCCCACTTTAAGTTTTTATTAAGTCTCTCAAGTATTCTTTTCATGCATGGCACCATTGTAGTTATCGGCGTCATATCATCCATGTATGCCCTAATTGGTGTAAGACACATCCCATCCTACCACCTCTCTCCACCTACAACCCACCTAGAAGCTCTAATAATTACCTCCATTGCCATTGTGAATGCTAATGGAGAAATTGCACCCCCTGCCATAATACCTATTTCTAGCCTCTGCCAACCTGTTGTAAAGCCTGCTGTATTTACGCACAGTCTGATATCCTGGAAATATGCTCTCACTAAATTGACAACTACTCCAGGCACTCTAAAATAATCAAACGCCTCCCAAATAAGGCTATGTGGCACTGACCCAAATGCATATGCTAAGTCCAAGAATATCACATGCAAGTCTCTTTTCTCACTCTTGGCTGCCTGAATCTGATGCCAAATCATGCTAGTGTGCTCTAAACACCCTGCGAAACCTGGTATTCCTGTCTTTTGTACTGAAGTATCTATTAAGCTATTCCTTTCTAAATAACTAGCTACTCTCCGTGCAACTACACTAAAGAAAATCTTTCCCTCTACATTCAGGAGGGAGATCATACTGAACTGACTCAGGTCTGAAGACTCTTTCTCCTCTGGAATAAGAACACCTCCTGCCCTGCGCCATGCTCTGGGAGTAGACTGTTTCTTCCAAACTATTCTTAATTGCCTCCACAAAAATTTTAGGATATCAGGTGCGCCTTTATAAACTCGGTAGGGGACTCCATTTGGCCCTGGGACCGAAGAAGCCTTCGCGCGCCTGACTACCTCCTCAACCTTCCTTCCACCTATGTGGTCTAACATCCATTTCCTGATCTATCTCCCCTAATGGCGGCATGTCAGGCGGAAGCCCTACTACTCTATTCTGCTCAGAATCCGAATATGTATTCCTCAGGTACTCTTCTACTTCTATCTTCGCTGACATAGTATGTGAATTTCAACAGGGTTGCGTTGTCCCAGATCGCTGCTTTTGTGCATTTACCAGAAATGGCAGTCGCAAGAGGTGGCTGTTATTGTTGCCCACCTGCCGTCAGCTTTGCTTACTTGACTTGAAAATGCATGTTTTCCTGAATGTCACAACACATGGATTGAGTAAGGGCAGCTTCTGATTTGGGTTGTTTCCTCCTAATTTTCACAAATTCTGCTTGGTTTTTGTTTTTTTTCCAGTGGGGGGGTTATTGTGTCAAATCCACTTGCTCTTCCTCCACAACAGTGTAACAGCACCTGACTGGATAATTAGTGCCAGAAGCTTTTTATCTGGATGAATCAGCTCCATCTGGAAGAGCATCTACATGAGCATCAAACTACGCAAAATGCACAAAGTTTTATAAAAAATGTATTTGAGTAGGTAATGTTGAAATCTTAACTTGGCTTAAATGAACACAAATGAATGTTCGCTTAAATGACAAGATTAAATCACAAGTCTACGTTCTGCATGTAAACAGTATGAGCAGTTTTGATCTGACACTTAGGCTTTTTCTTAATCTACGTGCATACCCTGTTGTCACTTTAAGGGTTACACACACCCTTACACAGACACACAACTAATCCATCCTGATGGAATGCTATCATCGTGTGTATGTTGATTTATTATCAAATGGCAGGACTCCTCTTTATGAGTCATCTCTATTGTAAAAAGATAAAGTATGAGCGCCATCTGATAAAGGTTTTATAATCATTTGCAGTGGCTGAATGAGCATAATGGCTGGTCTCTGTCCATTCAGCGGACCAGCACACAGGCACGAGGATGACAGTGAGGACACTAAGTCAACGCCCGCCAGGCTGG
Source organism: Echeneis naucrates (assembly GCF_900963305.1). Lineage (NCBI taxonomy): Eukaryota > Metazoa > Chordata > Actinopteri > Carangiformes > Echeneidae > Echeneis > Echeneis naucrates. The sequence continues at coordinate 6,053,615 of NC_042527.1, forward strand.
ATTTACTGTGATGTCTCTGTGTTATTGTCCATGTCAAGGTTATAAAAAGGGTGCAGGTCAAAAATTATGATGCATGCAGTGTTGTCATCTCACGAAGGTGAATATTACAGTGTAGAAAGATGGATGGATAGTGGAGGGTACGCTGCTTTCTACCATCCATCGGTGGATTTAGAATAAATATGGGTGAAATAACTTCTAGTTCAGGGGTCTGCAACCTTTAGCACTAAAAGAGCCATTTGGGCCCATTCCCACCAAATTAAAACCAACTCTGAGCCACAAAACCCATTTGACCACTAAATTGAAGCCATTACATATAGTTTCTTTAAACTTATGCTTTATAAGAGTGTGTTACCTTTATTAAATAAAATATGAACAGAAAATGACCGACTTTTTTTATTTTTCATTTATTAACACGAAAACAAATTATTTTGATTTCTGAAAGAAACAAAAGACACTGGAAATTATTCTTTGTCAAATAATGCAGGCCTGTTTGATTCATTGTAAAATCGTAATATAATATTAATAAGGGCAAACATAAAATGCCAGTTGAAGTGATGTGCCGTAATTCTTTCCTCAGGTGACGATCAGCAGCCAACCGCCAATCTGAATATGAAACACAAATACAGTGCATCAGATCAGCCGTGAGTGATGTTTGCTTTTTATAAAGCTCATTGTGGAAAAAATATGCTGGCACAGGTATGTGGATCCATCTTCACATGAGTGTCGTCTACGGCGTTCCATGTGTCGAACACAAGTTTTTCGGGTTTGGGTCTTTCAATGTCGCTCCATTTGTGCTTCTGAGCAAGCTATTAGCTACTAAAACAAAATTTATTTTAAAATCACAAGAGCATCTGAATCTCCGAAGTAATAACTATACAACGAAAGAAGATACTAAATAAATAAGATACAATAAATTAATTGGCCGTTAATTGATGAGCTCGCCCTCAGGAGCCACAGCTGGGATCTGAAAGAGCCGCAGGTTTATAACACAGAGCTTCCACAGGTCAATTTGAACCAGACCAATCACAGAAATTAGGATATTTACAGGATATTCTGAATGTTGCTTCCAAAAAAAAAAAAAAAACTCGGGTTTTCATCCCAAGGTCAATTTCTATTTCACATTCAAGTCTCCATCCACCCTCCCACACCCACCCACACCTGGAGACACACGCACACAAACACGCAAAGGGGGGTGGGCACACGTCACTGGTGTTTTGTTTTTTTTTTTTTCCTCCTCTTGTGCTTTTTGGGCTTCTTAAAGTGGATTGTGTATGTCAGTAGCACTCAGGGAAGCTTCATTAGTCGTCAGAGGGAGGCAAGGCTGACTCATGTCTGCATGAAGAGACCAATGGGCAGCCGGAGCCTCAGATATAAATAACGAATATCTATGTGTATTATAAAAGAAAAACATTCTTGAGGGAGAAAGGGTCACTTGCACGCCGCTGGATGGGATTTTATTAGCGCTCCTTGTTTGGTATTCCGCCGTCGCCGCCACCAGACTGCCTCTGTCGCGCTTTTGGGTAGCAGTTATAGTTTCTGTGCACTCGACAACCTGTGAGCCGGTAAGATGCCTCCTCCTTTCATTTCAGCTGCGCCCATCGTGCCTTTCTATACAGACAGACTGAGTTATCCAGGAGGAAATTAGATTATATCAATTATTACATAGGGGGAGATATCTGCCATAATTCACCGTATCATTTGGGAGAAATTAGTCCTTGATGAGTGGCGGAAGGAATTCATTAGTTGTCCAGTCTGTCTATCATAGCAGAATGACATTGAGTGATGATTGTGTGGGAAATCAAAGCGCAACTTAATTGAAATGTCGATTGCTCGGTCAATTTGTGAATGATGTGTACTATTTATGTGGACATTATAGTTACATATTATCATTATTTGTTAAGTAAATCGGTGCTGTTTCAAACATGAAGGCTCAAGCTTTTTTGAGATATATCTTCTATGCCGAGCCGAATGTGTCCGTGTTGTTTTTATTCCTCAGAAATGTCAGCTGTTGTTTGCTGTGGTTTATCACAGACACACTCATTGGTTCTTAACAGAACCAAAAAAGACACATTTGCTCCAATCAGCCATTAGAGCTTAGTGTAAATAGTCATCTTTCTTTCATATTCAGCTCCAAATTTACTTTTGTGGTCTAACGTTGTCCCTAATTTCTTGAGATTAATTGCCAAATGCTATCCATAATGTTATCACTAATAATATCTAACGTGCGTATTGCCAGTGCGTCGTGCGCAATCCTTTCCATTTCGCGCGTCTTGATTCACAGCCTCAGACATGCTTGGACATCACATCATTTTTTAATCATACCAGGGCCTGTGCCAGATAAACTGAGCAAATCATTTAGATAAATTGGCTGCTCAGGCTGTGAACTGGACAAGCTGGTCGGGCAGTTTCTAACCGTGGACCGTTTTGTTTGCAGTTGAATAATTCCCCAGCTGGAGATCAGATAACAGAGGACTGATGGCCACGTCTGAACCGAGAGCCACCGGCGGCGACCAGGACCCCAACTCCGCCAATTTAAGACCTCCGTCCACAAGTACGTCCTCACACCCATGCCTCTGTTAAAAACCCCCAGTCCATACCCGGGGGGTAAATTCTTGTTGGGGTAGTTCTTCCCTGGAGGACAGGGACTCGGTGCCTTGCTCAGGGACACTTCTGCGGTGAAATCTATTGCCAATACGCAGGCTTAAAGCACCCCCACCTACACACACACACACACACACACACCCTCCCGGCTTCAGTCTGCCTCTGTCTGCCCCCTCCCTCTCTCTCTCCTCCTTCTCTGTCTGATAAAAGCCTCTCTCTCCCGGGCCATTTGCTGTGTGGGCTCCGTCGTTAATCATCCCGGTTAAAAACAGAGCCATCACAGCGGCCTGTAGCTGTCTGGAGGATCAGCGGCGCACACATAAAGCGCCATTAAGACAGCGCTATTTGTAACGAGCCAAGAATGACCTTAGTGATGATGTTTTCAGAATAAATATGTATTTTCAAATCGGGAAAAAAAATCCTAGTGGGAACATTTAGGTTATTTTTTTTTTTATCTCAACCACGTTTGTTTTGGTTTTCTAGGACTTAATAGCGTTTTTTTTCCAAACGATCCTGACGGATTTATGAAATAAACTCTATCGGTTTTTATTTATTTTGATTTATTTTTGTCATATTTGGTTTTTCAGAGTTTTTCAGCCAAATATTAAAGAGAATGGACTGAATATCCCGAGGTCCAGTTTAATTTCTACATCAAATTAAGATGTTTGAATCTTTTTATTTATTTGTAGCCCTTGGGTGTCAATAAATGTGTCTTACCTTAAAATATGTTATGGTTATTTTAAATGTGAATTTGTTCTTTGGGTAAAAAAAAAGAGCCATTTAAACAGAGTGTTTGTTTTGTCTGGGTTGCTTGTATACTGCTGCTGGATGTTGTCATTATCTCTCTGCCACGCTCCATCTCACGCCTGGCGGCTTCTAGTGTCTGCAGCTACGTGTGTGTGTGTGTTTGTGTGTGTGGCCGGCCTCAGCACTTTGAGCTCCACTTTCTCTCGGAATGAAGTTGCCTCAGTAAATTTAAATACTTGTTTTTGTTTTGAAAGTTTTCCATGAGGTCCCCTCTCCGCCGCGCTGTGCATTTTATTCCCTCTGGCTTCTGCTTCATCTCTGCTCATGCATGGCCACGCTCAGGTCTGCGTGCGTGCGTGCGTGCGTGTGTGTATATGTGTGTGGGTGGCGCGAGCTTGCGTGCATGATGTGGACGCATTAAAGCTCACTATAAGTTTCTGCATCAAGCCTGCTACGGTCTTCCCGGCCACAGACATTACCAGCTCGCTTCAGTCACATACTGTGTTTCACTCAATTAATTCCTGCCCGCCTCCGCGAGCTCATTTCACGGGTGTTAATTCCAGTCCGCCCCTCGGCTGGGTGTGTGAGCCGGCGTGGATCTGCCGGCCGGGCCACTGTCTGTCCCTATCGATTCAACTTAAATCGGAAATGTTATAAAGACCCATCCCCTTATGATCAGTGGGTGTTGTGATAAATAATCAAATAATAATAATAATAATAATGGAAGAGGTGAGTTCTCTCCCAGCAAAGTCAAAGAACTGCCACAAACCGCCAGAAACACACCTGACGTGTCCAGGATCACACACCCGGCCCGGGAGCCGTCCGCCGCCTGTGCTGTCTGCTCTCTGCTCTGTGTCCGTGGCCCGCAAGTCACAAACTCAACCGTTCACTCTGTTTTAGCTTACGAATATGCGTGGATGCACGGATGCACGCGGAAACTGGGGATGAAGATTTGCGGTAAGTATTTTTTTTTTTTTTTTGAGGGTCTTGTATCTGTTATGCAGCATTTTGACACCGAAACTTTTCTTACACATCTTATAAATAATGTTTTTTTATTTTTATTTTTGTGGCTCAAGTCACCTGTCATTCCTTCTCACAAAGGGAGTCATTTTTGTCTCTTTTCTTCTTTAAATTTTCAACATCATGTCACTGTTATTTTTTATTTTCCTTTTTACCCATTTTGAGGCCTTTTGAAAAAGGCCACGACAAGGACTGTTCAGTACAGTTACGTCTGTCACTGTGAGTTTCCATCTTCTGAAGGTCAGTGGACATTAGCCTGTAGGTCCAAGGATGTGAGCCGAGGGGCAGTCCCCCGACCCCGAAGCCCCCCCGACATGCCTTTTCCATTACATCAGTATCAGGAAAATCCAAGACAAGCCTGGAAAGGTGGAATTTGCAGTTCAGACCGACCCTTAAATTAACCAGTAAATGTGACGGTATTATCATTTCCCAGTCACATATTTCCTGAGAGACATTTATCCGAGTGTGAATCTGTGCAGCCTTACTGTGTTACTGTGAGAGGCGGATGTGACGTCGCAGAGAAGGCGTTCACGTTTCTCAGTCTGAAGGAGTGGTTTTAAAAAGGTAAACGGATGATGGATGGATGATGTTTACCACCTACCCAATTGTGGATGAATTTCAATTTCTTGTGAGATATTACCGGCTCATTTGCTGGCAGAAATGAATTAAGAATCGAATATTTTTGATTGATTGAGTGAGTGATTTGTTCATTGATTGACTGCCATTTCTGAGAATGAGAAAATGACCGGCTGTGATCGGTTTAAATGACATTTAAATGGTCTGGAAATGAAATGGAAATAAACTATTTTATATAGGTATCTTAAATATGAATAATTTTATTTGGGACTCAATGAAGGATATGTGGAAGTGGAGTTTTCTGTGAAAAATACGGGACAGAATATTTCATATCTTAGAGATCACAGTGGACGACCTCCACGTGTTTCACGCACAATTAGTCCCCAACTCTATACGGCGGATTCAGAGCGCAATATGCAGGACACGGATCGATCATGGAGCTCAACACTATAGACTTGCTTGCAGGGGCAGACTGCCTGAGGCCTGTGCACACCCTTCATTAAGTCCTCCTTATAGGGCGGTATTTATTGGCTGCATGGTTCATTACCGCAGGCGGTCCTGCCCACCGACCCGGTCTGTCTGCGAGGGCAGGAGGGAGCTTCCTGACCGGGGTGTGGTTTTGATATCACAGGGTGGGGCAGCCACCCCAACGTTTGTGTGCGTTTGCGTGCGTTTGCGTGTGCGTGAGTGCGTGTGTGTGTGTGTGTGCATATTTAAACTTCGGCTTCCACCAAAACATTTCTGATAATAGACTTTGGTTCACGAGGATCTGACGTTAGATAACAAAGACATTCTTCTAAATTAGTTATCCCACTCATATATTTATCATCATTGACTATTCATACGTTGATTCGCCTTATAATAGCCTCCTTTTCATTTAATTATCATTTTACTGTATTTGTTTGCTTCCGTCATTAAGTCCTCCTTGTGTGAGGGATGGAGATGTTTGGTGATAACTCCTGCCCTCCGCCGTGTAACACCTTAGGGTTCCTGCAGAAGAACAACAGTCTGGAAGAGAAGGGAAGGCTGGCGGGCCAGAAGAACCTGCTCTCGGTCGACAACAGTGAGAGGGACGAGCGTTTCCGCCGCACCGAGACCGACTTCTCCAACCTTTTCGCCAGAGGTGAGGTATTTCTGCAGGGCTGCACCAGACCAGAAGAGAGCTCGTTGCTTTATTACAGCGTCTTTATTTCACATCTAATGAATTGATTGTGCTTTCTGCCAGGATAAGAGCGTCAGATGCTTCCGAAGAAGCAGTAAAGTCCAATCTTCAGTTTTGTTACTGTTTGATAATATAGCCTGACATATTTTTAACCTTTGCTTCACCGAATCTAAGTGTGTTATGTATTTGAAAAACTGGCCAACATCTCAAAAAAAGAAGAAGAAGAAGCCCGAGCTTCAGAAGCTATGATGTTAAAAACCTACTCTATAGGCTCAGGTGGGCTTTTTGAATATTTTGACAGTGAAAATGAAAACAATAATTCATACACCAGCTTTTGCTTATAAACTGCTCCCAATGTTCTTTGTGTTCTCACTCTATAATGAGTATGAATTAATAGGAGGTTGCAAGATCGATACCTCTCGTCGCTTTCAGCCAAAATTTATGACTCATGCTATTCGACTTCTCCGATAATAAATACAGTCTTTATTCGCCATGAATATTTCGTCCATCGTACAAAGGTGCCACAGTTTTCTAAAGGCTCCTCGCTTTGACAGACTCAGGCCTCCATTACAGGCCCACTGTTTGGATTCAGCACCCAGGTTGACCCCCCCCCCCCCCCCCCCCCCCCTCCGCCTCTGTCCCCAACTCTCAGACCTGCTGCCAGCCAAAAATGGAGAGGAGCCCACCATGCAGTTTTTGTTGGAGGTGGTCGACATCCTCACCAACTACGTCAAGAAGACTTTCGACCGTTCCACCAAGGTGCTGGACTTCCACCACCCCCACCAGCTGCTGGAGGGGATGGAGGGCTTCAACCTGGAGTTGTCCGACCAGCCCGAGTCCCTGGAGCAGATCCTGGTGGACTGCAGGGACACGCTTAAATATGGCGTCCGGACCGGTGGGTGGGTTTACCTTCAATACAGATCAGACCACAACTCAGGCCTTTCAGTCGGCTACGTAATTTTGAATAGTGACAAAATGACAGTATGTTGTTAAAAATATAATCAGCATTTTTACTCCATTAAATAAAATAACGTTTTTACGATCATTATTATTTATCTATTAGCTTCAAACTTTGGATGTAGCCCAAGTGCAAATTATTTTGCAGACAAATCCTAACGTTCTACGATGTTTACATCCACTATTGTTATCGTGATAAAAAAAAAGTGCCAAATGCTTCACGTTCATGTAAATTACTACCGACAACTTTATTGTGCAGATATGAATTCTGCACAAACCATTTGGGGAAAGCTGTTTTAGGGATAGTATACAGATTATCACGATGACTGCTTTATTTATCGTCCCCTTGGTAATTCGGTTCACATCCTCCTTTTCTTTCCCTTCGACTTATTAAAGCAAGTGTCGCCTGAGGGGGGATCCTAACACGGGCTGTTTCAAGCTGTTAAAAACGACAGCGCTCAAACTGTCTCCTGGGGTTTATACATCAGGCAGTTTCTTCGGTGCATATTATTCACTGCCACTTTTAATTTGGACACTTGGTGTTTTCAGTCTGTTTGTTTTTGTTTTCTCTGCGTTGTTTTGTTTTTGGTGAGCGCTGACTGGGGGAGCTGGCCGCGGTGCTGAAACCCGGAGCTGACTTTTCTTTTTGTCGTCAGGTTAATTAAAGCAACATCAATTCTAATACATCAGTGTTTGACATAAAATATTTATATTTAGAAGTCAATTCATATAATTCAGATAATATATATGCCACGTTATATTTATTATTCGAGCCACCCAATACCACATCCAGAGGTGTTGATATATCCATGACTGCATTTAGGCTGCAGGCCTATTGTGTGCAAGTACCTCAGAGTCTAAATGGCTGTCACACAGTCTTGTAACCAATGTAATTATGGTACACTTCTCAGGCTCTGTCAGGTCCCTCAGGTTTCATGGTTGACCAAGGAAATACAAAATGACACCCAAATGGAAACTAAAATGAAGAGCTATTTCTTGATGCTGCTCATATTTTATATTATCAGATTATTTCAGCTTTATCCAGCATACTGGTGAGCATTCTTCAGTTTCTCAAAACTGTCTTATGGCTTTCTCTTCGTAAAGGTAACAATTCCTCCGTTAAGTGGCACGTATATGTTTTTTAAGTCATTGATATATTTATTTTTTATGTCAGGTCACCCACGCTTTTTCAACCAGTTGTCTTCTGGTCTGGACATTATTGGTCTGGCTGGAGAGTGGCTGACCTCCACTGCTAACACCAACATGTAAGTCATGCAGGAGGCTGCTTTCATTGTTTGCATGCTTGTGACACAGTCAACTACACAGGGGGAACACTTCTACATGTCATGACAGGACAACTGAGATTTCCAGTTTCTAGGACACAGGAAATAGGTCCCAGTCATCATCATATAAAATCATTATGAAAGATGCTTATGGTGTTTCCCTTAGCTCACTCCACTGTTGGTTACAACGTCCTCTGAGGGCAGTTATATAAAGTGTTAGCTTTGTCCTGTAGAGACTTTGTGTTGACAGACGGTGGGCTGCCATTGTGTACTGTATATTGGAGACGGCCCAGCCTCAGGGGTGGTTAGATTGCATATTGATCTCAGGTCACAGTTACATGGTGGCCCAGTCTGATAGAGGGCACGAACCATATCAACATCACACACCCTCAGCGCAGATACACACACGATCACACATAAGCTATAACCATGTGATTACTAGACTAGAACAAGGAATGTCCCACTAATACTATTGTACAATATTAGAATACACACACACAGGTAAAATAATAAAACAACTCTGTCAATCCATTCCAATGTCTGCATTTAATGATTGCATTTATTATTGTTTAATCGCTCAGTTATTTTCTCAAAGAAGTGATTATTTGTTCCAATTTTAAAAATGTCAAAATTTTCTAAAGTTGACATAAAGCAGAATATTTAGTATTGTCCAACCGATATTGCTTATTCTATATCAGCCTCAGAAAAGCAAAAGCAGAGCATACTCAACAAATGAGACAACAGAAATTGGAACAAATAATTTAAATAAAGAGTCCAAAGCAGAATCGGCCTTTTAACAACAACAGATATACAGGCATTTGCAGTGATTACACTGACATCTTAACATCTCTAGTTTTATGGAACAGTCTGACATGGAGACTCCAGGATGGATGCAATGCATAGACTAAATATGGGAATTAGACAATAGACTCCGGTCCACGTAGACAAATTAAACATTAAGGATCTTTAACTATCCTGGCCACTCCCTTCTCTCCTGAGAATAATAAACCAAAAGCTGGAAAGGGAAATTGGCAACCTTAATTCACCTAATTTCTCAAAACATTAGCTTAGCAACCCACCCCCTCTTAGGAAAAACTTCCCCAACTCATCTCCTGGTTGGAAGAATGCCCCAAGAGAAAAGGCCATTGAATTTACACATTCATGCACACTTTCATAATGACTCTCTCTCTCTCTCTCTCACACACACACACACACACACAGACACACACATGCACACACAGGCACACACCGGCTCTGGCTGTCCCAGATAAAACAGCTAAGGTTTCCAGTCCATTGACTGCAGGCTCATTGTGAGCTGGTCTTAGCAGATAGGCCAGCTGGGCCCCACACTGACACACAATGTCCTCCGGCTGCACAGAAAACCCTGTCACACTGTGGAAACTGACTGCCACAGTTCCCTGTGGAGTGCTCATTCTGGCTCTATTGTCCCTGTGGATACAGACTGACTCAGTGGTCCTTTTAGAGGCTGAGAGGAGAGCGTGGTTGGGGGTCACAGGGTTAGTCACATAGAGACACACGCACACACACATTCAAACACAGACCCATACACGATGAGTGCCCTTGATGACAATAATAAGGGCATTTAGGGGCTGTCCCTGGGGACAGGCAGGTGACTGAGGGGTAATTTTCACCCTGAAAAGACCAATGATTGGCTCTGATTGCGATAATGATCACCATTATTGTCATTACAGCATGAAATGACTCACAGAGAGAAGGAGAATTTTAAAAAGGTGCTCTGGCTTTGTTCCTTTTCAGATGTGACTGGGACGAATTTTGAGAGAAAATGTTAGACATCAGGGTATTTTTTCCTGCTCCTTATATCAGCTATAATTCCATAATGTTCACACACACCTCATCCAGGGGATGGATGATCAGGAAAGAGAGAAGACACTTACTCTTCTCTCTCATTTTATCCCCTGTTGTTACTGTTCATGGTCAAAGCCCAGCAGTCATAATCTGGTCTAGTGTATTGACTAGGAGCTAATGTTCCGATCAAATCCATCCCACAGATTTTTTCTCACCAGGCGTAATTACACAAGAAAAATGTGTCCCTCATCTATTTTGCTTCATCTTTATATTTTCATTTTCATCCCCCATCATGGCTGTCACTCTCCTTATTTTCTGCTTCTTCTTTTTGTCCTGCTTTCTCTCCTCGCTCTGCTTGCACATCCTTGCCTCCTCTTTTGTCACAGTTTTCTTTAGTCCATTGTTTCCCTGCAGCTTTTATCTCCGCTTCTTTACCCTAACTACTAAATGCTTCGCTCCTTGTTCAGAAACCTACACGAAAAAAGAAATCTGAGAGGAACTGAAGAGGATGGAGATAATGTTATTGTTTTAGATGGGTATGGAGGCGGCCAGTGGCCAAGTGGGGGAGTGTTGTGTAACTGGCCTCATTAGAAGCAGGGTAAACAGGGATCGTTCCTGAGAGTGAGTGTGCGAGATAGTGAGATGGCCTGTCAGTTAGCAAAGACAGCAAAAGCTTAGACTCTCTGTGACACATTTGATCTTCTTATCCTTTACAGGAGTTTTGTGTCGTCCATGGAGCTGCCATGCCACCTGTAATTTTATCTTTTGTTGAGAGGTCAAAGACAAATCTGCCATTTTTAAAAGGCTGTTTTCTGTCTCTCATCTCCTTGTGTTGTGGAGATCTATTTATGTCTTTTAATCTTTTCCTCTCTTGAAATGACAGAATAACATTAATAATCATGGTCTCCTCCTCAGTCTCTGTAGTTTGGGGCCAGCAGAGGCTGTTATCTCTTTAAAACACTCCCATCTTTCTCTCTCACACACTAACACACATGCAAACACAACACATTCACATCGCCTCAGCCGCCAAATCAGCTGCATTCAGACTCAGCAGTGAGATTGGCAGGATTGACAGATAGCCATCAGAGCTTTGTGTGCATTAATTAAACTACTGAGTGATTTTTTTGAGGCATTTGAATATTAATGTTTGCTGCCCAACTCCTATCAGACACTTTTTAATTAGCCCAGTCAGCACAAGCTCCAGTTTGTGCTCTGTGGATGGAATTATAGCAGAGCTAATGAAAAAGTAGTGAGCCTGTGTGTGTGTGTGTGTGTGTGTGTGCGGTGGCAGCGTGACTGTGTTTTGGGTTTTGTAATCTGCAAATGTGGGCATAACAGTTATCTTTTATTCCTCTTTCCCACAAAGCAGTTTTTAATGACTCTTTTCTTGCAGTGACATTGATTGACACATTATATTCAGCAGTTTTGTGACATGGTTGACAGGTTCACCTATGAGATTGCTCCAGTGTTTGTGTTGATGGAACAGCTGACTTTGAAGAAAATGAGAGAGATGATTGGTTGGCCAGATGGAGAGGGAGATGGACTCTTCTCACCAGGTTGGTCTATTGTAACTGTATCTATTTACATATATTAGAATATATTAATACACTCATCTTCTACCACTTATCCATTTCCGGGCCGCAGAGAAAGCTGGAGCCAAACCAGCAATCGCAGGGACAACATGCTGGTGTCAGTTTCCTCCCTCTGTCCAAAGACATCATGTTTGGGTTAATTGGTGACTCTAAATTGTTTGTAGGCCTGAGTGTGAGTGTGAGTGGTTGTTGGTGTGTTGGCCCTGTGATGGACTGGTGACCTGTCCAGGGTGTACCCCGCCCTCACCCAGTGTGAGCACCCAAAAAGATGACTGAATGAATTAATGTTAATACCGTTGAGTCCCAGTCATTTTGGAAATAATACAACAGTTGTGACCATTGTTCTGTCCATGGTGCTGATCTGTTGGTCTCCGTTCAACAGGGGGTGCTATCTCCAACATGTACAGTGTGATGATTGCACGTTATAAGTATTTCCCAGAAGTCAAGACCAAGGGGATGTCAGCTGCTCCCCGCCTTGTCCTCTTCACATCAGAACATGTAGGGCACCATGAGCACACATACACGCACAATATCCATAAGAAGATGTTTTGTGGCTTTGATAATCAGAAACCAAAATTCAGCGTAGGGAGGAGTCTCTCTCTTATTGGCTAACTGATTTCTCAGAGATCAAATGAAAATGCAGGCGATTTCAGGTAAACACTTCAGATCTTGAGAAGTTGGATGTTGGGCCCAGGTGGGTGGGGCTTGGCACATGGCTTAGAGCAGTGACTGCTTTGTTGTGACATCACAATGTTGTAGAAGTGCCGACAAGTCATTTTATGGCTCAGTGCGTGAACGCGTGCTGTGAGCATTTCTCTAACTGAGCACTTAATGCCACAAGGGATCTTTAAGTATTCCCATAAAGTAGGCTATACTGTATGCTTCACTGATTGTAGATTACGGCCATTGAAGAAGCCCTGTAGTAATCAGCAGGTCTATTTGAATCAAGGCAATGGCTATTTAAATGGTTTTGTTTGACTTTTATCACACCCGCTTTTGTCAATGAACAGCAGAGCTGACAACATATCAGCCCGTAAGATAAAGTTCATGTAGCAATTAGCTCCTGAAATCTCCACTCTAGTTGAGCTTAGCTGTTATTTCACAGGCTGATGAATCGTTGTTCTGATGCTTTTTCTCTTCAGAGTCACTACTCCATAAAGAAGGCAGGAGCTGCTCTGGGCTTCGGCACTGAGAATGTGATCCTGTTGAGCACAGATGAGAGGTATGGGATTAACGTTAGAAATTTGCGCAAAAATAATTTCATCGAGTCATGATGCAAACACGCTGCTCTGCACCCTTATCAGGGGAAGAGTCATTCCTGCAGATCTGGAGGCCAAGATCATTGATGCTAAACAGAAGGTCGGTATCTTCCTTTTACTTTCATTCCTTTTATGTCTCTTACAACGATTTTGTTCTTCTAAGTGGTGCATGTGGTTTTATCTGTAGGGTTACGTGCCATTGTTTGTGAATGCCACCGCTGGTTCAACTGTGTATGGTGCATTTGATCCAATCAATGAGATCGCTGATATCTGTGAGAAGTACAATCTATGGCTCCATGTTGATGTAAGTAGTTGACACTGGTCCAGTTAAATTGTAATATTTTGATAGTAGCTATCTGTGTACCTTTATGTAACAGTAACTGTCCTGTGTCCTCAGGGAGCGTGGGGTGGTGGCCTGCTGATGTCCAGGAAGCATCGCCATAAGCTCAGTGGAGTTGAGAGGTGAGCACACAATAATAACGAGTTGGATTTCTCTGTATTATTGCTGAAGGAACATTTAATGGGGGCTATGTCGGTACTTGAACACGTATATTAAACTTTGCAGAGCCAACTCTGTCACATGGAACCCTCATAAAATGATGGGTGTGCCTCTGCAGTGTTCGGCCATCCTGGTCAGAGAGAAGGTACACACACACACACACACACACAGTACATGCTCGCTATGTCTCTACATTCATTATCTCATCTCGTAGTAATAGCACGCCAATACAGCTAACATAGTTCCAACAGAAAGGATGGGAAAAAAATGTCATGGACTCTGTGTTTGTCTTCAGGGAATCATGGCAGGCTGCAACTCCATGTGCGCCGGCTACCTGTTCCAACCGGACAAACAGTATGACGTCACATACGACACAGGGGACAAGGCGATCCAGTGTGGTCGGCATGTCGACATCTTTAAATTTTGGCTGATGTGGAAGGCCAAGGTGAGATTAAGTGAGACGGATAATCTGTATAACTGCATAACTACAGGTTGTACGTTGACCTACAGATTAAAATGTAATGAATTGAAAAGTAACTGATACAGGGTCAACAATAACACGTGCTTTAGTGTTCTACTCATTGGTTTTTGCAGTAATTACTGTCTCACCAGCCTTTCTCTTCCCCCGGCAGGGCACCATTGGGTTTGAGCAGCACATTGACAGGTGTCTGGACCTGTCTCAGTACCTGTACAACAAGATCAAGAACAGGGAGGGGTATGAGATGGTGTTTAATGGAGTGGTGAGTTTGCTTAACTTTATGTTCTTTCAGTTTTAAATTCATCACAGAGGAAAGTTTTATATTTAAGTCATTTCGAAATACTGACTTTCTTTGTTAGCTATATATCAACATGACATCAATTAATGGGGAATTAACCAACAGAACACACCCATTCTTATCCGCTGTAGCATCTAAAGTGTCAGATATATTTGTGATTTTAATTACACCTTTTTAGTGGAGTTTTAAGTCTCTGAGCACTGATACTTTCCCTGTGTTGATATGGAACCTATACTTAGTAAATATAATAAAAAGATTTGGACATCTCCCGCTATCCCTCTAGCTCTGTCAGTATTTATCTTGCTGCTTTTCCACTACTTCCATCTTCATTTTCTTGGTGTTTGGTTTAAATCTATAGGCCATGTGTGTGTGTGTGTGTTAATTGTGTTTATTTCTGTCTATAGCCACAGCACACCAATGTTTGTTTCTGGTACATACCACCCAGCCTGAGAGGGATGCCAGATGGTGATGAGCGGCAAGAAAAACTCCATAGGGTACAGCATCAATTATTTCCAGCAAATAGCAGTCACTTTCATAAACCTGATGGATGATGTGCTGATAACTATTATGAATATCATCAGGTGGCTCCAAGGATCAAGGCCATGATGATGGAGTCGGGCACCACCATGGTGGGATATCAGCCTCAGGGCAATAAAGTCAACTTCTTCCGTATGGTCGTCTCCAACCCAGCAGCCACTCAGTCTGACATCGACTTGCTCATCGATGAGATTGAGAGGCTGGGTCACGACCTGTAGGCTGCTGCCGCTGTCTGTTATCTGTTATATTTGCATCGAGGTGAAACAGTCACAGTGCTACTGACAGAGTTATGGCAGGACATGTTTTAGGTTCTTTCTATCTGGTCCGTCTCAGCCTGAAGCATTTTGATTGTTTCTCCAGATGAAGAGAAACGAGCAACAAGAGAGACTTTGAGTGTCTTACTCACTCTGTCTTATGAAGTTCCTCCTATAGACAAAATATATAGACCAGTATCTGAAAGCTCCAGGTACAACAAACATGCTCTAATGTATGAAATCTCGTTATGTACGTGTGTGTTTGTGTGTGCCTGTCGGTGTGTGTCATCTAGTTTCCAATGTAATTTGTGTTTTAACACGGGCGCGCTTGTATGTGTGTGTGTGGGTGGGTGAATGGGATCAAACAATTAAAGGGAGAAAAGCAAAGATTGAAATATTACAAAGTACCATAAGTTATTCCGCTGTATCATAAATTTGCTGCACACAATTGCATCATTGGTGCTTTCAGCTGTGTATATATTTAATCTTTAGTGAACCAACTGTCCAGAACCAGTGTCCGAGCCCCTGAAGCCATGTGTGTACAGTTGAGCATGTGGCACATCCTGTCATGTATCTTAGGCTAGACACTGTGTAAAAAAAAAATAAAAAAAGAAAAAAGTTAATGTGCACACCAGAGATACCAAGTGTGTTAAACTGGGAGGTGGGGTTAGTTCCACCTCCAGCATCTTAACTATAGCCTGCAATATTTTCCCTCATAGAAGTTTAAGATTAAGATTTAAAATGTCGACAGCTACCCCAAGTCTGTGGCAACATTTAATCTGTAAAACACTGGCTCGCTGTTTGTTTCATGCACTCATGTACTGCCCATATGTGTTTATAACATTAGTATAAAGTATAAGTATTTCATAATATAAGATCAAATATTTATTGGATTTCCACTGTTTGCAGATTCAGGTATTCCTTTGTAAATGCATCTTTATGTGTATTACATCGTAATACATTTGTAAATGTAATCACAGGAACTTGAGTAAAGTTTATTTTCAGTGATTTTGTCAGCCAAAGAAAGAGAAACGGGAACAGAGCAATCCATCATCCTTCATACATAAGTTCTTATAGACTATAGGTGTTTGTAAGATGTTGCCGACCTACCCTAAACTGCAATGCAATTTCTATAGTGTGTTTATTTCTGTGATTGTGAGTCTTTTTGACCGAATGTGTTGAGATGACTGACTGGCCTTCTGTTGAGATAAGAATGAAGTCTATAAAATCCTCCGGCAGTCATGCTGGTCTTTTATTTTAGAGTGAATCACCTGAACGTGAGAATGTACTCTCCTCTCGAGACTTGGAAGAAAGGATTGTCGTATCTGTCTGAATCCTAATGTATTTATTGTAATAAAGTATATTAATTGTAATTTATATTACCGGTATTCTCAGTGTATTCTCAGTGAATTCCTGTTTGTGTCTTTGCACAATGTTAACTTTCTTTCTTCCACTGTAAATGGATGTGTACTATGGCAGTAATATATAAGCGTTATGTTAACAAAGTATTTATGGTATCTAGGGACCATATGTGAATGACACATGTGCATAAATCATATTTAAGGTAATCTGTGTACTGTATGTGACCAGTGACTCCTGTACATGACCAATCCTAGCTGTAAGGGAACATTTCCCAGGAGGTTTTAAGTAGGCACTTTAACAGAATCATGCCATCTCAAAAAAAACTTTAATAAAATCTATTAAAGGGAAAAACGAGTGTGAATTATTGAAACACACAGAAAAAAGGCTGAGTCCTTCATAGGTCTCTCACGCGCACACACACACACACACACATACATTACTGCTTCCCTGCCTAATCATCTTTGAGACGGGTTTGTTTGCCCTCCGACTGATTCTCAGATTGGCTGTTCTCCAGCATCAAGTCTTCCTAACATATCAGCTCCTTCTTACATTTATGTCCTCCTTGGTTTTCATGTTCTCCTTTCTTCATCTCTTCAGCCCCTCCTCTTACTCACCTCAACTCATCGGCTTGTGTCTTTTGTCACATCTCTCTAGCTTTTATTCTCCTACATCCACGAGACTGAGCCTCCCTAAGACACCATATCACAGAAAAAGATGGGCACTGGTTACAGAGTCTCACACCCTTCACATGGAGGGAGCAAAATTATCAGAGGGAGTAAAGGTTAGCTTGAAGATGAAGTTCTGCTTTGTGTATAGCAGTGAGGATTTGATGTACTGCCACTGCCCTCTGGTGTCTGCACAATTAGCTGATGTAGTCCTGCACAGCATGAAATTCTAATAATGAATGGAGGGCATTTTGGTCTGTAAAGCCTATTATCATGACAGACATGGTGGCAGGTGTTTTGATCCAAGACTAGCTAATGATAGATAATTGTGGAAATACATAATAAATTTAAAATCTAATTTCAGTGGCCCTGTATTATATACTGCAGTTCAATAAAACAACAAAGATGCTGAAATAGTCCTATAAACTATGGTTTCACTTCACATTGACTTTTAATTTACTTTGCTTCATTAACATGGCTTTTTTAATCTTTTTGTATTTTTACCTCGCCTGTGCTTATTCAGTAATGGTAGCTACTTACCCCAGGCTTTAGTAATGGCCAGCACTTCAAAATCATTTTGGATTTGGTGTCTGTAAAATGAGCATATTTAGCTGTAATTTACTTTCCTGCTATTGGTACAGAAGTAGGTATTGTACATATGCAATGGAAATGCGTCTAGAACATATTTACTTGAACAGTACACTTACATATTGTCAAAGAAAATTGCACAATATTAGCATATACTCATGGAATACACAAGGACATGACCTGATAGATGAATAGATATGAATTTTGATAACTTTTTAATTAACTAACCCATTTTGTTTGAATATGTATGCCATTGTAAGAAAAAGGTTTTACATACAAAGAGTGTAAATAGAACAGGGTTTATCCAATTGTGAATATATGAGGAAGAATTTGCAGGTGAAAAGTTCATTGTTTCTGTCTTATTATTGTCTAATTATGATGTTTAAGAAAAAGCACTGACACAGATGCTGTGTTTTAGGCCATTTTCTTAAATGAGCAGAATAATAAGAGTATGGTGCTCCAAATCAGCCCAGTGTGAAAACAACAACAAAAACATAATACAGGAAAAAATAAACAAACTTAAATAAATGAATAAGACGTCTGTCTGTAAGTGAACTGGATATTAGTTTACAGACATTCATTATGATTCATTAGTGATCAAACTGGAGAGACCACAATAATTCTTTATATAACTACATTATAAAAATAACGATAGTAATAATTTAAACTAAATAAATTTAGCCATCATGAAATATGCTAAGTGAATTTTAACATTTTATGTCAATTCAAAATGAAATAATTTTGTAATAACAAAGAAACCGAACATTTCGAAAAGGCGTTATTTCCTGCCACGTAACGGCGCATGCGCATCGCTCCGCTGGTCACTTGGCTACGTGTACCCGGTGTGTGGAAGTGTTCAGGTATTTCATCTCTACTGGGTCACAAGTTGCCATAAACACCTAAAAGCCTTAAGATAGCTGAAGCATGGGGGGCTCGCAGAGTGTGGAGATACCGGGAGGAGGCTCCGAGGGCTACCACGTCCTCCGGGTGAGTTTCTTAGCCTCTGCATCCTGCTGTTAGCTGCTAGCTTAGCGTATGCTCAGAGGTGGCGCTTCCCCAGTTCTGTGTGTTGACGACAGGCCGAGGATGTGTTCCGGGGCCTCGGTCGAGTCAACACCAGCACCGTGTCAGGAAAACGCTGTGAGCATCAGAGCTGAGTCGATGTCTCTCTCTCTCTCTCACACACACACCTACCTTCGTTTAAGGGCAGTGTTCATGCCGGCCACATATACCAGTTAAATGTACTCATTTGCAGCTAAGCGGCAGAGCTGAAGCTAACTGAGGCTACGTAGCTGCGTGAATGACAGCTGCCAAGCTGGTTTTGTGAATGTATCCAATATCGGACGAAGCTCCTTTAACGCGGTTTTGTTCTGATCAAACTATGAGAGCATTGGGTGTTTGGTTCAGGGATGAAGCCAGCTCATGGTAAGTCCTGGCAGATCAGAGTCAGGGCTGATACTTCATGCAGGCTCAGGGAAGGGAAGCAGTCTTCAAACAACGGTGCTGTGCTTTGACCAGCTTAGGTCCAACCTATTTATGTTGTTTGCAAAATGTTGTCAGACACTAGTTACTTACAAATGCTAAAAGTGATTGTTGCGTACCAGCAGCAGCTCAAGTTGTCTCTCAATGTGGTGCAGGTTCAGGAGAACTCACCTGGACACCGTGCAGGACTGGAGCCTTTCTTTGACTTTATTGTCTCCATCAATAACACCAGGCTGGTAAGGAAAACCAGAAACCCTGTTTAACATGGTCCAATAAAAGTAACGAGGGAGACCGTATTTCACGATTGCCTCTCTTTCTTTTTCTATAGAACAAGGATAATGACACCCTGAAGGACTTGCTGAAAGCCAGTGTAGAGAAACCCGTTAAGATGCTGGTTTACTCCTCCAAGACTCTGGAGCTTCGGGAGTCCACTGTCACACCCAGCAACCTGTGGGGAGGGCAGGGCTTGCTTGGTGTTTCCATTCGGTTTTGCAGCTTTGAAGGAGTCAATGAGAATGTTTGGCATGTGCTGGTAGGTAGCCCTCATCCGTGTTTTCCCGTTTTAGGTGATAAAGTGGTATTTTATTCTCTTGTACTCTTTATTGAACAGGAAGTGGAGCCGAATTCCCCAGCAGCCCTTGCTGGCTTGCGGCCGCACACTGACTACATCATTGGAGCTGACACGGTCATGAATGAGGTAGTTTATTGGTGTTTCATTTCCTTGCTCCTATGACCTTTGAGATTATCTGTCTCGTTGTGAATTTGGTCTGTTTACTCCTTCTGTCTGCCTCTCTGTGACTTCATCCTGCAGTCTGAAGACCTTTTCTCTCTGATAGAGAGCCACGAGGGGAAAGGCCTGAAGCTCTATGTGTACAACACAGACACTGACAACTGCAGAGAGGTAGTCATCACCCCTAACAGTGCCTGGGGAGGAGAGGGCAGGTAATACCCTACACACTTATTTAGACTTTCATATGTAAGATGATGCTAATCCTGTGTTGCTGTACTGTCATTTAAGTGCCTACAATGAGGCTTTCATATCTGTTTTTTATGGATAATGCAATTTTTTCTTTGTAAGACGACACCCCCATCCTAAAGCTTTGATCTGCCAGTTGATTCTGTACCCAATGGAAACAGTTAAAAATTAACACGGCAGCATAATTATCATCAAATATGTAAGACCTTGCAGTAAATCAAAGTTCATTAACAGGCTAATCTAAAATGCATTCCATTGAAAATTGTTGTTCCATTGTTAGTTTGAGTCTGAGTTAATCTATCTCTTACCAGCCTTGGATGCGGGATTGGCTATGGATACCTACACCGGATCCCCACCCGGCCATTTGAGGAGGGGAAGAAAATCAGTTTCCCTGGGAATAATCCCGGTGAACCTGTTAGTCCACTGAAGGATGGATTCACTGAGGTCAGACCACAGATTGATTCCATATTACTGGTTGAACTTTGTCATGGCTCTATTCCAGTTCTCTAGTCACATTTGAGACAGGTTGAAGGCAAAGCTCTGAAATATGAATGCTATGTATGAAAATCTGAAAATCAGCATTTGTGTTAGAAGTAGCACTAAAATTTTATCCTGGAGTTGGCTTTGTGTCCCAGGAAGTCTGGCTTCCTCTACTTTGAGTCGGCGAAAACTTTAACCATCAGCATGCAGAGAGTATGGATGACATTGAAAAGATTTAAGTTCTGAGACATGCAGCCTAAAATTTTTTTCACACTTTATAAAAAGCAGACATCCTCATTATGTATGCAGCAAAGCAGACAGGAAGGACAGTGAGCAATGTTACTCATTAGAGTTAATTGCTTGTTAGGAAGAATGTGACCTTATCTGACAGCAGCATCTTTTTCTCTGCCCCCTGCTTCATGTTCTCTCTCTTGACTCCTTCAGGTCCAGCTTTCAGCAGTGAGCCCTCCTCCCAGTGCACCAGCTGTCTCCACAGGCCTGGAGAATTCACTGTCCAGCCTGTCGATCAGCACAGCCCCGCCCACCATGCCCAGTGAGCTGCAGACAGGTTTGTCACTCAGCTCATTAAATGGAAATGATATGTGTGATTGGGGGAAAAACAGCATCACGCACATTATACGTCCGCTCCTTATTATCTAATGTGATGCTGCGTTCTTCCTTCTCTGCTAGGTTTGCCCACAGTCCCCCTGCTTCCCTCTGCCACTAGCCCATCCCTCAGTCCCCTCACTCCATTGAATCCCACCTCCACCAACTTCAACCCTGCCACCACGCTACCAGGTGGGTGATTTCTCGAACGTTCAAAGCAAACCTCATCTGACTAAGTCACTGAGCTTTGATCTCCGCTATTGGGAAAAGCATTAGAGCTGTCTCTATAAGTTTATGAGAGCGTTTACATCTCTGCAGAATGAAGAGAAAGGTCAGCCTCGCCTTTGTTAGTCATCATCAAGTCTTACTTTGTGTACATAGTCTAGGGGTACAAAAAAAATGTTAAGCTTAAACTTTCAGAGCAGTAACAAACTCATTTAGCACAGTCAGTGTGCTCCTATTATTCATCACCAATTGTTCACGTTTTCTCTATTGTCAGCATGTGTATTACCTCTCGCCATTACCTGTCAGTTGTCTCGAACATTAATACGTTGTGTTTTGTGTGTAGGTCTGATGCCACTCCTTCCTAACCTCAACCTGCCGCTCCCAGACCTCAGTGCCGTGCCCCTAGTAGGCACCAGTACTTTACCACCACTAACAGGCACGACAGGTAAACAAAGTGTTGTAATCACTGTACACGGTACCAGCAGCTCCCACATTAATGGATTGTAACAAGTAGACATTTTTTTTGTCAACGCTTTGGAATACTGCTTTTGGATACAACATTTTTGAATGTAATTGTGACAGAAACATTTTCCCATAATGCACTGCATGTGAGAAATTAGCTTTTTCCACCATACACTGGGAATAAAAACATAAAGTATACACAATATGAACATAGTCTCATGTTAGATAGATTGTATATTCTGCATATATATTCATCATGCTAAAGTACCGGCCTCATGTGAGCATAATGTCTGTCTTCTCTCTCCATCAGTCCCACCTCTCGCCCCTCTCCCGCCTCTCAACTTGCCAGGTCTGGCCCCTTTCCCCCCTCTACCCACTGTGCTTCCCTCCCAGCTCCCTCCTCTCCTGCATCAGGGAGTGGCCCCTCTCTTACCCACGTCAACTGCCCCCCCTCCCACCTCGGTCACAGTCACAGCAGCACCCGCCGCTGACTCTACAGCGACCACGGAAGCCGCCTCCACGAACGTGTCGGAAGCACCAGCCCCTACGGAACCATCACTAACATCGTCGTAACCTGGGAAACAAGATCCTGCTTGCCATTAAACCAAAACACACACCCGGTTTCTCTCTTTTTCCCCAGTCTGTCTATTCTGTGTTTTTCTATTTATTTGGCCAAGAGGGACAAGCAGACAGATGCACCAGTTCAGACATGGAGGTCGGTTTGCTCCAATTCTGCGTGAGGAAGCTTGTGTGGAGCAATAAAGGATGGATGGATGGATATGAAGAATGGAGGACAGATGTAGACTGGTCCTACCAACATGTCTTTATTACCAGATTGTCACAGAGCTACTGTAAGAGGAGGATGAGGTCTACTCGTCCGCCTGTAGTTTCTTTTGCACTTCTGCAGTTACATTAAGGCAAATAACTATTTTAGTATTTTCCCTTTGATCTGGCAACCTTCCCTGACTGTTATCTTTATATAAACAGCATATGTTAAAGAGTCTGGATGTGAAATCGAATAGAATATTGATTGAATTACGACCTACATCATGACTCCCATGTAAATTAACAGAATAACAACCACCACCACCACAGATGTGAAACTGGAAGTTAACCAATCAGCTCACAGTCCAGTCCACAAGTTATTCACATGGTTTGATACGAAACGCAGGCTAACACAGGAAAGGAGCCTGTACTGCTGTAATTTCAGTTTATCATGTTACAGATTTAGGTCTAATCATCCAGCTCTAACATTTAACCCTTTTAACATTAGTTTATCAGAGTCCCCTGACCAATAGATTAACTTGATTGATATTAATTTTTGTTCGTATTTCTGAGTGTTTCCACCCAATGAATGAATCTGCATTATTTTGCACCACATTTGTGTTGAAATTATTAGTCTGTCCCTTTTGTATGTCTCTACGTATACACAATTCTTCAGTCTCTACCACAGAGAGACAGTAACAACCCGACGGCCATGCCAGAGGACAATAAGATTCACAGTTACAAGTGCTACTGAGTAGAGTGTGTTTGCTGTCGAGTGATTTATTAGTAGGGTGAAGTGTGTGTTGAGGTTCAACAAACAGCTCGTCTCCTCCTGGCATGGCCCAAACGAATTGGTGAGCAGAGCTACAGTGATGCATAACTGCCACAAGGTGTCGCTGTAACGGAAAACATCTGCAGTATGCACGGTGAAAGCAATAAAGCCAAATAAATTTTACTTAACGCCTCTGTGTTTCTTCGTACGAAGTCTGATATTTTTTGCTTTCTTGGATGGTCGCAGCCATACTTTAAATAAACGAAAGAACAGAATGGTAAAGTAGTAATAAGCACAGGGAAACTCCTCAATGTCCAATCCTTAAGATCAGAGTGAGATTGATGCAGGTTTGTTCAAAAATGCAAAAACCAAAAGAAACCAACACCTGCAACATTTAGGTTCAACGTGAGCAGACCATGTGAGAGGAACAATATAAAAAAAACAAATAAAACAAACAAAAAAAAAAATCAAATCCATCCACATAAACCAATTTCACAAACATGTAAAACACATGACTGAAGTCTGCTCCTCTAAGTGATGATGTCTCCAGTCAGAGATTAATGGATGGAAGTGAATTAGTCTTAAAATCCAGTTAGTTGCACCTTATTGTCAGATTTAACCACAGCTTGGTGTAAATGGACTTTTCTAGTCTTATTGATGCTTCAGAGTCTGAACATTATAAATTAGTCTTTTTTTCCAGCAGCTCTCACTCTGGTGTCCTGGACGTACATCATGACAGATGGTCCATATTGAGAATGTGAATATTTCAGTGTCCTCAGACAGAAATCACTTTCCCCCTTCTCCTTCTGGTGTTAAACTGCTGCTGGTGATGTTGTGTAACTCTCTGCAGGAAATATTGGTCACACTGCAGGAATTAAGACTTGCAAGGCAATTTTTATTGCATATGGATGACATGGCCTAGCGTTGGACCCCTACCACTAATCTGATGTGACATAAAGCTTACTAATGGCTGCGCTCACGTGTCTACACGGGGTTCTTCATTAATCATGGCGTATATACACTTGCTGCTCACAGCCATCTCCATTGTTGTTTTGTAGGTAGGGACTACCACTGGGTTTGGGCATTGCTCATCTAACAGCTCACATATGCAAAATAAATTAAGACTTTTAGAGCAGACGAGAGCATGGAGGAAAGATGAGACACCCACAACTTACTCTTAACCACTCCCACTTGTCTTTTATCTGATTTCTTGTCCAAAAACATTTCCCTTTCTTCGCCACGGGTCTGATCCGAGTCAAGCCCAGGTAGCCTGCATTTAAGAAGAGCTTAAAATGCCACAACATACAGGTAAGTGTTTTATTTACAGGACGACAACATTTGGATATATCCACTCGATTTCTAGCTGCAGTAAAAAAAACATGCTGCAACACAGGCCAACCTGGAGCGCGCCCACTTCTACTGACATGAACAGGTGCGACCGTTCCTCACTACACAGCATACTGGGATTTTGCTCCATATAATGTCTGTTGGACTCTTACATGAAAATAATCAACAAAAATAAGAACCCACATGGACATTTGATGTTTGGTGGCAGGATAACGTGGTGCATCCCTTGGAACAGCACAGCGTGTGTCCGTTTTAGAAAGAGGCTCTGGAGAGTTTCCTCTTAACGCAGTTCAAGTATGAACATATGCAAGGCGAAAACCATTCACACAGCACAAACTAAAAGCGACATTTATAGCAGCAAACTGAGAACAGCTTTCAGGGGGAAACACAAATAAAGTGAGCAAAGTGAAACCCTGGGCAGCAAGGATAAGCCTCATTATTATATATCTGCTAGTGAGTAATGTCTCCTGCACATGAAATGTACACCCAAGTCTTTGCAATACACTGACGGCTGATCCAGCCCCTCTGCTTAGTCCAGCTCTTTTCAGGCAGGTTGATGAGGACATCTATGATAACATGAACTGTAATACTCGGCCCTTTGAAACATTTTGACTCTTGCCTCAACAGCCAAAAAAAAAAAAAAAAAAAATTGATTAAGACACATTCACACATCCGTTTTCTTTAGATCTGAACTGCTTTGCAACACAATGAAAACGCAAACGGAGGATGTGACCACAGGGAATTCCAAGGAAGAGCCCAGGCTTTAAGTACTTCATGCCAAATCTGTGAGACCAGATGACCAGGATCTGAATCTGAAGTGCAAATTAACCCCAGAAATATAGTCTGGAACAATTTTTTTTTCTTTCTTTGTCAAGTCCTATCTAGGTTACATCAGTTTAAAGTTGAGCCCTGTTATGTGCCCAGGGGCTACAAGGGGAAACTCAATGAGATGTAACCTTTGTAATGTGCCTCAGCTCCACAGATCGCACAGTTAGACAGGTACTCTATATGTGAAGACAGACACTCCCCTGCACCACACCATCGTCATCTGCTGCCCGCTGCAGCCCTTCCTTATTAAGCAACACGGCTGCATCAATGGCTTAGCATTACAATTCTCAGCCATTTTGTGAGGTGTACTGAGATGTTTGTGTGTGTAGTGCTGAGAGAGGTGGAAGTGGTCAGGACAAGTAAGAGCTCCTATAGCTGTTGAAGTGTGTCCTCGGGATTATTTCATAAAGTCCATGAACAAATCCACTGGTTTCATGTTGTGTTGAGCCGTTCCTCTGCCTCTCTCTTTCAATTTCCCTTCTATTTTCATTTTGGTCTTTCATTATTTCCCTCCCTCTCGTCTCACACAGTCGAGTTCAAGGACACAGCACTGTAAAACGTATGCAACGAGTGTGCCCCCCCCCTCCACCTCTTCTCTCACTTCCATTTTTCGGTTTAATTCTGCTGTGCTGCTAATTTATCCATTTTGGGAACAGCTCAGGAGAAACAAAAACAAAAAAAAGCTCCACGTCCATTTTCCTTCAAATCCATCAATCTTGCCTTGGGATTGGCCAGAGGGCATTGTCAGTCATGTGGAAGAAGCCAGTCAGTAGGTGGGGAGAGATGAAGCGGAAGGCTGCAGGGAGCCGGAGGAGTTTGAGCGTCTCATGTGAGGGAGGAGGTAGGTGTCCGAGCACAGCTGGTGAACGTCAAACCTGTCCTCCTTACGATACGCCAGACAGCGCCGGATGAACGCCTGCAGAGCAGATGAAGACATTTTAGAAAATGAGCAGCGAGCTGTGACTGTCTGTGTGTTTAATTGAAGTAAATACAGTCGAGAATTCAGCTTGTGCTTTTTGCCTATTTGGCACTGACCAGATTCAGTTCCTTGTCAGTTACACATCAGAGGGGATTCAGAAGTTGAACACGTGTCAACGTGTCACCTTGACAAACTTTCTGACATTAATACTTTGTTTATAGTGTGTATGTGCATTTCAATAATGCAACAACAATTCCAACTTACATGACTCAACTTATTTATGCCTATGTCAGATAAAGCAATGATAAATACCCAAAGAGGACAGACTATTATTCCGGACTAACGGGACAATGCTGCAAATCAGTTGATGCAAAGAAGAACTATAGTGTTTCTTGGATGCGATTCACTGGGCCCAGAAATAGACATCCCATGTGTTTTTTGGTAGAGCTTAAGAGAAAATGCTCACCTCAGTCATTTTGCCTGTTATGACAATACTTAGGATCATGAGGAGGTTTTGTCCATGCTGAACTAGCTCATTCATGGATTCAGTAACACATAGAACCACATTAGGAAGAGCATTCACAGAGACCTTAAAGCCAAACAAAGTAAATTTGTCAGACTTGAAGGCATCATTCACACTGGACTCATGTATGCTGTTGCTATCTGTACTGTGCTCATTGTGCCTATTGTAGTCATATTTTCTGATTTACAGTGGTGTTTCAGTCTGTAAAGCAAAGTTTCCACTGCACTTAATACTAATTTTTTGAGTCTGGATTAATAAAGAGAGAAGGCAGATGATGAATAAAGTAAAACCAACATAATGGCCCTTCTGTTGTTGGTTTATGTGTGTTTGTGTTACCTTGGCCTCTGTGCTGGCCTGTGGTTTAGCAGGGAACTGAACTTCTGTGGCTTTGAGGATCGTGTTTTCCTGGAGAATGTCCTGTTGAGACTGGTTGTGACCAAACGGCTGGAGAAAACAAGAGACATTAAAATGAGTCTGATGTCTTTTTCATCGCTTAAACTATTAAACCCCTACAGCTGTTTCATGGACACTGAACTCAATACCAATGAAACACAGAACTAATAACTACAAATCTTTTCCTCCCCATTTAAAAATAATGCCCCTACAGATTAACATCAGTGGGGTGGGAACACAGACTGTTAAAATCCACATGCATCTGTGTTAATCTTAATTTTCTGCTGACTGTTCAGCTCATTTGCTCATTCCAGAGTGTCACAGTTTTTGTTTCGGTGCTGTACCTTGCGTCCATAGAGGCATTGGAAGAAGATAACTCCCACAGACCAGACATCAACCTTGTTGGAAATTTTGGGCGGCTCCTTTCCCACTACGAAACACTCTGGAGGGAGATACCTTGAAAAACATGCACAGAACACAATCAGTGTTGATCAGTGTAGCACAAGGGTTCAACCGGATTTTCTTGCCAATTATCTTTTTCATTATATCTATCTATATATATATATATATATATATATATATATATATCTCACCATATCTAGAAAAGCAGCAGTCATTTAGTGAACATGATTGTTTTCAGCCATGCGAGTCTAAGGGGTTTATTGGTGTCTCACCAGTAGGTGCCGGCCCCCTGTGAAGTGAGGTCCATTCCGTCCACACCATAGTTGTCATCGTCCATGATCTTTGATAGACCAAAGTCTGTGATTTTGATTTCTCCACATGCAGTGCCATCCACCAATAAAATGTTACCTGTTCAACACACAGGCCATGAGACCCAAGGTAAACAAGCAAAGCACTTACAGTAATTTAAGAGTTTCTAGCCGAAATAGTGTGCACCTACCCTACTTTATATTACTTCAGACTTTATAATAGATTAACCACCTAAGACCTAAGCAAACGATATTCATCTATATACAAAGTGTTGTCTGAAGATATGACCCACCAGGTTTGAGGTCATAGTGGATGATGGGAGGTTTGATCTCGTTGAGGTAGCGCAAGGCGCTGACGATCTGCATGACGATGGAGCGAGCCTCTTTCTCGGACATCAGCTTGTTTTGTTTCAGGTAGAAGTCCAGGTCATTTCCTTCACAGAACTCCAGCACAGTACAGAACCTGGGAGCACAGACACACACAAGGGAGACAAGAGTGAATTACATAACCGGCTGTAAACATTTGCACAGTAGTTCACCAGAAGTTAATTATCAATACAAGGTTGAAACAATTTGATAATTCTGGAGGTAAGCAACTTTACCTTAAGTGCTCCTTTAAAAAATGTCGGTGAGTATGTGTGTGTGTGTGTGTGTGTGTGTGTAAAATCTTGTTTCACATGATGAAAACTTCTTTCTTTAATGAAATAGCAGCATTTCTGTTTTTAATTTGCTATTTGTGTCGATTTGAATAGTTTCCCAACTGTTATGTTTGTGAATATACAACGTTATGCATTTGTTACATAAAACTTACTAATCTGTAAGAAATGTTAGCTTTTTTCCATTTTTACTTTTTGTGGTGGCTTAGGTGTGATTGCAAGCTGTATTTTATTCAACATCATGAGCATTTTATCTCTTAGGGTGGAAAGTTCAGCTTAAACTCCAAAAGGGGCTAAACGAAAATTGCAATATCATTAATTAAATTTATGCAGAAAACATGATCACCATCACAAAAAGGCATAAGCTTTACTACATAGCAAGTATATAGTACACAACAGCATGCTCATATAAATCTAATGTGACACCTGGCATGGCTTAACACAGAGTCTGATTTAGAAATCTAGGTGTTTCCACCTAAGCAAGCTGAGAAGGAGAGGTCAACTTTGGAGGAGGGCTTTAAACCACACAGCCAATTAGAAACAGATACATGTACTTTCTGCGCTGGTGTAAAAAAAACAAAAAACGAAAAAAAAAACATTGATTGGGGGAGCAAGATGTGCCCTTAGCTTGTACCAGCCTGCCATTTAAAAAAAAAAAAAAAAAAAAGCTCTATTGTCAGAACATGCTGATGCTGATTCATACATCTTTCTGTCACGTGTTCTTTACCATTTACTCTGTCCCAATCCGATAACACTCCTGTGATGTTTGCTCTCATTTGCAGCTCCAACGTTGAGCCTCCAGGCAGATAGCAAATTGTGTGTTTTTGTAAAAGTGTTGGAACCTTGCAGAGGCTTGACTCTTACTCGCATGGAATGAGCTGTTAAAAACTATGGTAAAACATTCTTTTTAACCCAGTGCTGTGTTATTGGCATGCTCAGGATATGCCGACCCAGCAGGGCTGCAGCTGGCAGGGGTCAGAGGTGACTCACGTGTCAGTGTCCAGAGAGAAGTAGTCATACAGTTTGACTATTCTGGGATGGTCCAGCTGCTTGTGTATCCGGTACTCCCTGCATGCATGCCTGGAAGGAAATAAATATCAGGTAGTGCATGCATTACTGCAGAAAAAAAATGTGTTTTTGTTTATCTAAAGCCACTTACTTGTGGTAGTTCTCCTTTTTCTCCTCTCTCCAGTTCTTGTTGAGCTGGTGGATTTTAACAGCTGCATAACGCTGCTCAAACAGGTCGAAAGCCTGTACAGGACATAGAAACACACACATTATAAAAACCTGAAACTTACACGGGGAGGAGGGAGAATAGGAAACTTAATGCAGCACCACAGACTTTACCTTGTAGACTTCACTGAAGCCGCCCCTGCCCAACAAGTGCAGCAGCAGGTATCTCTCATTCAGGGTAGGATGGTCTTTAAACCTGCGTGCAGAGAAACAGAAATATTTTACACGATCAGGTACCATGAAGACCATATATTCATTGGGAACTAATCTGGAAAATGACATTTTCCATCTTTGAAATAACAGTTTCAAGGACTTTAAAATTTTTTTTATTTGAATATATTTGTTATATATCATCAAAAGATTGACATTTATTATTTACATTACTTCACATTCATTCATTCCACTTGCTCAGGGGACTTACGCTGAGCTGTCCTCATTGTTTATCCTCTTCAGCTCTCTGATGTGGAGGTTCCTCACCCGCTCTAATCGCTCAAGCTCTGCTTGAATCTCAGCTTCCTCCTACACACATCATGAGATGTGTCATTTTACATTTCAGTTCTGCTGATGTTAAAAATATGTGTATGAAGGAATTTCACTTATGTAACTAAACTCACAAAAAAAGACTGTGGTGGCCTTTACAGGCCAAGTGTATCAGCACCTCTGCATCCTTTGTCTTTTATTGTTTTGATGAACATTTTGATCATCCATCACATTGATAGAACTGATTTGTAACACTTCACTGAGCTGGACTGTTTTTCATCTTTCTGCATGATTTCACTAAATGAAATGTTTCTTTGGCATCATATAATCTTTTTGACTGATTGTCCAAGTGAATATTTTCCTACTAACCTTCTTCAGATGTCCCAGGCGAAGCTTGAAGATCTCTTCCTGCTCATGGTACTCAGCAAGGGTCAGTCTGCCAAAAAACATAGACAAAGTCAAAACCTGCAGAGCATGTACAAGCCAACGTGCTGCACATCATTCTCCATACCTTCAAATCCATTTCACCCTCAATCACACTTTGATTCCATCAACTAAAAATAGAGTGAAAGTCTCACACCTTGTGACACCTCCAGACACTTGAGAAATATTATCTTTAATGATTTGTTAGTTAAGGATAACAGTAGTACTGGTTTGACACCAATATTGTGTCTTACACCTATGATTTGGATTATCTTCATGATAGGTTCTGCTTTTTATTAAAAAGTATTGGTAACCAACGGAGGTAACATGAAATACTTTCACTAAAAAAAAAAAATAACAACAATAAAAAAAAGACAAAAACAAATCAACAGGGGTGCCATCATCATTCACATCCTCCACTGACAGTATGAATTTATTTCAGGAAACTCACAGCTGGGGCAAGGAGGGCTTGAGAAAGGGGTCCGAATCGTTGCCATTGACCACCTTTGTTTTGCGCTGCTTGGGTTCAGAAGTGGAAGCAACCGATAAGGAGGGAGATGCAGGATTTGGAGGCTTCCTCTTGGCCAGCAGCTTCCTTTGTCGCTCTATGTCCTCCCTCTGCTGGTTGATACCCTCCTGTTGCCTGCACGCAGTTACAGAAAAAAGAGGAGGAAACAGGGTCATACCAGACAGTCTTTTGTATGTTTTCTTCTAGCTGCTTTTAAAATTCACCTGTGTCATTAGGACATTCCCAACATATTTCTGTCATACATACATCCAATACAAAATATTTATGAAAGGGACCGGATCTACTGGAAATAAAAACAGTGCTTGTGTGGGAAAACTCACTTGATCAGGTTCTGGAATGCATATCCGTCAGTCCACTGCTCGGTGTAGGACGCGCCATGCCTGACAGTGGTGAAGTGGCCGAGACGGAGGCGATCCTGCATGCTCTTCTCACGGCACGACTGCTTCTCCTGGGTGCTCTGATCACAAACCAAGAGACACAAACACGTTATCAGAAATAATTGACACTAGAGCTCAAGGTGTCTCAACAGTAGCAGCTGACGGAAGAGAGAATGTTTCTCCTTTTGCCTCAGAATTGTAACTTGCAAATATTCTAGTGACAAGTCCTCACCTCTTCTTTACATTTCTTCAAAATTATTCTGTGCAGCTTAAAAATGGTGGCTACTTGAACAGAACAGGTGTTGGGAAGGGAAGACACTGAGCTCTACAAACCACAAGAGGGGCTTTCCCTTCAATAATTGTAACACATTAGAGAAGCTAAAACACCAGAAAATGTTGGACCTGATATCAGCAGACTGGAGTGTCTGTGTTTCTGCAGCAACTTTTTTTTTTTTTTTTTTCTAAACATGCTGCATTAATTGATACATTTTCCCTGCTGGTGTCACACAGTGCTGGCTGTTAGTGTGTTTCTCTTTTTAAGCTTTGGTGTGAGGGTGGAGATACAGTGGATATTTAAAAATAAAAAAAAAAAACATACCTTTTCTATCAGCAGTTTCTTGCTCATAGTTATGCATTTATTGAGCCTCTCCTTGTATTTCTCCAGGAGTTTTTGCTGTTCATCGATCTGTCTACGCAGGTCACAGTTAGCCTGCAAAAAAGTGACAGCAGGTAGAGTGTTAGCCCTGGACACGTCCTTACATGTTGTAGTGAAATATAACACCAATAAAACATAAACCGACAGCCTCATATGTATTTAAACACAGGAAATAGATTCAGAACTCACCCTGAGCAGGTCGTCTATCCGACCCTCTTTCTTCTCCAGGTCCAGACTCTTGTTGCTCTCCAGAGCAGCAAGTTTTAACCCTGTTAACTCAGTCTAATAGAAACAGACAAAGGTGCATTAATTTATGTTTTATGTTTGCTTTAAAGTGTGTTTTCTGTGTGCATCATATTACCTGGACAAATTTACTGGAAGAGGCTTTAGCATTGTGTTCCCCAAAACACAGACTCGTAGGAGAGGAGCTATTCTGCCGGATCTACAGACGAGGAGATTTTGTCACAACTCATCTTGACATAGAGAGCAGAGACTCACAAACAACTCATTTGCCATTTAATCATCAGAAATTGTTCAGTGTAAGGTTTTGTCCTGCTTGCCAAACACTCACAATTGAGCCAGGGGCAGAGTGTGAGTTCTGTGGAGAGCGACGGGCTGATGGGAGCCCTCTGACAGGACTGGAACCATTTCCACCCTGGAACTTTGTAGAGAAGTCGAATGAATTGATGTAAGAATCTGGCTCCCTGTGATAACTGTTCTGACATGTCAAAATAACAGTAGTTAGTGGACTACTCACATCAAAGTAATCACTGATCTTGGGTCCACGTGTGGAGGTCTTCCCTGCAAAGAAATTTGAATGCAGATTTAATGCAACTTGGAAAGTAATATGATACATGACACTGATGTTCTCCAGGTATTAGTCATACCTTGACTGCTCTCCGAATAGGTGTCAGCTTTCCTCTTTCTCCCTCTGGACGACTCAGAGTGCTTCTTCTCTGGAGTCTAGAAATCAATATGAAATAGAGGCAGGGGGGAAAAAAGTGTAAATCTGTGTTTAACCTAATAAATCAGGATTCAGTGGTGGTGTTCAGCAGGAAAGAACGGAAGGTAAGAAGTAGTACATACTGAGTAGGCAGGGGAGCTCCCTCTTTTCAAATCAGAGTTCTAGGAAGAGAAGAGAGGCAAAGTTGGAGGTAGTGGGAGGGACAGAAAGACGAGTGGGCCGCACAGAAAAAACAGAATCCTGACAACATGTATCTGTGTCATACACAATTAATATTTAATCTTAGAAATAACAGTCACCTGTGTTTTTGTGTGTGAGTGTGGGTTTTACCTCTGACTCCTTGTCACTGGACGAGCCCAGGCTGCCATAGCTGTGGTTAGAGGACTCATTGGCCAGACCCTGAACACAATGACAACTCAATCAGATACTTGAGTGCAATTAAATACCTCAACGCAGGTGTGTTATGACCTCACAGTGACACACAGCCTAAAAGCAGGGCTCTAGTTTGCCAAATCTGACAGGAATCCAGATTAGTTACTTCAGTTATAGGCGTGTCGCTTCGCCCCTTTCATGGCTTTCCAGGAAAACTTGAATCCTTTAAAGGAAAACACAAAGTTCCACCTGCTTTTCACCAAAAGGAATTTGGGTTTGCTTTTGATTTGTTATGCCCAAAAAGTCCCTGCCCCTGATGCAGCTGACTCTTTGATTGTCTAAAAAATATCACAGTAGAGTTAGTCCCTGGAGTTAGTCACCTCAAGACGGCTTCAACATGTGTACAGCATTCTTACTGGGTTATTGAATTATGTTAGAGCTAGAAGGGAAAGTCCAGTCACTGTCTTTATTCATTAGTCCCAGGTGTTTTTAGTGTGAGGCAGTGACATATATAAAAAATGAGGCTTTTGTTTATCTGTTTGGCTGTTACCTTAGCTCCTCCGCTGGTGCTCCCAGTGCTGCCTACTGTGTTGCCACTGACAGCTCCTGTAAACCTGGCCTCCAGCAGCTCTTGTCTCCTGGGGTCCAAGCTGTGCAGCTCCTCCATGGGGCCTGGCATGAGCAGAGTAGGGTTTCGTTGGTACATTATCACTGTTACTGACAAACAATACAGTAGTAATATAAGGAATCAGAGCAAAAAAAAAAAAAATACTGTTCTAACAAAATGCCTAGAAAGGTATAAAAATGAGCTCTATGAAACAGAGCGGAGGATGGTGTCTGGGGGAGGATTAGAGAAAATTGGAGTGATTAGAGGTTAAAAATAGAAAATGGATTTAACTGTAGGTACAGTAGGTAGCTCTTTAAAAGATGCACTTCCATCCAGTGATGGGAGATGCTTTAGATTCTTCAGATGGGTGACACTGCATTTCTAACTTAGGCAGGAAGGTCGTTCTGCCACTGGGGAGCCAGGAGATTCAAGACTGAGGAAGTCTACTTGTTTGTATGTATCATGGGTAAGGCTGCTACAAAGGCCTCTTTGCACAGCACTAAACTAATCTCTGACATCTAGGCTTCTCTGTACCTCGGAAGCTTTGCTTCAATCACATCTAAGATAAGGACACTGAGTTTTGTCCAAAAGTAAAATTTGACATGGTGCAACGTCAATGAAAAATAGATCATGGTCTTTCAGAAGCTGTCTGTCTAATTTAAATGCAACACATGTGCAACAATCTTCCTTACACTATTGAACCAGGACACAGATTTTAGTTTTATAGGCTATTTAGGTTCAGTGAAAGCTTAGTTTTACATTAAAAGCCCCACACCATATAGTTAGAATTACAGATGACAAGAGTGGGGAAACCGTTGCAGCTGTAAATCAGACCAATCCAAATAAAATGACTCTTATTACAAGCAGCAGCCTAACATATACACTGTCGCCTGACGAGGCCCTGTTCTATGACAACCAGTTTCCAGGGAGAGACAGGCACAGGTCCTCTGCTCCCTGCTGGCTGCTGCTGCTCAAGTGTTTGTTTCCTTATTGGACATTTCCCGGCCGTCATCTTTACATAGCTTCTGGCACAGGGGCAAGCCCTAAAAGGCATAATGGACATTATGAAACAGTTGTGCAGTGAAACAGAGAGCACACAACAAGGCCTTGGAGAGGTTATTTAAGGACAGGGCAGAGAGTGATTTGGGTTAGTTAATCAATATATTTAGAGCAGTATATCACAACAGTATATTGATGTTTTATTGCATCACTGTTAATATAAATGTAAACGATTCCTCGCTGGAGTGACCATAACGCTAGTTTTCGCGTTCACAGACTTACCACCATCGCTGTTTACATGTTGTACACGTATATTATGAGCGATAAGTATATCCTTAGCTGGAAGACTGAGACAAACTGCTGCCACTTAAGATCAATCTTATGTCACATCATATCCAGCTACTCGGCAATAACTGTAAACAGCATCTCCACAGCATGAGGCGAACAATTTGGAAAAACAGACCGTCCAAAACTAGAAAAAGTAAAATAAAACGGGGCCTATTTTCAAGTTCTTAGCAGCAGGGACGTGCATTGCAATGCATTCATGGATGCATGCATTGCCCCGTAGTTAAATATCCAACTTGATGCTGCCGAAAGAGGCGAATGTAACAAACTGCTACAGAAACGCTTATTATCGCATCGACAGCTACGAGCCACATGGAAACATGTAAGCTGATAATACCAGCAACAAAACAACAAGCTAGCGCTGGCGCTGTGCAAACACGATAGCTCGCTGCTACTTAGACTGGCCATCAACTGAACTGACAGCTGACGTTTGGCTTCCAATTCACGGCATCAGTGAACTTGACATCCATTTTTACTTCATCAAACGTTAGCTCGACACGGCCCAAATCACCCACTTCTCCTGCAGAGACCAAAACCTCAAGGGGGGGAAGAGTCGGCCGTGCACTTGGTCGAGCTCATATACCTTCCTTGCTCTTTGCGGTCGCCGTTAAATGTTGTTGAGAAATCGTTGGGGACGAGGAGAGCTGCGACCAAGATGGCGTCGCCTCCAAACTTCCACCACCACTTCCACTGTTACTTTGGACACTCATGAAGCCACTTTGCCGCCGAGAGGAGCCAGCGTACACACTGCCGTTCGTGGAAATCCCAAACTTGCCTCCATCGACACCTGCCGTAGCCTAAAAAGGCCAGTACGCGGGAGCTAGTCCGTTTTTGTTTTTTTGTTTTTTTGCGTTGCTAGACGTCTGGCATGTTGCGACCCGTGCGGGTCCTGCGGAGGAGCGGCTTCTTTAGACACTCGCTGACACGGATCCAGTGTAACCTTTGCATGATGACCGCACCGCGCGCCTGTCAGCATCCAGTTCACGAGCGGAGCTTTGATTCTGGTAGGCGAGGCTATCGCGAGGCTGGCGCGCGCCTAGAAGCACGATGGGGGATGGCATGACACTTGAGCAGACACTGATCTGGGATCGTTTCAGCCTCTCCCTGGCTAGCCGCCGCTCCGCTGCAAAGCACAACTCGCCTCGACCTGAGAGCAGCTTCTTGTTTAGGCGAAAACAACAAACACCCCTAAAAATGGCCGAAAGTTCCTGTCTGCTTAAGGAGGACGAAGGAAAAGAGGAACACAAACACGCACGCGTGCGCACTATATATGCCATCTATACTATACTAGGATGATACAGTATAGTACTACAATAGTGCTGGTGTAGTGGTGCACTACGAAACACTAAACACATATGTATATGTAAATGAATATGTATGTACATAAACATAATGTGTACATAAATTATATATATGTGTGTGATATATATATATATATATATATATATATATATATAATAATTACACTACTGCACAACTGTAAATGTATCATGTACAGTAGTCTACTCTTTGTGTGTGTGTGTGTGTGTGTGTGTGTGGGAGAGAGAGAGAGAATGTGGTAGGTAGGGCTGTGGTCTTGAAATACTGTTTTTCAGTCTTGAAATACAAGTTGCAGGGAGGGGAGTGCAGGTGGGAGGATAGTGATGTGGTCTGGGCTATAGGGTCTTTTGTTCCAAATTTGGTGCAGTGCATCAAAATTCCTTTGCCTTCTTCTAGGGCAGAATACACATTACTCAACATACACACACACACACACACATACACATACAGGGAGAGAGAGAGAGAGAGAGAGAGAGAGGGAGAGGGAGAGCAGGGAGAGGGAGTAGGCCAAACAGTTGAATGTTTGACCTACATTTTACTCTTTCATTCTTCTCCCACTTTAATTTAAATGCAGTAATTTTGTATTAGCATACATTTGCTGAAACCTAGAGTGTACATTGGGACTAAGCGGATGTGTCTCCTCTAGCACTGACAAGATGTTTAACCTCAAATATTTGGAGAGTTAATGCTAATATTAGCATATCATAGAATTTGTTAAGCATTCAGAGTTGCAGGAAGCAGAATGTAAAGACTCTTTTGTCTGTCAGAGCCTTGGTCCACTTGCAGTCAGATTGCATCAGGAACCAGACTGAGGCACAAGCGGTCATACTGCACCTCATATGCACCTGCCCATGGTAACCTGATTTTTTTGGTCACATGGTTTCCATGGTAACAGCAATAGTCTTGACAGGCAATGAGAAGGCTTGTATAAGCAGTCTACGACATCACACTACTATACACACACAGACAGTCTGTGATGTCATTTCAGGTATGAAATTGGAGTTGTGTTAGGAGGGGAGAGGTCACAGGTGCCTGATATTCAAGCAGCAGTCAGAACATTCCAGGAGCATCAAATGTCTGATGGAAAACCATGAGTGTTGGCTGACATTTTGAAAACAAGCTACCAGCTTGTGTATCAAACACACAACTGTG
Source organism: Echeneis naucrates (assembly GCF_900963305.1). Taxonomy (NCBI): domain Eukaryota; kingdom Metazoa; phylum Chordata; class Actinopteri; order Carangiformes; family Echeneidae; genus Echeneis; species Echeneis naucrates. The sequence continues at coordinate 6,091,920 of NC_042527.1, forward strand.
CACACAACAATAATGGTCTTCTGCAACCTAATTACAAGTTTGTATCAAAGTGAAAGAGCTAAAGACAAATATACAATTGTACAGTTTTAGCAAGTAGGTGTAGTCAAATACCTAATGTTTCAGAGATTAAATTCAGAGGTGGAAACAATGTTTTTTACAAATAGGTGCAGTTGTGAAAAGATAAGCTCCTCATTTCTGGCATGGTGCAAAACTAAAATGGGAGCCAGTGGCAAGATGGATATTAGTGCTTATGCAATAAAAATGTGTCTGTTATAGATTTTTAGAATACCATTTTATGTGCTCGTTATGTACAGTTTTACAATATCCTTTCACTCTATGTAATTATTATTGGTGCACATTAGGTAAGTAACTTAAAAGTAAATTAAAGGTCATGAACTGGCGGAATATAATGTAACTGAACATTTTGGAAAAATCCCAAAACCAGGAGATTTACTGAAGGCAAACACTTTCGAAAATAATCGGCGATGTAGAGTAAAAATAATGAACACTGACAGTTGGGATGTTTGCAGGATTTTTTAACTGCTAGACAAAAGAACAGTCAGATTAAAGTGAGAAAACACTGAATTCAATTTGTCAACATTTATTCAGAGTCAAAAGAATCGGGTTTACACAAGCTGACTGCAAGCACTCGTTCATGATCTAACAATAGTTGGCCATCACGTTAACAGAGATCAAACAGGAAACAGCATGTTATAGCATGTTACTTGAAAATAATTTGAATACTATAAATGTGCCTTTATTTTTTACAATTTTGATCCTTTTGTCACTTTGGGCTTCCTCTGCCTTCCCCACAGCAGACAGCTGAAAGAATGACCTGCTGCTAATCACACTGACTACAGCTCTATTCAGTTGTTCATGTGAAACCATGCCTGCATGAACAGAACCAGGAAGAGGCAGGGCTTAGTGGAATGCAGTAATAAATCATGTTATTAATTACACCTGCATGATTTCCGCATAATGTGTCAAATGGCTGCTGTGAAAATCACCTTTGCTCCACTTGACTAATTCCTTTGCTTGCCGTTGGCTGCTGATTCTTACTGAACATTTTACTGGAAGGGAGATAGAGCCACTATGTGAAACAACACATGACAACAATCAACGATTATATATTAACATATTTACATTAATGAGAAAATTCCTTAGAATAGGCATCAATTATACTTGTTCTAAAAATTAGGCAAGAACAGCAGGTTGTCTTTAAGTATTGTGCCCAAAGTTATGAAGTGAAAAATGCTACAAATTTAAAAGGTACACAAAAAAGTTGTTTCCAAGCTAATTGGAAGTGGATGAACTGAATGTTTTCACTTTCAGGTAAAATCACATACACTCCGGTCTCAGGGTTCAACATTAATTTGCCATGTTTTAGACCATAGGCAAATCATAATTCATTAATTAGTTGCAAGTGCATGTGAATAGTGAGCAGAAATAGGTTCAAAAATAACAACGTATGTCACACCTCCTTCTGACACAAGAAACAGCATTATAAATAAAGAATGCCCTCCTGAATTAAAATTTGAGCGGTAATCTGATGTGACGATTTGTACTAAAATATGTCAATATATGTCAATAAACACAATTTATGTCAATAAATGTCTTCAGGGGATAAATGACTGTGTAAAGAAATAAATCTTGATGATAAAATCGTGACGATAAATAACAATAGTACAGTCTTTGTTTTCATTGAAAACTCAGGTAGGTCTGTGGTCTGAAGGCCTGTTTCTGCCTCTCATACATGGTGAAATACGATTTAAGAAGGTCCTCCATTGTGTCAGCCTGAAATAGGAGGAAAAAGTTAAAATCACCTCTTTCGTGGCTTCATTAACACATATGGACACATTGATTTCCAGACATCTACATGAAATAATTCAATAAAATGTAAAAGAAAGGCCTGCCACTCACTTGCAAGGTTTCACAGACAAAGTTGTACCCCTTCACCAGGGTACCAATGGTCATCTGGAAGATGCTGCCTCTGCTGTGGTACTCAGTGATGCGGCTAAATGGGTGCATAACTAGCAGCTCCTGTAAGGTTGAAATAATGGTTAACCTACATCAGGATATAATGATTTGTTACTAATAAAGACAGCCCACAGGAGGATATAATGAAATGAGGTCAAATGTGACAGACTGTACCAGAATAACAGGATGAAACACTAATGTTTACAAGATCGAATGCAAACTGACAAGCAAACTACTATGTGTCATGAAGGGAAATTCATGTCCATACCTTAGTCTTTGGGACTATTAAGCTGACTCCTTGTTTGCTGATGGCAATCAAAACTGGATTTGGGTAGCTAGACTCACATGTTTGCTGCAATGAAATCATAATCAGAATTTGAAAAACTGTTTTCCCACATTGTTGTCGAAGATCTTTGCTTTCACTACCCCCTGAAAACGCACTTTAACTTCAAAGAATGCGCAGCCGAAGGTAGGCCAGCTGGAAATGGCTCTCAGGAAGGCAATTTTGGCCTCCTGCACCGTGATGCCACTCTGCTTTTTGTATGAGGCGATGAGGAGCTGCAAGACAGAGAAAAACACAGAAGAAAAGGACTCACATGTAAGAGAGCTCTCTCCTCACCCGTCTGACATTTTACTATGAAACAAATATTTACATATGCACTTCCACATATTCCTTTACCTTCTTCCACTCTTCACTGGACATGATTTTAATCTTGTCAGCAGGAACCAGCTCCCTCAGCATTCTGGGGATCATGACAAACTGCGACCTGTCTGAATCTATTTTACATCTTAGCAGCAGCCCGCCTAGGTTGATCATGTCCTCTCTGGTGCAATTGTGGTATCCCCGTAAGTATTTGGGACACTCCTATATGGAAGCAGAGCAGAGGATGTGTATGCGTTTTAATATTTCAATACTTGAAAGTTGAATAAAAGTCACTAGCACAATGAAGAGTGCATGGTAGTACGTTGAATGTTGCACCTGTGGAAAATGGAAGGTGAGGTCTGCGACCTGGTCTTTCCCTGGGCTCACATTGAACCAGAGCTTCCTCTTAAAAATCACCAAGTAGGGGACAGTGGAATGGTTGCCTGGCAAACAAAATCTTGATAATTAATAAGGCATTCCACAGACTTAAAACTGAATGTGCACGTATAAAATTACCTTCTTTGGCACGTTTGATTTTCTTAGCAACATATGAAGTCTGCCTTAAATTGTCAAAGAAATATTTCTTCTCATCCAAGCTTGTGACCTACGAATAAAAAAATGATAGTAACAACACTGATATTTTACGCCTTGGATATGACACTTGGTATTTCTGAAAGAGATATTAATGTTACTAGTAAAGGACAGACCAAAATGTAGGACCTAAATGTCTCAACTGTTTCCTGTCATTTTATCTGTGGAAACCAAATGCCTAAAGCTAAATGACAATCCTATTGTCTCTCACATAAAAATGGAATTAAATCTCAGGAGCAGGAATATTACTCAACCTCACCTTGTTTGGTGTTTTCAGGTAGAGACCATATCCTTCAGCTGAGCTCAGTCTGAGGTGAGAGGCAACACTTGAGCACAGATCATTCATTGTCGTCATTGACGTGACCTCAAATATCTGCAACACAGTGGAAGCAAAAATGTAATGCCTAATGAACCCCCACTTATAAAGAAAGTTTAACATTTTGAGAAATTCCTTTTCACTTGTCCAGAAACAGATTGTTGTACTCCCATGTTGATGTGTCCCATGTCATGCCATAGAGCCAGACTAGCTGTTTCCCCCATTTCCACTCTTTACGTTAAACCATCTTAAAAAGTGCTGCCAAAATACTGAATTGGAAAAAAAATGGATCTTGGGATTAAGGTTAGGTTTCGTTTAAAGCCTTTTTCTGCTACTGAGCACAGAAAAGTCATGGTAGTTAATGTCAGAACCATGGTGTTCAGATCAATTGTCAAAGGGCTCAGACAGCAGTAACAGCCTGCAGACTAATGAATGTCGTATTTCAGTGTTATGTCTTACATCATCCGTGTCATTTGGGAAATGGACTTTATGGAAGATCATGGTGCTGTTCTGTTGGATGGCATCCACTTCCACCAGATGGGGAGGAAACTTTCTTGGCTCTTTACTGAGGGTGAAAAGTAAAAAAAAAAATTATACATACAGTTCCTAAATCATTACACATTCCTGATGTTTGTCCGGATTTCAAGATTTGAAATTGAATATTTGAAATTTCAAGGAGACTCTTTCAGACCAAATCCCTTAAAATATTCAGCAGTATTGGAATCACATTTCTTGATGGGGATTAAGTTGCTGCAAAGATTCACACTGAAGTTAAATTTTATTTTCATCCCTTTAAAAAAACTTTGATTGTTAAGTGGTAAGTGATCCCACTCTTACTGTATGAGAATATTTTAACTTCACTGTACACATTAATTGCTGTTACTCATGACTAGAGTTATCCTGGGCTCTGGTTTGAGGGTGAGATAACCAAAGTGATGTCTACTGAAGTCTAGTAACATTATGAGGGTTTTCACAGTGTTAGTGTAGTCCAAGAAAGAGAAACAATAAAATATCCATCCATCCATCCATCCATCTTCTACTGCTTTTCCGTTTCCAGGTTGCAGGGTGCTGGAGCCAATCCCAGCCAACGTTCTGGGCGAGCGGCAGGGTCACCCTGGACAGGTCACCAGTCCATCACCGGGCCAACGGACAGAGACAGACAGAGACCAACAGCCACTCAAACTCGCATTCACACGATTTAGAGTCATCAATTAACCTAAACATGATGTCTTTGGATGGTGAGAGGAAACTCAGAAAGGCCCCAGGCCGGGAACTGAACCTGCGGCCTTCTTATTGTGGAGTGACAGCGCTAACTACTACGCTGCTGTGCTGCTCACAGTAAATTATAATAAATATATTTACAATTTTATATGAGAATTAAACACGATAATGCCATTAAATGAACGTGGACTGGCTCTCTATTAAGTGGCATAAAATAGATAGGTGGATGGATTTACCCATATTAGGTCAGTCCTAATTTTTCCAGACTTCATCCCATGTGTTTGACTGCTAACCAACACCTCATACAGGACACTGCCATGTGGTCTATGAGTTTTCATTTATGTTTGTCCATCCTGACCTGTTCATCCCCTGCAGCCTCTGCAAGCAAACAGCAGCCAGAGGGTCTCTGGGCCGTGACTCCATGAAGTGCTGAGCGTGTCTCATCAAATTCTTACTGGGTGGGAACAAGCCTGAACATAGCCACATGAGCTGCCACCCACGCTCCATGCTCAACCTGAGAGTGAGGGGGGAAAATTCATAAAGGATGGACTATTTTGGTTCTGGGGTTAAATTCTACAGACACACAGATGGAAGAAGCACCTGTTGCTGTTTTTGGTCATCTGTCTCATGATCTGGCAGTAGATCTCATCCTGCAGGGCTTCATGCTGGGTGGCTGGACCAAAGATCTGGTCAGTCAGCTCTATTGGACTGCGAGCATGTTTGATAGGGTAGTCGCCCATGTACTTCAGGATGGGTAGCAGCCAAGAGGTCAAGGACTCACATGAACTGTATTAACTATACTCCGGTCTGTGTCACACAGAACCTTCCTGTCTATCCCATACAGAAAAATTCTATTTGGACTAGGTGGACAAAAACACCATTCCGTTCCTAAATTTGTGAAACGAAGGCAACAGAATGTGTTCGATTCCCTTGGTAAAACCTGGATTTTGTGAGTTTATCTACATAATAATGATAATATAAGGAACAGATGTTAAACAAACATCTGTGACTGTTCCAGTTGAAACAGAAACACATCATTTTCAAAGGATATCAGTGAAGGCATTGCAGGCCAGGGGGCTGAGGTCAGAGTTATGGACCAGACTCTTCATCATTGGCTGCTTCAGTGGTTCTCTGGAACAAGCCCATAGCTTCTCCCTGGTGGCCCCCTTGGGTGCACCATAGCGACCCACATCTTTATTTACAGCCCTGTATTACAAACAAGAGCCACAACATCTTGACTGTTTACAGCCACTTAAATGTTATAATATTTGCATGATGTCTGTTGAAATACACTCAACATCACTGTTTCTTCAATTGCACTACCAAACAATCCCAGTGGCAAGCCGAGGGGAAAATTCTAAATTTCCAAAAATCCCATATCAAAAAGTTAATCATCCCTAAAACATCATTACCTGAAATGTTCAAGTGCAAACTCTTTTAAAGAGAAAGGAGCCATGCTGTCTTCCCTTTGTGGGGCACCTTGTGTGGCTGAAGTTTTCCTTGAGCGTGGACCGAGCAGCTCCTGAGGGGCCAGAGGCAGTTTATCAGTTAAAGGAAGGTCTCATATGGAGCATCATGCATGTGGATGCGCTGCTGCATGGTGCTGCAAACCTTTTTGTTCCGTATAGAGCTAATGTGATGCATTAAATTGATTTAACTGTAACTAATTATTTATTCATATATATATATTGCCTTATCTGTAAACACTAAGAATTCTTGCTTTGATAGGCAATATTTAAATATGATGTGGAAATTATATATAACCTATTTTAACGTTAATAGTATATAGTTCTAAATGAAAGAAGTACCAGCATATCTTCAGGAGGCCTAGTCAGAGTTGGTAGAAACTTCACTGTGTCCGTAGAGACCACACCGCTGCTACTGGTCCGCTGGTTAGTTGCTTTAATCAAGTTCTCCTCATGTGAATATTCCTCATCTTTTTCTACCAGCAGCAGGTCGCCTCGTTTACAAGTTAGGAACACGGGGTCATCTGTGGGAGCAGGGAGAGCCAGAGAGGCACGAGGATATTATGGTGTGTTTTGTTTATATGTTCTTTTCACGGCTTCTCAGATATTAACACAATTTTTTTGATGTTGATTATATCCTTTTTGCAGAGATGCACAAAGAGCCTTTATCCATATGTTCTATACTGTATTTGTTATTGTACCTGGTTTATCGGCGTCCTGCTGAGCCACAGCATACACTGAGCGCAGTCTCAGTCCTTCCAGGTTACTCTCTATGAGTGCAGCCATGTCTGCAGCTTCTGCACACTTCAGGACAAAGTCTCCTTGGACTGTGTCCAAACTCAGTGATTGGGTGTTGGCATGGCTGCCACTAGACAGATATCCAATCGCAGAGTTTTATTTGCATGATTCTTAAAAAAAATAAAAAATCCTCAAACAATTCAATATAATTTCCTATGGAGTGAATTTATAAAAGTACAAAAGGAAAAATCTCCTCATACTGTACCTCATCTTGTTCACATCCTTCACCTCTAAGTAATGGAGCTCAAGCAGTCTTTTTTCTCCTCCATCCATGAAGAAGACGCCACTCCAGTTCACAGCTACAACAAACCTGCTTTTTGGCAAAGGGGGTCCTGTGGACAGATGTGGGAATTACAGTGGTTCAGCGCAGGGTCGTGAGTACTCTGCCACTACATGAGTTGTAACTGTAAATCCAACTTCATGGGAGAATTCTCTACACAAGTGCTCTATGAAAATATGACAAAAAGATGACAAATACATACAGCATTTGACACTCCTAAAATCCGCGAACCATAACTCCAAAGCAACAAAGAAGCAACTTACAAAAGCATGCATTGTGAACTCTTGCATGTAAAAACTCTATGTTGTCTAACCTGAAATCATTGTAACTTCATAAAACTTGGAGAAGTGGATTGGCCATTGCTGTCGGGCACTGTCCACCAGCTCCCCTTTAACACTCTCTGAAGTTTCTCTCCCTTTGGCATAAGGACTCTGCAAAATCAGCATGTGAGATTGACTTCACCCTATTACACAGACAAATCACAAAAAAAATGAGAATACACAGCAGCTCTTTCTGAATCTTTTTTGGTCGTGTACCTGTAAAAATACTGCACTGATGAGTTGGATCCATTTTGTCATAGATTTGCTCTCAATGAGTTGCGTGGTGATGCACTCCTCAACCACCTTCTGGACATTCTCTTTGCTGTATGCAGAGCCAAACCTGATGTAATAGTGCTTCATAGCCAGCTGGACGTATTCATCCTCCTGAGAGTTAAATCAGTGTTAAAATGAATCACTTTATTGTTATTGGTGTCTTGGATTATTATTATTATCACTGAACAACATGCAATAGAACGGGTGCTGCCCAGAACAAGGCATTTATATTGGATCACTCCAATTCTGGTCTCTTTATGATTCTGCGCACAGAAATTATTTATTTTTCCTGCCTAATATGCTGTGCGTTCATTTCAGGGACACTGGGAATGTAAGAATTTAGAGCAATCCAGAATAAGTTACTTTGTCAGCAAAGCAAATGGACATTTCCTGTGATGTGCACATCGCTCACATATTTCTTCCACTTTAGCAAACAGTTGCTTATCAACACAAAAGATAAGGAGCGGTGTTCGTCGGCATTCGTTTGGTGTTATGCTTTTGAGTAGCCCGACAAATGTAAATCTTCCATCTACTTCCATTATAAAAATTTAGATAACTTGTAGGTAGAAGTTAAATGTTCAACCATGCTGACGAGGGAGTGACTAACCTAGTTTTCTGTAGTTTGAAGCTGAGCAGTGAGTTTAAGGTGGGAATGTCATGGCCTGTTCAGTAAAAGCAGCTGCCTACTAACGCTAAAAAAAATAAATAATAATATATATATATATATCTTTTACAGTTATGTATGAGTATATGGCATGAATCGTAAAGCCTAACTGCAGAGCCTCACCTTCTCGCTGATGTATTCTCCTGACTTAATTCCCTTGATGACCTGCTTGTAAATCAGATCTGTGCTGATGGGGTCCGCAGAGCAGTCATGCCAGGGTGTGAACAGTTCCTTTCTGATAGAGAGACTCCAGGGGGCGTCCTTTTGCTCTTTGCCCTGTCGCTTCATCTCCTGCTCACACTGAGATACTGCATCCAACACATGCTTCTCACAGCTGCCCAAGGACCACATCTGGAGATGAAAGACCATTAAGATTTGAATAAATGTAGTTCTCTCCAGTATTCAGAGTCAAAATTTGTCAGTGGTTAAGCAGCATTTACAGATTTTTATTTTGTTATAGTCGACCTTATCAAAGAGGCTGATGTACAGGGAGAACCCATAAGTGTCTTTGAGAGCTGCCCTTTCAGCCACAGTTTGACAGACTTCAGCAGACGTGGAAGCTGACTCCAGATGTAAACCGATGGCACGACCATCCATTAGAGTCACAGACACATCTATGGGTTTCCTCGTCTTGGCAGCCTGTCAGAGGAGAGAAGGAAGATGATACGGGATTGAGATCGACAAAACAACCCAATAAGCAAGGGATTCTGTCACACCACTTGCAAATCAGACTCAATGATCGAGGAAACTGTAACTGCTAAGCAGAGAAAATATTGGGAAAAAGTCACTGGAAAAATACAAGATTTAGTTGTTTTCACCTGTAGCTCAATCCAACAGGGCAGCTCCTTTCTTTCTCCATTGGCTATTGTTCGATGCAGGCGCTCAGCACAATATCTTCCATAACCATATGGTCCATTGTGTAAAAAACTCTCCAAATACTGTTGAACAGAATATAAAAGAGGTGAGCATGGCCATTCTTAGCCATGCCACACTTTATTAATTTGACTATAACAGTGCACCAAGACCTTCTGGGTGAAGTAACAGTGTTCATCATAATTTTCTTGATTAGACAATCAATCATCGACATTGTGTAGCAACCTTCAGTTTCATTAGCTGTTCCAGACTGACCTGCATGAATCGGTCTGTGGGAAGGAAGATCCCGAGACAGACGGAAAGGAGGGTCCAGCCTTGGATACGACTCCACCTGTTATTGTTGTTCACCAGCTGTTTACAGACCTGGCAGTAAATCTCATCCCTAATAAGAACCGCGGTAAATATAACAGAAATGGCAGAAGAAGAACTGCATGAGTCTAACAAGATTTATAAAGAGCATAGTTAAGTGGTTGAGGGTAATGACAGCTGAATGGATGCTTGATACAGTCTCCACTGTACACAAGCAAGCGCATCAATGTTTGTTTTTCTTATGCGAATGATTCCTCCAATCTAACCTTATGTCTCGTCTTGACAGAGCGTATCCAATGATAATGTGCAGCTTTTCCAGGGATGAAAGTGGCCGATCCAGTGTCGGACCTTCCCCGATCAAAACGCTCTCATCTTCTGTCATGTCCTCTGACTGGTTAAGATGAAACCAATGAGAAGAATTAGAGTGCACATGCAGGTTGAATATTAAATATCGTAGCAGCATTAGTACTGACTTCCTCAGGGATCGCAGAGGCTCTTCGGTGTCTGCCCCCAAGCTTCTTCTTGTTCTTCCTCAGTATTTTCTATTCAGAAATATGTTGATTAGAGGGAAGAGCCATGACTCGTGACTTTCAAGCCTTCTGTATCAGCAGAGAAGCTTTTTGCAATAAAACTAGGTCAATGTTTCTGATTTTCAAAAATCCACATGCTGTATCCGCGGTTGTCCACAGACAGCTTTCATTATTATTATGATTATAATAATAATCATAATAATAATAATTGTACTCTGGATGGTTTCTACCAGGTAGACTCAAGCATGTTTGACATTTTAAAATTTTCTCCCATTGTTCAGGAGCTATGTCAGAAGTATCAAGCAGTTTTTATTCGTTTTTAATGAATAGAGTAAAAATGCAACTACTACAGTCTACTGATATTTTAGCATTGGTATCATACATCAAAACTCAGGTACTTCAAATATTCAGTACAGATTATTTAGTATAACATCTATTGTTAACAAAAAGTTGCCATATGAGTGTAATTCTTTGTTTTAACATGTAATATTCTTATACTTTACCTGGTCAAGTCCCACCAGATTGCTTAGCTTCCTGCCCTGTCTGTGTGGCAGATGGCATGAGATGGCTGGATGCTCCTGAGAATTTGGTTCTGGTATGTCCTCCATGAAGCGCAGAATAATCCACCATACTGTCAGACATGTCTGGAGGAGAATGAGTGTAGAATGGGTTTTTGAGGAGACAATGAGAGGAAGGCTGCGCCTCTTTAATCTCTGTCCTCTTACCAGTGCGTCACCCTCATCGTCGTGCTGAAGAAGAGGCTGCTTAAGTCTCTGGGTGATGTGCGTGTGAGTAGCATTGCCCTGGAAGTGAATGACGCTGAACTTGTGGAAAGAAAAGTCGGACTCATCATCGAACTTGTCATAATCTTCTTCCAGTGATGGGGAAGAGGTGTTTGATGTTGGAGTGCTGATTTCAAAATCTGACCCAGAGGTCTCAAATGAAGTTTCTTCTTTTGGCTCTGAATTGTTCCGTCTCTGCTTTACGGTTACAAAGGAGATCAGAGGTTTGTTGAGTTTATCTCAAATCTAAGACTTCTCCATGTTAATTTGGTATATTATATAACATGATTAACAGATAAACCCAAATCATCTGCTTTTGATGCATTTTTGTTCCACCTTTTCAACAGGAGGTGAGGGCTGCAGATTAACTGAGTACTCTGAATCCTGTTCAGTGACCGGTTCCGTCTTTGATTCGGTCTCTAACACTGGCACCGGCTCCTCATCTGAGTGGCTGATAAGTCTTTCCAGTCCCCGCTGAAGTGCCAAGGCTATTTCATCCCGGTTCTCTTTCTTCAGACGTAAAGCGATGGTCTGCTAAGGATTTGTGATGAGAGAGAAAGCCGGGGAACAAAGTGTTCATATTCAGGGCACACCTATCTGCTGACATTCATCATTTCGTAGTATTTCAAGTTTCGAGACATTTAGCACTCACATCATTCATCATCCTCTGAGCTGCTCTTCTGGCCAGGAGTCCTCTGGTGTAAGTCTGCAGTAATATGACGGCCTCTCTCTTTTGCTTCCAGCATTTTCTCGCCTGGTAGCCTCGGACCTGCAGTTAATAAGCACTTGTTAATTGCCATTATTGACCTTTGTAAGACGCAAATAGACCATAAAAGATTTGATTTTAACTTGAACCCTTGTGTTGTTTTCGTGTCAAAAATGACCCGAGACCAAGTTCAACAGCACAGAAAATGCCCAAATATTTTTAATTTTCATCTTGAAACTTTATGACTTTTTTCCTCCAGTGACCCAAACGTTAGAAAAAGACATTACCTTTGTTCATATTTCCATGACAGCTGTACACAAAAAGGGGACAAAGCTATACAACCATTTACACACCACAAAAAACAAAAGCATGCAGGCACACACACACACAATGAGAAGTTCAGCTTATGTGTGCTACTGGCTGAACTTAGACAAGCTACTAATGAGGAATGATATTGAGTGCCGAGGCACCCAAGAGGAGGAGGTGACAATTCGGCCCCTCAGAGAAGGACCACAAAACAAGCACTAAGTGCTATAAATGTCATGAGTCATCTGCACGGACCATACTGTCCATCCTGTGCCAAGTAAAACAGACTGATTTGTGTTCTTTACGTTTTTTTTAATCTTATTTTCTTCTTATGTATTGTTGCTGTTTGTACGCTTTGTGGGTGGAGGACTGCTTAAGAAACAAGAAAAGCATTTTGCCGTTTTTTAGTATCACTGTGTTGCCAAAAAAGTTATTGTTCACCTTCAATAAAATACATTCAAAAGTACTTTCTGCACATTTCTGCTACTTTCTTAGGCCATATAAGTGTCATCTCTTGCTACAAAATTAATGTTTACACCTATGCAGCGCCTTTATCAAGAATTGTAATAATTAACCTGTACTTGTTATGACAGGTGAGCCATAATAAAAATTAATGGTGTCCACTGATTAAATGGAGTCTTTCTACAGTGTGAAGAGGCATATTCACAAAGTTTGTGGTGAATGTCAGAATAGATTTGAGACTTAAAACTCAATGACGCTACTGTATTTTAAGGGCTTAGTGAAGGCCTGAGGACACAGGGTGTATGCAGAAAGTGAAGACAGCACGATGATTAAAAACCGCAAAAAAGCGTTTGCATAAAATTTTAAATGTATTTGAAACACATCAACAACATAACAAGATTATACATTTTTCTAAATGTATTCTGTATATAAAAATATAACGTGTCTGTGTGTGTGTGTGTATGTTTGATATGTGTTAAAAAAAAAAAAAGTCTTAAATCTCTTTATATTTGTGTATCTTTCAATATCGCCATTACCTTTTCAGATGTGAGAATTTGAAACGGACGGACAGATTATATTTTGATGCAAGTTGAATTACAGTGTCTACAGTACATGCCTGTGACTGTATGGTGATTGCTGCAGCTCGCTGTCTCAGGAACTGCAGCTGCTGAGCTCGGCCAAGGATCTTTGATGCTAGCCGCTCATAGCCGTGCCTGAGCTAGTTGGAGCAAGAATGGAAACACAGAATAAAGGCATTGGACCGGAGATAAATTGTATATTAGGCAAAAATTAGATCAAACACATGCTCTATGTTTTATGAAACATGATTAATTGTTAGACCTTTCTTTCCTCCCTTGTTTCATTGTAAGCTCTCCATTGCCTCTGCAACACCACAGCTGCTCTCTGCTTCTTCAGAAAAGATTTTCTGGATGGTAGGTAAGGCAAAATATTTGCACTTATCATCAAACTAGTGTCCGTGATTTTGTCAGTTCTCTATTACTTATTTTAACCATCTCCATTTATTCATTAGATTTTTAGAACACATGTGAATACTATAGTCATAAATATTTCTGGTTGATTACAGGTTGCAAATAAATGTAATGCAGTCTACCCATTAAGTCTTTTGATTTTCAGGTGTGGATCATCATCTTTACTCCGTTCAGAAACTGTACCTGTCTTGGTGTCCTAGCATGACCCTCTGGATGACCACAGCCGCCCTGTTTAGTTCTTCTCCCCTCAGACATTCAAGGATGTGGTTGTGAGCATCCTGAAATTGCATGAAAAAGACTAATTACTATTACTCGATTTGTCCAGGAATTCCCTACAATCAGACACTACATTGTTCCAAAACTAGTTCATCCAAGACTCCGCTGTAATGTTGGCAATACTGTGTATTACCGCACAGTGCCTGCGGTTTCTGTTATGTTAATCTGCAGTCATTATCTTGTCTCTTGATAAAAGCTGTGCTAAAACATGGTTGGAATAACACATTGTCAGCACCTTCAGGAAAATCTTGGTCCTGCCTATTTTCCACTTGTCCTTGTCTTTAATCACTGTCTTGCAGATGGCTTCACAGCAGGCAGCAGCTGTCTATTGAGAGAGACAATCAAGTCTTTGTCTTAATTCTAAAGCAAGCAACAACAGTCCAAATTCCTTCAGAGGAATTAGTAATTAAGACAGGAATCTGATGAAACAAGCAGTTAATGTGATGAAGGATCATCAACAGGATTACTATCTGGACTAACAGTTTTGGGGTCACAGACGGTTGTCTTCAGGAGCACCCTGTAGCGCTTCAGGAATTCCTCAAACGTGTGGTGGATTGGGTATCCCAGTTTCCGGATCCGGATGGTGTCCATCATGCCTGAGTATCTCAGCTGACGCACACAGAGCCCTCTGTCAAACACCTAGAGAACAGATTCATACTGTAGTGTAGTCCTGAGTAACATTTCTGTATTCTTCCATCACAGCGACATCGCAATCAAGTAATTTTGTTACGTTTTTTCAGGGCAAGAGATATAATTTAATCCAAGCAGCATGCTAACTTCACAATGCTAACATGCTGACGTGTCCAGCGTGATGCTTTCCATTTCCATCCAAATTTTACATGAGCACAATAAATGCATTTAAGACTGAAATGCCATTCGTTTTGTAAATATTTGACAAACAAACAAAAAAAAACCCCAAAACCCAAAACAAAACGGAATTGGACTTTTAATGCTCTGGCCCAAATAATGACACTTGAATTTTATGTAAGATCCATTCAATAACAGTTGAGAACTCAAAATCACAAATGTGAACCAAATGGTGGCAATAGAGCGAAAGACAGGGGATCATAAAAAAATAATCAGGATTCATCCTCTGGGAACCATCTTCTTTCTTAAATTTTAATGCAATCAATCCAGCTATAAGTGCTGTAGAAAACCTTAGAGGTACAGTCCTAGAAGCAGTAACTGATGGCTAAAGTGATATCTCATAGTTTTGAGATGTGGTCTTAGATAAGAAGATAAATTACCTACGCTTGGTAGACCAAAAAAGAAGCCCTTACAGTTGCTGAACCAACACTGTATTAGAAGGTTATAAATGCAGGAAATTTTCTCATGGCACATTGGTTTATGGCGCATAACAGGAAGAGGTGAGTTTATCCAGTGCAAGGGCAGATGGCGGATCGGAAAATTTCTATTATCATCTTGTAGCAAAGGTGACTGGGGGAGGTATAACCGGTGCAGAGCTATTATTACTGGAAACAAATAAATACATTTTTAATATAATTTGTCATATATTATATATAAGACACTATTGGTCATTTATTGTATAATAGCTCAATGTTACGGTTGTTTTTAAAAGTACGACACACAGCAACAATGTTACTCTGGACATCTATACTGCAGCTGCTGCTCTGGAGTCATTCACCTCAGGCTGCTTGTCATTGTTGGGTTTGAAGCAGCGGATGAAGAAAGGTTCGCAGACCAACAGAGCCTTCATGAGGGAGTCCAGAGATTGGCGAAACTGTCCACTCAGTGTCTGCATTTGTTTACGTTTGTCAATCTGGGCCTGCACGGAAAAGCGAGAGGAAACAACTCGGTGAGGCGATGCTGACCACACTGACACCGATGTTACTGCTGCATGTCCACTCTATCCTGAAGCAGAAGCCAAACAAAGCTGGGATTACATCTTGAAATCTTTTCCTTGAAAGATTAACAAAAAATAAATAAAAAATAAATAAATAAATAAAAGCCAAACAGCTTGTAAAATGACAGCTGGAGATTGTTTTGGTACAGTTGACATCACTTGCCCATTTTCACGATATTTTGCTTGAGAACAGAGAAGTGCTGTGTAGCCGTATCAGACTAAACTGATGAGATCATATGTTTATACCCGCAGAGTGCCCCTGGGTGTCACAATGACCCTCCTGTTGTTGCTAATCTTCCCACCATTGGTTGAAAGCTCGCTCTCAAATATCTGGCGAAGCAGCTTGTTGCTGGACATTTCGACAGTCTTGATTATGTCATAGCTGATGGCATCTCTGTTCTTTTCTAGGAACCCTAAACAAAAAGAGGACAAAATAACTGAGCATCAAACAGCAGAACATTTAGCTCTTCAGACTAACTGCTAATTGTTTGCCTACCTTTTGAGTCATAGCATACAACTCCTGCAAAGTGCCGAATGCCAAAGCTTGAGTCATATTCACTCTTTGAAGCAATGTAGGTCTTGTTACAAGAATGCTGCAGATTCATCTTGTTCAGCATGGTGGTATCTGAGCCCTGTAACCAACCGGAATCAGAGTTAGTGGATGTTTTCCGTAAAAGGATCAAGTAACCACAGTGCGATGGAGTCACCTGTGGAAAATTGGTCTCCTCATCAATCAGAGACAGCAGGCTGCAGGGTTTCTCGACAAGAAGGTCCAGGATGTTCTGGTTATCAATGAAGTCAATGTTGTTCCACACAATGCCCTCCTTCAGGTACTCCTCCTGCTCCTGCTTGAAGATGTGGCCAACAAAGAACTGCTGGAGCTTCTCATTGGCAAAGTTAATGCACAGTTGCTCGAAACTGTAAAAGGACAGGATGATATTTGTTCAGCTTTAAGTCGTTGCTTACTTGTGATGCACTGAGCTTGAGAGATGTTTGAAGGAGCGGCCGCACCTGTTCGTGTAGAAGTTCTCAAAGCCAAAGATGTCGAGCAATCCGATAGACTGGTAAGACTTGGAATTCTTCAGCAGCTTGTTATAAATGACGCTGTTGATTTTCTCGACGATCCACATGAACATCTTGTTGTAGATAGCCTGAGAAACACAGATCACTATTAGTTCAGCATTGTAAGTTTTAACAAGCGAAACTACACCTGGTGGATTTTCTGACATGGCCTGATCACCTCATTGTGTTGGATTATGACACTTCTCATATAATGCATGAGCTAAGGTAAGATAAGATATCCTTTAGTAGGCCGTCAATGGGGAATTTTTTTTAATTTGCATAATACAGCAACCAACATCTACAAGTGAATGTTATTGACATGTACAGCCGTGATACAATAATGAACAAGGGAATATACAAAATATGAATTTACTGTCAGTGGCCTGGTTTTTCTTACCTTGACAAAGGCGTCTCTACAGTTGGCAGCCTGTTCAGAGCTGAGGGGTTTGATCACCCTCTCTCTGTTGGTGAAAAAGGAACGGTTCGTCAAACTCATCCCCAGAGAAGATTTCTTCACCTGCAGAGAGCAAACACCAGAAAACATAAAGTTATTTAATGCTAAAAGAATGAAGCTCAATTGATGGATAAGGGAGACCCACCTCCAAGAGAGATGCCGCATTGCTGAAATGGTCTGAACTGTTGACATCACTGGTTTCCAGGTTATTTTGAGTGGTGGCTGATGGGAACAAAAGGTTGATTGTAACATTGACAATAATATTTACTTTTGTGACAAAATGTCAATCCTAAGAAGTTATTATAATGAGTGCAGCATATTCAATGTACTTGTTATGGTAGAAGTGTAGATATACTGCACAATTGTGGTACTTACGCCTTACTCAGGTAAATGTAAAAACAGCCTCAGATGATTATTAGAACACTTATGATAATAATAATAAATAGTAATACACGTTTCTGTCATTACAGGTTGACATAATGCAAAAAAAAAAAAAAAAAGAAAAAAGCTTTATCTGTAGAAACTAACTCATCCGCACATTCGTGCTGTTCGATCACATTGAAAAGGTGTCAGTAAACTGGTTATAAAGGAACATACAAGTCATGCAGCAACAATTAGAATGATTGATTGGTATTAAGGGACCAAAGTGTGTCAATAAACTATTTCCAGGGCTGTTGACATAAAGCAAGTTGGGTCCCTGGAGTCTGATCTGTTTCAGCCGGCCATGACCTTGTTGTGAGGCTGTATAATTATTGTTTATACTAATTGCATTTTGTATTGTGACTCATCCCTGCGTGTTTATTTTCTTCAATGTATTCAGCCAGAAGTAGAGATTAGAGATATGTAATCATTGTAACAACTTCTGTTTTATCAACAGTTTTTATTGCCACATAAATAAATGAATTGAATAAGTAAACTCTAAAATATGTGCGAACTACATAAAATACAGACACTCACCCTCAAAGCTGACATTTCCCAGGTGTAATATGGCTGCCAGCAGCTTGAAGATTTCCTGGCTCTGGTTTTCAGAGAATGTCAGGACTTTCATGGCTGAGCGGATGCGGCTGCAGTCTTTGGCATCATCCCTGCCTTCGCACACGATGCAGTCACCCTGCCACATACGGGAGGGATAACTTCGATTAGTTACATGCAGTGAGCAGATAATATGTCATCTCTTTGGTTAATATGTCAAAACGATCTGCAGACATTTATTGTAATACCTTGGTTAAGAATTTGTATTCCTCAGCGTCTCCAAGTTGCAGAGTTTTCTTCTCCTCTGCGGTTACTCCTGCCAGCATGCAGTAAAAGATGTGGTAGTTTCTCTCCTCCGATGCCTGAAGGTGTGGAGTATGCATTATCATAAAAACAAGATAATCTGAAAGTATTTTAAAGAAATAATTTTTCTGTCAGATGGGTGGAAGTGAATGGGCAGAAATAACAATGTTTTTCACCAGGCTGTTCTCTCTGCAGGCCGATGGGAGCCTGTCACCCTTGTTAACACCGACCGTTTATTTAGCAAGACCTACTGCAATTTCTGCACTACGCTTTTACAAGTTTACGGTATTGACCTGCCCTGCGGAGAGATAGCAGTTGGCTTTGTTTGGAAAGAGCTGCTTCACCTGATGGCAGACACGAGACTTCTCCAGAAGATACTGCTCCACACGAGCACTCTCAATCAATCCATCCTTATTGAAGAAGATCTCCAAATATTTCCCAAAGCGACTGGAGTTGTCATTACGGATTGTTTTGGCATTTCCAAAAGCTGCAGCACACACAACAGAGAAGCTCAGGCCTACAGTTGGTCTACACACGTGTGTGCCAATTACTGGATTATTGAATAAACCAGTTCATTTGTATCTTATGTGTATAATTGTGTTTACCTTCCAGTATTGGGTTCGACTCCAGGACCTGTTGTTCTATCCCCTGCCCAGAGAGCTTCCTGCCGATGGCTGCCAAGTAATGAAGGATCAGTTTAGTGCTCTCTGTCTTCCCTGCTCCTGACTCCCCACTGAGAAGAAAGAATAATCAATGATTTAGTGGTTGAAAAGTTTTACCCAACAACATTTAATCTCCCCTGGGGCTGCCTGCAGGCAGCAGTTAGGAGCTCGCTGTGACTTTTTCTTTTTCAATGAGTTTTTGGTCCGACCTGATGATGCAGCACTGGTTCTTCCGATGGTGCAACATGTCAGAGTAGCAGGACTCAGCAATGGCAAAGATGTGTGGCGGCAGCTCCCCAAGCTTTCGGCCATGGTACAGCCTCACCTGAAGGCGACACATATAACTGTGTTTTTGAACAAAGACCCAGAGTTTATACTTGCATAATGTTTGTTAATTCCAGCAGGTCTCACCTGGTCAGATGAATATATAGGAAAATCCTGGTAAGGGTTCACTGCAACCAGCACAGAGCCTGTGTAGGTCTACAAGATAAATGTTGATGATAGTAAGTCAGCAATCATTTCCATTAGCTTTATAATACATTGTTTTAAAAAAGAACAAGCCGTGTTTATCCCTTCTGGCATCTGGCCGCGCAATTGATTTTGCTTTGATTCACTCAGGTTAAGACATATTAGACTTTGAGATTTTAGCCACTATCTGTATACTGAAGAGGAGACTAGAATCACAATGTTTGTTTTCCCCAAAGCAGTGGGAAGAAAAAGAATTAATATGACAAAGTCAGTTGACAATGTCCTGTTGGAGCATGAAAGTCAGTGTTTGACCTGAGCAATTTATGGTCTGCTTACAAGCTGTTCCTAGATCTGCCAACTGCATTGTTTGAGCCATACAGTCCAATGATTCAAGATGAAGCACAACACAGCAAAAATGAATAAAAAACAGAGGGGCATGAAAAAAAATATGATTGTTTTTTCCAGTTTAAAATTCTCACCATCATCCACAATATCAGGATCAGTGAGATTTGGGGCTGCACCTGTGCTGGGCAAAGAGGTAAAACAAACACCCCCACACAACTGCCAGGGAGCAGCAGGAGGGTTTAGCTGACACAGGAGTGAGACCATTCAGCTGTATGCGCACAAACTGAGTCTACATGGAAGGAAACCTGATCTGCTGCATCATCACAAGTCTACAGCAACACAACACCTGGATGAGGCAAAGTCTTTTGGGAAACAAGCTGCGAAGAGATGAGACTAAACTGAGCTCTGTGTCCACAGGAAAAAAGCAGCAGAATTTGGTGGAGGATTGCGAGGAAAGACACAATTACACTAAATATCAGCAAGTTCTGGATGCAAAAGTCCTGCAGTCAGTTGTGAGAGTGAAACTGAAAAGAGGTTGGCTTCTAAAGGCTGGACTGTAATTCAAAGCAAACCTCAAAATCCACCTTAAGCTACTTCCAGAATCACACTGCAAGACCGAAGCCTAAAATATTTGAGTTTGAAGAGACTGTCAGCTGCAAAAAAATTGGTTCGCAATGTCCAAAGAGAAGGCCGGACGTCTGTATATGATGTCAAATGTTTTCCCCTTCTCAAATTCAGAAACTAGTGATGAAATATGCAATACATAGGGCATTTTAAGAAAGGCTCATTGCAGCGTGTGTATTACTAATAGTGCCTTACATAGATGATTCCTCGTTGGTGTCGGAGCAGCACGTTTCGGAGGAGGCCGGCCTCGTTCATGTCACCCAGCTTGATCATGTCATCCACACCCTCCACTGATGTAGGGTGCATGATCTTGACTGAGGCTTCCAGCTCCTGGGACAGTGTCTGCTCCTGGGAGAACGTTGAGGTGGGAAATAATGTCACAGTGCATCCCAGGGCTGAAAGGCTTTTAACAACGTGAACAACGTGAACAGTCTCATTCTGCTGTGGATGCTTACCTTCCCCTCATCATCTACCAGGAACCGCTGACCAGCTGGTGTCACTTTGACCCTGGCACCGATGGGTACCCCAACATCAGAGTCCACCCACACCCACTCCCCCTGAAAACACAAAGCACAAAGCAGCCAGTGCAGCATGTGGGATTATGATGGCTTCATTTTTACAATCTACAATATTATTTAATAGTCTACAATATTTCCTTGGACAAAAGATTGCAGGGCGTGGCGACACGATCTTGTTGTACTTACCAGAAGGCTGGTAATAACCTGACCAATATGAATAATACTAAAAAGTAGTACACACTGAAGGACTTGTCTTACCTTTCTCAGCATCACCAATTTTTAGATGACAAACTGCCGAAACAAAGAAATCCATACGATGAGTTAAAATTTGCAATAAATAGAAATATAAATATATAAATAAGAAGAATAAATATTTGTTACCTTATAAATGAAGGTTTTCTCTGCCGTCTAGATATATTTAGATCTATATTTAGATAAAATAGACAAAACAGTTGCCAAACCTTCAAACAGCAATCGTTATTCAGTACACACTCCTGCAGCTTGCTGAGGAGCAACAGTTTTTCTCGACCCCTTCTAGAAACTGTTTCAGAGTGAGGAAGGAGGGGAGGAAACGTGACTTTCCTCCAAGGACTCACCGGTTTTATGGCATTTAGACTTTGAACCAAATGGGGAGAGAAACTGATCGCAAATGTAACAATGAATATCTGTCACGCCATGTAATGTTGATCTGTTTGTCGCGCTGAAATTATGATAATTCCCATATAACTTTACCGTCATAGCTTGTATCTATATCTACAGTATAGATATACAGTGTATATACACACACACATCTGAAATCCAATCCTTACATATGAACAATCATTGACAGTAATGTTTTTCAAAACAAATCTCAGCATTTTTGAACACATCTATGAATATTAAACAACACTTTATATAAATTTCCAATGTCGTCGACTCAACAAACAGCGACTGTTACAATGTGATTATAGGCAGTCTTTGCACCTGAGCTGACAGACAGAGACAGTGTGAAGCATCCCATGGGCTTTTACTGCAATAAAGAAGGAAATGCAAGATTAAGCATTTTTTTGCATTGAAAGAGGATCAGATTTATGGCCTGAGAGACTTAATCATCTGTGTGGACTTAATCACTCAGCTGTGGTCTGTGAAAAAAAACTAACTGAAATATTTACCGTAGGTGGTTAATATTGGTTATGGATCAGTCACTATAATGAAAAATAACCAAACTGCCCTTTTTTCTCCTGCGACTGCTTAAAAGCATGATCTCTGAATTCTGCTCCCTTCAGATTGTGAGTTTTTATCCTGTAGTGACATGAGAAACATCTGGGTAGATTCACTCACCTGGTAATGGCTTGCTTAGCAGCTTGATGCTGGACTGCACTGGAATAAAATCCCAAAGGTGGTGAAGGACTTAAAAAAAAAAAAAAAAAAGTCCTGGTATTCGCTGAGAAATCAACAGTGCCTGTGGTTCATAAAAGTGGCGCCAGCACCCATGATGGAACTCATAATTTGTTACAAACTCTGACACTGGGTTTGTGTCTGATTACCTACAGACAGGCACTGTTAATAATGAGTGCAGACTATCTGTCTATTCAAAGCTATTACTAGGCAGTGCCACAGGGGTCAATAACTAATTTGTGTTCTCTGCCTCATCCTCAGTGTCTCAGCAATCACCATCAATTTATATTGGAATTAAGGGAGGGGACCAAAAAAGAAAGAAAAACTACACCACAATCTGTGTCATTTTGCCAGAAGTATTTATGAGTATTTATTTAACAGAGATAAAAGACAACTGCCTGTTACTGTGCATACTGGTTAAGCAGAGAACAACTGCACTTTGAATATTGACCAGAATGAAAGTTACAGCTAACGGTATACAGAGGTAAATGAGACCCTACTTCTTCTTTTGACTTTGTTCTATTTGTATTTTGAAGAATTGCAATGATTTTCTCCACTATGATAAAATTAAAAAAAAACAAAACAAAACAAAAACACACATTTAGGACAGCACAACTACTTTCTGGTCTAAAAACACGTTGAAAGCTTACATCATGTATTATCAGTCCATGTGAACAGAAATGGCATAAAAGCTGGTAATACTAGAATAGAATAGAATTTTGATATCCAAAAACTGAAGTAGTAGGCTATTTTCAATCACCATGTCACACAAATGAGAATCAGACAACTGAAGAGGCATGCTGACTCAGTTAACGCAAAGGGTGGGTTGGGATCCATTTTTAAAATGTGCAGCTCCAAAATCCTATGTCGACATACTTAAAGTAAGGCTGAAATTCACAGTCAGTATTAATGAGGTCTGTAAGGTACTCGTGCTGCACAAATCAAGTTTAGGAATTAAAAGAAATGTACAAACAAGTTGGAAGCACTTGAGCGAACATTAAGTTAATCAAAGATCTGAAGGCCGCCAAGCATTTCCAACAGCAATTCACACTGAAGTCATCCCCATATTTTGTATTAAAAACAAACAGCTTTACTTGCACACCTCAGTTACATCTGTTTAGATGAGAACAATATGGAGCCATGACACTTTCATTTTAAGAATTTAAATTAAATGAAGTCCCGTTGACACAACTGACAACATATGGAAACACAAAAGAAAACTCCTCCTGTATAAAACACTTTAAATATACTTTGCAATATAAGAAGTCCTGGATGACACATGGCAGGTGTGATTTTGTTCGTATGAAAAATTGTATCATTCTTCCGTGAATCTGATGCAGTCTAACTTGGTCTTACAGTTCTGTCCATGTAGCTCCTTTGTGGCAAATTATAATACAATCACTACAGCCAAACATAAGCCAGTAATTTAAACTGTAGTGAGAGTTTACTGCTGCAAACACCTATGGGTCACCCCTGAGCCTAGAATACCAACACAAATCATTATTAAACTGAAAATAGTTTAAAAAAAATCTGTTTCACACATTAGACTGTGCAAAAAAAAAAACCCAAATCATTAAATTGCATCAAAACTGACCTCATTAGGTCAAAAACTACAGCAAAATAAAATTAATTGCTGTCTTATTTCTTTTACTGTTTTACTGCAAAACTCAATGCTCATTTAGTGTTTATTAACAGTTGTCACCAGGCCTCTTGAGCATTGCGCTGTATTTCATTGGTGCATTGTCGGCTTTGAGCTGCACCTCCACTAAGGTGAAGACTGAAATGACCTGTTGAGAAAACAAAAACAAACGATGAGCATGATCTGCCTGGTCTGAAACATTTTCCAACCGCGCACATAATTACATATCGCAGGAACTCGCTAGTCCAATTCTAACCAAGCAACCCTGCTCATATATTCCCCCATTTCTTTTGCTGCTAATTACTAAATGCAATCAAAGAAATATCTAATGCTAATTCTTACCTACCTCGCCAAGTGAATAACAACATGACAACTATGGCACCGTATATTCTGCTCTTGTATTTGAATGGATGCGCCATAGAGTGTTTTCAGTGGTTCTTGTTCTCACCTGCTCCACTGGAGCACTCTCTGTGTCCTCTGGGGTCCAGACCAGAGTCAGCTCGGATTTCTTCCCCACCTTACGATGGTGAAATGAGTCCAGGGCCATAACAGACTGAAGGTAGAAACAAGCTGTCTCAGATTCAACTGACACACACACTGCTATGACGAACACACAGTTTTGTTGTGCCAACCTTCACATTGTGGACTTTTTCAATCCTTTTATGGGTGAGCTTTTTTGTTAGTAAATAAAAGTGTACTTGTGGAGGATGAATAACTTGTAAACTGAAAGTCAAGAAAATCTCTATATCAGTTACATTAGCTTAAAAACATTTAATTGTACTACAATTTTTTTTTTTTTTTAGTTTGAAGCTAAGGCACAAATTGCTCTCTGTAAATTTAGCTGAGTGCATCAGAGAAACTAAAAATACCTGTATGTACAAATGTATATAAAGAAAGTGTTTTGTGTAAAGGGTCACTGACCTTGCAGTAGATGCGTTTCTGCACTCCATAGCGGAGAACCAGCACATCAAAGGACTGATCCAACACACCCATCACCATGGCCTCAGAGTCCAGGGGGCCACACTCCTGTGCAGAACAGACCAACCATTTCAGGCATCTAGCTGAATTTTCTGAACATTTTTTAATGAGGTCTCAAGTTATAGTGATACACTATCATGGACAGAGCCAAAGCAGAAATTCAGGAATTGGGGGGGGAAAGGGAGTTCGTGTTTATAAAACCACACATCATTAACAATTTATTTATGTTTTGATTGTCAAGGAAAGAATTTGATATGTGCGGGTTTTCTATGTTTTATTTATGTGTTGCTGTTGTTTGGTCACCCACCTTCACAAATACTCCAAAGAAGAGCTCAGAGCTGAGCTCTTGGACTCTCTTCGACACTGTCTTCTTGTCATTACAATGTGATGCCTGTTTTTGGACTTCGTCTGATGACAGTCTTAAGTGAGGCCCACACTCTGTATATAAGCATTGAGTGGACCAACATAAACTTAGCAAAGATGAGCCAAAACACATAAATAATTCACATAGACAGAAGAAGGAAGTGTAGAAACATGTTGCAAAGGACACTAGACAAACAATACATCAACTCAGTTTGAGGTCTGAGACAGCCTTGTGCATTTTAGCATTTCTTTTCTAGAAGAAAGACCAGATATGTTCTGCAACACAAAGCATTGCTTCAAACAACTATTAATTATTTTCATGCATGTGTCCGCAATTTTTTTTTGTGAAGAAGGTACGCACTCAGGGAAGAAGCCAGGAGTCGGTGCACAATGATGTCAGCGTAGCGTCTGATGGGTGATGTGAAATGTGTGTAAAAAGGAACATTAAGGGCGTAGTGCTTGAAAAGCCGCTCGTCCTTCACTGCGCCTGTGCAGAAGTACAATGCCATCTGGCAAACACCAACAACACAGAAAAAAGACAGGAATTAGGTCTATATACTCACACCCTATAGTCTTCACCTTAAACAATGTTAATACATTCAACATTACAGATTAAGGTTGAAAGACTGTGTGTTGGATTTACTGACATCTATTGGTGAGGTTCTAAATTGCACCAGATGAAGACCCTCCTTTTCCAAGTATGGAGGAGAACCTACATTGGCCTTGAGATCACATGAAAACTAGAAGGTCTCTGCCTTGAGGTGCTTGGTTTGTCCGTTCTGGGCTACTTTAGAGAAGATAGCTTGATCCCTATTTAAGAATACAGGGCTTATTCTTAGATAATGAAAAACACAGTTCTTAGCTAAAGCTTATTATACTCTGACAGCACGGATGGTTTCTGTCTATGGAGCCCTCTAAACCCTACACACTGGTGATTTAAAGTTTTTAAATATATATTTTTCTTTTAAGGCCAAGATTTCAAAACATTATGTGACGTTTTGGTACAGCACGGCTGCATAGTGGTTAGTGCTGTCGCCACACAAGAAGAAGGTCGCAGGTTCAGTTCCTGCACCTGGGGCCTTTCTGTGTGGAGTTTGCATGTTCTTAACCTGTCCATGTGGGTTTCGTCCCACCGTCCAAAGACATCATGTTTGTGTTAATTGGTGACTCTAAACTGTCCGTAGGTCTGAGTGTGAGTGGTTGTTGGTCTCTGTCTGTCTCTGTGTGTTGGCCCTGTGATGGACTGGTGACCTGTCCAGGGTGACCCCGCCCTCACCCAGAGTGAGCTGGGATTGGCTCCAGCACACCCGCGACTCACAAACAGAAAAGCGGTAGAAGATGGATGGATGGATGGATATGACATTTTACTCACTTTGAAATTATTATCAGTCTTCAGTAAATACGCATTAAAAGTTGATAAGTGGAACAGGCATTATTATTTGTTCAGTAGTGGCTACTGGTTTCTGACCTGCATGGGTCTTGAGCACATGTGGGTGAGGACTTCTTTTCTGGCACCTGAGTACTCATCATCACCAAGAGTAGTAATAAGACTCTTCTGCATGTTGGAGACAAAAATGTCATCAATACAGTTTCAGTCAACTTTCAAATATTCTATTACAGAACTGTTTTGAATTTCAATTAGAAAAACCGCTCAATCTTAATTTATTCACTTGAAGACAATCATAGATGTCAGTAGAGAAACAACAAAGCCTTAGACTATTCCGATTCAAAACACAAGATATTTTCTAATTGGTTCCAAAAGGCTAGATATTAGTTTGCATCATCATTTTGAGTACTGACATGCAATGCTCCTGCTGAGGACAGGTCAACGTTGATGCCCAACTGGTCACAGAGCTCCTGCAGTTCATCCAACATCTTCGCTTTTGGTGGAGGGTGGCATCTAAGCAGCGCCAGCTCAGGGAATTTGCGGTAGATGTGATGGGCAGTGGCAATGTTGGCCAGAAGCATGAACTCCTCCACCAACCTAGAGAACAGAGTTTAAAGTGACAGTTAAATAATGCCCAGGCGAGGAAAAAAAAACAAAGAAGGGGTGACCTTTGATTACACATCTTCCTTCTCAAATATACATTTATTTTGCAAGTAAAACAGGACAGATGTAGACACAGATGCATCTGGAGTGTTTGTTACTGACTTGTTGCTGTCTCTGTACTGGTAAATGTAACAGCCTTGAGGCATCATTGTCTCTTTGTCAAGGGTGAAGGATAGTTTCATCTGAAACAAAAAAATGTGATGTGTGAACAAAAAATAGTATTAGAAGTCCAACAAACCTAACAGGTTTTATTTCCAAATCTGTTTTAAGATTGTTGAAAGCTTGTTAGGCAGCTCCAATGATTTTGTGAGAATGGGCAAAAACACAAAATTTAGCATGTGTGATTTTTTTTTTTAATACTGAGAGGAAATCTTCCCTTTAACAAGCAGCTAAACAAAGATTACATAATGCCTGAAGTCCAATTTAGTTGAATTTCCTTTTGCTGTAGTTTGTAGCAGCTCAAAAAATAAGTTATTTTAGAGTTTTACTCAAACATTAGAGCAAGCGAGCATGATACCTCTGATATATTTTATGATGCAATGGGCTTTGCTTACAAAAGCCACAGGTAGCACAAAATAGTCAAATACGAGGCATGTAAGACTAACCTGGTCTAATCTGAGAGCTCCCCCTGAGAACCGTTGGGCTCGCAGGTTTTTGGCAATAGAGTGCAGGTTGAGCACAGCCTGGTGGATCTCATCAATTGGGTGCACTGGATCCACAGGTGGCAGCTCCTCAGCTGTGAACATCTTGTCAGGAGCCTCAATCATACTCTGAGCATGATCGTAACTTAACTTCACACAGGAGCGGATCACTGAGCGCCCAAACCACTCATCCAGAATCTGCAGGGTGGAGGTAAACAGGAAAAATACTAAGATTTAGATTCAATTTCCATTGAATCAGCCATCAGACACTACTCTTTAACTCTGAACTTTAAAAGATTGTACCTTCCCCTCAGGTGTAATTTTCCAAATGACAGAAAAAGTGAGTCTGTTTTTGAGAGGGCTAAGACTGCACAGGTCTTCACATAGGAGCCGAGGTAACATGGGAATCACCTAGACAACGAGAAAGCAAGTGTATTGAGTGCCAAGTGAAAACAACAGAAAAATTAACAGTCACATCAGTCAGTAGTTTGTGTATGACAAGATAAAAAAAAAATAAAAAATTAATAAATAGAGCATTCACCTTTTGAACAAGGTAGACACTTGTCGCTCTTCGACTGGCTATGGTATCCAAAGTGTTGTCCTCCTCCACAAAATAACTCACATCAGCAATGTGGACTCCAACTTCGAAGTTCCCTGCATTAAAAATAAGTAATGAAGATTCTATGACCAAAAATTTCTTTCATTATAAGCATCAACCAACTTTAATCGGAAGTCATCATCATCATCATCATCATCATCATCATCACTGAGGGTCAGATGGTAGTTTACCATCTGGAAGCTGTTTACACGACAGGGCATCATCCAGATCTCTGGCAGTGGCAGGGTCGATTGTGAAGATACACTCATTCCTACATGTGATAAAACAGCGCTTTGTGGATCATATGAACACATGGCCTAAATTAAGACTAAATTCACTGCCTTGCTCCCATTGGACAAATCTTGAAATTCGTGGTACTTCCATAAGACTTTATAAATAGTGCACAAATATCCTTTGGCAAATCTGGATCCAGCTAATAAGCATAGAAAAGCAAAACAGTCATACCTCAGGTCTCTCCTCTTACTCATCTCCTCAGGTGGGATGGTCCAAGGCAGGTTTTTGGGGAGGCAGTCCAACACTTCATCTGGGAACTCAGAAAAGTCAACATCATACTCTGTCAGGATTCCCTCAGTCTCCGGCTCAATTTCTCCAGCCTGACCCAGGGTCTTAGAGAGTTGCCTGAAGAAAAAAATTTAGGGACAATCAGGACAATTGTCGGACCAGAGTGACATTGTCACTTATATCACCTATCTATACGCACCCTTCTGCAAAGTTACTGGTGGCTGCCCAATCAGTGATGCGACAGATGAACAAAGTGTTGGCATAGTCACCCGGGCGGGTAGTAAAGTCTTCAGGACAGTCAGACAGAGGAACATTAATCCGTGGGACCCGGTGGTCCACAGGGGAGAACATGGCAAAGGGCTTGTCTGGCAGGAACTTCAGGAAACCTGTTGCAGCTCTTGAGTGTTTCTTCTCAACAATGTACACCACCTGGCAGAAAACACAGAGGATGAGCGATTCAAGTCAGTCAGCACAGAAGCATCAAAACTGTTCCAATAATTTCAGGGACGTTCAAGGGTTTTCTGTGCAAAATTTCATCTTGACCCAATGAAAGTGATGAGAAAAATACACTATGCACAAGAAACACAAGGAGCATTAACTGCTGCCTCACAATTTTATGACAACCACTCAGTCAAGTTTAAATTTACATTCAGCTCACATAGAAGAGTGTGAAGAAATTCAATGAAAATGCATTAAGTACATTTTATCTTAATTAGAGTATCAATTAATATGTTATGTCCAAAAAGGAGTTTTTTTCAGGTCACACTGACCTTGACCTTTGTGCAACAAAATCTTATTAATGTATCCTTGAGTTCAACTGAATGCTATGTCAGATTTTAGATACCAGGTCATCAACACTACTCTGGCCACAGTTGTATAGCTGTAGTTGTTGAAGTTGTTTTTCAGAGTAAAAATAAATGTATTCAGTGTTGAATCTGTCATTTCTTGGAGTCCAGGTGCACAAAAAAATAACAGCTCATGTTGGATAATTAGGTTAATTTAATACATTTACACTGCGGCCCTGATGTACTCTCAAGTCACAGAAGAGAATTCCTGCCTTAGAGTCTTTGCTTTTTATTCTGGGACAAATATAAAAAAAAAACGTAAAATGTAAAAAAAAATATAAAAATGTCAATAGCAAGAATAATTTAAGGGAGACAAAGAATAATACCACGGGAGCTCACTTTAGCAGTCTTTTGCAGTATTTCACCATTGGACCGCACAGTTGACTGGTCTTCCAGATGTCCCTCTGTTTCTATGAGATGAGCAGACAAGTGAACATGGATTAGCTGAGCTATTTTTTGGAAGACCACATGTGTAATGACAAACAGCGTTTACATCACCAATATTATGACTGCAGAATAGTAAATGATTTGCTCATGCAGCTACCACAGTACCTGCATCAGTGAGGGTGGGGTTCCTTAGTTTTGTGATGACTTCATCCAGGTCATTGCACTGGTCCTCAACAATAACATCAGCCCTTGGGGTGTGCTCCCGTTTCTTCTCCAACTTCTTTTGCACCATGTGTTCTTTCTGGGCCTCAGACTCACTGGCACCCTCACAGTCAGTATCTGACCTAACAACCTAAATAGACACAAACATTTTTTTCAACTTTTCATCAGTCACTGCTGATGCGTTTAATTGTATTTTAGCTAAAACATGCTATTTAATTGGTGCTTAAGTTTGAAATACAGAATTTTTTTTACGAAACTGTTACCTTCCACTGTTCCTGAGGTAGCACTTTCACCACCACAATGTCTCCGTTCATTGCTCTGTTACGAGCTACAATTCCATCCAGAAATATATCACGAGTGTCATCCTGCAAACATATAAGATGTCATCGATCTTCTGCCTTTCTGACCTTTGATGCCAACTTTTCAAGATGGATGCTTAAGCCCTGGCTAATACAGTGAAATATCCCATACCTTGTCACCCTGATATACACGATAGCTACCTTGTGATATTCGAAACTCAAGTGACAAGAAATGATGATGTGTCAAATTTGTTTCCAGGACAAAATGCAGTAAAACTTACAGGGGAAGGGATGAAAGCTTCATGGTACTTCTTAGGGTTGATTCTTAATTGACCCTGCAGGAAAAATATGCAGAATTTGACGAACATTGTACTTGACTTTGAACCAAGAGGCCCTGAGGCTGGATTACCAAAGTTGACTAATCAGATAGTTGCCTCCAGCACTAAAGGCACATGCCTGCTGCATGTCAATTAATTGTGCTAATTGACTCTAAAAGACAAGGACTTTAAGTTTCCTGACCTTGATATTTTCAACAAAACCTCAAAGTCTAATTTCAAAACCACAACTTTTGTACTTATCGATGAATAGATTAACTTTGTGTTCGAATACAGCAGACAGCAGGGTGGATTGTATTCAACCATATAAACACGTTTCAAATTGCACAAACAGAGTAATTGTGGTTAGAAGGCACATAAAATACAGTGCACTGTTATAAAATTTGCAACTGTAGATAAAAAAAATTAAAATAACATTTATTGCAAAATGATAATATCATGTCAGTGACTTCACCTCCTGTGTATTTGTGTAGCCTTTGTACCTGAATGAGCTCTCCTCTTTTAAGACCATGGGAAACCTCCTCAAAGGTCATGTAGGATTCAAACACTTGCTTTGTTGACTTTCTGGCTCCTCTGGTTTTTCGTTTGTCAGTATGGGAATTAGTAGTTAAGCCTGAAAAAGAAGTAACTCACTCACTTTTTACCAAAGAAAATTTACCTACACCTGATGATAACCAACATGTCAAACTAATTAACTACGGGCTACTGCTGGGTTCGGTCTTTACCATGGGGGGACTTGGGCCTTGAGCACTGAACTCCAGTTCCTTCTGCACTTTTCTCCTCCTCTTGATGCTTTGGCAGATTCTTTTTCTTAGACTTCATCATCCTCTCTTGTTCATGTCCACTTGCACCGACTTTC
The DNA here is from genome assembly GCF_900963305.1 of Echeneis naucrates. Taxonomy (NCBI): domain Eukaryota; kingdom Metazoa; phylum Chordata; class Actinopteri; order Carangiformes; family Echeneidae; genus Echeneis; species Echeneis naucrates. The sequence continues at coordinate 6,124,089 of NC_042527.1, forward strand.
ACTGGAGACTGAGGACATCCGGCAGAGTCATGGATTTTCTTCTGCTGTTTCTGGTGTTTGCTGGAGTCGCTAGGTGTTAAACAGCTGAGCTCCTCCCCTGACTCGATGTCTCCATCGTGGCTGGTGGTGGTGTCCCTTCTCTGTCCCTGTCGCTGCCTATCAGACACACTTTGCTTCCTTTCACTGTCCTGCTGAGCACTGCGACTGCTAAGTTTCTCCATGTACAAAGACAATGAACTCTCCTCTCCTTTACTTCTCACGGAGGAGGGGGAGAAGTCACTTGAATCAGATAAATCATTCGGCACTTGGTCCCTCTTTCTCTGTGGTATGTTTAGCCTGTCACTCTGGGCTTTGAGCAGTGTGCTTGGCCCATTTCCTTCCCTTTGAAGTGACAAGTCCTTTGCATATTGTTCTAGATACGAACTGAACTTGCTGCTGCGGTGCTGACTAAGAAGTCTAGCATAGGCGTCTTTCTGAGGAGGAGTGCTCGATTGACCCTGGCTCCGCTTCGGCTCTCTATTCAAGTTGGGCTTGATAGGTTGCAGAGGAGAATCCATATAGCAACCTTTGAAGATGGTGTCTCTGAAAAAAACAAAAATCACACTTCATGAGTGTTCCCATTCTGGCATGATACAATAAACAACTAATTAAAAAGTATCAACCCTCACAACCAGTTCAGTCATTATATGCAGAAAAACAGACGAGCGGATTATCTGTTCATGTGGCGAAAGTAAAAAAAAAATAAATAAATAAAATAAAAATAAAAACTCTTCAGTAGCTCACTTTGGTGATCCACTGATCTGACATCATGTAGTTCAGTCAGCAGCACAAACATAAACATGAATTAAAGTGAATTACATCAAAATGTTTGCAACAACTACACAGCGAGATAATGGAGGCTAAGTGTACGACAGACTATCGTCTGTCTGTATCATCACATTGTCTTCGGATTTAAACTCTTTGCAAAATAAGGTTACTTTAACAAGCATATCATAACGGCTAGCTAAGAGCTAACAGTTACCTAACGTTACGTTTATTAGCAATGCGGACTAGCATCAGCTAGCAACTATCAACGCTAAGTCTGGGTTAAACGATAAATAACGACTTGTACATCCCACAGACCACAACCTGACCACGATTAACCACTTGAAAATGCACCGGGAGGCTGTCAAACGTGAACATTGTGAAAACTACCTTTCCCAGGTCGGGGTTAGTTGTCCGACTTAGCTTTCGTTCAGCGGTAATTGTTGTTAGCTGTTACTTTCACTTCCGAGGTCGTCAGACGTGGTAACGTTTGAGTGCTGTCGGAAATTTCTATATTAACCGATCACACAGAAATCTTTCAATGGCGAATAGTAAGATTTATTGCCACGGAAACTTTGGCGATATATGTTAATACTATACAATACACATATTAATATTATACTGCACACATTTGATATCTTTTTGGCTTTCCCCGCACGTCTGTTTCTTAGCACATGTAAGGCAACATTATGTGATACTTTGAAGAAGTAGTCCTTAAATGCAACCCAGTAATTTACCTTTGGTGGTGACTTGGTCCCAGTGTTCACTGTGCAGGGAGCAGCACTGGGACCCCTCTGTAGAACCAGTGTATACAATGGACAGGATGAGTAGTGGCCCGTAGTGGCCTCAAGAGGGCAGCACCGACCAAATATTTCTTTCAGTTGCCTCTCTGTGCATGTGTGAGTTGTGCAAACATGCTGATGAGAATAGCAAGAGAGAGCAAACCAAACCTTCAGTCAGGTATGTGTGCATCCTGTTCTCTTTTCTCTCCTGACAGACTGATTTCACACCTGTCTGTACACACTCTGATCTCTTGCATAGCAGAATGCAACTCATGAAGGCTCTTCACACATTCAGACATTATTCCACATCGTTTCAAAAGGATGGTGGGTGTTTCAGAGGATATGTGCGCTTTCTGACATCAGACAGTATAATTTAGATAAAGTTGTCATGTCTCACCTTGACAAAGGCGGATCATTTCTTCCAGCAATAGTTGAGCGTGCACACATACACACACACGCACATGCATGGTTATTGAGAGAGCACATCATATTTTAGCAGCTTTTGTTCTCAACTATCAGGAAAATAGCATGAGGCTGAATTAAATAAGGTGCTTGGGTTAAGGTGTCTTTTAACCCTTAGTTGGTTGCCAATATTGGAGGGCCCCCACTTAAACTAAAACGTTTGTGTTGGACTCAGCCTGTGCAGCATTGTATGCTAATGGATTTAAGTGGGCTAAAGCATGATTTAAATATTCCCACCCCTGTCACAGTATTAGACACAGACTGTATTTATGCCCATTTGATTTAAACAGCAGAAACAGGATTAAATTGGAGATTAATATGACCACGGGAGATCTTGTAGATACATTTTCCAGAGTCCACGTGAGGTACTGAAGGATCCAATTTGATTTATAGGCAGGGACACTGAACATTTATCTTGATAATTAAGTTTGTGGTAGGACAATATTTTTCAAAAACATCAGAAGATGAACTCTCCAGCAGAATGCAGATTTGGAAATTAACTCAGTTATATTTTTCAGAGGGCCTTTTCATCTTCATTTGGCAGTAACAGTCAGCACATCAGCCAGAAAATTGGCATTTAACCTGTTTCTTGTTTACACCATCGCAAAAGTGGTTGATTGACCTCAATTATTTTTGAACTACTTTGAAACACAAATGATCAAACCCTTCTTATTTCCACCTCATTGTTCTTCATTTTCACCTCAGTCATTTTCTGTTACCTTTCTTACACCTCACTGGCTCATCTCAGCTACGCTAACAAAAGGGAGGTCGGTCATCAAACCCATCATCAACTATATGCTTCAGTGTTCATATCATTGACAACTTGTGCAGATGCATTAGCACGTCTGCAGATGTGAATCTCAGAACATACTGTACTATAAATATTCTAATTTAAACTAGCAGATAAGGCTCAAGAACATTTTATTTCACAGAAAATAAGCTTGTCATCAGGTTTTGTGCGTTTCCATTTCTTTTCAATTGTTTCCAATAAAAAAAGCTACTCTTAAATTTCCCCACTGTCAGCAGCTTTCCACTTTGCTTGTTTTAGTTCACATGCAGCTCTTTGCATGATCGCATGTAGCAAAATGTGCACCTGTGACTGCAGGGGAAAAAAGCACCAGAGGAAATACCCCCTTGCTAAAAAGAATTTTTCTCTCCCTTGCCATCTTTTGAGTCAATCTACAGGAACCACTTAGAAAACAGAGCGCGTGGTTGAAAGAACGGCTGGCACAGCAGCCTTCACCACTGTTGCTGTTTTGCAGACCTAAGTTGTAGAGCATGCAGATGAAGCAGCAAATAACTATCAAATATTTATCAGGGCAGGGGAGGCAGTGCAGCTTGTAAAAGAAGATAAAACAGAGGGGCCAGTAGCAGTCACTCTGAAATGTTCTTGTCTCCTTCCCTCTGATGCGCCCTCTCCACTTGGTACTTTCTTTTTTCCTCTGCCTGTTTCGTTATCTCCACCACATGCGCATTTTTTTCTGATTGAGTCTGGGTGCTTCTTTCTTATTTACATCAATCGACAAAATAAATGAAAGTGTTGGTAGTCATTTATGTCATTTACAAGTACTTCTTTTCTTGTCAGTAGTATCTCTTCTATCCACCTTGCAATGAATATCTCTGTTTTGCATGTCAAAATAAGAGGTTGACTGGTGAGGATGTGAGGTTGATTGTCTGTGATATATGTAAACTGCAGTTTTAATTGTAGGTGCTGCAGGGACAGGTGTACATTTCTCATCCCTAGCTGCAATGGACAGATTGGGGAGATCACTGCAGTTGTCACCTTCCACTGCCATGGCAACGGCCTGCAAGTAACCCCGGGCGAGGTGCACACTGCAACACCCATTTACAGTCTAAGGCTGACTCCTGATCAGCGCTGGGGAATGTCAGATTTTTATGATCAACAACAGATGGAGTAAAGAGTCTGAACACTGGCTGCACTGACTGGAGATCGCTGTCTATTTTTCTCAGAGTAAGAGCTCTATTTGTGTGTTACATTAAATGTACACTGTTAAAAGTGCTATATCCATCATGCAGGTTTCATATATTTTAAATGCTTGTGATTTACTTCATTTGTTTTGCCATAAAAAGTATCAATATACTTTACATTTACTTAAAATGCTATATTGTGTATATATAAATGTAATAATATATGTAATATATTGTGAGTACTGCTGACACAGTATATTTGAGTAATTTTGTGTATGCGATTGTTGTGTACATTAAACATTATAAATGTGAGTTTACATAGGAAATTCATTGCAGTCCTCACATGAGAAAGGTGCATTGAGATTACTTACTTCCCCTGATGTTTGCAGCACGTCTGTAACTGCGTGGCGGCAGACAGATCACCAGTCTGCAGCAAACACTTTTCTTTAAAAAAAAAAAACAAAACAAAAAAACGGTAACATCAGCAATTTTGTCTGAATGATTGGTAATATAAAGTTGTGCTAAACCAAATGACTGTAACTTCATAGGTCCCATTTAGCTGCCAACATTAGCTAAGCTAATTGCACTTTAGCTAGGTGCCCTTCACACATGGTAAACTGAAGTGAACTGCTCGGTGCTGACCAACAAATGTGGACAAACGTGGACAAACATGGTGGCCAGATAGTATTTTTTTTGTGTGTGAGCAAAAAATGTATCCAAACACAGCCAAACTAAATTGCGGTGTTAACATGGTCAACAGGCTAAACAAGCTCTGAGAACACCCTTATGCAGCTATTGCGCCAATCTTTACAAAATTCATGGATGGCTTTACACACCTTGTTAAACATTTATTTCTGTGTCTTATTATTAACAGTTATAAGGCTACATTATTTATTTAAAAGGATCCCCATTAGCTCTCACCAAAGTGGGACGAGGGTTAGGGTTGGGATCCACAACAAACAAATCACTTAACAATGACAATATAAAAGCAGTAAAACATCGTAGACATCATTATACGCATCATAATCAGAATAAGTTACACCAATCATAAGTATTACATTCATTATTACATTCATACAGTAAATACAGTATATCCAGTCCCTACTTAGAATTCAAATAGTGCATTCTACTTGAAAGATACTTTGGTATTTAGTTTACGTATATTCAAGGGCCAATTATTCCAATGATTGAATCTGTCCTCCAATAATCCAGACTTTAATAATTTATATTTGGCTTCATCTCTTTCCTTCATGAGTCTCTTTAGAGTCTCATTCAGCTATGGAGCTGGTCTTGCTTTAACAATATACTCTCTCATAGCAGCATGCATATCAACAATCTTCATGAAGCTTTCCACAAATATATTTAATGAGACCTCGGGCTCCGCAGCATACACATCTGTCCATTCAATATCACCAACATTAGCCAAAAAACTATCAGGAATGAATTTCTGAAACATCCTTTTATGTACTATATTGACCTTATGTTTAGGAATTTTAGTTTTCCTGGTAATTGCTATAATATTATGGTCACTAAAACACTGACTGAATACTTTTGGTCGGAGGCCGTTTTCCTGAAATGTGATGCATTTTTGTCTGATGATGACAGAGGTTTTTCTCAGACTTGACGACTTTTAGCTTACTCCGATGCCCTTTCGCCTGAGGCCTGATGCTTTTTTGTCTGATGTCTGACACCTGAGTCTGATATCTGAGGATGTCCTAAAATGTACATTGGGTAAACTTGTCTGTGCGGAGTCAGTGTATCTAGCAAGAGGACTGCAACTATGAATGAAACCAAGGGAGATGTTGGATTTTGGAGTTCTTGTATTACTATAAATGCTAAATTCCAATATTTCAGCATCTCTTGCATTAAAGGAGAGCCTTTTAACCTGCTTGGTGGACATGCTTTTGGTACAGAATGTTAAGCAGTCACTTATACTTTTGGCCAAAATAGTGAACACAGTTAGCACATGCATGTTGCAGCCCATGTCATCTTCTTTTTGTTTTATTTTCAGTCTAATCACCATGGTGCGCCATCATCATCATCATCATCATCATCATCACCACCTCCACCTTCGCTTTTCCTCCTCCGGGCGCCACTTCCAGCACCGGACCCCTCCAGTCGTTTCCCACGCTCCGCCCACCTCCGGTAGACAGGCAGTGAGAAACAACCACACACACCGCTGGGCCACACTTCAAATGGCCTATTAGGGTTCTACTGGGAGGGACTGAACTTCACGAACAATTTGCCTCGTCCCTCGTCATCCTACGAGTCTCGCAGATTTCCCGAGGAGGAGCGCTCGCTGCGTGTGAATGGATCGCAGCGCGACGAGGTGTCAGTGTCGTTTTCTCACGAGTTAGAGCCCGGAGAGTCCGGACAGCTCTCCGGATCAGAGGGCGAGGTGGTGAAGGCGGGAAAGAGGGCAGAGGAGGTGGGAAGCCTTCTTCGCGCTGAGCTGGATGGTGACAGCGAGAGCTTCAAGTGTCTTGTCCGGTGAAGCGGCGGAAGACTGAGAGCGGCTCCGGCGATGCTCGCCGCACTTTGCCAAGTGTCATCTCTGCGCCTGTGAAGAGGAACCATGGCTCTCCTGGTCGTCCCGCTGCTTCTGCAAACCGGGCTCGTTTTGGGATCAAACTACGGTTACGTGGAGTGGTCTGACAATGACCGAGACGACAAGCACCCCCCGGTCTTAAGCACCCAAAACATCAACAGGGAGCCGCCCCTTCACCCGACCTACTACTTGGTACCATCCACCGAGCGCACCGTGGTGGCGCACAAGATCGAAGAGGACCTGCCGAGGGTGGTGACCGCTTTCCTGCACACCGGGGACTCCTCGGCCCTGAGTCAGGTGAACTGTTCGCGGAGGTACGAGCTGAGCAGCCTGCGAGGCGGCCTTCACGTCGCCTCCCACTACTCCCTGCACGGCATTCTGGACACCGTGGCGCACGCCACAAACTTCCTGAACATGATCCTGCAGACCAACAGGTCCCGGGAACAGTCCCTGCGCAGGGACATCCACTGGTACCACGCGCTGGTGCAGAGCATCCTCCAGGGGGATCCCAAAATCCACAGGGCCGTGGTGACCTTCCACACGGACGCGCCGACGCCGGGGCCCCACGTTTTCCTGCAGGCCACCAGAAACGAGAAGGAGGTGGTGCTGCAGGACCTGTCCGCCACCGCGCACCACCACCTGGCGAGCAGGGGCCCGGAGAGCGACTGGTTTAACGAGTTCAGGGACGGGAGGAGACCACACACGCACAGGAGAGTCCCGGAGGCACGGAGTGCCAGGAGTGGAAGTTACCTGCTGGACAAAAAGCAGATCAAGTGGTCGGCTCCGTACCTGGAGTGTGAACACGGGGCGTTTGTGCCCTATTGGCTCCTCACCTTGTCTGCCGGCTTCTATGGACTGAAGAGCAACTCTGCACCAGTGTTTAGGTGAGAGGGGCTTGAGATGCCACTTGTTTTTGGTTTGTCTCTGACAGAGCTTTGGTCCTGTTCAAAATACGGGCATATTGCGTTCACATTACATGCTTCAAGGCATTCTATACTCTTTTGAATATAAATGTATCCCAGTAAACCTTCTAAAGGGAGATCCATCACTTCAGTCTACTTTTAAAAACCACGGCACACATTAACAAAGACAACTGTCAGCCACAATGACTGACTTTATGTAAATATGGATCCTGCTGTAGTGAAGCCTCGATGCAGGAAGCAGATGGTGTAAAAGCCGCTCCACAGACACAGGTATACTCCTCACATTTGATATGTTTGCCTGTCAAAGCACAGCTGTGCCTCCCTACTCCTGTATCCTACAATTTAATGAACAACCTCAGCCTTTACGCAGTGTTTGGTGGTGAAGGAACGAATACATGCTGTTCTTAGTGCTTCTCTGTGAGTGAGTGTGGCATAAAATCACACAAGGATCTCATGTTTTAAGGCTCTGGTCCAATAGTGTATCGATAAGGTCAACAAAATCGTGAATAAACAATGTCAGATCAAATGACTACAGTATGAATCTGAAGTTCAGGTGAAGTTAATTCTTCCATCAGTCAAAATGGAGATAACTCTCATGACATATTTAATTCTATCCAATAAAGAAAATGAGGTCCTTGAAAGCACTTTGTCAGCTGTTTGAGAAATGAAATCCTTCCTCACACAGCATCTTACCAAACTTTGTGCCTAACACCTCAAAAAATAATTGACCAAAAAATTGAGAATCTGAATTTGGGTGACGTTTTATTTGGAGGAACAGGTACAAAAATGTTGCACGCAGGGTTTATAGGCAGCAGCCCTGCAAGCAATTTGGGCTTCAGGTTGGCAAGCATCCATGCTGTTGCTGTGTCCCTGAGCAAAGTGCTGCATCACTATCCACTCCGGGGACAGTCACAGAATCTATATGTCTTTGTATGCTGCAAATGAGTGTGAGGTGACTACACCATTTCTCTCATTTTCAGTTTTAACTCAAGCAGAAATCCAACACGCAATTGAGTTTCTCTCTGATACAGTGCAGCTTCAGTAGTAACGAAGAAAATCTGCCTGTGGTGTTTTCTCCATCTCCAGAAACGACTCGTTGCCTGCCTGCGATAATATTGCCTGCCAACTATCAGCATGCCATGATGTCTAACAAGTTGAGAGGAATGGCAGCTCTGCTTTTGTCAGTTGCCTGAGGTGCCTGATATCTTTAAGTGTTATTGAATGAGTGCATAATTAATCATGGGACATGTCGAGCTCAGCCAAGAAAATTCTGAGTGAGTGTTAATTGTGTAGTGACATATTTTTGACAGTTAGAAGGATAGTTTCATTTGAGTTTTAAATCCCGTTAGATCATTGTGAGGCAGGGATTGGATTCCAGTAGTAGATGCAATATCAAACGTGTTTGACTGAATCACTCATACCAAAAGACTTGGCATATTGAATGTAAAGTAATGTTTGATACCTATCCGTTTTTCCCCGGAGCTGTCTTCATTTTGAATACTTTTCATTGGAATTTCGAGTTTGCCCTGTTAGCTGATAGTGAGATGAATCCTTGTGAGCATCGTAGTTATTTCATTGACAGCATTTATAAGAGTTCTTGATTTGACTTAATGTAATGAGAACTTATCATGGTCCTTGAAATTTGCTGTTTCACATATTTCATGGTACGTGAATAATTTTTTTTTTTTTTTTTTTGGGGGGGGGATTTTTTTATTCATCAAAAACTACCAGAAATGCATTGGATGCTAACATATGTCCAACACCTTCCCAGGAAACTCTTTCTACTGATTACAATGTAGTTTCACTTGGAAGCCTTTCAATTGATCCACTAAGTGGACTATGAATTGGTGTTGTTTTGCCGTGTCACACTTTTCAAGCTCAAATATTATCTTTAATTCTCAAAGTACTTGGTTGTGAAGTTAGCAGAGAGAGCCAAGGGAGAAATGAAGTAAGTGGGAGCAAAGTGGAGTTGTTATTAAAGACATGCATGTCAATGTGAAAGATGCACTCTCTAATTGAGTATGGAGATTGCCTGCAACTACATAACTAGATGCATAATGATTTCCACCTCAGTCTGCTTTCTATAATTTGAATTGTGGTGTGAAACTTTTCTGCAGTTATTTCTACTCATCTCATGCCTGAGATGACATTTCTAAAAATTAAAAAGTTAGTTGGCTCCGGACAGAAAAATGTAGATAGAATCTGTTCTACCATGTTGCATTAGATCTACCTCAAAGCAACCTCTTCCTCATCCTTTTCCCCTTTCTCACTGTACGCAGAAGCCAGATTTGAAGTAAAAAAAATAAATAAAACAATAAAGTGAGTCAGGGACAGACGGCTGCTGGCCTTAAATGACAGTTAAAGATTTAAGGCAGAATGATAAAGTAAGAAAGGAGAAGTCAGCCTTGAGGCACAGTCAGATACTTGCCGACTTTAGTTCTGCCACCAAGGGTGATTCGATTTTCTTTGTCTGTCTGTTCATGGGCCAGAAGGTTTTGAAGGTGCAACAAGTTCCATTTTGAAGTCTGGAAATAAGACCCACAATTTTGTTAAAACAATGATAAAATGACACAACCACTCTGAAGACTCAGCTTCCTCTAGCCTCATATACAGGGTGACTGTGTTATAGAACCATTTCAAGAACAGTTCAAGACAATTGTAAAGCCTTGTACTGGTGGAAAACACTGACGAAAGGCTAACACACAGTTGTCTGTGCTCGGTAATGAGCCACAGAGAGGAAAAGAAGCGATGGATTGTATAAATGGAGAAACTCATATGACACTTAGACAAATTCGTGAGAGGTCAAATCTTTAGGATAACAATTGAATTCATTACAGTTATTGTCTGCTGAGTCTGAAATTACTAAGTAATTCTGGTTTAGTAAGTTGTGGATTTTTATTGCATGGATTCTAGAGTTAGGATGAAAGATTAAACACAATATCAACCTATCAACCTGCAAAGCAAAGAGAGAACTAGCTCTTTCAGTACAATTGATCTGAGATACAGGCTCAAATTTGTCTCTGCCATGGTTGTCATATGTTTGATAATATAACTCAGATACAGCCGATGATTTAAAAAATGAAGTCATTATGTTTTGCAAAATTATGATGAATACTGCTTCATTTTAATACAGTATTAAAGATTACCTGCAACAATACCAAGCTAAAAATACCTCACTGTCAATGTGGGCCGTCATTTTCCTTTGTGAAGCTAAAGATTTATACTCCCTTGCACAAACACAAATGTTTGTTTTATATCCGACATCCATCACATCTATCTGCTATGTCTGCTGCTTTCAGTACTACCAAGCCATGACCCATAAAAACACACAGACTCACACTCGCAACATATTTTCCTCCTGCTCTTTCTGCCTGGTTGTGGTTGTGTTTGAGAAACGGTGGCCAAAGCCCCTCCCGTGGTTTTTTATTCCACTTCCCAGGAGGCAGATGAAGGTAAAAGATCATCTGCAGAACATTAAAGCAAAGAGACAAGGAGATATAACGCTGGCCCAGTGGTGGAGAAAATGGGCTGTAGAGGGTAAATCAAAGAGGCCGTAACACTTAACATGCTTGTGTATAAACCCGGGTCATATAGAAATAAGACTGGGTACAGCTCTGCACAGGAGAATATATGGCAGAAGCTGAAGCGAACTTTGCTCCACCAGTATCAGTCTGAGGCACTTTCTCCTCTCTTGCTCTATTGCAGTCACACCGCTGAGCAGTATTTAACCCTATTCACTTCACAATTTGAGTCTGCGACAGCTCGCTGCTGCACAGGCTACCAGTCTCCATGTGTTGCACCTAAAATTGCACTGAATGCCTGTGGAGGCGCTTGGATCTACAAGCAGAGAAAGAAAGACTCAGACTTTCCCCTTCTTTGATGGGAAAGCACCACATTGTGTAATTACTGTCTTGAACACTGCAACTCTGCAATGAAACACAATCAAGAAAAGCTGCTACCAGACCTGTGTGCATTGGACACAGACATTATCAGACATTATCAGAACAGTAGAATCTCTTTACTCAGTGCACCTCTAAGAACAAGAGGCTTTTATGAACATTTCAACCTTTATTTTTCTCTTTTAAACCCTGCTCTTCACTTTCTTCATTACTCAGTGCCATCACTCTTAATTTCTTTCCCATTTTCAATCAACTTCATTTCTTCCTATTACAATCCTCTTTGTCTTTGCTTCATGCACTGCTGACCTTACTCCCCCTGAGGATCACTCTTCCTGGTCTTTTTAATTCAGCTTTTTTATTGTCCTCCTCCTCCTTCCTTCTCTCCCTTACACCGATTTGCTTAATCCTCTACATTTTTGTCACCTTCTCCCCTCTCCCTCCCTCACTTGTCACTTTTACAATATTCCTAATTTGTATCATCTTTCACCTTCCTTCCTTCCTTCTCCATTTTGCTCCTCTTATATTCCCATGAAATAGATTTCTTAATTTTTGCCCTTTTGTTATCAAATCACAATCTACTGAATCGGCAAACCTTATGATTTTCATGATTTTATCTCTGACTATTTCTAGTCTGGCCGAACATTACTCCTTCCATATCCTCTTTTCTCTGCACCACATTCTTCTTTCATACTTCTTTTTTTCCTCCTTTCTTTCCCCCTGGCAGGGGTGTCATTCGTGTGGATGTGAACCTGCAGGATGTGGACATTGACCAGTGCTCCAACAGTGGCTGGTTTGCTGGGACTCACCGTTGTAATCTCACCAGTATGGAGGTTAGTACTATTGCTTTGCCACTGCCAACAAACTGGAAATTTCTCTCATTCTACCTTATTTGTCAACTCTGTGATGCTGATGTGCTGTAAAGTGAATGTATATCACTGTAACATTCAAGTATGTGTTTATGAATATATCCTGCAGTCTCTTCACAACCTTCTTAAAAAAAGCTCCCCTCAGTTTGAATACTCTACAACCTAGAGGAACACTACTAGGAAGTACTAGGGCAGCGCATACAAAATATTCAAATAATTGAGAATACTGGTCACCCTCAACAGTTTCCATCTTGACTACGTAGCAGAAGGAAAGGGACTTACTATATTAAGCATCTGATTTAAGTAAGAGTTTTTGGATCAATTTGGCTGCAGCTAATTGACTGAAATGAAAAGTTCGAAGCTGTCCACTTGTTCTCACAAGTCATCAAACCAACCAGCGACCGTGTCCTGCTGGCCATTTATGTTCGCTCTCTGATGATGCCCTTAGGAGTGTTTGCTGGAAAAGGGTTAGGTTAAACTCAAATGCAAAAAGAACTTGGCTAGAGTTTGACAGGAAGATTGTGTGAGTTAAAATGTGTACTTCCTCACTGCGAGAGGGTCAGTTAGGATACCTGTAGTATTGTAACATGCAGTAAAGTATGTGGAATCATTACGGTTTTATGGTATTATAGTTTTACATAGGAGACAAACAGCCGCATCCATAGATTTTGAGATATTTTACTTGATGATCTGTATGATCTTTGACATGCTGTTGTTAGAAGTAAAAGCCACAGTATCATAATAGTGAGCAAGAGCCTTCCTCTGGGCAACATGAATATCTATTCGAAATGTGATGCCAATTCGTCTAATAGTTGTTAAGCTTTTCAGTGTCCGACGGATTGAGCCACTCCGTAACAGTTGTTCTCATCATTGCTTGGCGAAATGTCTGTTAAAGCAAAGTCCTGCGTCTGCAGATGTGAGTGACTGCGCTGTCTATGATGGCGACGATGATGGGAGCTGGTGATGGTGGCGTGCATATATATTTCCTCTCCGTGGGATATTGTTTTTTTTTTACCTTCATGACTGCCGTGATGGAACTGGCAGCAGCCATACATCATGTTTTCTTACGTTGGTGATGGAAAGAGCGAGAGCAAGGAGATAGTTGTGCGTTTGTGAGTCAGTCAGACTCAGTGTGCGGGCTTGCCAATGTGTTCAGTACCTTGCTCATGTCAGTGCTGAAGCATTAGTTTTATGTGATTTATTGCAGGAGGCCTCTCTGACTCCGGCAGGGGGAGAGTAGCTGTTCAGGCTTGCATGGCATGTTGTTGGCCATATGATGTATAATAAATGCAGGGTAATGGATTGCAGCAAGATGTAGTGAATAATTGACCATGTCCTTTGTCTGTGTGCTTCCCCCCTCTCAGTCTGAGATGGCGCTGGGCAGGGGGGACTTCAGAAGGAGACATGGGAGGTCTCCGTGTTCGTTTTGATCTGTTGGGTTGTTTCTTCTGTATTGTTCAATTTTCATAAGCTACTTTGTCATGGCTGCAGCCTGATGATAACTGAACGAGCCTTTGGTAACCCCGTAGTTATTCTGCTCAGAGCTGTATTGGTGGTGTGAGCAAATGGCGTGTGCAGTCTTTCCATCACCATCATCACAGTGGTGGGCTCGCAGCGTTTTAGCTACAATGGCCACCTACAATCTTCAGCCTCTTTGACGGAAATCTCTAATGTTATTGTAGGTGTGTTTTTGTTCAAGTGTGCGTCTCTGGGTTTTTAAGTGGTGCATTTGTCTTTGTTTTTTTTTTTTTCCTCTGCAAACATTTGTTTTTAACATCAACACCGACTTGACCATGTTTGGGAAAGCAGTATCCAATGATTCAGTGCCATCCTGAATTAGCAAGGCAAGGCAAGTTTATTTATATAGCGCTTTTCATGCACAAAGGCAATTCATTGTGCTTTATACACATTCAGAGAAAAGAGAGAGAGCCGTAAGTAAGAATAGTACTGAAACAATAAAAGATAGTGTTAAATCATAGCTAAAGGTTATGTTTAAAATATAAGTCATAAAATCATAAAATAATTTTATTAAAACGATTCAAATAATATGCAGCTGTTTGGATAAGAGAAGTGTAGTGCAGGTTTTGTACATAAGCGCATGAGAAAAGAAATATTTTTAACCTTGATTTTGAATTTTGGTGCTGATTAAACCCCCACTGGCAGTTTGTTCTACTTGTTTGCAGCATAAAAGCTAAATGCTGCTTTTCCATGTTTAGTCAGCACTCTGGTCTGGACTAGCTGACCTGAGTCCATGGACCCAACAGTCCTGCTAGGTTTATATTCTCGAAACATCTCAAAGATCACTGGCCCCAAACTGTTCTGTGATTTGTAAACTAGCAGCAGGGCTTTAAATTCCCTGACTGACTGGGAGCCAGGGTAAAGATTTTAAAACTGGTGCAATGTGCTCTGATCTCTTTCTTGTGGTTAAAACTCTAGCAGTGTTAATTATCTCCTGCAGTTTTGAAGGTGGGAATGTTTGAAAGTGGATTATAAATTTAAAAGCAATATAAAATGAAAGTTTTGCAAGCATTCATTAGAAAAGTTTCATTGGAGGGGACGAGTATTGATCATAAAAATATGCCCCCATAATAATGTCATCAGTCTTGTCTTTCTATGGATTATTTCATGGAGTAGTGAAATCACTTGGAAGAGAATACTTTTAGTATTAATTGATACATATTCCAGTTATTCATATTGTCAGAGTCAGGACTTCAATGATAGAGAAGCTTAAACCAGGTTGTATCTTCTGTGCGGAGGCGGCGGTACCAGAATATATCATAGCTTTTTTTATTGCTAAGCTATAAAACAAGAAGACGACCACGCAAAGCATTAAAGTCGGCTTGCCAGAATGCTCACGACAGCAATGCTGCTTGTGTTAAGAATGTATACCCATGGTTCATAACCTTTTTCACCTCATGGTCCGCTTGAAAATCTGACAAATGTTGAGCTCTGCCATCTACAATCAAAGAAACATGGAGGCCAAAATAAGACCCTCTTGGAATGCTTTCTGTTTCAATGATGATCCAGTGATCAGGATTTAACTGAAAGAAGGGAAATATTTTTTTTCTCTTTTCAGGAGTAGCAATTCCTTGTCAATGCATCATTTGTCTAATGACTTTTGTTTTTTTCATTTTTTATTGTCAACCACCAGACATAATTTAAGTAAGCTCATTTGTTTATAACAGCGATCAAGCCTTAGCCTTTAGTTTTTAAAAGACTGTTTCATTAAAAATAAATATATTTATTCATGTAATTGCACATTTTCAACATTGTTGAGCTATTTTGCAAATGATTTGTTGGCCCACTTGAAATACCTGCACACCAGTTGAGAATCATAGATTTATACCGTGTGACTTGACCACCATGTTAGTTGAGCATGCTAGCATGTTATTTGGTGTGTTTGTAATGTGTCACAAATGATGGACTGAATTATTATGCACTCTCACTGTCATTCATAGAGCCAGTGTAGCCAGAATTCATAGAGACTTTTATAAAGCATAGTTCCAGCGAAGTTTCCAACTCATTTAACTCTGTGTTGAGACCTGAGAGGTGACAGCTTGAGAATGTTAATTTTGGATTCTGTATTATTCTTATGCTGTCAATTCAATTAACGTTATATAAATACAGGTGGGAACCATGTTATTGTAGGTGGAAAATAGTTGTCATGATTTCCAAAGGGTAAGTGAAAGTTTGGCAGATTTATTAAAAAGCAACTCTTAAGACACAGCTTGAATGCTGCATAGTATACATAGTAATTGGAACTGTAAGCCGTATTGGTTTAATGTTATTATATGGACTATTCCAAATATGACTGATAACACCGTTTGTCTGTTTTCCGTGTTCCACATGGCTGAATAAATTTTAACTCTTGTTTTAAATATTGGATGTGAGGGATCTTGTTTTATTTCCTCTGTCAAGTGTTATTTTTGTACCATTTGTCTCTCAGTGCTTTGCTCCTTTAATATCTTTTCTCAGCTTGTTGTTGCTTGATCAGTTGCTTTATTGCAGATGTTTGGCTAGCCCATTACCCGTGGTGTAGTTCTTATGAGACATTTCTTCAGTCTTGTTCAATTCAAAGTCTGAAAACTGTGCAGTCAAAAGCCCCAACAAATCATCTGATTGCTAACACATTATGTCGGTACACCACACATTTGAAGACATTTAAACCAGACTTTATTAAAAAGAAGAACTGTGTTTTAGATCATTATCACAGACCAAGTAGAGAAAAAAAAAAAATTGTGTACGTGATATGTGATCCAGGGAAAAACAGTTCATTTCTGAATCTCACCAAGCACAATTTTGGGGAAATGGGCTGCAGACAGTCAGTGAGAGGCTCATTGCTTTTCTCATCGAGTACAAACAGCGCCTGAGGCTCAGGGAGAAAGATAATAATAAGACACTAGTAATGTGATGGTGCATCATGTGTTCTGCTGTGTGCAGGTAGCATTACCACAACTTCACATTGTTACTGGGATGTAATGCTTCACACATTTTGTAAAGAAACAACAGGTCTAACAACATGTCCTCTTTTTCTTAAAGAAGCATGAGGACATGTTCATCTCTCAGCTTGTGTGTCTCGCTTTAATAAAACATTTGTTTTGACAACTTTTATTCATTCATTCATTTTCAAGTTCTTATCTGTCAGCTTTTAATCACAGTAAAAAAAAAAAAAAAGGAATGCTTATTAATGTCAGATAAAGGAGGCAGGAGTACCACTGTGCTACTGATTGGAGGCAATGATTTCTTGTCTCTCTGTCCTCAAGTATACTGACACACAAAACTGCAGAAAATTCTTTATATTTGTGCGAAGTATTCTGCAGTTTGCTCCTTTAAGAGAGGGGGCCAAATGGTTTGTCTTCTTGAAAGAGCCAATGCTAGCTAATGCTATTATCTTGAAATGTGCAGGCTGCTTGTGACCAATAGTTAGCCAAGCACTGGAAAACCAGATGTCCATTGTGAAATTTTCGGTTGTATGTGATGAGAGGGTTTTAATTGTGTCACTAGTTTTTCAGTTCACATTTTCAGTTGTGTACAGTATGTGGGAGTGATTGATTTACATGTGCGAGAGAGTTTGAGTAGTGTGTGGAAAAGCTCTTTATGTTTATGTCTGTGAAGTTTTCAGTATAATGTGTGAATTAGTAAGGCGGTTAAATATGTATATGCATGATAATTCTAAATAATAGCTAATCAGCAAGCGGCAGATGAGTCTCTGCGGACCTGGTTGTTGAGCTGGATGGGCTTGTGACAGCCGGTAAATGCAATCATTTCATAATTACAGCATGTAGGCTGTCATGTTAGACGCATGTATTTGTGACTTTTAATCAGGATCACTCGGCTATGTGATACTATGGCTCCATTCACCTGCTGACTGTGTCAGTGTCTTCATCATTGTTTGAAACACTGAGGCTGGCTACTGTTCCCGACAATGAGAAAAGAAAAAGAAAGCTCTTTTACAGTTTTACAGGACAACAGGAGCCTTGTATGACTTCATTCTGCTAGATTAATTTTAAAGCTTTGCTTTTGCTCTATGTAGGCCAGACTTCAGGTCACTCACTCACTGTCATGAAGTCAAGCGCTCCCGCCCAGCTGTTGAGAGGAGGTAGGGAAATGCCTTTGTCATATGTGGACTCCATTCAGTCCACTTAAAGAGAAAAGAGAAATATCAAGAACTATCACTGTATCGGATATAAGGGAACTTGAACTAGAAGGGAAGTGTACACTTTATTTGCTAAAAAAAACACCACAAATAGATACAAGTGGCTAATTTAGTGCTAAGACAAAAGGAATGGTGTAGTTAACCCTCTTGGACTGATGTGTGAACACTGTGAGGCTTTTACCGCTCATGCAGCTCTGCACTAAAGGACATGTTTCACACTTCCATGTGAAGTTCTCCATGAAACTGTTGCCAGGATACAGACTAAACATTCTGAGGTACTTGTATTAATATCTGGAGATTTCAGCCCCTGCTGACTGGAAAATATTTTGTTTTTTATATTTTGAATGGATAATGTTTTTTTGTTGTTGTTGTTGTTTTTTATTTTTTATTTTTTATTTTTTATTTTTATTTTTATTTTGAAGAGCTCCTGACTAGGTTAATTTCCCCTTGGGGATTAATAAAGTTCTATCTATCTATCTATGTAGTGTTAGGTGATCATTTTCTGTTGGTTTGTCTATACTAGGGTCTGCTTACACGTAGTCTGGTTCATTTCATTGATAATGTAAACAGTATCGACCAGCGCACCTTTAAGTCATTTAATGAACTTTCATCAGGAAAATGCATTGCATTTAACCAAGTCAGCTGGTGTCAATGAGAAATGTGTACGGGGCATTTGAGTTGAGGTTCAAATTTTGCCTAAATGTTTGGGAATTGTTCTTTTCAGATACAAGAACTCCTTCTTCTTTTGCCCAGATACAGTGAGGCTGTGGAAGAAGGTAGGATGTGTCACCATGAACCAAATAGAAGACCTCATGCATTATGGATAGTCAGTCGTAGGGGAAGCATCTTACATAAGGAGCCACTGCTTATATAATTACATGAGGATTTGAGAATGATCAGTGTGGGTGATTTGTGACTGGATTCATCTGAGATGGTTTTCGAGTTGTTGTTTTCTTTTTTTTTTTGTGTGTGTATACTTTTGAAATGTAAGTAGGCACCAGTGCGAGTGTGATATGTTTGCCTATGGATGTCTGTATTTGTGTGCGTGTGATTTCTCTCAGCCTGTTACTGCGAATCGTGCCGCTGGAGATAAAGGGCTTCAAAGGCAGAGCTCTGCTAATGAGTGTAAACTGCTGTGACAGCCAAGTAGGGTTACCCTCTGTCTCTCCTCCTGCTTTCTTGACTCGATCAGCCACACTTCCTCTTCTTGCCGCTGCTCTTTTCCAGTATTTTCTGCTTTCACGTCTATTCACACTTTCCCAATTTTCCCTCCACCCTCTTTATCTTTGGCTGTTACCCCCTCCTAATCTCTCGTACACTCGCTTGTTTTCCACTCCTTTCCTTTGCTAACTCTAGCCAATTAACTCCTCTGAGGAAAGACGAACCAGAAATTATCCCACCATCTGTCAACAAGTCATTCTCTCCTTCACCAGCCTAACCCATTAAATCATCATATGAAGTAGGCAAGTCATAAATGAAAACTGTCACTTTTTTTAAATTACTGTTATTAGATGCTTCATTATTATTTACATGCTTCTGTAGCATCTTCTTCTGGATAAATTGGTGACCTTGTTCTCGTTGCAGCTTATTCCAGTGTTCACATCTAATTTACGGCTTTACGTTTATCTAAACATTGACAGAACAACGTGACAAAAAAAGCAGCAATACCATTATTTTCAGCTGCAGCATAGCTACTATTTTATTGTGTGTGTCTGTCTCCTTCATATGAAAAGTTAATTACCTCGACACGCGTGGCCTTTCTCTGCTCGTCTACTGGAAGCCAGGCTGGCTCTCTTGGCTCTGTGGGATGTAAAAAAGTGACATACATTTAAATGTTTGCTATTAGCATACTGCATGTTTTTTGTCCTTGTCATCTTGTGGTGGGGAAAAAAGGATATATATGCTTCCAAAGTGTCAAAGTTAAAAGAAAAAAAAAAAAACGCTGTATAGAGGCACGGGATGCCTTGTTAAATATGACAGTGTGTAGTAAAGGATTATTTAGGTAGAAGGAATATCCTGGATTGGAGTCTCCTCTAAGGTATGTCAAAATGTATTTGTCAGGAAAGCAAACACTCAGAATGTCTGTTTTTACCTGCCTTATCTCTCGCAGGTAAAATAAAAAGAAAAAAGAAAAGAAAAAGGTGACTCGAGGAGCAGAGGAGACAGGAGAAAACCTGTCTTTTCCTGTTCCACTCTCTTCTTGCTGTTTTGTTCTGCCAGAGGCTCTCCATCTCTCCTCAGGGGAATTTGAAGCTCTCAAGCTTGAGCCGGGTTGTAATGTTTCAAGACTTAGACACCAGTTGGTACAAATTTTTAGTTTCTTCTTTCAACTTCAAAGCGACCGTGCGTGTTTGCATTCAAAGCCAATTTCTTTATAAAGTTCAAGCCAAGGTAACCCTCAGTTTAATCAAGCAAACTTTACTGCACAGCTATGAAAATGTAAAGGGCTTTCTATACAACTCTATATTCAAAAATGTATTTCTCTGCCACCGGCTTCAGGGAAAATACATAACAGAGCAAGAATTCAGAGGCATTTCCCATACTGTATCACCCAAGCATGTAGTCTTCTTGAAAGATCCTACACACCACCATTTCTGGAGCACTAAAAGCTTTTCTTCCAAATGGGCCCACTCATGCAAAGCTTGTATGGCGCTGCAAGGTGTTTCATATGAAAGCATCCATCCAACATCTGTAACTTATGATTTATTTGTGCCTTTGTTATACCTTTGTGTGCATTCTGTAACAAGAAAGTGCTTAATGGGCCCTGAAGTCAAGTCCAATTCAGCATGAAAGGATTTGGCATAAATTCAAACGAAAGCTGATCAGCTGCTTTTGGTCACATTGTTCATGTTAATCATTTTATTGCAGGGCCAATGCCCTACAATGCAGAAATCTTATCAAACGAACACATCTCACTCTTGCATTATGACTCAAATGTTTTAAAATAGCAACTTCTACTCAACATGGGTGTACTGACCATGAACACATAATATTACGAAGGGGTTTTCGCGATATCCTTCTATTCTATATTAAAATATTTAATGGAAAGGTTCACAATGGTCTCTATGGATTTTTAGTCTCAGTAAATTTATCTCAACTCAAACTCTGATAGTAACATTAATCTGTTATTTTTTTGCAACATGCTTTTGAAACTAGAATACTGTTTTTATAAATCGTATTTCTGTTCATTGATGTAACTACAATTGGAGAATCAATGTATTGTAAAGAAGGGGTTTTATTTTGACATAGATCATTATTAACAGGAAAATTTGAAAGGGATATGTCATCCATTTTTGAGAACATTTTATTAGTTAATGACATACAACTCAATTAACCTGGTCTCATTTTTCAAGTCATCGCAGGTGATCATTTGGTCTGCAGCTTCTGTGTGTCATTGTGTGCCATTTTTCAATGTGCAGTGTCCAGCAGCCCCCTGACGTATATGGGCATGAGTGTAATATAATTTTATTATTAATGACACTTAATCTTTCCTGTATTAGCCACAACACAATGTTTCTCAAACCTTAAACCTTACTATAAAGTGGGGACATGAAGTTTGGAAGAGATGGATAATGAGTTGATAATGAAATTCTATGAGGTTGCATCATTGGCAGGGCTCAGTGTTTTTGGACCTCATTCAATCCTTTTTGCCCCTAGTGGGACTTGAACCACAGTGTGAAATCTTGGTGGTTCTTTATCAGCAGCACCATGAGTGTTGCCTCAAGTTTATCTTCCGAGTCTTGGCTAACTCGTCAAAGCTCTGCACCTAGTTGTTTCTTGGCATTGCAGGTTTTCTGTCGCCTCCTTTCATGCTTTCGGGATATGAATTTGCTGCAGTCACCTCTTCTGCAGGATTGGTGATCTTCTCTTTGGTTTTCATTTCCAAAGAGGCTATCTCAGGAGCTCAGAAGATGCATGTCCATGTCAATTTTGGCTTGGTACTTTTTAGCGGTTTTGAGATATAAACCCTTTAATGTCACAGCATCCTTTTGTTCTCTCAAGTTATCTCAAAAATCTATACAACCCAAAAAAAAAACCCACCTCAAATATTTTGGATACATTATCACAAAATATAAACCTTAAAATTTCATTGAAATTATTTATTAAAACTGAGCCAGGAGCTAGATGTCACCAGCTGTCACCAGCTGTCACACTAGATCACAGCATCTCAAACAAAACAAATGTAGCCCCAACTTCCAGCCAATAAGCACAATTACTGAATAACGTTAATGTATGGACAAAAGAGCCAGCTAAAATCCAGTCTAACAGCAGCCATTGCTGTGGTGGTGTCCCCTGAAATGCAACAGTTAGTAAAAAGTTAGTTATCCTTCTGTAGTGGGTCAGCAATGAAAGCAAAATGTAACTTAAGTCACCTACGCTTATACAGTACAGGCCAAAAGTTTGGATGCACTTTCCTATTAGTTGAATGAGAAGGTGTGTCCAAACTTTTGGCTTGTACTGTAAATAAACGGAGTAACTGCATCATGCTTTGCATATCTTTACTTGGAAAATACTTGTTTGTTGATTTATTATTGTTTGAAAAAATGAATCTTCCAAACCTTCATTGTGGTTTTGGAGTATATCCCGAACTTCGAATTATAACACACATTTCTACCTCTGCTCACTCAGTGTTTCTTCGAACCAACCCAGACTCGCAAGCGAAACATCTGTGAAATGCACATTTATTTATTATCTCTTTAATGCCTGCCGAGTATTACTTAACTGAAGAAGCATACAATTATATTCATGATCAATAAAAGCATAAAATATGTAAGCACTAATGTAAGTGGCACTCCTCTCATCTGCAGTACATTCTGACAAGTTCTGCATGTTTCTTTGATCTTTAATGAGGCTGATGACGCATGCATGGTAGCATGCAGTGAGGAGGGCGAGCAGAAGGACGAGGATGCATATAGGATGGTGAGGAGGACAAGATAGGGAGGATGACGAGTGACAGCAGAGAGGGACAGTCGCAAGGGAGAATTCATCCTCCACTGAGAAACACCATTCACTCTCTAATCTGTTGCCTGCAGCTCAGCGGCTGCCACAGCAAAATGTAAGAGCCTGTCAAGTCAGCAGCAGCAGTTGGATCTTAATTGAGTGAGGCCTCCCAGTTGAGCCCATGCAGGGAGCTGGAGACCACCCACCCAGATGTCTGTGTCAGGAAACTGAGGTCCATCTCATGTCTTAAAATGCCGAGCGAGACTTCCATTTCACTCCTTACACATTTCCTGTGACTGCACAGCCAATCGTTGGTTAAAGTGTGTCCCCTTAAAAAAGTAAGAGAGCTCTGAATTTATGAATCTACAATGTCGTCTTCTCTCGCCCCTCAGCAACTGTCCTTTAACACTCGAAAACCCAGGGTTTTCTTACACCTAATATACGAGGATACAAATACCTGGTGATTCCCTCCTTAGTCACAGCATTGTAACCACAACAAGCCACCAATCGATAAACGGCTATAGCTATATCTCAATTTTTGCCTCTTAAATTGATGGAGAAATTCCAGACAGGCTTAAATCCAAGGTCTTGTATCCTCAGCCATCCTCTGTACCGGTAGTTGGTTGTCTTGTGAAACAGCAGCAGGCAGATTCCCTACTCAAAGGACGGAGTAATTGTAATGCTTTTAGGGTTTAATGCTTTCAGTGTATTTATAGATCTCTGAGGGACGCAGAGTGCTCCCTGTCTTATTCTCTTTCTCTCACTGCCTCGTTTTCTCTCTTGCCAACTCCCATCTTGGTTTCGTGTTCACAGCTTTTTATCAAATTACACAGTGAGAAAACTGAAAGAGCTACCACAGTCTGCAGTCTAAACATGAGCGGCCTCTATTTAAAATTTACAGATAACGGATTTTTAGGTTGAAGGGACTTCAGTCTGTGGGGAAATTGTTTTGATGAATGAGCATGTGAAGTATGTTTTACCCTTTTTGTGACTGTAACAATTGATTCGTGGTGTTCTATTGAGGTTTGCGTGAAAACCGCTGATTTTGTACTTCCTTAGGCAGATTACCAGCCCTTGTCTTATTGTGCCGTAATATTATTATTGTTGTTGTGGTATTTCACTACTGGAATATTTTAAATTATGTGGGTATTGGGGGGGTATCAATGCATACGTGGAAAAAGTGCAAAATCCAGGAATTGGCCCGCTCCTGCACCTTTGAAAACAATGTGTAGTTGTGGGGTTAAAATATTATCTGCGTGCTCCTGTTCCTCAGGCAGAAAAGACTGCAGTGCAAAGTGAATATTTGACATTAATACCTACGAGGAGAACATTTTTGCATGTTCTCCCCGTGCCTGTGTGGGTTTCCTCTTGGTACTCCGGTTTCCTCCCACCGTCCAAAGACATCATGTTTGGGTTAACTGGTGACTCTAAACTGTCCGTAGGTCTGAGTGTGAGTGTGAGTGGTTGTTGGTCTCTGTCTTGGCCCTGTGTTGGACTGGTGACCTGTCCAGGGTGTACTCCCTCACCCAGTGTGAGCTGGGATTGGCTCCAGCACCCCCGCGACCCGGAAACGGATAAGAGGTAGAAGATGAATGAATGAATCTACTTATGTATTACACAATTTGTTGTGTATTAAAGTAGATACCTGAATTACTACCTATTTAAGGAAAGGAAACATTGTGTGTGTGTGTGTTTATCTATTTATTTACATTTTGTTAAGTTTGAGGGCAGGGCTCACAGACGCTTGGCTGGAGATTGTTTGCCTTCCTACATTTCTATTTTTGTGTTTTTGTACTGCCACAAAGCGAATAAGTACAACTGCAAAGCAGCTTTCACCTACCTTTTTCAGGGGATGCGTTTATGCAATTTCAAAAAAATTTACAAAGAGAAAGTAAAATGTCATCAAGGACACTGCCATAATGCATAACTTCCCACAACCTGTCAACAGTATTGTTCAAGTATCCATAGCCAGCTTTTCCTTTCCTCTTTTCTTTTAATTAAATGACATTTTTAGATCTGAGCCCTATAATAAAGCATTCCTCCTCCAGGGTGCCCTTCTTTATAGATGTATTTCCATGACTGACAAGGCAACCTTGAACCCTGTTAAAAGTAGAATTAGAAAAAGCCTCCACTGCATCCAACGTAAGGTGCAATTATAAAATACTTTCTCACGTTCAGCCCGCAGTGTGATGAAAGTGATCCATCAAATTGAGACAAGTCAAACGACCCTTTTATAGTGCTTTTGTAGAGCTGAAGAAAAACGAGGTAGGCCTTGGCACTGTTGAATGCCCTGTTTTTAGATGTGTGTATGTGTGTCTGTGTGTGTGCCTCCAACATGCTCATAATGCATTTTGGATATCCCGGGTGGCATAAATCCAGTTCTGATGGTTTATGTAAGCCTCTGTGTTGTTCTCATGGGGTTTGTGCTTTAACTGTTTCAGGTGAGCACAGGTGATGTAGGTAATTTGGTTTGAGGTTGCTTCCTCTCATACAAGGGCCATACCAGTGAGAATATGCAAGCCAAATATGTTCAGGTGTTTATTTTACACTCTTATTAGCTGCGCTCTAAAACACATTTGGGAACCACAAAGTGCTTGTGCTGTAGCAGGCAGCACAGGCAGGTTTAATCAATGCATCAATTCTGATGCACAGAGCTCATTTAAGGCCCAAAATAAGCATCATGTTTCATACTTGCCCACCTCAGTGTCCCTGGATATGTTATCTTAATGAGTTTCCTCTTCCTCAGGAGTAAGCAGAAAATAAATTCATAAGAAATGCCGGTTGTGTATGTTTTTCTGTTCTGGAGTAGCTGTAAGTGACTGGCTGATTGTGACGTGGCAGTTCTTTAATTTGCCATATTTGTGTTGCACAGTATGTAAAGCATGCATGTATGAATCTATATCTTCTTTCTACAGCAACACTTGCTCTGCTCAGTAGATTTTAAAAGTCACCCCTGTACCTGGAAACATCCCGGAGAAGTCCACGCCTTTTGGTTTTGGCTAAATCAAAATGTTTAACCTATGTGCTTATTGCCAGATAGAGAGAGGGAGAGTGAGAGAGAAGGCAGAGAAATCAACACAACCAAACGACGGCAAAAATAAGGCCAAACTGCACTCTAAGCCTAAATGTGTGAGGACTGTATTGGTCTCTTGAGCCATTGTCCCATGATCTTACTTCATCAATATTACATATGTCTTGCCCTTTCCCTTGCTGAGTTAAGTCCTGGCCAGAGCTGTGTTATGTTCATCCAAGTCTTTGGTCCAGTGTGGCCAACAAAGTGAAGCGAGCATGTTAGGCCACAATCAGCTGGGAACGTTACAAATGCCATTATACGACCTTCTGGGAGCTTTAGCCTGTATATGCATCATATTTTTAGTTAGGTTCAAATTTAGTTACGTCGTTTTAGCCCTGGAGTTGTCACATAGCCTGGATAAGTGAAAACATAAGAGTCATCTAAATTTCAGCATATGTTGAAGACTGCAGCTGAGGTCCTGCTGAGTACATCCTCAGAGAAATTCAGCGGTTTCATTAGTCTTCACACACTCGCTTCTGATGGCAATGACAAAAAAGGTGGTCCATTAAAGTAATAAAAGGGGAAACAACATAATCATCTCGCTACACTTGCCTGTGTAGTCACTGAGCTGACTGACATAAGGAGGAAAGTCTGGTGCTGTCCCTGAGCTCTTTCCCTGGAACTGTTTCGCTCCGTCCTTCAAAAAGAATTGAAGTAAACTGCTAACATTTTCTCTGGTGACCCCTGTGCAGTTACCATGATGGGGGAGATAACCTATAAAGATCGAAAGCATTTTTTGCACGAAGCAGTAGACAAGTTTATTTCTGTCGTAAACTTGGGAGATTGAACTGCCTGAGGATCCAACCTCAAGTGGCCATTCAAGGAACTTTGAGGAATTAGAGTTCTTGGCCCAAGTGCAGGCTACACAGCGCAGGTTTTATTGTGGCTGGTATTAAGTTGTTTTACCTTCAAATCTTATTGACGTATAAATATATCTCAATAGGCAATGATACTCAAATATCAATACTCATATCAAGAAAATACTCAATCGCAGTCAATACTCAGGGAATAACACTTGGAGAGATGCTGCGTACTGTGATCTGCATTCTTCTGCTATAGTCGGGATGTCTCACATTTAAATTCCAAAGCTTTGAATTACGTAAAGGTAGAATCATATATGGGTGCATTTCCCAGGGCTTCACAATAGCTGTGTGTCAATGCACAGGATTATCAGATTCATTAAATCGCTCTAATGAACGTTGCTGATTTATTCAGGTGAAGGCCATTATCCTTGAGTTTCCCTCTTTACTTATTGGAGATGAAAGCAGAGCCATTTCTGGTAGAGTTTTGATGCATACATGTAAGATAGAGTGGTTGATACAGCTTGTACATGTATTTTCTGCTTTGTTTTTTCAGCTGTTACATTTTTCTAAGCTCATCGTAGCTGTTGGACACAGCTCACATTTCAGAGCTGTACCTGCAAACATCCGTCAGCCAATACTTCACAAGAAAAATGTAAAAAAAAAAAAAAAAAGGAAAAATAAATAAATAACAAATTAAAAGATACCTTAAGTGAAGTCTCAAAGGTGTTAAGCTCACATTCTTCTTCCCATCCCCCTCCATCCTGTTGTCATTTCCCCAGACCTGCTTGTCTTCAGCAGTGCAACAGAGAGGCATTTATTTAATGTATCTGTTTATTATGTCAGCCATTTGCACTTCACTTCAGACATTTGTACCATCTGCAGCCCATCCTTACTCTTACAGTTTCCCTGTTCAGAGATTTGGGGTTGTTTTTCAGCTATGAAAATCAACCGTCTCTGCAGAAGTTCAGCTGGCAGCTTTGGCGAGCTGAGCTCTTCCACTTGAAAAAAGATGAAGATAAAAATAGATATTATCCAAAATGACATGTTGCTGAAGGAGAGTACCAGTGAAACTCCAAGTGCAGATATTTTTCCCATACATTTGATTTACATTTGTTTGCTGTAAGCTATAAACCTTATACCAAAGCATGGATAACACTAAATGAATGATAGATTGTCCGTTTTAAATGACCAAATTAAAGATTTGACTGTGGGGACATTTTGGGGTCAAGATCAGATCGCTGTTGTTTTTTCTGTTGCATCTTTTTATGTAATTACTAGAAGCCCAATGCTGGTTTTTAAATGAGTATTTTTTAATGTTTTAGGAAATGCACTCATACTGTCCTACAAGTGAAACCATGTAGTTATACCACTTTCCTATTTGTGTGGTAGATGTAGGTAGACCATTATTCTGAATTAGCCTGAAGACTGGAAGCAGAGCTGGGTTTGGCCCCCCCGAAAGCAGCATGCTTTATCTCCTTCAGTTATTGCAACTTGTTGTTTTTATACTCCTATTTGTGTGTGGATAAAAAAAAAAATATTACACTTTAATTATACAGTTTAAGAGGTGCTGCTGAGTATGAACCCCGGGGGGAGCCCCATGTTTCTCCCCAGGTTCCAGCTGCTAAGCTGCCAGGATTCTCCCTCAGTTCTGTTTGAAGTCTGGTTGAATAGCGTAACAGAAATAGTTGATTAATAAAAAAGAAAGTGGGTATCAAGTTGTGAAGCTTCAGCTGTGCAGACATTTGTAGTTTGAACTCCTGTGGAGCATCAGGCTACTGTAGCTGTTTTCTGCCGCTTGCACTTTATGTGTTAAGCTAAGCTAATTGTCTCCTGGGTCTTGTTCCATACACACACAATAGTCATATAAGTCTTCCTCATCTAACTCTCAGCAGGAAGGCAAGGATATCTCCCAAACTATGGAATTACTCACTAAACATCAGGTGTATATTGAATGATACCAAGACTTTATCAGTGACTGTCACAGAGGAATTAGGTAGTAATGTAGTCCGCCGTTCTCCACCACAGCTGTCCCAGAGGACATATACTGGTTTTACTGTAAGAATGCAATGTGATGCACTATTTATGAACGGTCATATCAAATTCATTGCAACTGTATTTTACCACAAGCACATGTATATTCACATGAGTTTGTCCACACTGGTGCGCATGTGTACATGTCATTGAGTGTGTTTTTGTCCCAGATGGTCTGTAAGCCCACGTAGCTCCCACAGTTATCAATGCAAGCTGGAATTATGCAGGCACTCTTAAATTCTGCAAACAACCCTTAATTCTTAATTTAGATATTAATGAGTTTCCCTGTTACTTGGCAAAGCCCTGTGATTTCCCCTGACACCAGGCATTTTCATAACTGGGGCGTCTGCTATTTCACACTGCAAAGGCGCACGTCGACGATGTAGGAGACTCAATAACATGATTGAAACAAGTTCATTAACTTAGACCAAATACTGCAGCGGGCTTGGGAAGGAGCGTAATCATCCGCCGGCAGTGAAAACACACAGGAACTTCATTTCATTTAGCTGTTTATATTTGTTTTAACTGCTGAGACCATGGACCATATTCATATCTTTGATTTCAGTAATAGTCATTAAATCACTGCAGTCAATGTGCAAAATGTAACAACACCTATAATGTTAGGCAGAAATAATATTTAACCATATTAAAACCATACTTGACATATATTCTGATCATTAGTGAATTATATAGATTTCTTTATGACTGTCTCTAATAAATGTTTCCTTAACACTTAACATAGGTTTCAGAATAACCAACACATCAGGAAAATAATTTCCTGATGTGTTGGTTATTCTGAAACCTAAGGCAACATTTTCAGATGTCCAATTTACTATAATTAAGAACCACATTTTACAAATTAAAAAATGTGTGAATCTGGCATTACTTGATAAAATCATTTCTGGAAATCAATTTAGCTTATGCGACAGCTTTAGGGTTTAATGTGAGGAGAGTGGCTGACCAGAATCATGCTCATGCGTTGTCTTACAGTTGTGACCACCTCTGACCTCTGCCTTCCCCGAGTGAATAGAAGGAGAGACACTTAATTTAACATCTCTCCACATGAAGATATCCTCGGGAGCATATTTCAACACCAAAAAAAAAAAAAAAAAAAAATGCTCCCGCTCGATGAACAGTGATTAGAATTGTTGTTGCGTAGTTAATAGTTTTCCTTAATCAACCAATCCATTAGTGGAGCTCTGCATACATGTTTGTTTTGCCACACAAGAACTACAGCATCACTTGGTACTACCAGGCTGAAGATCTGCTTTTGCTCGCTTTGAGTGTGTGTGTGAAGCTCTAACTATAGGATCATATTTCTGTCAGATTTTGTTGTTGCTGTGTTCCATAATATTTCATTCTGATATGTCATCAATTCACTCCCACCTGCTTTTGGTCTCAGCAAGCATTGAGCTGCGTTGGCTGAGTCACCATGTTAGCCGATCGCCCCCCTCCATCCTGTTGTGTTTTCCTCCACAGCTTCTCAATTTTGCTTCCATGCAACAACTTCCTGCCATACTCTCGGTGATTACAACCTGTTTCTGCCTTTTTCCTTACAGTGCAATCCCATCGTTGGCCATGGATTTGTGTTGGACAAGTACAAGTGTCAGTGCAGGAGAGGATTCTATCATCCACGCCGAGTGGTACTCAATGGCTTTAAAAGTAGGTTACAAATCCCTCTGTGATATAATAATACGTATTGCAGTGAGCTGTCAGATCAAACTTTGAATCTTTTAAGAGCAAGCTTTGAGGTTTTATTAAAAAAAAAAAAAAAAAAAAAAAAAAGGGCAACATTTTTTCTTGAGTTGACACACATTTGAAATTGTTGAAAGGGTCTTTTGACAGGTGTCCCAGGGCTTGAAAGGTTATGAAACCTACAGCGTCAGTCAAAGGATTTGACTGTTCTTAGTTTGGAAATGTTTCTACTCTGAGCTGGAAGCCACAGGTGATGTGTGAATCACAAACCTGTCGGAATGCGACTCCACCGGGTAGATTTAAGATAAACTTGAGGAAAGGTTCAGTGACATATTAACGGACTGATGAGTCTCATCTCCCTGTAGGTGCTGTAGTTAATCTTGTTTTACATGTCAGTGTAATTTTTGAAACAGAGGCTTTTGATTTAAAATGGATGAAAGAGATGAATACAAATGCAGGGTTCTCATTTCTAACTGACACTGACAGGTTTTGTCAGCTGACATGATAACCATCGCTATCAGATTTTGTCAACTCTCAGGAGCTAGGATGAGGTAATGCTGATGCCAAAATACAGACTTTTTCATGTTTCCAGAAGTTTTTTGTCAGCATTTTCTAATGAATCAATAAGGTTACAGTTCCAGTACAGCTCAAAATGAGATATTACCTAATTGGGCAAAATGTTGTGCATTAAGTGTGCTGAATGTGAAGACCCCTCTTCCTATTTAATCATATGGCAAGACACTGAATAATGCTAAAACCCCTTTATCATGCAATAAATGGCATAATTTCAACAAAAACATAATTAAATTGTTTTTGTCTTGACCTACCCCTCAGGTTTTGGATTCTTTAATATTAAAATTACTTGGCCAAGTAATTAAGTGGCTAAATGTGTGTATTAATGTTGCATTTGTAGTTGTTATGGAGAGTGCAATGCAAATCTCTTCAAATCAAATAAGAACTAGGGAAAGGACAGGTATAAAAATCACACAAAGCAACCTGTATCCCCATAAAAGAATCTGGTTCGCTAATTAGATGTTTCTTCTCTTTGGCTATAACTAACTGTTGGTCATTGGCTTCTTAGTTGAAAGACAAACACAATTTTAAACACAGTGATTCGTTCACTTCCACTCTTGTTTCTCCTCCTTGTTGTTTTGTAAAAACAAGGAGAGCGAAGCAGCCACCAAACTTGGTATTACTCTTAGAGAGTTCCACGCAATATGTGGAGAATTCACCAGTCATGTCTTATTGCTGAGGGGTTAAACAAATGGTGACTTGGTTATTATATATCCCACAATAAATTTGTCACGTATTTCCATTATTCCTCATTTCATAGTCAGGTGTTCATCTCAGTGAGTAATAAAAATAACACTAAAACTAAACTAAAATCTAAACCTATGGATTTTAAACTTTCACCACTGTGAATTTCAAGTATACCCATAACTTTTACCTCCCTCCTCGTGCTCTGGATCTGCATGCCTGTATTCTGACACCTTGACTGAAAGTGCTGCAGTGTCCTCAGGCAGAAAGCTTGGCCCTGATGAGTGAGATAATCAAGCAGCTGCAGTGACTTTCATCACTGACTCCAACAATACACCACCCCGAGGGGGATGATACGCTAAGCAAAGCTGGAGCTTTATTGTAATTCAGCGTGATGAGGCCTGTCTGTGAAGAGACTCATCTTTCCAACGGCGCGCAGACCCCGTCATTAAAAATCTCCGCTGAGTCCAGTAGGGTCGTAGCTCGTGACCCCGATTCCCCCAGCTCGAGCCTGTCTGTTATCCCTCATTGCATCCCCAGAAAACAGACCAGGCGCCAAACAGATCTTCTATTGTTCCCTAGCAACAAGACAAAAGCACAGATATCAAATGGAAGGAAAGATTGAGAGAGAAAGACAGCCAAAGTGCAGTCAAATGTCATGAAGCATTATTTGATTTGAATGTAATAATAACCATAGATTGTTAGATAAATCACAACTCAAATCTATTGTTAAAGCTCATAAAAACTTTAAGGCGCCAGTTTAAGCCACACTGCGTTGTGACTTTGTCACTGTGTTTGCATGCTGTATGGGATCTGGGACTTACGGGGGAATTACATGCTTATCAAGCGTCACGTTCCAGAGGAGCAGCAATGAGCAAATTGGAGGATTTGTCACACAAGTTGATTCCAAATCTGTCATAATTTTGCCATGTCTTGTCTCTTTGGTTCAATTCAGATTTCACAGGTGCTTCCCGAAGAAAGAAACACATCCACTTTTGCGTAATGTGAAATAATCAACAGGAAACAACAATCAAATGTGCCTCATGCTGGTGGAACAAAAGTTATGCAGACTGAAATGATGAAAGGAAAAGTGTCACAATATTTTATCCTCCTCTCCTTTAGTCTTCCCTCCTCTGTTTAATTAAAGGCTGTATTCTTGTAATTATGATCCCCAAGGCTTTGTGATTTATCGGACTGATGATTGCTACTCCTTCAAATTGATTAACCGAGCATTTAATGAGAAGTCAGTATGTGACAGCTACATGGAAATTAATTACAGTGATAATCCTTGAAAACATGACAGTAAATCAGATTTTTATTCTGAGTGGCAATTAAATACAGTTCTGTAAATGGTTGTCTTTGATCGTACCTTATTAGAACTGGACGTAACCACAACTGCATGTGTGATTGTGATCTAAATTGCTCTCCCGCCCTCAGGCAAGGAGCAGGGCTCCCACAGAGACGACACCTCTGACGTGTCCAGCAAGTGCCTGCCTTGCCGCGAAGGTTGCCCCTACTGCCGGGATGACACGCCCTGTCTGGTGCAGGAGGACGGCGTTCTGCGGCTTGCTGTGGCCTCCTTCCAGGGTCTGTGTATGGTGCTGGACCTGGCAAGCATGGTGGTGGTCTACCACTTAAGGAGAAACAAGGTGAGCGAGGTGTCAGATGTCAGTGTGGAGGACTTTTGGATGGAGCATGCGCACATTTTGCACATCAGCATTACCTTAATAATTATGAGGAGCACCACTGAGCCTGTGAAAGCAGTTATATAATGTTCTCTGTGGCTCTGGAGGAAGTGTACCAGGACTTATCTGAGCCTAGGAAACTCAGAGAACTGCGTTTGTTCGTGGGGAAGATTTGGGATCTATCAGGTAAAAATACACCAAAAGTTCAATTACATTACATCCAAGCATGCATTTTCAAGTTGGATGAAATCTCCTTGCTGGCTCGGGTGGATTTCTGGTCATACTCATGTGCACAACCAAGGCCATTACTCCCTCTAATTACTTAGTACAATATTTCGCCAGACTAATCACTTTCTATTATTGAACTGATATCCCATGCTATCAACAGCCAATACTGAGGATCATTACGGTAACTGGAGGATGCAACACTTTTTGAGCTTGCCCCGTAAAATCCCCATCACAACAGACAATTCAGAAATCCAACTTATTTAGCCAAACACTATGGAGGAGATGGAGGTAAATGATGTTCATTAAATGGTGAGGCACTAAATTGCCAAAGATTACATAGCTCTTTTACACAAAGACTCGAGTTTTAATTTGCACTTGATTTGAAGCTGGAATTCAGAAGTCTGTCAAGTCTGCTATTAACATAGATGCAATATTTATTTGCTGCATCTCTCTGTCTCAAAACTAAGCCCATTTCTCATTACATCTATTTCACAGAGGATATCTTTGTTGATTTGTGCCAAGTTTGTTATTAGACTAAGTGAACATCTATCCTATGTTTAATTGAGCCTCCTTTAATCCTCACAGACTTACAGCAAAGATGTTGCATAATACACTCTGCTAATAGAGTAAAGTGAAATAAATATGAGCTCCTCACAGCGTAGGATAATTACAACTAGTCCTTGGGCAAAGTTGAGTTGGTTCTTCCCAGTGTGCTATTTATAGACATTTATGCTTTTGCATCAGGCTCGCATTTTCTCAGTTCACTCAGAAAACGCTACAATGAAAATATACAGTTTGTTCCTCCCCCCTCTTTGTGTTTGTTTGGCTTTGAAAGATACACAAGTGTATTATTTGCATTTGCTATCACCTGCCTTTCTGTACGTGAGTGTAATTTAAACCCCCAGCTCTTTGTCACTGACTGATTGATTGATTGATGGTTTTGTCTGTTGTTTCTCTTTCTGCCTTGACAGAGCATTCGCACATCTGGTTTTATTCTGCTGGAAGCCATCTTGTTTGGGGCCTTACTGCTCTACTTCCCAGTAAGCTCCACCTCTCAATTACACCCACAGTTCGCTCAGCCAATCTGTTCCTCCATCAGATACACTGACAGTCACAAATAACAGCACAATACATGAACGGAAAGACCAAAACAAACATATGCAACATATTTGCCCAGTAGATAACTACATTCCAAACTCTCCCTCTGGATCAGACTTCTCTGTTCTACATGTTTCCGTTCACTGCACTGACTTTGCTTCCAGAGTGCAAATCAGCTCTTTATTAAGTCTCTTGCTTTAGCCTTATCTAATATCTACCGTACATCTACACCATTATCTTTGTAAAGTCTGGTTGAAGCATTTTCCCTCCTAACAAAAACACCTCAGGGCATGGTCCTAGCTTCCCATTCGTATTTCTTGGTGAGAACACGACATATCATAATCCTTTATGTTCACAGCTGTGCCAGCAGTGGTCTGACACATGGGGCTTTATTTTATTCAATTTTAAAATGAGCTTTTCCAGCAGTGTTGTTGAAGTGACAGCTGTTCACGCGCTGACAATTATATCCTGAGACCTTAAATTAACATTAAGTACAATTGGAAGAAACAAAACCAATATATTCAATATATTCATTAAATAAAGCTGTCTGTTGTACCTTTCCTAGAAAATTTTTATCTTCATCTGTAACATATACCTCTAGTTCATTTTTAATTGTTTAAAAGTTGTCTTTTACAATGTTATTATTGACAACTTTTTCGACAGTCAAAACTGAACAACTTTAGAGGAATATAATTAGTATGTAATTATTTGGTTGCCTCTTTTGAAGGTTGCTCAGATTTATCATTAGACAGCCTTTCCTTTCATTTTTCATAGTTTAGTAACTAACTATCCATGACATGTGACCTTAAATGTCTCTCATACTGTCTGCACACAAGACACTGAATAGATGTTTAAAGTAAAATACTTTTCTGGCTCTCTTTTGTATCTTATTGAGGATATATTAAGTGGAATAAATTTTTTTATCTGAAAATAATATTCACATTAGACCAATGGCTATTCATCCGTGGTACAACATTCAACACTGGACCAAACTGCCACATAAAAATCTTCATTGTTTAATATTCAAATGTCAGAAAACCTTGATAAGAGAAGGCTCATATTTGTTGAATCTTTTGCTTGTCCAATGTCAATATTGGTAAGCACCACATTCTTCTTCCAAAGAGCTTCTTTGAAAAAGGGAAAAAGCCCAATGAGGAGACAGTAAAACAACAGCCTACAACTTCCAAGAAAAAGAGAGCTTCATTTAAAAGACAAAATCAGAAGTCCGACTTAAAATATAGGTGATTCTAATGCACCGAGTCTGCGCTGCATTATATGAGGTGACAAGCCAGCAAAGGAGGCAATGATTCACGTTGTTTTTATTTGTTTCTACTCTGGGCTGTGAAAATATTGTTTGTTCATTTTTAGATTGTATTGTGGATTTTTAGATCTACAATACTTGTAGAGATTTTAGAGATTTTTAGATTGTATTGTGTCATAATTAAAAATCCAGAGGATTCCTCCTCAGCCATTCCTCCAAAGCCATCACTGTCTCTGGTGATTCATACCCATGAATTTATAGGAATAAACCTTTATATCTGTGAATGTGAATGACTTCAGGACACCATCCTGTCCCGATACTCCACCCTCAAAAATCAAACCCCCCCATTCACTGAGTACAGTTTCAGAGAGGCCGATTCAGTGTGATAACATTACAGCTACAATAATTCCATTAAACTGAGCAGTGACAGCGTTTTGTCTTCTGTCTTCTCTCTGCATTGCATGGTGTCGCCTTTTGTCACACAGCTTAAAACAGCCATTTGTAAATTGTGTTATTTCTATATGAACAGTGTAAGCATTAAAGAATGTTTAATTAATGATGGAGGGATAGTGTTTGTTCAGCATTAAAAATCAAACTCTGCTGTTCAGTTTCTTTTTCTCGCACTTCTCTTCTTGGGCTAGCTAAGTCAGCATGCTAACAAACTAGCCCCGAGCTGGTTGGCACTGTCTTGTCCTTCTCTGGTGGTCTGGTGAAGAGTATTGTACCCTGACACAATTATGACTAAAGCACTTGGTGAGACTAGCAGGTCATCTGCTACTGATGCTAATATTGGCTATGTAGCAATAATAAAATCTACTAACTCCTCTATGAAATATTAAATATTGCTCATTTGGTCTGTTGATATACCAGCCCAGTAAGTTTTTAATCTCAAGTTTCTCTTTCTGCAATAATCGTTCAATGGGCTCAATATGTTCAGTGATTTCCTCTCTATACAGTATTCAGTTCTATTCACTTTTAATTGGCCTTCAATTGTACAGGAGATTGGAAGGCAATTTGAAACTGAAAGCTGCTGTACGTATAAAGAGGAAATCCCTGAAACTCAGGGAGTTGTTGCAGAAAAATACTGAAGTTAAATAGCTTAAAAATATGGTTTGATATCATAAAACCTTTAAAATGTGGGAGAAGTAATTGATGCAGTTTTCAGAGTACTTTGCAGTATAAATGTGGCAGTAGGTGCAGCTACAACTTGTTATTGTATTGCGCTTGCGATCATTGTCTGGACAGTAAGAGGTCAGGCAGACATCAGTGTGTGTGCATTCAGAGTGTGACTTTGTTGCATTGTGTATGTGTGTGTGTGTGTGTGTGTGCCTTTGTCAGCCTTTGTGTCATCTCTATGTGAGTGGGCCCATGTGGGTGGAAGCCAGTGCGCATTGTATGTATGTGTGTATTGACACTTTTGCACACAGCCCACAGTGCACCTGGAGTGCTGCGTCAGAAACCCATCTTTAGCAAGGGAAACAGATGGAAGAAACCTGAGCGCCATGTATCAGGGAGATCTGATGTAACTGGGGAATTCGCTGCCTTCAAACACTTGTGCAGTCTGCCAATAGTCAGCTTCAAACACAATGTCTGATGGCTGGACGTTAGCCATTTTGAAACAAACAAACAAGCTCTCTTAAGAAGGAAGAGCTTCAGAGTATTGCGATGAAGGATTTGCTCTTTGAAATTTCAGCAGTCATACCACAATACCCAGTGAAAACCCTGGCAGTTGTTGTTGCTGATGGTATTGTGGTCTTTTTCCTATATTACTACGCTACAATTCTGCTGTGATGCTTTGAATTGATTCGATTTTTCATCTTTCCATCCACCCTCTCCTCCGTTCACCCCAAGGATCACTCAAGTACTGAAAGTATCCTCCCATTCACACGCTCTTAGATACACTCATGGGTCTTCTCTTCCCTTTGCCTCTGAATATTTCTTGTGCATTTCTTATCACCTTTTACTGCAGGTCTCTGCCTCTCCTCACCTCATGTTTTCTTTTCATTATTTCTGTCTCTTTCAGTCTCACTTTTGCGTCTGTCTCCTCTCCTGCAGTCGGAACGTTTGTTTTCTGCTGCTGTTTCCTTTTTGCTGCCACCACAAGGCTCAGCGGCTACTGAAGGCTTGATGCAGCTGCCCCTCCTCTGGTGCTCAATGCATTTTTAAACAGTCCATCAAGTTCTAGCACAACTTGTTTTAAAAATACATCTGCTGATTAATTGATGGAGGAGGTTGGAAGCAAACCAGGAGGACTACCTTCTCTTCTGAGTGACATAAACGAGTGACTTTTTTATTGTGCAGTCCCCGGCGACTTTGTAGTCCACATGGGTAGTACTGCAGAAAGGGTGTGACACTGTGTTTGTGTGGGCCCATCTCTGTGTATGTTGCTATGCACGCATCGGCAGGATGGAGGATGGATTATGATTGCATTTAAGTAGATTTGTAGCATCACATTTTTCTGCGGTTGCATACATGTACATTTGCGCATGGATTTGCATTTCTGCATTTGTTTATGTGGGTGTAAGACACAGCGTGGCCTACTTTATACATCATATTTGCAGAGCCGATTTACTATTTTGTTCTGTCTTGAAGACCACAGAGCTGGAAGGCTGAATGTTTGCTCAGGAGGCGAAGAGATGAAGGAGCCAGGCAGGATGTTAATCCTAACCACAGGTTAGCGTGAGAGTGAGACATGAGAGACAGCAGGACAAAAGGACAGTTTGCAAGAAGGAAAAAAAAAAAACAAAAAACCTAACAACAAGTGTGTGGGGAATTGTTGCACACCTACGGATTGCTCAGATTTGCTCTGTTTCGGTGATCTACAGCATCATTTCAGCACTGAGATGTAATCGTCTGACTCAAGTTGCTTCACAGGAGTGCAGAGGAGGGACGTTGTAATTACATAAATTACGCTATTGTATTAAACTGGATTGTTAGGTTTTTTCAGAGGTATAAATAGCTTATACCTCACAAAACTTATAGCTGAAAATCTTTGTCTTTAACAAATGGAAAGACTTAGATGAGGAGCTGGTGAAGAAAATGGATCAAAAGAGTGAACTCGAAGCCTACAGGTGTAACGACGGGCATTTTTCTCAGGTGGCCGGATAATATGAACACTTTGTCTCTCTTTTGTACGTCATATTCACGCTTGTGCACACAAAGACCATGAATCAGCAGAGCTTACTTGATTTGAATATATATTTTTTTAATATAACTTGCAATTGGCCTTACACCGCGTGAAGTTCTGTAGAATTTTTAATAAGCGGCAATAACATCATGTTAAGTCAAAATCATCATCATGAAATATCGTGTACCATTTTTCAGATCCAGAACTCTGATCTTAATTGCTGAACTGCAGCAGATCTCGCTGTGTCTGTGTTGCTGCTGACAGGATTTTCAGAATAAAATGACATTAATGAATAAATCAGTTGCAAAAACCAATGCATCATGCGTCACATGCAGCAAGAACTCTGCTCTTCATCAGCTGATGGACGACACATGCTTTTGCTGGCCAGTGCTCATGGTCAGCTGGCTAAGGACACAATTCTGCCACAGCCTGCCACTTGTAACCCACCACTGGAAACACCATTAAAAGATGATATCTGTCAATTTTGTGGTTACGACTTGTCTTGTCTTGTCTTTGGCAAATTCTTTTATTCACTTTGTTGATACGGGCAGTAGTGACATTCACACTAATGTTTCGCTACTCCTTTTTGGAAAGAGCTTTGTCAGTGAAATTATTGTTATAATTTATAAGTTATACATCATGTTAAGGATGTCCTCAAGAAAATCGTGGCTTCAGTCCCTTTCCAAACTGATTTATAAAATGATCTATACCTTACTCATCCATGTACCAACCAGCTGATCAGATCCTGAGCTGAAGCATTGAATTAGCACCAGTGGTAGAGCATTAGGAAGGAACAGCCATAATTCCTGGTCCTTGGATATAAAATGGACTTGGCTCCCCCGAGCTCTCGTGACCAGCATACCAATGACGGATTCTGGCAGGCCGAGGTTTTGATGAGGATTTCTCTATGGAGAGAAAGTGGTGCTGCTATGCTCGGAGCTTTGAGTCTTTGTGCCACGTTCCTGATCGTGAGGTGAGCTGTGAGCAGGCTGGCTGTATGTGCTGAGAGTCCAGATATTATTACAGTTAAACTGTGGATTGGGACACATTGTCTGAGCAGGTGAAATGCAACTTGGAGTTTCGAGACAGTATTAGATTACAGGAGACACATGGCATACTGTGATAATTAAAAGCAAGCAACAAGCCGTGGAGTAGCTCACCCCTCATCTTCCTGTGATATTGTTTTTTTACTCATAACTTCCTGAATAGTTGTATGAAATATCGTTGGATTTCGCATTTTGTGACGTCTGCTTTTATTATTTTGGTGAAAGAAAACATTGTCATGGTTCTAGCAGCCCAGCGACCCAGAAATGGAAAAGCGGTAGGAGCTGGATGGATGGATGGAAAACATTTTCATAGTTTTAACACAGCGTGCAGCCAGACTTCTAAAGCCTCAGGGTTGGCTGAGCGTTTGCCACAGAGGGTACTGCAGGTGCTGCTGTTTCTCAAGTTTAATTATGCTAGAAAGCTGCTGCCTCTTGAATTCCAAGGCATTGTAAAAGTAGACATAAATTGCTGTCTGTACTCCTCTGGGATGCACTTATACTACATCAGTAACTAGCTGTAACATCCTCCCACAGCTGGACACTGTTCATGGTGCTATACACAATTAAGAGGTCACCTCAACACAGAACATTTCAAAGCTGTTTCAGTTAATGTGGACAGGACAAAAGCTGACATGAGTTCGAGAGACATTTATCTATTTAATCAAGTTTAGTCTCAAAAGTGACCTTTACTGTCAAACTCTTTTTGTGTTCTGGTTTCTTCATGGTGGTTCACTTAGGAAACCCTGCTCATGGAAGCAGAGAGTCTGTATATTTGAGAACAAAACTTTGACCCAAACTGAGGCTGCTGAGGCCTTTGTCACAGTTGGTGTTGGGTGGTGGTGTTGCGGAAATGAGGTCCGAAACGCAGGAGCCACGAGAACCAGGTGGGTGTGAAGAGTGAGACTACAAAATAACAGAGACACTGTGACGATGAACGAAGCCAAAAACTACAAAATAACTGAGATGAAGGGACGACAGGTAGACAAGCAAAGACACACGCAAAAACAAGCAGGGACGCAAGCAGAGACACAGGCGGGAGTCAGGAACGCAGGCAGGCAGACCAAACGAGACATAAGTGACACAACATCAACACGCGACAAAGACAAGGATCTGGCATGGACGAAACAGAAAACAGGACTTAAATGACGAGACAAGACACAGGTGAAGGCAGGGAAGGCAATCAACGCGAGGGAAACAGAACAAGAACAAGTTTTTCAAAATAAAACAGGATGTGAACACAAACGAAACTCAATCCCTGACAGCCTTGATTTGAGATAAACCTTTAGAGCCATCTCTTTCATTGACTTTGCATGGAAGGAAGTTTTTATGTTTGCACTGATTGCAGGAACACTTACAGTGAACAACAGCCTTAAATATAAAAATTGTACCCAGGCATGTCAGTGTATCATTAAGAGCAATTTATTAATCTGTAAAACATCTTTAATGTGTGTTTTAATATAAAAAATAGATCAAATGAATTCTTCTGTCAAAGCAGTCATAGTGATGAGCCCAAAATGAATTACAGATTTATGGGGCATGTTTGAATCAGCGTGGTCTATTCTACAACATTAAGCACGTCTCTTATTGAAACCATGACAAACAGAGGTAACGCAAACTTGA
Source organism: Echeneis naucrates (assembly GCF_900963305.1). Lineage (NCBI taxonomy): Eukaryota > Metazoa > Chordata > Actinopteri > Carangiformes > Echeneidae > Echeneis > Echeneis naucrates. The sequence goes on from NC_042527.1 coordinate 6,165,823, forward strand.
ACTGGAAGTGTTTATAACAACCCAGATCACGAGTTAGTGAGGTAAATTTTTGCCATAAAATTGTATTATTCTTACAGTGATTGTCGCAGTCCAGCAAACCTGCTGCGAAGCTTCTGTTTTTTAAATCCAAAAGAAGGGATTCCCATGGCTGCCAAATCAAACCCAAGATAGCAATGCTGCCATCAGCGTGACATCTTGGTGTGCACCCGTCTACTTGAATGCATTCCCTCAGCCCTGTGCAGTCTTAGTCCAGACTGCGCGTGCCAGCACATTCCCAATGGTGGAAACAGACACTGAATGCTATCAGAGCAGTAGCACCCTTCTGTACTTTCAAGAATTTCTTGAAGACTCATTTCCTTGGAGAGAACTTGACCACCTAACTAGCACTCACTCATCAGCCTTTTCTCCATAATGAAAGGGAACCTAGTACAGTCCGGGCTTCAAGGTTAACAAATGGTACTGTCCACTTGTTCATCAGATTTAGTAATATTTTAATTTCGCTCATGAACCTAAAACCTTTTTTTTTTTTTGGCTCTTGTGGGAGCTCTGCCTGGAATTCATACCCTTTCAACCACTTGTATGTCCCTTTGGATTAACACATCTGCCCAATAGCAACGTAAATATAAATACAAATCTAACTATTCAGGTTTAAATAGTTGCATCAACTTTATAAACTAACACTACGTTTAAGTTGTGTTTACAGGTTAATGTGCTGTCACCAAGTGGCTAAATCTGATGCGCCTCTTTTGAAAGCCACACCCTTGTTATGTTTGTGACTAGTTGTGACTAAATGTCGTGGTTTTGATTAATACAGCGCTTGCATTAATATATATTATACATCTGAATGATTATAGTCATCATTTATTGGGCGACTGCATCGTCATGCAATTCAAATGTTGCTGCTGTTTTCAAATCGGACTGTAATCATCAAGTTAAAACTTGACTGCGTGTCTATGCTGTCTATGAATGAATGGAGATACATTCAAACTCAGGTACCTGGGAGTTATTCTTTGCTCAGCTGCAAACATGCAGAGAATCGCTGCAGTGGATCGTCAGTTTCATTCAGGCTACTGCAGGTTTGACATGAGGCATCCCGTTGAAATGCACACAGGTGAAATGAAATGCAGCTTTTCCAGACATCCAGATGGAGGCACTGATCTTTACAGCTCATCTCCTCAGTCTCTGTCACAGCCTCGTCTGTAACAGTAATATGTGGCAATAAAGCTCACGGCAAGCAGAAAATGATAGACTGACATTTTATTAGCCACCGGCAAATTCTCTGTTCAGAGTCAGAGGCTACATCTGCACATGTGCACAGAAACGCATGTTTATGTCCATAGCTACAGAATAATCAACATGCAAATACAGATACATTCACACACTTAAGGAAAACAAGGTTGTTCAACGTGAGTATAAAAAAGAACCCATCAGGCTCTCATTTCTTATGCATTCTGGCAGTTGACATATGAACACCACACAGCAAAGAGAGACGTCAGCAGAGCTGTGGAGGTGTGAGATATCTGCGTGGCCAAAGCTGCCTCCAGCTCTGGTTCTCGCAGGCAGTACCCTTACATCATTTCCATTCCCTATTTCCTCTGCGTGACTATGACAGGATGCGTGTGATTTAATGCCGACAAGAAAGCATCATCCACACTGTAACATAATAATCAATGCGTCCCAGAGCTTGTGTTAATGCTGCTGTACCACCCTGCAGGTGATGATCTTGTATTTCCACCCCAGCGTGTTTCGGTGCATTCTCCTGAGGTGGGTTCGCCTCCTGGGATTCGCCGTTATGTACGGCACCGTCATCCTCAAACTATACAGGTACTGGAAACTAAACAATTAAAACAAAAACTAAAAGCACTGAAATTAAAGCTGTGTAATTGTAATGAGAGACTTTTTCTGCATGCTGCATGGCCTTGTTCTGAATTATTTTTTTCACGAACAGAAAATAAAGAAATAAAACAAAAAAAAAAATAGAAACAAAATGAAAGCAGCAAACTTACAAGATGGCAGCACAGTTGTGCAGGATGTGGCCTTCTCACCTCACAGCAATAAGGTTCAATCCCCAGTTTGGCCAGTGCCTGCCGAGCTTATTCCTCTCTTCCTCTTGCCTGTAGGGGCCTCGGAGACTCCGGCTTCATTCCACAGTTTAAAGTCGTGCACTGTAGGTTAACTGGCACCTCCACTTTGCTTGTATGTGTCAGACCCCAGGAGTTTTTCAGGGCGAATCCGGCTCTCAGCCAATGTTGGCTGGGATTGAACCTTGACCTTCAATAAAATAAGCTCAAAAATAGGCAGGCGCCTTCCTCTCCTCTCCTCATCTCACTTCTCCTCACCTGCATGCCCTCTCCTTTCTTCCTCTCCTTTCTCGCCGTCTGAATTAGCCTTTCTAAGCCTCAGTAATTCAGTTCCCCCTCACTAGAGCGCACCTACACACACATACACATATGCATACAGTGCTGCCAATAACCACATTTGAATTTCACATCAGGTCCAGTCTATCAGCGTCTGCTTCCTGAAGTATCTATTCACACTCACTCACACATGCATACATACACGCGCACACACACACTTCCTGGCCCTTAGTGTTGAGCAAGTGTTGCTGAGATGGGTAGGAGGTCAAAGGCTGGCCGTAATGTTCCCTTGGCAAAATTATCAAATTTGATTTTCTTCCGAGTTCGCTGGGTGTGAAGTGTACCCTGTGGGGCGAGCTCTTACAGTCCAATCCCACTGAATATATCAGAGATGAGATAGATTTGTCACAGTCTGGGCGAGAGGCAGCAGAGGAGCACAGCAAACAGTGAACTGACTTTTCTGTATGCCTGGAGCAAATGGCTGCTTTCTGTCCATACACAGTAGCTCTCCTTCTCAAATCACATCAGATGGCTTCTTTCATGAGTCTCTGTTGTTGTGTGTGCATGCACAGGAGACATAATGTCATATTAATAAACTGCATGGATTTTATCTGTACAATAACAACCACTTTTCTACATCCATATAGGAATATAGAAAGACAGTGATTAAGTTTGGCTTCACATTACAGTCTGTTACTAGGTATTACACCATAAATTAAACAAACCAAACTTGAATTAATGGATTAAAATAACAGCTCCTGATAAAGTGGGACTGTATTCCAGGGTGTTAAAGGTGTTCCTGTCCCGCACGGCCCAGAGGACGCCTTACATGACCAGCTGGCGTGTCGTGCGGTTGCTGGGAGTGATCCTTCTGGTGGTGCTGTGGTTCCTGGTGGCCTGGACGTCTGCTGTGTGCCAGAACCCAGGGCTCAGTCGGGTCCTAATCGCTGCGGGCCTCACCCCGGAGGGACTGCAGTTCAGCATGTGTCTGCTGGACCGATGGGACTACATGATGGCTGTCGGTAAGTGTGTGCGTTTATATGTGGCGCCAAGAAATCATCCAGATTGAGGAAATTCCAGTGCCACTTACCAATTAACTGTAAGGAGCTTTTGGGCTTACACTTTGGGTCTAAGCTTCTCGGGAAAGGCTTAAGATGAAATTTAGTTTCGAAACTTTACTTTTGGGAGAAGCTGCAGGCAGAATGAGGGGGGAAAATCGTTTGATAACATTCATAGAACACTGGAACATTTTGGTTGGAAAAACTGTTTCCAATGATCTTTCGCACTCTAAGAGTTTGATTATTATCTTAAAGATACCCAGCTTTGGAGAAGGCATTAGAATATTTTCACTCGGACGAATTCCTGCCAATCGATTTACATTATTACAATGATCTACATTCGGTGTTAAGAAAGTGAGGATCAGCACATAAATATGTGATTGTAACCTTTTCCACTGCAAAATAAGTTTGTATTATTGTGTCACCAGCAACTCATGTATTGTTGCCCGTTCAGTCTTTTTCTGTACTGCACTGAGCTGGAGCTGAGGGTACTAGCCGAAAAAGGTCTGAGCTCAAAGAGATGCAACTGTTTGAAGCTGTTTAAGTGCATCTTGAAATTTCCAGCAAGGGTAGAGAACAATTCCTCTATTGCTGTTTGTGCTCTGCTTTGACTTGCTTCTTTGAGATAAATACAGCTGCCTCTTTAAACCGAAAACCAAAAACACTTGCTAAAAGACATTACTGGCTGGTTATTGTAGCTTTTTTGTTATGGCTAATTTTCATTTTATTTTTTGACCTCAGTATATGACTACATAAAAAGTAATTATTTTATTATATTGCAATTTCCCAGTCTGGGATAAATAAAGTATCTATCTATCTATCTATCTATTAACGTGCTTTGGCAGGCGTGTTTATTCAGTGCGATACCTTTGAAGAAGCATTTTGATAAACCTCTGGACTTGATTTTAAAGGTAAAGTATGCAGATGCGATTTTTAATGAAGCCCAATAATCTGGCAACAGTTTAATGACCATTACTACATTAGAGGTTAACAGTGGAATAACAGTGGATAAGTAAAATGGCATACCCTTCTCTTGTCTCAAAGGACTTTCAAGAGGATGGGCAATCTACTTTTAACTAGGCAATAAAGTGAAGGGGTGTAGTTTGCAATGTCATAAAACATACTGAAGTAAATCTAAGTATGATCAAAAGGATTTGTTATCTCTACTGAAAAAATTGCGTATCACTTCATTCATCCTTAATCTTCTACCACTTATTCACTTCCTGGTCACAGGGGGTGCTGGAGCCAAAGCCAGCCCACACTGGGTGAGGGCGGGGTACACCCTGGACAGGTCACCAGTCCATCACAGGGCCAACACACCAACAACCACTCACACTCACACGCAGACCTACGGACAATTTAGAGTCACAAATTAACCCAAACATGATGTCTTTGGACAGAGGGAGGAAACCGGAGTACCCTGAGGAAACCCACGCAGGCACTGAGAGAACATGAAAACTCAACAGGCTGGGAGCCGAACCTGCGACCTTCTTATTGGGGCAACAGCACTAACCACTGTGCTGCTTGTCCTGGTATTTCATCCTAACATTTTATATCCTGCTCTCACCACTATGAGTCTTTTGATCCACATTAATCCATAGACAATATTATACAGTATATATGTTTCTAGCCAAGCCATACATGAAATGTAAATTAGTTAGACATAACTGAGCTATGGCTGAAGTTACCAATATGTGCCGGCATTAGCAGTCCTTTAGGGACTTGAGAAAATTACCTGGATGGCAAAAGTAGTGCGGAACCTTGTTTTTGGCCTGATTTTCAGGGGCTTTTCCACGCAGCCTCCCAAAGCTCAAAGTGAGAAATAATATTTAACTTCCATCTAAAGACAAGATTGTCATCAACACACTGCAGTCCTTAAAAAGCCAAGAATTGATGACAGTTACCAAGTTACAGGAACGAAGAGTGGTTGGACTGCTGAGAGGTAGCAGGTATTATCTTTCAAGTATCTCTCAAATCCCAAACAGTCTTGTGTGTACTGCGTTACAGTCACATCTTGATGACAGATTGTTGAAGCTGGAGCCAGTGATGGGCACCTCACTGAAGCCAGTCTGACAGCAGGGGACACTAATCCTGTTCAGAAAGAGGCAAAAGATGGATCCCTGAGAAATGCTTGGTCTGCCTGTGAAAACTGATAGACAGGCAGACAGAGAGAGAGAGAGAGAGAGGGAGAGTGAGAAAGAAAGAGAGAGAGGGAAAGACAGAAGTGGCAGGGCAAAAGAAGAGAGGAGACTGTGAAGTATGACGCTTGTAGGGATGTGGGCAATGATGCAAGGAAGGTTTTCCACCAGGCGAAAAGGCTTGAGAGGAAGAGAGCTGGTGAAAGGAGGACAGCTAAGGACACTCTGGAGACAGGACAGAGGGACAGAAACATCTTCAGAGAGAGCTAATTTAAATGGAATTAATCACAAAGAGCACAACAATCTCTCTGCCTCTGTATCCACAGCTGTGTGTGTGCGTGTGTCAGTTTGCATTTGGGTGTTGATGCCAGACAAGGCGGGAAATGAGGAAACCCTGCTGCTCTCTGACAGTCAGTCAGAACACAGCAGCGTGTTCAGGCTACGGTGAAGGACAGGAAGTGGACAGCGAAGGATTTTTAACAAATCACGGTGCGCGCCATGTCCGTGAGAATGAAACGAATATCATAATACTGACAAAAAACATTATACAAAACATTATATGTCTAATCAGAAATTAATGACTCATCCTGCTTTGTCCTGAAATCCAAAGCAAAACAAAGCTGATGCATAACCATATTGATAATGGCAGCAGTAAACAAATAATCTGAATATGCAGTTAATCTGCATTAGTTGGAATTGTTGTCCTATTCCTCTTGTGAGCCGCTCTCCATGCATATCGATTCAGAGGCTAAGCACCATGTAATTAGTGATGATTTATAGACTAGGCCAATTCATGAATATTAATTGTAATCACTGTAAAGACTTCATGGACTTATATGCCAACATAGTCCTCAGTACAGTTCTTCCTTCTTTTTGCTGTTTGCAAATAAACTAACAAGTTTGTTTGGCTTGTATCAGAGTAGAAGTGCTGACTTAGAGACATACCAAAGTTTGTTTGGAATATTTCTAACAGCACATGCGCGCGCACACGTACACACCCATATACATGCTCATTTTAGTTATTTATGTGTTTTCAAACTAAAGGGGAAGCAGGTACAAAATGAGATAATTTCATGCCTCCAAAAAGGAGCATCCTTTAAGGAATCATCTTCAACAGATCCAGAATAATTAGCATTGATTTTTTTACATCCAATGATCTTCGGAGTCTCATTACACTGACTATTTCGATGATAATGTGCAGGCTGTGAACATACCATGAGGTGGCTCTGACATGTGATGATAAGCATGAAGCCAGCCAGCGTTTTCGCGGCATCCTCCGTGTAAACTGCGTTTGGAATGTGTGACCTTGGTGAGATCAGATGATAGTAGAGATGTGTCAGAAAGCAGTCAGAGACAGAGCTGCCTCGCTTGGGTGGGAAACACTTCAAATGAAAGGAAACCTGACTGAGTTAGGAAAAGCTATGTCTGGGAATACATTCCTGTCATCAACACTGTGCATGTCTGTCAAAGAAGGACCAACGTATTGATACAACATGAAAGGAGTAGGAGTGGGTGCGTTCCCTCCTGCGCTCACACACACACACACGCACACACATTTATATACATATTACGGCACAACACTGCACCCCAATATTGTTATCACTATGCCATTCCACATTGTGCAAGCAATATCCATATTACAATTCCACTGTCCATAGTGCTGTTGCCCCGCAATAAGAAGGTTGTGGGTTCAGTTCCCGGCCTGGGGCCTTTCTGTGTGGAGTTTGCATGTTCTCACCGTGCCTGTGTGGGTTTCCTCCCACCTGTCTCTGTGTGTTGGCCCGGTGATGGACTGGTGACCTGTCCAGGGTCTGCCCTCACCCAGAGTGAGCTGGGATTGGCTCCAGCACCCCCCGTTAAGTGGTAGAAGATGAATGAATGAATCCAGTGTGTCTTAACTGCTTCATAATCGGTTTTTACTAATGTTTACTCATGGAAATAATTGTTTAAACTGTGTAACCCAGACAGATTTGAGTCTTATATTGTTTTATTGTTTCAAAATTTCTGTTTGTCGATTAAACAAAGGAAATCCAACCTTTAATTTGTAATCTTAAGGAACACTGGATGCTATTTTGTCTTAGAACAGAGCCAGGTTCACCAGTGCTTCCTCACTTATTACCAGGAAAAGCTCTTTACATTTGTGTCTGTGACAGAAAATCAGTGTGACTGTATCCAAAATGTTGAACCATTACTTTTTAACCCTTTAAGTCGATGTGACGGCTGAAAAGACAAATCCTTACAGCTCAGGGGACATTTTACATTCTCAGAGAGAAACAGACTTTGATACCATAATAATAATTAGTAGAAAGAAGTTAAAGACGTGGACAATGATTTTAAATGCAGTGAACTTACTCTTTCTGTGACTTTTTGTTGTGTGTTTTATCTGTCACCCAGCGGAGTTCCTGTTCCTGCTGTGGGGCGTGTACCTCTGCTACGCTGTCCGAACTGTACCCTCAGCTTTCCACGAACCACGCTACATGGCTGTGGCCATCTACAACGAGCTCCTCATATCGGCCATTTTCCACATCATCAGGTTAGTAAGGAGAATGTGGTGGATCAAGCATCAGTGCGCAGGAAGAGTAAGTGAGAAAAAGTGATGTGGTTAGAGGTGAATGGGTACATTCCATCACTTAACATGCTGAATGAGACCGAGAACAGGGAGAGGAGTGGGACATAAAGGAGGTACGAAGCAGAGCTAAGACTGGAGAACGATGAAGAATCACACTTTGACTTGATGAACATCTCTGGGACAGTAATGAGGAAATGGCACAGATAATGGAAAAGGGTTTTGGATGACTTTACCCCGTCTTGCAGCACAAGCTGTTGTTCAGTCATAGTCATAGGGATATTTGCCTGTTAGCATGGCCATTACAAGTGTTGAACATGTCAGATGAAAGGCACAGTTCACCCACCCCCTTCATCAGGGAAATGAACACTGTCAGCAGAGCGCGGGGTAAGCATGTTGACAGGAGGCGAATAAAAAATGTCTTCCCTAGGCAGAGACGCAACATACATCGACTGTGCCAAAGCCCAGAATAAACTCTCTGTCTGCCTCGCACAGACGTACAAAGCAACTGCTCCAGTTACCGTGTTGTCTCTAATTAGACACTTTCTTTACTATGTAAAACGTTAGATATCATTCTAATTTAGGAACATGTTAGTTCTTTTGGAAATACCTTTTAGTATGAGATGAAATAGTAATATATAAATATAATCATCACATGTAATTGATCTATTTACAGTACTAGATTATGGACAGCTTTTCTTAAAGTTGCAACAACCAGTGTTTCTATATTGACAAAAAAAAATATCATGTAAGAGCCACTAAGACATGAATAAAGGTTATCTTACCTTGTCTTAGGTTGGAAAGGGAGAGACTAACTGAGTTCATCCTCTGATAATTTACGCCAGCATATTTTAAAAATTCCCAAATACAAAATCCGTCAGTTACCTAGCAACAGCCAGTTTTTTGTTTTTGTTTTTTTTTTTTATTTTATCTCATTTCATGGAAGTATTTTCATTAAAACCTTATTTCAAGACAGATAAGTTGTTAACCAGAGTTGTCCTTTCGGGGAAATGTAGAACCCTTCTTCCTCGGTAGATAAGAAACAGTGGGCTGAGAACAAACAGCAGCACATCATCTGCCACGCGCCTTTCATTCTTATAATTACGTTTTCTTTAATGCCATTTTATTCGCCATATAAATGCAACAAAAAAGGAAAATTTTGAAAAATAAGATGGAAATATATATATTTCTCTACAATTATTTCCGAAATCAGATCCCACCAACCAATATTTCCCTGGGGAGCAAAAGTTAAAGACACGCAAAAATTTTTTACAGTACATTCCCATTCCCAAAACTTAATAACAAGCAGACAAAGTAGCAACCAACTGAATATCAGCTGCTGAACAATAAAATATTTTCCTCAGGAATTAGTGGAGACCAAGATAAAGCTGAGTACTGCACTACATACATAAGTGACCATAAACACTTAGGTAAATAAAATATTAACTTGGTGATTTCTACAACGTTTGGGCATTTATTCATTTTATTAGCTTACTTTCACTATAAATTATATTCTAAATGATTTATGCATCACCTTAAACAGTCATATGGCTTTGATTAAGTTGTAACACGTCCATATTCTTGTGTGCCTATTAATGTTGTGTTGCTGTTTTATTGTACCAGTGTTTGAATATATGGGCTTGGACTATTTCATTTGAAAGGGAAACTACGCTGTGAAAATATGCATATAAGCTATAGTCAAATTTTGCAGGACTTCTAAACCACATGCTGCAATAGCTGCTTTTTCACTCCTGTTGCAGGTAATAAAAGTGGTCAGGTGGTTTTAATAGAGTGCCTCCACAGGCAGAAAAATCCCATTTGCCATACGTCTGATAAAACTGTTCCTGATTGAATATTCGTTCATTTGTCAGACATCTATTGTGTTTGGTAAAACAAAAACAAAAGATCTGTTAAGAAACCAAAAAGTCCAATGGGTACGCCGTCATCATAAGTGTGAAAGTGTTATAAATCAAGCTGCTCTCCCTTGCAGAGGAATAAAACATTAGAGAGGTGTTTATTTTTTTTCTGAGCTGACAGAGTCGGTCTGCTGCTGGGGTCTAGAGATAAGCGTCGACTTGTGGGGAATGTGATGTGTTTGTTTGGTGGGGTAAGGGTGATAAACACACACGCACACACACACACACACTGCTCTTGGATGTCTAATGAATTATGAATGTGAATGTGTATATTAGGAGTAAAGGGCAAACAACCTCTGAGCCACCTCGGTGGATCTTTTACAAATGATGAGAAACATCTGTTTCTAGATTTCACTGTTTAAAATGCACTGTTTCTCATGCTGATACAAAGAGATGTTTTTAAGCATAGTACACTCAATACCTCAGAAATATTGCATTGATTTATCTGTCATAGTGGGACTTTCACTAGCTGTTCAAAATTGACGCTGATATGTAGCTACTTGTTCATGCCCATTTAGGTTTTTGTGAACTTTCACATTCTACAGCAGCAATTGGAGCCGCAGGGGTTGTGGGTACAATACCAAGCTACAATAACATGCATTAATAGCAATGATGACAAGTCATTAAGTCATTAAAAGAAGCCACAAGCTACCAAAGTTGCAGCTGTGCAGAATTATTTGTCTTCATATTTGGTTTCTGGTTTTTTTATGCTAATAAAAGTCTGCCTTTTTTTTTTCTTAAAACCAACCCAACCTGTTGAGCTGTAGAGCAGCAGAGGAACATCCTGAGAAATCTAAGCAGAAAGATAACATTTGAAACGACTTCTGATAGCTGAACCCCCATCAATAATCTCACTGTAACCATGGCGATAAATGCTTACACTGAGTATTGCATAATAAAAGGAGATGGTTGAGGTAACATTGTTGAACTACTGTCTAAATTCGATTGCAGTTATTTTTGTTTGTGTGTTTTTACAGCATGTGAACATAGAGCCACTACATGAAAGTATCTTATTCTCCTTCCCTGCACCTTTGTTATCCCCCAGTGTCTATTGTAGTGAGGGACAGTTGCTGAAGGAACAAAGCTGAAGGCCAGAAAAACAAAGTTCGTGCCACTTAATGAGGAGGAGGCAGTGGAACAAAATACAAGACCAATGTGTCGACCAACAATGATGATAAAGATGAATGATTATGCTTACACAGTATCATGTTATACCGTGTTCAACATTTTATTAGTGTGTCAGCACGCTAAAAGGTTCTAATTAGCAATAACAACAAAGTAAATGTCTTCTTTTGAACTGTAGTAGCCTCCAGCATGGCTTCAAACTTGTGTTCAGTATCCTCAGGTGATTAATCTGGCAGCTATCTGAGGCTCTACAATAGCGAGCATTAAAAAGTGTATCGAGCCTCAGCACCACGTTAAAGTGGACACATTTTTCATAACATCAACAGATTATATTTCTTAAGGAGGCAACTGGTTCCAATAAATCGCCATCTTCATAATCCTCACAGTTTTTCGTCTAAACTTTTGTTTACCGTGTTTGTTTGATTGTTTACGTGGACATTGCTTCGAGGTTTGTGGCACATTTCGTAGTGTTCTCATTTAGAGAGCCTTTGACGTCGCTGCGTGCATGTGTGACTGTGCGTATATCACAGACAGCCTCAGCTGAGTCTCTCCTGTTGCTGTGTTTCCTGCAGGTTCTCTCTGGTGCCGGGACTTCACCCTGACTGGATGCTCATGTTGTTCTTTGCTCACACTCATCTGACTGTGACTGTGACTCTGGGCCTGCTCCTTGTTCCAAAGGTAATACTTTGTAGCCGGAGCTGTTAGCTGTGTGTTAGCAGTTAACGGGGCTCTAACAGCTTCATACTGATAGATTTTAAACTTACAAACTATACAAACGGTACTCTTTTTTGGCGTTGGGTTTCTTCAGGCCAGAATCTGGGTTCATCATCTCTGTGTGGCTCCATCAGCTGGTTGAAATTATTTCATTATTTCACAGCAAGGATGAGAATTTGTAAATGAGCTACCTGTAAGCGAATTAGTTTAAAAAGGCTCCACTTCAAGCAGCTACAACACGCGACTGCTCATCTTAGACACATCATTTAATCAGTGAGCAATTTTGAATGCAGGACTTTTACAAAGTATTTATATCATAGCATGTAGCACGAGTTGACATTTTATGGCACTATATTCATTTTGTGCCTAAATTGGGGCATTCATAAGATATATTTTTTTAATTCCTGTCAAACAAATAGTCATTTCATGTCTGAAAACAAAAATTATTTTATGCTCAGTACACTTCATTCATTTGCATTTTAGATCCACAGTCGCATTTTAGGAAAATCAATTTCATCTAAACTTGCTGGGAGTCAGCATTCATGGGCGAGGAAGGACATAGAAAAGGGGATCCTACTTTAGAGAGACATTTTTGAGAACTAGTTTATACTGTGTGTTATAGCTTATAAAATAATAACGCCACCAATACTCACTCACTGAGCACATATGAACTTTCAGTCTACTCAAATTGTTTTAATCTGATTGTGCTGATGAAAGTATAACTATTTAGGCACCAACAAAAAGGTGCGCGAGGATTCAAAGCTAATTATTATTCCCCACAGTTTAGGTATAATAGCTACATTACCTGATTGGGAAACTAACCAGAGAGACTGAGTGGAGAGCATCTCACACAGGACGCGATCTCTTTTGTCCTTCTCATAACAGTATTTTTTGGAAAACCTTGCAGTTGAGAGAGGCTTCTGTGTTACTGTAGCGCGTACGCAGAACATTTCATCAATCATCTTTCCTTCATTTGATATTACCGTAGCGATCTGGAAGACACACCAACATTTGCCACCATTATATTTAACTCATTCGAACTGCGTTAGTGGTTATTTTAATTTAGCTAAGCATCCCCACGGGCGTCTTCATGTGCTGTCTGATGAAAAACATTTAATTCTCCTGCTGTGTGAGAAATGCAATACACCATCAGCGCTCTCCATTCTTTCATTCTTTCCTAATTAGGCACCTCAGATGTACAAGTCAGTTGAGTACATAGGGATAATTAAGCATAATGGGAGGAAGCTAATCTCAACCAGCGTCTGTTCCTAAATCTGAGCTAAATATCTGCTCTCTCTTTTGTTCCTACATTTTTTATTAGAGCAGAGCTAAACATTGTGGCCCATAAAAGACTAAGTCAAAGTCACACTTGTCTTTTTTTTCCCCTCAGGTTATTGTATCTTGTCTCACCTTATGTTTCTCGATATAGCAATCCAAGCGAGGAGGTGAAGACTAAAATGCATACATTTGAATTCATTATACACAATTTGCATAGCTGCGTAAAATAAGAAAAGGAATTGAAAGAAACCTTGACTCCAACCTGAGTAACTAATGTTTAAATCTTTTAATGAGGCTGAGTTTGTAACTAGTTAAGTACTTATGTAGCTTCCTTTAGCAGCAGGAGTTTTCCTCTTAGCACTGCACATTTGCCTTGTGTCAGGGAAACTGCCAAGAACTTTTAGTTCAGTTGCAATTATTGAATGCAAAAACAATAATTGCTTTCATTACTTTGGTAATACAGAGCTAAGCTAATATCGTTTTGGAGAGAAAACTTTGTTCACCTTCAACAAAGTTTACTGAAAGCACGAAAGTTATTTTTAGCCTGACATAAAATCTATGTCAGTAAAATCTTTTGCTGTAGGAAAACATTGTTCACCCTTAACCCACCTTCAATGGTCACCATATCCATTCTTTCAACTCGATACCTCTACGCTTCAATAAAGAAATAGAGCTTCCTGCAGGCCAGAGATCATATTGCATGAGATATTCCGATTTCCAGTCGTGCATCTTTTTCTCAGCCTTCCCACAGGGTCAGTGATGCCATTCTTAAATCCTTGCTCTCCATCTGCTTTAGTTCCTGTCCAAAGGGACTCAGGCCAGGGATGATATTGCCACAGAAGCCTACGAGGAGGAGTTGGACATGGGAAGATCTGGCTCTTACCTCAACAACAGCATCACCTCAGCCTGGAGCGAGCACAGCTTGGACCCTGAAGACATACGGGTGAATTAGCATTGACAATCACAAGATATTAAGTCAAGTTTAGTCCGAAGATTTTTCTTATTCCTCTCTATCCCTGCTATTTGTGCAGAGATTTACTTGTTACTCGTTACAATAGCACTGTCCCATCATGTTTCATAATAGGATAAATGTAAAATTCTTATTTGTACATTTAAATTTAAAAGAAAGATCTCAGCTAATTAGAAGTCCCATTCTTTATCCAAACATTATTTCTTGATTCATGATGCCATCAACTCTCAAAATGTTCTCTAATGATAGTCTGTGTTTGAAGCCATTTCACACTTTACAAATTGTAAATTGCTCTGGCTTCCAGTTTCCATAATAATACAGAAAATTATAATGGCAATGAAATGTAATGAATGTAAAGAGTTATTTGCCTCAAAGTTGACCAAGAATCTAGGAATCATTTATACAGCTGCCATAATGATTTTTAAAGCTGTCCAACATTGGCTGTCCCCTGATTTTTTTCAGGATGAGTTGAAGAAGCTTTATGCTCAGCTGGAGGTTTACAAACGCAAGAAGATGCTCGCCAATAACCCGCATCTGCAGAAGAAGCGGAACTCCAAGAAAGGCCTTGGCCGCTCCCTGATGAAACGAATAACAGAGATCCCAGAGACCATGCACATACACCGGCAGTGCAGCCGTGAAGACGGAAGCGAACATGGCAGCAATCGCAGCACCTTGAAGCGGAACCCACTTGAGCCGAGCCACCACGGTAAGTCCCTGTTCCGCCTGTTTAATTCAGGCTGGTTGATGACAGCAGCATGAAAATTAAGAGAAGCCATCACCTTTGAAATTGAGTACATGACTGAGCTCTTAGATGAGTTTGAGCCTGGAGGGCTTTGCACTCTCTACAGCCACAGAAACTGCCTTTATATTTTTTATATTTTTATTTGAGGCAGGCTATAGACATGGTTTTGTAAAATAAATATATTGGGAACAAGAAACCAGCTCAGACCTCATGGCCTGGGTCTTGTAGAAGAACGTCAACTGTTGAAGAGAAAACTTTGACTTGCTGTTGTGGCATCAAGAAAATTCAAGGGGACACGCAAGTCGCAAGGATTGCTCATATGGGGAACATCGGCCACATTTCACAGCGATCCTAAACGAAGCTAAGACATTTAATGGGGACCACTGCTCTTTACTGAGCAAGCTGATATTTCCATCCACTGCCTGCATGTTTGCAAGTAAACAAACATTTTAAAATGAAAATAAAATATGCCACTCTAATATATCTAGCCCAAGTCACTCCAGTGTGCGAATTCTTCTTCTCTCAGGCAAACCTCGCGATGACTCTCTCAAGAATAAAGTCACGGGTTTGAAGAAGTCCCTCAGCTATGACCACGTCTGTGACCAGGATGATGAAGCTGGAAGCCAAACTGGCTCTTCCACAGGCGAGAAGATGACTCCGGTGGGAGTTGGTGGAGAAGGATCTCTTCTGGGTTCCCTCATCGGACGAAGACATGCCAAGAAGCAGCTAGAACCGGCTGCAACCCCACCGAGACTGGAGCCAGCGGAGTCCACGGAGTCTGTTCCACTGTTCTGGAAATCAGCCAGCGCTCACAACTTAACACACGAGAAGAAACCCGTCCATCTGCGGACCTCCATCATGCAGAAATCTCTAAGTGTCATCGCCAGCGCCAAGGAGAAGATGCCGGGGCTTACCAACAAGACTCAAAGTGTGGAGGATGCCAGTAAGAAGGGCCTGAAGGGACAGGAGGGCAGGATGCTGTCTGAGGTCGATGAGACGCCTGAGCATTATCCAAAAATGATCATCAGCCAGTCAGTGGAGTACTCCAAGACACCAATGAAAATAGGCATCATGAAACAGCAGGTAACTTCTCCACAACTCCTTTCCAAATATGAATGGATTGATGCCTTGTGTGATTTTTAGCTCGCTAAAGACACATGAACCTGGAACAGTGTAGGATATCGCATGCAAAACATGCAGCAAAGAGGCCCAAAGTTTAGTTGATTTTCTAAATCTCTATTCTAACAGGTGAGTGGCAGCCAGCCATCCATTTGCTCCGAGATGGGGAAGAACCTGTATGACGTGTCTGAGGTCTGTCCGTGGGAGCTGGAAGAACCCCAGACCCCATCTGAAGCGAAAACGCAGAAACATGTTTCCATTGCTCCAGGAGAGACCACCAGCAGCCGGAGGGGCAGCAGCAGCTCGGGGATCACGAAAGGTAGCCGGTACCAGCAGAGGCAAAAACCGGGGCAGTCCCCTTCCAACAGACGCCGCTCCAAAGATAAAGGAGGAGAAAGAGAGGAAGGCAGGGAAACGCGGAAATCCCGCCCACCCAGGTCACCTCTGCCACTCAAGCCAGATGTTTGCCCCTGGGAATTTGATGAGCAGCCTATGCTGGGAGGAGATTCAGATGCCATTTCCCCAGACAGGATCAGGCGTAAGAAAAGCGTCACACCCACTGATGGGAAACCCAAAGGGCTCCACTCAGACCACTCCAAGTCCACGGGCAGCCTTTTACAGCCTCCTTCTCTGATGGTCGAGGTCTGCCCGTGGGATTACGCCAACCCACCTTCGCCTAAACAAGAGAAGATCTGCAACAGCCCAACCACTCATAAGAAGAAACGGAAAGGCTCCTGCTCATCCAACCACAAAGCAGAGAAGGAAAAAGGGAGGGAGAAAAGCCGAGAGAGGCGCAGCTCCTCTAGCAAGCCGGCGTCAGAGAGGAGACGGGTCAGCCAGTCATCGGAGTGCAGCGGCCCAGCTGCCGAGCGGCGGAGGAGTTCCACCAGAGACCCAGAGGGGATGGAGATTAGGAGGCAGGAGGTAGAGGACTCACACGCCAGCTACGCTCAGAAAACGAAACTCTCACCAGAAAGGAAGAGAGAGAGCTCCTTGTGTAGCAGCCACAAACCTGCAGCCATCAGTGGGCCAAAAACGGCTGACGTATGCCCATGGGACTACGAGGAGAAAGACTGTGGTGAAAGGGCATGATGTCTATTTCAGCAACACTAACTCTTTTATATTCACAGACAGAAAGCACAGTGGACAAAGCAAAGATCTAACATTGAATTTGACATGAAAGTTTCTCTCTGAGTCACCATTGTTTGGCAGATTTCATCCAGTAAAGAAAATGTATTCTACTCTCTACTGATGCAATCCAAACATGACCTTCTTGTTATTACATTACAGTGAATGCAACCTTGGAGTCACTTTAAAGGAAGTTTAAGTCTGCACTTTTGCTTGCCCATTTGCCCGTTCCATTGTACATATGCTTTATCACACCGACAACATGAAGGCGCGCTGTAAATGAATCATATTTACCAGCTGATCAGACAATCATTTGTCCACAAACGCAGTAAATGCTTCACCTAACGAGCTTATTGATAGTGGCTTATGCTTCCCCTGCAACACTGATGGCGCTCTGATTAAGCAGGAAGTCAGAGGAGACTTAATGTATCAGATGCTGATGATAAAAGCCAGCGGGCTAAAGAGACCTAAGGAAAAATAGTTTGTTAGCTTAGAGAAGTGGGACCAAAGCCCCAGACTATAACTGCGATGCCTTACCTTTAGGCCAAATCCATAATTCATGGCATGAGGATGATCTGTTTGATTAGAGAAATGGAGGATTTCAGCACAGCTAAATGTACGAATACTGTACGTTTCAGTAAGACTTTCACATATACGGTATGCATTTTTCTAAAAAAGACAAAAAAAGTCCTTGCATGTGGCAAATTGCTGTATCAAGCATCCAATAACTAACTGTTTATTGGCTAAATCGTACTCAAATATGACAGTGGAACGTTTTGATGTTGTTGCCTATGGTATGTGTCTCCTAATGTACGGCATAATGCTTAAATGCTGAAATAATGTGCATTGCTATCGCGAATGTACAAACACATTTCAAGCGACTTGCAGTTACAGCTAAGCATTTCTAAAATACCTTTGAGGCCATCCCTGCTGTTGACATTTATTTACTCTTTGCTCAGTAATTCCACCCCGGACGTCCCAGCTGAGAAAGATAGAGGAAAGATCAAATAGAAAAACACAAAGGCTGCAGTATCTAACTCTTTCAAGGACCAAACCCGAGCCTGAATAGGATGGATGATGTGAATAATGCATTTTTTTTCCCTATGACATAGTTTCCATATCTTACATCTGCTTGAATGCACCTTCCTCCAATTGTTTGCACACATTCAACTGCTAAAGCTATGACTGTGCATGACCAAAGCTTCCGCTTTTGCTGCATCCTTGCAGACAGAAAACGAACCAATTTACCATTTTAACATCATCTACTACAACAACAACAACAGCAGCAAGAGTCAGACTCTCTGTCCTGTGACCGACCACCCACCACCGACAACTGCAGTCACACATGGTAGTCAGTTCAGCTTCATTATGGCTGTGTATGCATGACAGTGAAAATACATGGGGCCATGATACACTGAAACTCACCAGAGGGCATAAAGAACCATTGCATATACTATGAAATACTTAATACTAAAAAGCACAAGCTTTTTCAAATATAGATGTCTGATGCTGTCATGGATTTATCAGATGTTTGAGATAAAACTTCCTGTAAAAGTCCAAGACTAGTTTTCTCTTTGTCATCAGGCATACAGGAGTTGTATCTTTTATTGTGGAAGGCCTGATAAATAAACATTTTACACCAATTGAACTTTCACTAGGTTTTTTTTTTTTTTTGGTTTTTTTTTAATCAGATGGTTTTAAACGCAATTTGAAAAGGAATATTGCAACTTGCCCACTAAATGTGTTTTATGCTTGTTATACTGTAAAGTGTTACAAACTGTTGTAGCATCCACATGGGAGTATTTATATTGTACATTCATATTGTGTTGCATGTACATACAGTAAATACCCTGTTCTCAACTCTGAATTAAATATTTCTATGAAACCTGACTGCCATTCCTTTGGCTGTGAGCTGTGCCACTCTCTACAGATTTAGATACACGAAAAAATATGTTGCGTATCAGCTTTCAATATAAAACAGTAAGTTTTACTATCTACAATGCTAATCAGACAGCAGCACACGCTTCATGCTCAAGCAGTCTGTACAACACTACCACCATGTGGAGGACAGGAACCCAGTCCGTAGACTGCTCAAATATCTGAAATAAGACAAATGTGGGAAGCAAAAATCCTTTCATATCTGGATGAGACAGGAAGTATATTTCACTGCTATTTTTATTGAATGCCTCTTCATTTAGGTTTTATTACATGTCAAAGTATAATGTGGCATTTTTTTTTAGTGGACTATATATTTTTAGCTGTTATTTCTAGTGAGGTAACATTTCACAATAAGAGTCTACTGAGTGTAAAAAACTATACATATACTGTAGAAGAACTGCTGTAACGTTGTGCAAACTGGCTGCACCCTTACACATTTTACATCTTTATGCATAGTAATGACTCTGTAACATAAAATGAAGCAATCACGTTAATGGGGACCATTCTGATGCTTTTATTTTCGATACTTTAGGCACTTGAACTGGTTATAGTTTCACACTTCGGTTTGTTTTTAGTTTACTAAAAACTGTATGAAAGCTATTATAATCAAGATGGAACATCAATAGATATTACTATTATTATTAATGTGTAGCAGGTTAATCTGCAGGCTGAAAAAGACCCGTTTGTGAGTCTGCTGATATTATTAAGAACTTCACATTTCGAAGGTAAAATGCGGCGGAGAGAAAAAAAAAAAAAAAAAACATTGTCAGAAGTGTGAAGCGGAGTTAAGTGGATGTAAAAGGGGAAACATTTAGGGGAAACAGTTATAAATAATCCTGTTAATGGCTACTTGTATCAATAAGGACTTGATGAATGCGTGATTGGAAACTACTGCAACAGTTGGTAGGTGGACTTTGTGTATCCATCCTGCTGAATGAATAAGCGGTGACGTCATCCTTGCGGCACCGGACAGGGCTGAGTCCCCGCAGGAACGACACATCCGACCTGACACGCACCACTTCGGCTCCAGACCAGCACAGCACAGCACAACACACAGCTCTGATTTGTCACCTCATACCCGGAAAGAGCAGCACGGATTATAATGGGCAACGTCCAGGTAAGAAAACCTCATCTTATTTGTTATTTTCTTCAGCAACTTCTGATGCCAAAATGAGAAAAACCCTGAGTGTAACGGAGAGGGAGAGGGGGTTGGACTCCACTTTAAGGTTTAGAGGCAATGATGCAATAGGAGGAAGTGTCAGGAAAGGTCATAACTGACTGATTAACAGGGACAAGGTCACATCAGGTCGCCACTGAGTCAGCTGCACCCTCAAAATAATATCAAAGCCTCACTTTGTGGGTTAGCTGTCTGTGCAGGGTAAGTGTTAGGGAGCAGGAGCTGCGCAGTTAATTTGGCCAAAGGGAGTGTTCCTGCCAGCCCAGGAGGCAGCAGCAGGGAGGAGGTGTTTCTGATCAATAAGGCTGCATTGTATTGAAGATGGGGTGGGCGAGGAGAGGAGGGGAGAGATGAGAGGAGAGGAGAGGAGAGGAGAGGAGAGGAGAGACGAGAGGAGGGGAGAGGAGAGGAGAGGAGAGGAGAGGAGAGGAGAGGAGAGACGAGAGGAGAGGAGAGGAGAGGAGAGGAGAGGAGAGGAGAGACGAGAGGAGGGGAGAGGAGAGGAGAGGAGAGAGGAGAGGAAAGGAGAGGAGACGAGAGGAAGGGAGAGGAGACGAGAGGAGACGAGGGAAGAGGAGAGGGAAGGAGAAGAGAGGAAGGGAGGGGAGAGGAGAACGAAGGAGACGAGAGGAAAGGAGGGGAGAGGAGTCGAGGGAAGAGGAGAGGAAAGGAGGAGAGAGGAGAGCGAAGGAGAGGAGAGGAGAGGAAAAGAGGGGAGAGGAGGCTGCACTGCTGCTGCCCCATGACTCAGCAAGGCCTGACGGGCTGCACCCACTGCCTGCAGGACACTACGGCTGGATGTATATCATAAAGCCCCTCTTTACTCTGTATGAGGTGGAAGCATTCAAACTGGAGCTTTACACTGTTACTTAAATCTAACTTTATGTTTGAGGTCTCTTTTAATAAGCTCTTGCTGCTTTAGATGCAGCCTACAGTACATGAATAAGACAACGCCTGCACGATCATAGAAGTGTGTGCTAAGGGCATAATGCTTTTACATTAACATGGATTTTATGAGTAATATACAATATGTATTTTGAATGACCCTGTAACTTTTTATTATCCAGCCCACCTTAGTCCCATATGAGGACTTTGATGTCACAGCTGATATCAAGGCTATCAGAAAAGCATGTAAAGGTTTGGGTGAGTATTTTGATTCTTCGAACTATGCAGTTTTTCTCCTTCACACATACAGCTTTTCATCGGTCCTTTAATACTGAGGAAATAAACTGATGACATGGAAACACGTTTCTTTCTTGAAATGCTTCAATAAGCCACAAATAATCATCAGAGCTCAACCTTGTTAGATAAGAGGATGGAAACTTACATTCTCAACCTCACAACATGAAGAGGAGGTCTCACAAAGGTGATCTTTCAGTGCCACAGTTCACATCGTGGCTTTGGTCATATAATTACAGCTTGGCCTTGAGCAAGTATGTTTGCTCTTACTTGTATTACAGCAGGACAAATTATTGTATTGGTATAGTGAAATCAAGTCTTCTTAAAATGATATATTTCCCAATGTATGGTAAAAGCCAGCATGTTTGTTTCTTTGTTTGTTTATTGATTTTCACTTTAATAAAACACGACAAACAAATAGTATATCACAAAGAAAGAAAATATAAAATAAATATAAAATAAATCAACAAAAATTATTCAAAATGTTTTCTTTATGTTTGAAGACATCATTGATACCATGCTGAATAAGCTAGGAGTCCAGAGTTAGCTTCAGTAATGAGGGTTTTAAAGTGTTTATGGGGAAAAAAAAAAGATTGAGTCGTCTGCAAATAAAATAGGTGACATAGAGCTAGATACAACAGCAAGATCATTTACATCAATCAAATATAATAAAGGGCCAAGAACCGAACCTTGTGCCACCCCACAACTCATAACATTTTTGTTGGACATACAGTTACTAAAATAAACAAATTGACTTCTATTGACAAGATAGCTCTTGAACCATTTGTACACATCCCTGTGAAACCCATATCTAGACAGTTTTGACAAAAGAACCTCATGGTTCACCGTATCAAACGCTTTAGACAGATCAAGGAAAACGCTTGATGCAAACTCGTTACTGCCTAATGCAGAGGAAATTTGATCAGTGAGATGTAATAAAGCTGTGTATGTTGAATGTCTCTTTTGGAAGCCATATTGATGGTTGTACAAAATGGTGTTTGAATATATGTGCTGGAGAGTTCATCTGTATACAAGTTTTTCAAGGATCTGGCAATATTGAGATTGGACGATAATTAGAAAAAACGCTTTGATTGTCAGCTTTATAAAGGAGAATAACTTTGGCTATCTTTAGGTCATTCGGGACAATGGCAGTTTCTAATGAAAGTGAAAAGATGGAAGTTAGTGGTTTTACCTCTTTCTGATGTCATCATGACCTGCAGCTGAAGGTTTGAGTTGATCTATAATTTTAATTATTTCATCTTCATCTGGGCGATCAAAGCTATTAAAAGAAAAAAAAAGCCATCAGTATAGACAAAAGGGCTTCCACTTGGGGTAGGAATTTTTCCTCCAATAGTGGGGCCCACATTCACAAAAAAATCATTAAACCCACACGCAATCTCGTAAGGATCAGTGATGGTTTTCATTTGGATATCATTTGGATATTCATTTGGTTCGGGGGGGGGGAGTGGGGTGTAGCACAAATTTCTTATAGAGACGATTTCTTTTTTCTTGAAGACGTCTGAATCCCAACAGTAAACCAAAGCTTAGACATAGCTTGATTTCCTGCTTTCTTTGCTGAAATTAATGGAAAACATTAAAAAAAAAAAAAAAAAAAAAAAAAAGAATGTTAAGAAGTTATTTGTTAGGTCATGTCTCTGCTGAATAGAAGGCAGTTTACAAACTGAGTTGCCCAGCAAGTAGTTATGTTAAGTTCAGTTATGTGCCAGACAGAGGATTCGATGCTTTAAATTGCTCTGTGTGAGTGCAGTATGAGAATGGAGATAAATTTACCGGCACTCTGTGATGCTACGCAGTCCCTTTCAAAATTACTGGAACGGCAAGGCCAATTCCCTTTATTTTTGCTGTTGACTCAAGACATTTGGGTTTAAGATCAAAAGGTGAATATGAGACAAGAGTTCAGAGTTTCAGCTTTTATATCCTGGCATTTACTTTTACACGTGTTATGCAACTTAGGACATACGACCTTTTGTATCAGACCACCCCATTTTTAGGTGAGCAGAAGTGAAAGGAACAGATAGCTTTAAAGTAAATAACATTTAATATTTGGTTGCATAATCCTTGACCTGCCACCCATTGACATCAAACTGTCGCGTTCTTCATTTGTGATGCCTTTCCAGCCTCTTTCAGCTTTAGTACTGCCATATTCCGATATGTGTTATGTTGCTGTATTTGACAGGATGTAAAGTCAGTCCTTCATGTGATCCCTGCTTTGCTCTCCAGGCACTGATGAAGAAGTCATCACCAATATTCTGGCAAATCGCTCAGCAGCTCAGCGTGTGGAGATCAAGCAGGCCTACTTTGAAAAGTATGATGATGTGAGTATCCACCTCTTTCTGCCTCTCTCATATACAGTACAGTACACATGACAACCACCGCCCATGTAACCTCTGCATCATTTGTGTGCTGGCCCAGGAGCTGGAGGAGGTCCTGAAAAAGGAGCTGACAGGTAGTTTTGAGAAAGCCGTCATTGCCATGTTGGACCCGCTTCATGTTTACTTTGCCAAGGAGCTGAGGAGGGCCATGAAGGGGGCGGGCACAGATGAAGCTGTGCTGGTAGAGATCCTGTGCACAGCCACCAATGAGGTTGGTCAATATCTGATAGTAATGCTTTGCATTATCTTTATATATACTCACTTGACTACATAACACACAAAAGATTACAGGAGGTTAACAGATTATAAACCCAAATAAATGACTATCTCGTTATCGTTTCTTTTCTTTTCTTTTTTTTTCTTTTTTTTTTTATCGTCCACTTAGTTGCAGCAGAGATATAAAGTTATAAAAACAAAAATGGCATACAGTTGCCAAATAAATGTAATCTGCAAGGGCGTTCTGATCTACTCTGCAGACACGGAACAACACAGGCATTCATTTGGAGTCATGTTTTAGCTGCTTGGCTAATATGAGAGCATAAATATTCACTCCTCCTGAGGGGAAGCAGCATTCAGCTCTGTTGCTCCTCCAGCATTTCCATCAGCTACTTGCTAACTTTGTCTGCAGCGTGGCTCTGGACACACAGTGTTCAGGGAAAACAACAAAAAAGTGAGCCTGAACCAGAAGAAAACAAAACAAAACAAAAAAGAAAAAACAACAGCTAATCTGCGTGCCGGCTCATTGGACACTTTGACTACAGATTGCCAAAACTATCAATCATCAGACTTGTTCAGGTCTGTAATGTAACATCTAATGTAACGTGACTGTAAGTCTTGGCTTTGAAATTGACATGTTTTTGTGCTTTGCTACAAAATGTTAAGGTCCTGAACTTCGCGAGATTGTGTGCGAAAACAAAATTGTGTGGTTATAATGGAGTGTCACTGTTTATGTATTTGCTTTGTTCCTCCATAACTGACACTATTATGCTTCCTATGAGAAAAGTGTGTTCGTTTAATTTAATATTTAAAAAATTAAAGATTAATTTAAGATTAACTAGCTGACAAAGACTGATGTTCTTTTTCCCAACAGGACATTGTGAACTACAAAAAGGCGTATGCCCAGGGTGAGTTATCCTCCAGGCTGAATCATGCTTTCAGAAGTTACAGTTTGATACTCTCATGGCTCTCTCTCTCTCCCTCTCTCCCTTCGTACCGTTATGTTTGTCTGACGGGTTTGGGTGTGTTGCTCTTACGAATGAATCACTGTTAATCCATGTTTTCCTCGCTCTCTGGCTACAAACACTGTCTGTGTTTGTCCTTCTCAAGCTCAAATTTCACTCCCTACTGAGCAGAGAAAATCACTTTGACTCTCCACCCCACAGTGCATGGACGTGACCTGGAGGCCGACATCGAAGATGACACCAGTGGAGATGTGAGGAACCTGCTGATCTCACTGCTGCAGGTAAACCCAGACTCTTTTGGAAACATACTTTCATCATTTCTGGGGGGCTCCTTGAAGTGGACCAAGTTTTCATAAAGGATAACATCGGAAACATGCCAAATATGTTTCAAAAAGGTGATCTGTGAAAGCTGCAGAGCACCTCACAGAATTGATTCTCTGGTAAACTCTTTAGAAACATACTTGCAGCATATCTGTGTGCTCCTTAAAGGGGACTGCGGCAGCTGCAAAGCCATCAGTTCTATCCAAAAAAGATGAATAGTACTTTTCATCATTTGAGAAGGCCTCTTAGAATTGTTGTCCATGCTTGGATTCGCCCACTGAGACATTCGACATAGATGACATAATTGTTTGGCAGGCCTTGCCTCCTCTGCCATGCAGTGCTCCCACCCTTTTGTGCTTCCATTCTCTTTTCCTTCTTGCAGAAATAAATGACTAACACAGTGTGACTCGTGTTGTACAGCGGCCGCCACTTCAATGGCCTTTGAATATTTCCTATATGTGGAGCAGATGGTTGTTACCCCATAAATGCCTGAGATTATTTTCGTAATCTATATTTGACCTGAATAAATCTTTGACCCTTACACTCTCTGTATGCATCACCTTGTGCATATCTGTTTCTTAAACCTCTCCATCTCCTCCTTCCCGTATTCCTGTTTTGTTTATTTTTCTACAGGCAGGCAGGGATGAAGGCTATGAGGTGGATGACGGTTTAGCCGAACAGGACGCTTCATCTTTGTTTGAGGTAAGTTCTCCAATGAAATCTGGGCTGTGAAACTGTGAAACTGCGAGACTGCTTCGGATCTGAGCTCTTCCTTGTAGTTTCCCCTTTTAATCCCACTGATGTTTGCAGGGTAATGTGATCCTCGGTATAGATGTTCGGGCATGCGGGCCCGTGATGATGATGTTTATTAAGTCAAAGCTTGGTCTTAAGGTGCTGAGCCTTTATCAGTGAAGTCTCATCACTGTGTATTACTGTGTGCAGTAACGTTACAACACACTCATCTAAAAAAGATTAATAACATGCAGGCCGCAGGTAATCCTTTTTAAAATCACATTTTTAATAGACTGAAATACCCTCCCGGCGTCTCTGTATGGATTTCATGTCACTAGTGTTCATTACTCATTCCACCACAATTCACCATCGCTGGTATTCAAGCACTTTGCTGTCATAACCCCACTTTATCATATCTATCAAGCACTTTTGAAAATTTTGTACATTACACTTGCCTCTATATGCACTATTTATTGATGGCATGGCATTTTATGGGATTGTTGTAAATAATGTACAGTCCACTTGGTCTGTCTTTTATGTTCGGTCTCACTAACTAAATTAGCATTTCACTAACTCTGGTTCGGCCATCTTTTTATGTTTTATGAACAATTAATGTCACTGAGACTTGTCCTTGATAGATTAAATGAATAAAATGGTGGCTCATAACATTCCCATCAGACACAGCTATACTTTGTATTTAGTGCTTGCTAGCAAGCATGCTAACATGTGAAACTCAGACAGTGAAGATGGTAAATATATTGAACGTTTACATGTTAATGTTCTTTGTCTTATTGCTGTATGGTTTATAGTCCCTTTCACAGTGTTGAAGTCAGTCAGCTGTACTCTATGAAAGTACAGCTGAGGGGAGATGGAACTTCTTGGCTATAATTTCTATTTGCTACACTCCCAGATCTCAGCTTTTAATTCTAGAAAATGCACACGAGAGAATCATCCTTCAATTAATAACTGCACTTATTCTTCTCATCAAATGAGCTAAACCATGAGAAGAATCTAACATTCAGACATATTCCCAGAAGTTGACGTGCTATTTCCTCTTCCTGTCAGGCCGGAGAAGGGAGGTTTGGCACAGATGAGTCAACCTTTACCTTCATCCTGACACACAGGAACTACATGCAGCTCCAGGCCACATTTAAGGCCTATGAGTCTGTAAGTACGGAACTTAGTTAATTAAGAAAAAGCAACTTTGGCAATGTTTTGATAAAAAAAAAAAAAAGTTTTTATATCATGTGTTTTTTGTCATTTCAGCTTTCAGGGACAGACATTCTGGACACCATTGACACTGAGGCCACAGGAACCCTGAAGGATTGTTACATTACTCTGGGTAAGAAGGAACACACCAATTAACTGATGGGAGTCTTCATTTCCCTTCATAACGGCATGTCCTGGTTCTGTCTCTGATCTATAGCACGGTGTGCCAAGAATCCCCAGCTATTCTTTGCTCGTCGCCTCAATGCTGCCATGAAGGGACTGGGCACCGATGAGGACACACTTATTCGCATCATTGTTGGCCGTTCAGAGGTAAGTGTGCGTAACAGTAACTGTGATGTTTTTAATTCCAGATTACCAAATGAAATATGAATATGTAAACATAAACAACTTTGAGTGGTGTAGACAGTCAAAATCAATAATCGCCAAAGAGAAGTTGACAACAGTGTTATGTTGCTGACCCACAGATCGACCTTGAGACAATTAAGGACATGTATCTGGAGAAGTACGATGTTACCCTGAAAGATGCCCTGGATTCTGAGTGTGGTGGAGATTTCAAGCGTCTCCTCATTGAGATCCTACACTGAGTTCTCCTCCCTTCCCTCTCACTGATTTAAACTCTGAACCTACTCATTCTTTCTCCTCACTCTTCTTCCTTTTACCGCTTTTAACGGTCTCTCTCACTCACTTGGACGACCTCTCTCTACCTTTCCTCGCACTTAAATCCTTTTTCTTCTCTCTCTTTACTCCTAGAATCAGTCAGATGTCTTTGCAGCATGGACCAAAAACCAAACCATTAATATATTATACACAGTTTTGCCAAGAACGTCACACTCAGCGAAAATTGTGGAACTTACATAGATCTTGTGCAGCTGAGCTTTAAGCTAATGAAGTTCTTTTTTCACAATCAGCAGCTTTACAGTATTTGTATGCAATTACACAATTTCAAGCTTAAGCCAAAGAGGCTGCTGCTGCTCGACATACAAAGTACAACCTCTTACTCTTTATTTGTCACTTTATTCGTCTTTGTCATCACCAACTCCCCTTCGATTTGCCTCAAAGATGCCTTTCATAAAATTTTAGCGATGCAATTTCCTTTCTGCTGCAACACTCAACACACAAGTGCCGAATTATCACGTTTGACCTCTGATACCTGAGTGCACCAGAGGGTTCATGATGCAGGAAGGCGTGATTACCCTGCCATCAAAAGCATAAAGTCTTTCAGTCTTTGCAGTCACGTCCCTAAAATGCTTTGTGGGATTTTAACTGTAATTATTTTTAATCACAGCTCACAAACTGCCATGTTCTCACATTTCTACACCTTTTCTGACAGTGGCATTATTCCTCTTTCCTGACAGTAAGTCTTCAAAATACCAGTGTGAAATTCATGAGCTCATAGTGAAATTAAGATTGTTCGATGATAATACTAATACTGAAAAATACATGAAGTGTGCTCTGAATTCAAGTATGATTTATCTTAACTAAACCCATTTAAAAGTAATATTAGTCATATAAATGGCTGTGATATATTGTTGTCTTCATCAAAAAGAAAATTGACATATTTACTTATATAGAAATGTACGTATGTATGTAGTAATAAATGTTAACTCCAAAAGAAGTTCATGTTTTATTCTCCTTATGTCTTGTAGAGGGCAGTATCACACCACTGGAGGAACAGCTGCCTGGACTATAATATTGTATGAGCTGCTGTTCAGGAAAATAAGGAGACATGTCATTTGATCATAGTAAAATGATAAAATAATGAAAATCGTAGATAACCTATATGACATTTGATCATATGTCCGCCAAGTGGGACGGCTCTGGGTGAGTTAAAAGCAGAGAAAGCAGAGGAGAAGTTCAAAACAAGTGAGAACTGTTTCCAGATGCACGGGAGAAACTGATTCTCACTTTTATTCCCACCGTTAGTTTCCCGGCCAAAACTTTCTTCTTTTTTTTTTTTCCCTGCATGCCTTCCTTCTCTATCTCTCCTTCTTAATCTTGTCTTCACTCCGATATCAAGGGGCAGAGTTGGGAGGACACCTGCTTTCTACCCATTCCTGCTACCTGCATGGCCACAGTCTGTGCGCCATATGCAGCCCAGCTTACCATCGCCCTCATGCTGCTCTCAAACGCTCCCATGCCTGTTAATGTGAGACAAAGGCGGAGGTCACAGCTTCTTGCAGCTTCTAAAAACGGGCATAATGCAGATAAGGACACATTTGGGAAGCACGCTTTCTATATTTTGGCATTTCGATGGAAATCCCCTCTATCCCAAACATTCTGTCTTAGAAGAAAGACGTTTCTAATTAAGGCACTGTTAAAAAAAAAAAAAAAAGGTTTGCTTCACTGTCAAACAGATCATAAACATTTGCATCCTCCTCTTTACTTCATATATTAAGAAGAAAGGCTATTGAAATGATATAACATATCATGATGTTCCATATCATTCAATACTTAAACTCAATTTAACAGTAATGCATCACAATGAGGCTATAATATAATATATTATGCTGTAATCTGGATGTTAAGATGCTAATTGAATGAGAAAAAAACCTTCCACCATCTGACCCTTGTTTCTCCCATCTAACTTTCATACAGTCCTTAAATCAGCATTATTGAAACAAAACTAACTGATTAATTGCTAAGTGGCGTGAGACTGCTGTAAGACATTCAGACTGCTATAATTTGGTTTTATAACCATTGCTGTTGTATTTTCAATGCTGTGAAACCTACTGACAATAATGATTGTATCCAAGCAAAAGATGTGTCGGACATCTACAGTAACTCCTTGATAGTCAACATGATAACACATACACTGATATGCTCTCGTACTTGCTTATATACTTGGAGGCCTTCCCTCCATCTGTAATCTATCACTCTGAGTGCTAATGTGTCAGGCCCTCTACGCCAGCCCGACAGAGCTCCACCCCCAGCACTCTCGTGCTCTGACCTTTTTTCTTCGACATTTATTATCCTCAGGCCACCATAACTCACCCAGTCAGCCACCCAACAGCCTGGAGGTGGTTTCAATTTGCCTCGGAAAATGTTTTCTTTCTGTTTTCGCAGTCAGCTATGGTTAGTGTCTCTGGTCTTCTGTCTAGTTTCTGACAAATGTCATGCAAAATAAATAGGTTAGTTGCATAAAGTGTGGCGCACATACTTTATTCATAATAAAAGTCAGGTCAAGCAACCATGAACTTGGGACAATTAGACAATTGAAGTGGGAAACGTGTCAAAAGCCTTTCAATAAATCCTGAGACTCCAGGCACCTCCAAGACACAAACCTGCATGATAGCGGCACTGATCTCTAAACATCATGGCATATCGAATGCACTATAGCACACACTAACCTGGAGGTCACGACTTCAAAGGCCGACGTAATAGTATCAAGTGGTCTACTAGTTTTGATAGAACATATGGCTGGGATCATAATATGCTTTTTGATCTGGTGCCAAAGCGGTGCAGCACTCTGAGAACAGGAGGGAGTGGGTTGTTGGTGGAAGTGTGGAGGAAGACCATTAGGAAGTTAACTACCCAGCTAATATAATTTCAACAGTTTAAATTCACGGTGAAGGAACTTGGTTCTTTGATGTGTAATGGGAAACACCTGGCAGTTTCTGCCAAGAGCAAACATGCACAATACAATTTTCACATCTGACTTAGGGGGCACATAAGGGAAAGACCATTATACCAAAAACACACCCATTGTGATTAGTCTGTGTGGGGTGAGGGTTGTGAGTAACAACTAGTAAATGTGTCCTAATAACAACTTAAAATGCTAATGTTAAAGCATGGCCATTGAAATGTTGGTAAAATATACATGAGCGTAAATAAAGCAAGTAAATAAAGAGCTAATAATCAGGTAATTCAGGAAGGACTTACAAATCAATACCTGTCAAAAGCTTACAAGTAATAGCTAACGTTAGTCACCAGGCACTAAACCAGACCAAGAAAAGGTATAAAAGTAAAACCATGACGTGTATAGAGTTATTTTCTCTTTAAATGGCCACTCCTGTGTAAATGTCTTTACACAGAGTCGTCAAATAAATCTGGTTGAACAAATTATTTTTATTGTCATTACTATAAAACATCAACTATACACTTTATTACAGCTTAGTTTGCGTAATCAGTAACTTATAGCTTAAGGTGTGAATATTAAAATATCATACTGTCGCTCCTGGACAATTTGTCAGCAATTGCCTTTGTGAAACACGTGACTCTTCAAATCCATAGTATGCAGAAAATGGTTGTTAAACAAGGCATGCAGTAGAGATTCACATAAGAAAATGGCGGCTAACATGAAACATGCATCTAAGAAGTAGACTGTCCTGACTGAATCCAGCACCAGCAAACCACTATTGGCAACAGCAGAAAGTGCCGCACAGGGTGAATGATATGAAACGCTTTTCAACGGACTAACTGAATTACATAAATAAAAGACAGACATATGCAACACTTGGAATTCTTGAACATAGAAAAGATAAAGACTGTATGAGAGAAATCAAAGCTGCATCCTACAGACTTAGCCTGTGCTATGAGCCATCATTTATACTTCTGTAGAAATCACTACAGCATTATATAAATACAAAGACTTATGATGAATGTTTTTTTTTTTGTTTTTTTTTTAAATAAAAGTCCATATTTGAGTTTTTTCTTTGATACAATTCATTTCTATAAAAAGTAAAAACAGTTGCAGTCTTTAATGCATTAAAAGCATTTGGATATAGAGTTGGTCGAGAAGATTCAATTTTAACTGTTCATTAATTACAAAGCTACAACTGTGAGCGATTAGCTTAGATTAGCTTAGCTAAATGCCAAGGCCAGGAGCTAGGGAAATGGCTGACCTGACATAAACAGCGGCAAGTTGCTTTTACATGTTGTGTTTTATCCAAATAAAACTAATGAAACATAACGTGTTCAGCTTCAGGCGCTTGTATGGATGTTTTGTCAGAATCCATTTAGCTTTTTCCCCCATATCCAGCTTTTCTGCTAATCTAGGCTAACTGGCTGCTGGTTGGAGCGTCATATTTCACAGACAAATGAAACAAACAAGTAAACAAACAAAAGAAATAAGTGGACTTTCTGAGTGTGTTGAATGATTACAAATACAAGCCAAGGAAATTCAACGATCCTACAAATGGCTGAACATCTGCTATATTAACTGAAAACTAAACCAAGAGGAGAGTTTTCTTTATTATGCCGCCACCCACAAGATTGATACTCCACTTCCTGTGTGGTGGCTGATCTGGTTGACTCGTCCACGTACACAGTCCAATGTGAAGAACACCGCTGTCCCGTTTTGAACCTGGAAGGATGCCCGCAGGCTCACACTAGCCCACTGGCTTCCATCCGGCATCTGGCCGCCCACCTGCTGGGCCAGAGGGATTGGCCGGGTGCCCTCTTCCTCCCTGCCCCCTGACACCTCTGGATCACTTCGCCTAAAGAGAGTCACCTTGACCAGGTTGCAGGAGTGAATGAGTTTGATATCCAGAGCTACACTGGCCGTGCCGCTCTCCCTGAAGACAAAATCTTGTCTCTGTTCTGTGGATCCCTTCTCCAGGCTAATCTGGGGCACCTTGGCACTGGTCTGGCGGAAGAACAGCGGCTTATTTCGGACGGCTCCTGAAGGAAGTCCGGTATGAGCCACAGAGCCGGAAAAAGATGAGGAAATGGCAGCAGGGACCCAAACCAAGCTGAGGGTGCTGATGCCCGTCTCGTCGCCAAAGAAGCGAACGTTGCACTGGGCAGGAGAGAGGATCTCAAAGCCCAGCGTGTCTCCAACGCCAACTTTGGTTGCTCCAGACAGAGACATGGATGTGTCCCGGTAGTGGACCCCTGGTTTGAAGGTACGGCAGAGCTCCATTCCGGTGCCATTACGGCTGAGGTACGCCAGCAGCTGGAAGCCCTCGCTCACACAGGCCTGACCCATGGAGTACAGAGCCTGCTGGAACACGAACCGAACGGTGCCGCTTTCAGCAAAACGGATCCCACGCCCGTCATGAGTCAGCCCCACTACGTACGGGTCCGAGCTGGAGGTAGTTTGGAAAACTGGCCGGTAGTTTGTGTGGTAGTGTGTGGACACCATGGCCTGTGCCATCATGGCAACAGCCCCAGTGTCATGGGAGAGCCACAGGAGGCTGAGCGGAGTTGCTGAGGGGTCATATAACTGCAGACCTTCACCACTTTGATTACAGTGGTGGCTGGCGCTTCGTAGAGAGAGCGAGAGCATGTGACCTGGCGCGACCTCTGCCACACCACTGATGCTGGCACTCTGCAGAGCCCTTCCCTCCTGCTGCTCCACCCTGACGCCACTGAGGTCTCGACCTTCACTACCATCAGTACTGTTCAGGTGCAGGCAGAGCTGGATGAAGCTGCGGCACCCGTGCCTCACCGACAGATTCTCATCCAGCCAGATCAGGCCGTGCTGCTTGAGCATCAGGCGCCCATCCTCGACTGACACCAGACCTGCATCACTTCGTCCCTGGATGTGAAGCTGCACGCTGGGAAAGGCGTGAGCCAGGACACGATCTTTTGTCCCCATTAGGCTCACATCCCCAGCCCAGGACTGAGAGAGGCCGCTGTCCAAGACAGTAGGCCCAGAGCAGATGGTGTCTGTGGTGACGGTGCAGGGTGAAGCCACTGGCTCTCCATCACACTCATTACAAGCCTGACACTCATCCATGTCCGAGTTGTAGAAGTAGCCGTGGCCACACATTCCTGAACTGGCATCTCGCTCTGTCATGCCCTGGCACCTGAATCCACCTGGGACGTACAAAAGAGAGAAAAGCTGTCAGTATGAAATGCATTGATGTCACAAAGCTTCTTCTCTTATGAAATCAGTTCATTGAGGATTGGAGAATATGGGATTTGTGAAGTAGTAAGAATTTGAATTGAAGTCAAAAGCAAAATGCTTTCCCTTTACCTGGTGTGTTGAGGCACTTCTGTCGATCGCCACACAGGTCAGCTATTTCGAGGCATTCATCTCTGTCCTGGGATGATTGATACGGCAACACATTTCGTCAGTTTTAAAGCAGCTGTAGCGAATACTTCTGTCTGGCTGTTTCACACAGCAACAACAGAGCGGCGCTCACCTGGCAGATTCTGTCTGCGTGGACTGAACACTGGGCGACCAGGAAGAAGCCTGCAGGACAGATGGTGCACCTCTCGCAGCGAGGACGGCCGCTGCTGAAGCCGCAGTACTCCTCAGGGTCACAGCTGCCACAGGCCAGCAGAGAGCGACCCACCTGAGGGCAGCAGACACTGAACTGAGCGTCACACATACTGTAAGGTCACATCTGGACCTTTGTAGGTCGCTCACCAGATGTCTCATGATGTCTCATGCATGTTGATTTACTTATCCGACCCAGATAAACTACGCTAGTCAAGCAAATGTATGTTACATTTAATTCAATTTGATCCAAATGTGATTAAGAAAACATCAGCTTCGAAATCATTATGTGAATTTTGTAATGAATCACTAACTGCAAAACGTTTAACCCTGTACTTTTCTTTACAAATCAGCTGGTAACATGTGATATCACACTGACTTTCAGGTTGTTAACTTTGAATCCCCGACTCAACCTGCGGCTCACCTCCAACACGCTGGCCTCCATGTCCACCTTGTGCAAAGACAGAGCCTGCTGCGCTTGGTGGGCCCGGACCTGCCCACTCAGGGTCTCCATGTGACCTCCGAGCTCTCCCTGCAGGTTCTGGAGAGATGTTTGCTTGATGCCGTCCATCAGCATGTTGTACTGGGCTTTCACCTGAACGGAGAACATAGAAAAGTAAAAGCATTTGTTCCAAACTACATTGAACGTGTGACTGTTGTGTGACTGTTGTGTGCAGTTCTTCGTAGTTTGCCCTCAAACACAGAAAAACGCATCATCGAGCAAAGTCAGCTGATTTCCATCGCCCCTACTGAAGGGGGCTAACCTCTGCCTGATGTTTGTTATGGGGCCTCCACCATCAGCCACACAGCAGCCTCACCTGCTCCAGCTGTTCATACATCCTCCTCTGTTGATCCAGAATCTCTCTCTGCTGGCTGACCAGCGTCCCCTGCTGCTCACTCAGGATCCTCTGCAGCTCCTTCACCTCGTCCTGCTGGCCCCTGAGGGCCTCGACCAGCTTCTCCTGGCTCTTGGACAGCTGCAGCTGCAGCACCAGAGCGTCCTCTGAGGGAACCTCGCTATTTCCTGCAGCCAAGAAAGAAAATCACACCACTGCTTAAGCGATCATGTTTTCTTTCCCCAGCAGCTGACATTAGATGACTTTATCTCGCTTTGGATGCACAGGCTGACTCGGACCTGGCTTCATGTCGCATGTCAGCTGGATCCATGCCCCACGCTCCGACCCGAAGTCTGGAAGCTCATCCAGAAACTGTGCTGCTCTGTCCGTCACATGGACCGGAGAAGAGTCCCCTCTCACGTCGTCTCCTCCCTGCGACCCGCAACCGTCTCCGGCGCAAAGCTTGGGCTTCTGGCGCATCCGGAGCGGCAGTTTGCACCCAATCCCTTTGCACTCCCGCGTTGCGCCGTCATCATTGGTTTGTCGATGAGAGACGGTGGTCGGACAGGTCCCCCCGGCGCAGCCAGGATGAAACACCTCCGCCGTGATGGTCCTCGGGTTCGTCCTCCTGGCGCCATCCGTACCTGTTTGCTGCGCGAAGCTGCCCGGCTGCCGCGAGTGGATCACATACGGCGCTAACGGCGCGCTGTGAGCCTGGTGGGGACTGAAATGGGCGTCCTGTTGAAAACCCTGGTGGATCTGTCCCTGCCTGGAGTGTGCTGAATGATGAAACTGCAGTCTGGACGCTGATGCCTCCGTGCGCACCGGACAGTGCGCTCCGACGCACGATCTGGCCCGGTGCTGTCCAGAGAAACAGTGCGGCCCTCGGCAGATCTCAGACACACTCCCAGTGACCGACACAGACGTGACGAAGAGAAAAAATATGATAGATGTTCGTGCCATCTTGAAGTGCTGAAAGGTAAAAATGGAAACAGGCCGCTTGTGAATGATGGCCCTATTGCGCACCAGTCCTTCACTCCCGTGGATTTTTCTTGATCATCTCTTGAAGACAACCCCCCCCCTCAGATTAGTAGCTGCCCTCACGCGAGACTGCCATCTGAACCCGAACAAGTGATTGCACACACATTCAGTTTGTCTCCATTGCGCGCACCGCGGTTTCTGCCCCCTTTGCCCCTTCTGGAGATAGCTCCGTCTAGCCCACATGTGGCGCTCCCTGCTCCTAATTGGCAACAGGTTTTGCTCCTAGTCTTAAATTAACCCGTAGCTTTCCCGGACATACCACTGCACCGACTCACTCATTTCCTACTGAAACTCTGCATGCCTTATACATTGGGATTATTCCAGTGTTGTTTTTATTCTCGCACCCCAAGAGGTCAGTGATTAGCAGTTCATGGTTGACTCCACGTTGTACAGTGGAATTTCAGTTTAGAGTTTCCTCTCATATTCCCATTCAAAAGGCAAAACTGTGTGTGCTTCCTGTTTATCCATCCATGCTGATGACAGGATCAGAAGTATGGGTTTTTAACAAGCCCTGTTAGAATTACAATCTCTGCTTTATGCGGCACCGAAACTGTGATCTCTTCTGTAGCTCTTGATTAAAGTACAGTGGTAGGACTTTTAAAATACATGCTTGTAATACTGGAATTATTGGAGCCAAAACCATCTCCCATAAAATGTCAGCTTTATTGTACTTTATTGCCACTCTCATTTCCCCCTTATGACTGTACTTGGCTCAGATTAAAGCTAAACCTAAATCTTTTCCCCCTTCTTTTCTCTTTTCACACACACACACACACACACACACACACACACACACACACATAAGTCCACCCCCTACTCTGAGCAAAATACATTCATTTGGTAATTTTAATTTTCCCGAGAGACTGTTAAAGGGCTGAAACAGCAAGATGGGAACATACATACAGTATTTAGCAGGTGATAGTAGCGCCCCT
This sequence comes from Echeneis naucrates, assembly GCF_900963305.1. Lineage (NCBI taxonomy): Eukaryota > Metazoa > Chordata > Actinopteri > Carangiformes > Echeneidae > Echeneis > Echeneis naucrates. The sequence continues at coordinate 6,203,059 of NC_042527.1, forward strand.
GCTGCCTTCAGAGCTATGAACTTATTTACATCGGCTGTGTGAGACCACACATGATACTGACACATGATACCGATATAACTTTTATGTCTCAGATGAGACTGATTAGTCTAATACTTCACAGTGACAACACAAGTGAGACCTCATACTTTTTGTTCTGCTTGTGTCATTCTCAGTATCAGGTGCCACATCAGCTTCACTCTGGTCTCTTGTGAGAAATCTAAAAAAAAAAAAAAAAAAAAAGTCAAATTTAAAAAGAATATGTTGCTGTTCAAATGAACTAAGATCAGGTGACGGTGAGAGCCGCCGAATATGATTCACATTATTGTCACTCGTCTTGTAGATGAAGGCTCTGCTGCCTTGTCTTTCACCTTCCGGTTTCTCTGTGTTTCTTCCAAAACAGGCGCAGCTATAATGAAACAGCAGTGTAACAAAGTTGTTTATATTAGCCGAATAACGGATATCACCATGATGTGCAGGACTGGGAGAAATGATGAGACAAATTGGCCATATTATAAAGAGCTGACCTGTCCAGGGTGTACCCTGCCCCTCGCCCGGAACGATGGCTGGGATTGGCTCCAGCAACCCCCGCGACCCGGAAACGGAAAAGCGGTGTAAGATGGATGGATGGATGGAAAAACAGTAGCTGCCAGCAGAACAGCACATATAAGAGACTTAATTAGAAACGATCTAGTTCCTGATTTTGGGTCACGTGGCAGAAGTTACTTATAGACTAGCCCATGAGTGTTTCAACATTCGCTGACATTTCACAATGCTCTCAGGTGTGGAAGACACAGAAAAGGTAAGGCAACTGAAACACTTCATGATACTGATTTTATCTTTTAAGGGATTTATGACTGATTGTAAAGTGGCTTAATAATAATAACAATAAAAAAAAAAAAGCACAGAGCCAAACAAATACATTCCGCTCTTCTGTCAATCCCCTTAGGAGTTAAATACTTTAACGGTCACATCAGCTTTGTTTAGGAAAAACACATGTCCTCTCATAGCAGCCAATGGAAGGTTGTGCAACTAATTAGAAAACAGTAAGAAGCTCTCAACCACAGGAAAGAGAAAACATGTTGGTTTACTGTCAGCAGGCAGAGCTCTCTGATTCCTCTCATGCATATAAGTCTCAATAAATAGCTTTTGTGCCCAGGCTTTGACTCCGCTCGCCTGCCTGTCCGTCTCCTAGCGGCTTCTCGTTGTGTTGATGTGTGAGACCACAGTGAGAGAGAGCAGCTACAATCTGATATACCCGATGAGCGCAGGGAATTCATACATACATGTGGTTTTGTAAAGTGTGCTTTTAATGAGTCTACCGTTACAGAATCAATGATGAGTACCAATCATCAATATCAGAAAACAGATTCATGTATGCATGTGATTTATGTAAGAAAGACATTATGGAGGCAGAAGTTCGGACTGAGCGAAGCCGCAAAGGTAAAGTTCACTTTCCCGGTCCACAAATTTCACTTTCATATGGAAGCAATACAGAGTTTTTTCCCACTCTTCTCTCCACTCTTCCCCTTTTAGCTCATTACAGTTTAATGGATGGTCTGTTTACTATTCAGCATAAACACAGAATGGGACTAAACAGCACAGGCAGAACTGTATACAGCACGCCTTTCTATTTGTATAGATGCACATTAGGCTGCATGTGTGCGTGTGTATGTAAGAGCATGTTTATGAAGAGGAGGTGGTACGGAGCAGCAACACATGGGACATTTACACACAAGTTACTGTACACAGGACAGAATATGCACTTGGCAAACCTACAGCTGCAGCTTTAATGTATAAAATGTTTCAGTTTCAAGTTAAACAACCAAACAGATGTTTTATGTACTTTGAAGATATTTAGACTCGACGCCTGATGGTTTGGCCACATAAATGGGAAACTGAATGTTTTGTAAGTGAAAGTATTTGCTGATAAATGACTTTCCCAACAGACAGTCATATAACAGTATTATTATATTTTCCGTAAATATAATTTTATACCTATAACATTACTGCTATCCTCACTGCTCCCTCTATATTATCCACATACAGCATTTGTTCCTGATAAAATTTTTGTCCCTCAGGAGTTGGTAGAGACCAGAAAAGAGGTAAAAGACAAGTAAATATTAAATTTGCCAGGTGGCCAAAAGCGTGACTGAAAATGAATGTCTGCTGTTCAGCGTCTTGCATGTAAATAAGCAGGTTGGAAACAAGTTTGTCAAATGTGCTGATTTTATAGCTTGTGTCTGCTGCCTCAGAGCGGCCATTTAAAACATTTGAAGCTATTATAATGCCGTTGTTGTTGTTGTTTTATGTCTACAATGGCTCAAATGACGACCCAAGAGAGAAAAATTAATCCAGACCACCAGAGACAAGGGAAGGTTTTTTTCTGGCCCACGATACGTTTAGTTCCATGGCCCAAAACAGGCCCATATACAGCATGATTATAAGATGCTACTTCCACATCTGGACCAATTTAGCCCTGAACACCCAGCCAGAAAGGTAATTTTGCATCTTGGATGAATAAGTGCAAGGTGACGAAACAAACCAACATAATTATTTTGTTTCTTGGAGCTACTAAAGCACTTCTAAAGCACTAACAGCTTTAAGTTCGTTTAGTTGCTGTTTTGCATTTATAAAAAAGGAACCCATTACCAGCCCTGTACCAACGAACACCTGAGAGACAAAGTTAGAAGCTACCATATTTTTGCAAGTATAGGGGAATTTGTAGTAATGAATATAAAAATGTTTCTTCAGGTGTGTCGGAACTTTAAATAATAAGGCTTTCCATCCATCTACCCATCTTCAAGCACTTATCCAAAGTCAGGTCGTGGGGGATAATAGGGCTGTCAATCACAAAAATATTTACTGATTAAGTGTACAATTTTCTGGACTTTATCACAATTACCTTTGATTAATTGATCAGACGATTGATTGTTTAATCCTATTTCCTACTTAAGACTGAATCTTGAGATGGATATTTGCTTATGCGAAACCAAGCCAATGCATAAAAAACACAAAGAATGTATATTTCAATTTAAAGGCTATTTCAACAGCTTTCTTTAAACTTTGAACACAGTTTCTCTCTTGTGAAGTAAAACTTTTCAACAAAAACCTCAAGGCCATCAACACTGACTCAGCTTAAAGGCATCTTGTGTCTGCTGGCAGAAATAATAACGAACCAGGCCTGAAGGATGAAGTCAAATCAAATCAAATCAAATCAAATCAGATTTATTTATACAGTGCCAAATCATAACAAAGTTACATCAAGGCACTTTACATATAGAGCAGGTCTAGACCAAACTCTTTATTAAATTATTATAGACCCCTCAACCAGTATTCATTATTCAGCCACAAGCACCCACAAGCACCACACGGCTGTGATATGGACTGTTGGGCAGTGAAGTGAAATTTCAAACCCAGAAGTCCGCCCTTTAAGTTTGCCATTTCATTTTACATCGTGATGAAATGCCAGTGTTGTGTTGATGCATTTTCCACTGCCCCCCGGAGACTAACAAACTAGTTTATTCAGATTTACTAAACAAAAAGGAAATTTGTGAGTCACAGGAGTTTGGAGTGCAAGCTAAAGGCTAAAATATCAGCAAAGCATGGTTGATGATTTGCAGCGTTGAGAATATGAGAATAAAAATAAAACAAGTACAGGACAAAGTGTGATTTCATAAGGTGAAAAGTTGTGTACATGCAGCGGAAGGCACAGCATGAATGATATATAACACATGAAGGTGTTATGTTTCTGCAGTAACAGAATGGATCATATCTATAAATATATGTGCCTTGTGTATAAAGTGAAAAAGAAAATTAACAAACAAACATAGTGATGAATTAATGGATCAATGGACAAAGGGTGTGCAGTGTGATGTGTGCAGTTGTTATCACTTTAGACAATTAGCTCTGTGTGTGTGTCCATGGTTTTATATATACTGCCTCTCATTGCCTTTCGTAACCGAGGAGGACTTGAACATGAAGGCAAAAGCAATCAACAAGTAACCAAAAAATATGTGCTATTCCAATCTTACCACCATCACCACCTCCACATTTGTCACATCCTCTGTTTAGATGCTTTGTTTCTGCTTTCTATTCATCCTGCAAATAGATATCAACTGTTACTGATACAGAGGAACTGACTCAAAGACTTGGCAAGAAACCGAGAGCTCTTTTTTCTGTTTGCTTCTTAACCTGCTCCACATGTATATTTTTGATCCTAAATTTGGCAACATGCCCCTTCCATATGGACCAGAGGCAAAATTTAGTGAGATGAATGAAGCCTCTGTTTTATAAATGACTGATTATTGTTGGGGACTCAGTCTTAATGAGCTGATTCAGTGAGTTATGTACATGACGCCTACATGCAAAGACTTTAAAGTCATCTTACCCATAAACTGAATTACTAATAAAACTGATTTGTAGCAAACACATTTATATTGAGGAGCCTTCCAATTGTATTATCGGGACAAACTGCGCACTGCTGTCCCACATCTCAAATGGTTTTTGTCGGCAAAGTATGAGAACGTGCCACTTAATCATGAAGTTGCAGGTTAAAGGAAACCTTCTGTTTCATCCTAAAGGAGCTTTAATGAAGCTGCTGACTCCACCACTTGAATCCACAGTTTATAGGAGATGAGGTTTGCTGGGTGGCGATCAAAACAGCTTGTGTGACTTCATAACCAGAGCAACGTGGAATCCATTAAAACGTGCCAAACTCTGTTTTGTCACTTGCAGGACTGTGGCAACAGTGAAGCATTCCAACGTTTGTGACTTTGAACATATTTAAAAACAGAGATCCCATTTCTGGAGCAATTTAAGCACTTGCATTGCTTATTGTTTATTTGCTTTTACAGTTATGACAGACACATTCAAACTGCGGCTGCACGGGTCCAAGAGTGCTTGCGTCGCCATACCACAAGAATGTCCATTGTTATGTGGACCGTTCAGTAGAGTTTACTCCAGACTCTTCTTCCTGCGTGACAAACTGCTCTAGAAATGGAGTTTGACTGGGTTGGAGAAACTGAACTTAAACAGAACTGAGATTGTCCAATCTTTTCACTTCCTAATGATACTCCTGTGTTCCTTTATTTCCTGAAGGAAGGATTTTTGACATTTTTGTCTGTATGTAGTAGCTCTTTAATGACAGTGTATTTCAAATGTAATACACGTGTCTTCCCGGCAAAACAAAAAGGAAACTCATAATTTAGTTTGAAATACAAGAAGTGAAATGTTACAGTTCATCCCATAGTTTTCAAGACTGACTTTTATCTTCATTCAACACTTGAATCTGTGTGTGTCTAATAGGCTTACAGACACAACCCAGATTATTGTTATAATTAAGGCAGATGCTCGCAGCCATGAAATAAGTTACAGCTGACAGCAAAACTGTTAGGACTCAGAGGATGCAGGAAAGACATCTACATATACACAGTAAGTCTGAGGAGTCTGACTATAAATCCAGCAGTGCTATCACAAAGATAAATGAAAAAAAAAAAAAAAAAAAAAATTCTTGTCAAAAAGTACAATATAAGTATTGTATAATTGGCTGTGTCAGGACTGTTCTTCCTAACACGTGGAATAAGGACTAAATTGAATCAGATGATTAATAATTTGTTCCCGATTTCGAGAAATTGGAAATGTTACAACTGAGCAGCGCTACAACTGTCCGCGGCCTGGCCTGCAGCTGCTGGAGTCTAAATGTCTTCTTTCACTGTTTTCAGATGGACAACATCGATGCCATGTTCACTCACCTACTTGGAGAGATCGATCATCTCTCTCAGGTGAGTGCTTAAAAAAAGGGAGCTAAATATAATCCAATGAATATATTTATTATATACAAAAACACACACGCTGTTCATGCGCTTAGCTCCCATGCAGGCAATCCTCAGTGTGTGCATGTATACATTTTAACATGCGCACAATGCACTACACTATATACACTAAATACACTAAATGTAGGATATTTGCAACATTTATCAGATTTGTTTGCGTGGTTTAGGCTGTTTGTTGGTGGTTGATTAGCGCAGTTTAGCATGCTAATGGGTGCCAAGCACAGTACGCTCAGGCTGATGGGAATGTTGAAGTTATTGATCCCAAACGTGACCAAAATGTAAAAAAATTATATGGATCTTTAAGATGTTTTACTCAAAACCAAATATTGTTTGCCTTCTTGTGGTGTCACAAAAAAAAAAAAAAACTTAAGATCCCTGAATTTGTTAGGATTCCTTGTTTGGAGACAATGAACATGTGTACCAAATTACATGGCAATCCAGCCCAAGCCTGTTGAAATATTTCCGCCCGGACTCAAATGATGGGCCAACTGAGCAGCGGCCTACAATAGAGCCACACTGCCAGCGTGGTTGAAAATACAATGGACACCTATCCCATCATCTGGAGATACACAGCAACAGCGCCATATCAAACATGTTTGGGTCACATTCTTTCTCAAAACACGACCAGATGAGTTGAGACTCTTACACTCTTTCTTCAGTTCCCATCAGCGTTTTCGAAGCAGGAACAAGTTACAAGAAGTGAATTAGACCAGTCACTTGATGCGTACTTCTCTAATCTGGACATTATCCGATTACATGGGAGAATTTTGTTTTGAACCCGAACATCACACAGAAAAATGTGAGGTGACGATTAGATGTGAAGTCATCGCATCTGGATTGGACAGTGGGTGACGCTGCAGATCCCTTTAAGCACACATAAGCTGCTACTCAAATAAGCGCAGTACGCCAGGAAAAGCATTACGCACCTCTAGCTGATGCAACCTCAACCTGGGCCGCAATTCAATACTGTGCATTCAAAATGTCCCTATGCAAGATGAACGAGTGAACTGGATCCATCCCTCGCGTTGTATCAGACATATCAGAAAAAAGCTTGATATGTCACACCTCTTAGAAAGCTGCCACAATGACAAACACCACACCCAAGACAATGACCACAGTCAGCAAGGAAATCATTTTGATTAAAGCAGGGATCCTTTCGGAGTCTGGGGAATAAAGGATTTAAAGAAACTCCTCTTGTTGTTTTGATTGGGTCCCCTCTCTCTGCCCGACAACCTCGGAGCCTGAGGACAAAGACGACTATGTTTTCGATGACTTGAGCAGCTTGGAGGTGCCGTTGAAGAAGTGGCTGCAGCATAAAACATGTGTTTTCAGACTCAGTCATCGGAGTTGAACTGGATGCTGGCAGGCGTCATTTTTTTGTATAGGTTGGCGATCCCTGCCGGCTGTGATACTTGTGTTAATGATCTCTGGTAAACCTAATGGTTACCTAATGGTTTACCAGAGATGCTCTGCTCTTCAGGTTCAGCTTGTGAGACCAAAACATTCTAGTTATGACAAATCCTTTTTTTTTAATGAGCTTATTTATATTTTATTGTCTGGTCACATGCTGAGGGCAATGTGTTCTCTAGAATTTGTGCAGCTTGCAACCAGAGCATGATAAAATGCACAGAAACAAAGTCACTGATAAAAAACAGGCTTGTGTAACATAACTGAACTGTAGTTCAGAGCAGCCCAAGGACACATGTGGCCCACTTTGATCTCTGGGCTGCTCTGTGATTACAAGAGTAATCAAAACTGCAAACTGTAGCATCTATCAAATGGAGGACTTCTGTATGAAATGTGCTTTGCATCAAACGATTTCTCACAATGTAGACTGTGTTTTATTGGTGTGGGCATGGCAGCAGGGCCCATGTTATTAATGAGCCATCCCATCCCATCCCGTCCCATTTCCCCACAGAGTTTGTCGCCTGAAGCAGACCCTCCAGAAGTGGATCCAGCTTCTCTCAAAGAGAGCACCTTCTCCATCGGCTTCACAAATCTGTATGGTTAGTGCCGACTCACTTAGCCAAACGAACGGGGAAGCTACGAGAGAAGAAATAAAATTTCCATTAGCAGGGCGTGGGGGAGTGAATATTTTTTCTCTTGCCAGAATGTCAGAACCCAGGAAGTGCTAGTAATCACTTTGGGAGAAGGAGGACAGCGGTTTCAAAATATGCCTGAAAAATGAATCAGACAGATTCATTTAATTTCATTATAAGCAAAAAAGGCTGGTGTTGTGACAAGCTGGGTCAATCTGTAGCTTCCAAAGAACAGAGAGAGATGAAGAATGTGTAGTTCTGGCTCAATATAGAAGGAGAAACTAAAGAGGCTGTTGAAAAAGCCTGCTAATTTTAAGAGGCCGTGCCCACCTCAGTCGGATTTGTCGGCATAACGAATTAGACATAATGAGCTTTGGACTTGCTGTTTATAGTCTTAAGCTCTACCAACCTAACAAAGTCATAACATCATCATAACATCATAACAGTCATAACATCCATCCTGTGACTTGAGGCAATGATTTGAATAAATATTCAGCTGCACTGTTAATGGCGGAACGCAAAAAGTATTTGGATTAAACTTTCAAAGAAACCCTTCTTTATACTTCCTAGAATCCGATCAATTGGATTAGGAATTCTAATAAACATTGCACATTGTGACCGCAGTGTAAATATTTTAGTTTCTGCTGAGACTACATGAACGTCACGATCGGTGAGATTTCAGTTGTGGTTGATTCGGCCACACAGCCCTGCGGATAACCGAGTAAGACACAGTGAAGTAAACAGCGAAGCTGATGTCAGAGGAGTGAAATTGAAACAGTAATCCAATGTGCTGGACTACATCCTGCATTGATTCTGCCGAACCCCCTGTACAATTAGAATCCCACATGGAAGGGAAGGGGCAACAAAATCAGGCATGCCGAAACGTAATGACAGAATATCTACAGCAAAATAAAAAATAAGCCTTTCAAGGCAGCACTTGGTTGTATGGAAATAGAAGAAAATATAAGAATGAATAAGCAACATTCAAAATGAAAGTTCCAAGTGCAGCCCTTTAATTTTATCATGTCTCTTCTCTGTGTTGCACCTTTTGTAATGGCAGGGTCATTTTTAAGGTTTCCAGTGCACCCACAGTCTGACCTGCCCATCATTTACTTCCAGAGTCTCTTAATGAGCTGGAGGACCACGACCTGGATGCTCTGGTGGCTGATCTGGGATCTAGATCAACCCAACAAGGTCTTTGTGCTGAACAACAGAGCAGCAGTGTCCAGCACCGTCACGCTCCACCACCTGCCGTGACTCAGCACTCAGAGGCGCCACCAAACAGGGCTGAATTATCAGGAGCACCACAGACGGTAATCCAGAAACGCTGCTAATGTTGGTGAAATGAGCTTCTAATTTCATGACCAAGTCACAAATGACTGGCGCTTGCTTCCAGAGGCAACCCCAGACAAAGGGAGAAAGAGTTAAACTGGCTCTGGAGAAGCTGAAAGAAGCCAAAGTGACGAAGGTAACGTTGACACAGTGCGTCTGTCTGCATCGTGTCGTTACACACTTAAAGTGACTGAGGTCTTTGTCATGCCTAGTTGATAGTAAAAGTGATGATGAGTGATGACAGCTCCAAGACTCTGATGGTGGATGAAAGGCAGACTGTGCGGGAGGTTTTGGACAAGCTGTTTGAGAAGACACACTGTGACTGCAGTATCCACTGGAGTCTCTGTGAGAACAATCCTGAGCTGCTGATTGGTGAGATTACTGTGATAAACGCACACACACACACACACACTGTACATGCACTAAGCTCACATGCAGGCAATCATCAGTGTGTACATGTATAGCATATGCATTTCAGCAGAGATGGCAGGCAGACAGTGTTACACACATGTTTCACGACTGAAGACTGAGAGACTTTCTGGTTATTGCTCGCCTGCTCTCTCATCTTTTTCAGAGAGAGGCTTTGAGGACCATGAAAGTTTAGTGGAGCTGCTGTCCTCTTGGACTCGCCACAGTGAAAACAAAATCTATTTTGTCTCAAGACCCCAGAAGTATGTGATGTTTACTGACCCACAGGTGAGTAGGTAGTGTATGTATGTTGTGGTTGGACACTCAATCAGTAAGCTGAAGTATGTTTTTCTTCTAGATATTTTACATGTGGAAGAAGAAAAGGTCAGTTTTCAGCGGGACTGATGAAATGACCAAACAACTCTTAATCAAGGTTAGTTACCAGGTCCACTCAGAAGACTTCACTGTTCTTAAAGGATTTTAATAAGGCGGTGTATAAATTATACATTTTATAAATGAACGGTGCCGCTCTGTGTGTGTGTTAATTTCTGTTTTTCATCTCATGTTTCTCCTCTGACCAGGAGCATTTTGAAGGTACTACCGTTATTACTCCGAATATTGAAGGCAGCCTGTACCTAAAGGAAAATGGGAAGAAGGTGTGGAAACCTCGCTACTTTGTGCTTAGGGCCTCGGGCATCTACTATGTACCCAAAGGAAAGACAAAGGTATGACAAATCCAGACAAATAGAACAATTCAGCAAGTTTGATGTCGAATGTATATTTACAGTGTGCTGTTGATGCTACTGAATTCTTGTCTTGGGCATAGCTGGTGGGTGACTGTAGGGGGCTTCTGTCATATCAGAAAAAGTGGTAAATGTTAGTTAAAAGTAAGAGAAGCCACTTTATTCGTAATGACTTTTTAAATTCTTAGCTAATGGCTGTTTTAGGCTGAGGCAGTTAAAACTAAACCCCGTTAAATATTTTTTATTTGACTCACTGTTCCTCAGACAAGATTATAGTTAACACGGTAACATGATGCGTTACAGTTTAATTTACACAATCTTCAGTTCAAATATGCATTTTTAATGTTTTGGGAATTTTTCATATTGGTTTTATGCTGAACTTCAGCTCAGATGATCCCGCTCATACATCCATCGATTCTGACCTCAAAATTATTCTGTTCAGAAATTACATGACATGACTTCAGCAAAACCAACACAAAATCCCTCCCGTGTTTTGATGTAATGCTTTCCTTTTCTACAAAAGCCTTTCTTCTTACGCGGTTAGTGCAAACACATGAGGCTGTGAAAGAGGACTGGTCAATAGATCGTTTTTCCTGTGGAGCACGTTCACGTTCAATGTTGCCATAAAGGACCTTATCAACAAGAGACAGATATGCTTATGGAATGATTGCGGCACGTGGGGCTGATGTAATTTATATCACACAACAGGGTTAGGGTTATCACACAACAACCTGCGAAAACGTCTTGAGCTTGTGTTTAAGACACAATGAAAAAGCTAGTTAGTACAAGTATTTTAGTAGTCCGTAAACAAAAGGACAAAGAGTTTTTTGCATACTTGGGAGTCTCTCCAGAAATGCTGAAGCAGAATGCCAAGAGGACGAGCCAGAGAAATGAACATGGACAGTGAGAGTTAAGGCCTCCGATCTGCTAAAGAGAAACATGCTATACTGTCACAGAGAAAGAGCAGAAAAAACTGCCCACGCAGACTAAATCCAAAAAAAGTCAAAGCAAAGGAGGACAAATAGATGGAGCGGAAACGGTGTGAGGCAGATGTGCAAATTGCAAACATAAGAGAGCTACAGGAATCTCGTGAGGCCCAGAACAAATTGATGAAGCAGACAAGGATCTGGAAAAGGATAGTTTGTTAGGTAATACGTCCATTCAGTAAGAGCTAGGGTTGGAGGTTAGTCACAATTGCACCCACATGGAACTGCAACAAGACCATTAGAGACCTGAAGGGGAGAGTCATTTATGAAGTCATTAGATCATCAAGCAGGTGGAATTGGAGAAAAGGGGCAGTAGCGGAGGATACGTCTGGGAGCAAAAAAAAAGATATTTCAGTTTCAAGTGAACAGTTACATCAGTGTGGTTTAATGTGCGAGTATGATATGCTTCTGCTTAAAGTCAAAAATGGAAAGAATGTTGAAATGTTTTCGAGTGAAAAACAATGTCTTTCCTCAGTAATGGAGCTTGATTGTGGACCTTCTTTGAAAAATTAAATGAAGACAAATGGCCCTGCGTTGCCTTATTTTCTTTGAAGTGCATTCATTTTTAATATCCACCATACAATAAGCTTGAAAAAAAAAAAAGTTTCTTCTCTCCACAAAATGCTGAAGAAAACTGGCAAAACTTTGAAGACAAAGGCATGAATTTTGACTGCTCTAATTTATGCTGCTACTTAAACAGTGCTCTGACACATTTCTGCAGCTTTTATTACAGATGCATTTGAAAATGAATATTCATGGCCAGTGTATGGACAGATTCTTCTGTGATGCTGTCTGTGGGTTTTTCTGTGCAGTGCACACTTAGTCCCTCTGAGTATGATAATGTGGTGTTGTCTCAATTTCAGTCCTCCAGTGATCTCACCTGTTTTGCCACTTTTGAAAAAGTCAACATCTACATCACCTTCAACTACAAACAGAAATACAGAGCGCCCACCAACTTCTGCTTCATGCTAAAGGTGAGCTCGAAATTTACACTGCCGCATAATGATGCCGTGTACATGCCACGGGGCTGAGGTTTAAAAGGAACTGAAGGAGGAAACGTGAAAAAAAAAAAAAGAGGTGAAAAGTTACTGATGGGGGAAGTCAGGGGTGAACTGATGCACAGTTTTACATTCACGATAACCAATACAGGGGTTGCAGGTTGTAATGACGGTTGTTAGTTCAAAGGATGTGTAAGGGCCGGGAAGGACTGGATGATGGCGTGGGTGGAGGTGAGGAGGGTTGTGGAGGTTGTAGAGAGGGCTCTCCTCCAAAGCAGGCATCCATGGTGCTCCCCAAAGCTGACCAGCAGTATCTACTGCACTGCATGTTAGGCACTTCTCATCCATGAGGACCAATAAATGGCGCTAAATCTTCCTTTAACTCACTTATGAGAAACAGACGCTGTGCCGCTGCAGCAGTCATGTTTTGGGGAAGTCAAAATTAGTGAAGACAACACTTTTTACCTTTGACGGCAATCTTTGTGTGTTTGCCTCTAAAAGCCTGGTGGTATTTTAAAAAATGCCCCTCATTTGTGAGAACCTGGACAGATCACATAACAAACCCGGTGGTATGCTTGTAATGACTGTAATGTTTTTGTTTTTCTCATATGCTTTAATTTCTTCATTGTTTGTTTTTGACTGAAGTAAATTTATGAAGTGCCACATTTGCAGGAGCTGCTTCGTGGGTCAGTGCAGCTACAGCTTGGTGCAGTGTGCCCTCTGCTGGCCCTTCTCTGAACAACACACAGAGAAGTCTGATAGTTTGTGACAACAGATATTTTAACACTTGTACACACTAATACTAAAATACTACGTCCTTAATGTGAGCTGTTGAGAACTGCTATTTCCCTTGGAATCAATAAAGTCTAATCTAATCTAATCTACATTAATCTAAGTTATTACAGGTAATGTGACCCAGTCTGCGAAAACAATGCCCCGCGGGCTCTGAATATAAATGTCACAGTGATGCCATCGAGGTTATCTCAGCTCGATTGACCTTTAGCGGCTACCAGTTTGTAACAGAAATTCTGGAAGACATGAGAAAGAGTTTGTCCATGTGACATTTAACTGGGAGGCAAGAACTGCCAAAAGATACTATTCTGCCAGATGACGGTCAGAACATTTTGACATTTGCTACATCACCTGTGATCACTCCTTTGTAAGCTACTTTTTCCAGAGCCACTTAGTTTAATGGCAGCCTTCACGGGGATGCTCCTCGAACACTGATGTCTGTTGTCTGTCTTCCCAGCATCCCTGCATCCAGAAAGAGTCTGAGCACATCAAGTTCCTGTGTTGCGATGACGAACACACGCTGTTGCTCTGGGTGAACTCCATCCGAATAGCCAAGGTCAGGTTCCGCACTGTTCTCTGTTATGTGAGCCCCGAAGCAATTTAACTGCAAGTCAGCATCACTTCCCGATCAAACCGAGCTACAGAGAAATGCTGCATTTATGTGTAAGGATTGTCAAAGAGATGTACTGACATTTGACCTCTGTGTGTGTCCAGTATGGGACTGCGCTGTATAAGAACTACCAGGCTGCAGTGAGCAAAGCCTCCACCTGGCAATTGATGCAGTCTGCTGCACAAAAAGGTAAGTCTGCACACTTCAACAGGGCCGCTCTGAAAACCATCCCAGTCCTTCACAACTCTCAAAAGACTTGGAAACATTATATGAATGAGTTTAAGTTTGAAGTTCGACGTTTTGTTATGTGTCACATTCACTGCATGCTTAAAGGTTAAATTAGGCCACCCTGCGTATTTTGATTTTATTTGGAAGACATTACTCATCAACATTGCACATTATGGCCCAGGTGAAAGTCCAGCAAACCTAAATTTAATTATTCAATCATCTTTACAGACAGATCCAAAAGCCATCCCATTGGAATCAGCACACAGAGGGATCTGCCTCTGCCCAAAATCCCAGATGATGAAGGCTTTTCACAGGAGTCACCACCTGACTTCATCCCTCCTCCTCCTGGCCACACACACATTTGACACACATCTACACTTCCTATTACGTATCAAAACTTAACTTGGACTGGGTTTAACGGCCATTGTCCATATGTGTGGACAATGTCACTGCTGTTACATGCCTATGATACAAAGTAGCATATTCTAAGAGTTATTTATTCTCAAAGCTAGATTCTACAATATTTATTTGTTTTGTTTGGGTCAAATGCACAAACAGCATGTTGTAAATTATTCCATCTCTTTCAACAGCCTTATGAAAACACGGCAACAGGTCTGGTCTGTTCATTGTTTCAATGAGCTGTTTATTATAAAAAGACTGTACATAAATTCAATCAACACATCCTATGTACAAACTGAGAAGACAAATATCAGATTCTGTTCCCATGAACATTTAAGTTACTCATTTTTTTTCCCCACATTTGATCATAAGAAAACACACCAAAGAAAGGCGCCTTGACCTGTGATGCCCTGAAATGCTCGACGTTAAGTGGTAAACATTACAAAGTTCTGCACATAAGTGGTTTTCTCATGATTTCTCTATGAAAAAAGTATAAATAAATCCTTTACATACAAACTGCTAATGAACCTCCCTCAGCAGCAGACATCAGAACTAGTCAAATGGAAAGCTAGAAATACATTAGGTAGAAAAAGTTGTTTGTTTTTTTTTCACAAAAAATTACCTTATGATGGAAAAAAAAATACAATCAAGAATGGGGTGTAGTGGCAGCTCATTCACTGTAATGACGTTTAGATACTTTGAATCAGAGGCTCAATGAATACTATTCATTTGAGTGAATCATTGTCTTTTGAAGTCTGTGTAGAAACCTGAAAATGTTCCTTCTGGAGCCATTTCAGAATAAACGTTCATCTCAGTACATGTCATTATGTTTGCTCGTGACCTGTTGAGAACATACATTGTAAGCTAAGCATTAGCCTGGATGATATTTGATGCAAATTTTACTTGCACCAACAATCACTTTGTAAGAGCAGGCATCTAATTTTGCAAAAGTCTTGGATATGAGGAAAAAAAGTCTTCATATCAATTTTTTTTCCAGCCCTCTGGATTGCATTTCATCCCCTGGCTGTAGACAGCAGGTGTCATTCATGGGTAGGTCAGACTCTAGAGAAAAAAAAAATCACTAGTAGCAGACTGATTCTAGCTGTATTACATCACTGCTGAGTCACCTACATTCACTACAATGCAGAAGTAGATCAAAACTTCTTCGAACGAAATAAGGAGACTTAACATCCTTTGTTACATTTGTATGTGGAGCAGTTGAGGCTGTCTGGGTTGTTGATTATGGTTATTGAGCACCAGTGTGAAGCACCACACCATCAACCACTGAACCAAGGGTGAACGTAAAGGTTAGTCGATACTTCACATACGGCAACTCTCACGTTGCAATCGGAGCCATGAAGGAACATCCTAAAGTCATCACAGTCGTTGATAACTAATCAGTGCAGCTATTCCAACACAATGGAAAACAACATGAAAACGGACAAGTCACTCCTTCCCCCGCTTCACATTTTGAAGCCAGAAACATCCCAGAGCTCTGCTACAGTGGCTGGACAGCATCACCAAATATACTGACAATAAGAGTGATACAGCTGTGACTTAACAGAAAACTACATGTTTATACACGGCCACCTTTGCCCAAATACAGTTGCAATGGCACTGTGACTGATGAATTAATATTCAAGTAAAAATAACACAATATAAAAAAAAAAAAAAAGAAAAAGAAAAAGCAAAAAGAAAGAAAACAGCTCGGTCTTGGCACCACCTCCACTGACGCTGATGGAAACTCACAGGTGAAACACACTAACTGACAAATGTACTGTACAGGCAGCTTCTCACATCCGTTTATATACATATTAGAGAACAGAAAGAAACGCCACCAGAAAGAAGAAAGGGTTTTCTTTTTTTTTTGTGTAATATACTCACTCCACTCTTTGTAATAGCATCCCCACCAACATAGAGCATAGTAAATACACAACTCCAGTTTGCTTTTTTCCCCCTCACCTTTAAAGATCTTGTGATTTGGACATGAACAGCATGGAACATTCACTCAAGTCCTAATGCACTTGATGTCTGTTTGTCCCTTTCAGTTTTTTTTTTTTTTTTTTTAAATAAGGTATTGTGGATGTTGAAATGAGAGGGGAGTTGGTCTGATGGTCTACAGTGCAAATGAAGTGGGATTAGCTCATTGGTGACACTCTGTCCAGTATA
The DNA here is from genome assembly GCF_900963305.1 of Echeneis naucrates. NCBI lineage: Eukaryota > Metazoa > Chordata > Actinopteri > Carangiformes > Echeneidae > Echeneis > Echeneis naucrates. The sequence goes on from NC_042527.1 coordinate 6,219,594, forward strand.
TTCTTGGTAATACTTCCCTTTGTGTACTTTGAATACTTTAAATGTTGGTTGCACCTCCACAAATTATCACTAATGAAATATTCAGGTATTCTTCCAATCTCTTTTTATTGGACATAGTTTATTTTGAAGCCAATGGGGCTGTCGTGTCACTACCATCTGACAAGGATGTTAGAGCAGTTGAAAACAAAACGGAGTCCTCCTTTTCATACACAGTGTAAACAAACAGACCCCAGTCATCCAAAGCTTCATCACCTTCCTCCTTTGTGCGGCAGTATGTGTGTGTATATACTTTTTGGAGAAGAACAAAATCGTGCAAGCACAAGCCCCCGCCCCCCCCCCCCAAAGATAACCATTTTGTGTATTTCACTTCACCATGGCACTTCATTCAAAACTGTATGAGCTGCATGAACTGCAATCGCTGCACTGCATATATCTGTACACCTTCACAGTTCTACCTCTGCCACAACTGCATTGCCGTGTCAGGGGTGTGTTTATTCTTCTTTTTCACTTCTCTAGTCAGCATAGTGCATGATGGACTCCACATAGTTTCCTGGGAAGAGGCCGGTGACACCGTTGCAAACACCTTCAAACCAGCCGTCATCATTCTTCTTGATTATGTAGATGATGGCCCCCTCCATGAAGGACAACTCATCCTCTTTGTCCTTGGTGTAGTCGTAGATGGCCACAACTGCAAAGAGGCACAGAAAAACTTCAATTAGTACCAGTGAAAGCAATCCATTGGTGATGAGCGAGAAAAATGAAATGTTGTCATTTCTTTCCACTAAGACGAACCTTTCTCTAAATAAACCTTAGGGGCCCAGTGGGGGTCTCCATCAGCATAAGGATCACTGTAGTGAACGACTGCTGCCTCCTCTTCCTCATAGTCCACAGGGGGGGGTGGAGGAGGGGGAGACGGTTCCTCAAAGACACCCATGTCCTCTGGTGGAGGTGGAGGAGGTGGGGCGGGGCTATCTGTGACTGGACAAAGACAAAAAATGAGAGAGAGGAGGTTTAAAAAAATAAAAATAAAATGGGAAAAGCTGGAGAAGGATATGTTGCTCTGGTCTGATCTGGCACAATGGAGAATTTCAAGATCCATCAACTCCTGTAGTGTTTAAACTGTTTTCCTTCACAAAATAGAAAACTTTCAGTTCAGCTATTTTTGGCAAAATGGTAAGAACCAGCTACAGGGAGTGCTGTAACCTGTCATTTTATTTTGAACTGTGCGGTCATCACCTAAAGCAGGAATTGGCATAAACTGTGTTACTAAGAGCCCTTCAGATGCCTCACTGTCCCACTGTCATATAATATGTGCAGTAATGTTACTGTGCACTAGAGGGCAGTATGGGGTCTCTTTTACTTTTTGTAAGGCGTCAATGTCTATTTTGTATATTAAGTTCAATTTAATTTCCAAACTTGACAGTGTATGTGTTGAGAGTTGACATTTTACTTAAACATTCAGATATTCAAATTGAGTTGATATGTATAAATAAGAAAGAGTTGGAGATCATCCACACAGTGTCTTTTTTCACTGTTAAAATATGCAAATGCGATAAACGTGAGCGCACTTGCACCACACACTCTAGACCATTCACTTTGTGCCATTAAAATAGAGCCTTTAACACTTCAACACTGCTTCAACTCCAATATGCTTGAATCTGTTTTTCACTTCACTAACAGCGGATTATAAATTTGTTTAAACATGACAAACTTTATTTAAAAAAAAAATAAAAATAAAAAATGGTTGTCTTGGATTGTACTAGCACAATCCATTTCACCCTTCAACATCTGTTTAACACAAGATACATTTGGTCACAGTATTAGTGTGTAAACAGCACAGATTATATCTGACTGAATTTCCTGTGCAAAATATGATTCAGGCAGACAGAAAATTATATTTGTATCACTACAAAGCATTAAAATGCACGCATGTGGGTATTTTCATACTATTACAGACCATAATCTAGATGATCTATATTGCGACTGATTTTTGTATGGCTCTTTTTTGTTTGTTTTCAGTGATGTGACCTGCTTTGGATTTTACCACTTTCTGCCTATTTATTCAGAGTAGGTACTGGTGCTCATACTAACTAACCAGCATCTATTTACATGCTAATCCCTGTTTTTGCTGCTGGCAATGCTGAAGTATGTCAGTGTACCAGAGAACTTCTACAGTAAAGACCTTCCAGACAAGCAGTGTTGGAAGACAAAGTATAAAAGCTTTACAAAATAGTGAAACATTTATTGTTTTAGATAAAAATGTGTTAGTTGCTAATTTAAGGCCTGTTGATAGAGCAACATTGGTGATTCAGCTGAAGTAAGAGACACCTTAATTAGTGTAATCTATTTGTTATCTCCCAGCATGACTCATATCCAGCAGTGTACTGCACTTCGGTGTGGTGGTAGGCTGTATTAGATTAGACCAGACAGGTACAGACAGGACCACATCTCCACACAGCTGCATCTTTGCAGACGGACGGTTGTTGAATCAGGACACAGCATCATGTCACATTTTCTCTCCTCAGTGGACATGGAGCACAGGACGCAATAGCTTTTGGCAATTCATCCATCACCATGGCAACAGACAGACATTCGCGGGGCGAGTGCTCGCTGTCGGCCCCGCATAAAGTGCAAGAGAGAGTGTGCTGAGTGCAGCAAGCCACAGAGTAGAGTGGAGCTGAGGTAACACATGGATGCTGAGACCATTTGAGAGGACTGAAGAGATGTGGGGACCGTGTATGTGAACATTTTCAGAAATCTACATTTTGGGCATATGACCTTAATTTGGTATTAAGATAAATTAACAATTTTTCAACCTGATGTTTTACACTTGTAGTTAGTAAAACTACTGGGGTGCTGGCAAAGTGATTGGTTGCACATCTCTTTATATCGCATTAGATGCATTTATTAAATGTATGACATGTATGATGTCGTGAATACAATATATTGTGTTTTCTGCCCAACTCCAATTAATGTACTGCTGGTTTATCTGCAAATGTCTGGGAGTGAAAGTGTCTTTGAGTGAGTGTTGGTAGATTTTTTTCTTAACTTGACTGCAAGGCGCTTTTTGGAAATGCAGGTCCATGCATGTGTGAGCTTGTGTGTATGGAGTAAACCTGTGTTGGAAATGTGTCAAGTACTCACTGCTCTCCTGCATTCTGGCCACAAAGCCGGTCAGAGGGATCTGTGGGGTCAGCTGGACCATGGGAGGAGGAGGCGGAGGAGCCACAGACACTGGAGTAGCAGCAACCAGAGACGCACAAGGAGCAGCAGGGATATAGAGAGTGATGGAGGTGGGGAACAGGGGATGACAGAGCAAGAACAGAACAAAAGACATCACAGAGGAAAGAAAGACCAAAAGCAGAATGGACCGAGATGAAAAAAAAGAGAGAGAAAAGTGAAACAAACAGCTTGTGAGCAAGCGAAACAGAGCAGAAAGCATTGCTGAGCAACTCATTTACACATTTCCAATCAGTGTTCTTTTGTACTGTCTTTTTTCAAGTTGGGCAAAAGACTTTTATTCCATCTCATTCTGAGAATCTACCTCATCAATATCTGTTTCAAGTCTAATGCAAAGCTGTAGGCGGCAAAAGAGTTTTGCTTGCAGTATAAGCTGTACACAACACTATGCAGTCCCCAAAACAGACCACTAACATGGTGACACACATCAGCACAGTGGCTGTTCTCAACAAAATGCATTCATCACGCGTAGCAGCAGCAACTAGATTGATTCGACCCAAAATTGTGTGTGTTGTGTGTACATCAACAGCAAGTTCTATGAAATAAACTTCTATCTATACAGTATCTGTCCTTAGTCTCCATCAAAAAGCTTTTGGCTATACTGCCTTTAAAAAGGATGATAAATGGATGGATGAACAAAGAGAAGCACAGCTGTCCTCACTCAAAGACATGATGTCACACACAGGCCAGGTCTGAATCATAAATCACATGTAACGGAGGGGCATCTGTAACCTCAAAGGCCAGTAATGTCTTTTATTATTCCACCCAGCTCTCACTGCAGAGCCACATCCATCCACAGCCACAGCCTGAGAGATCAATGGGATCCCTTGTCTAGTTGAACTGGCCTTTTTAGCATTAAAACCTATATCACAACTATCTGAAATCCAAATGCATGTTTTGCTTTAATTCAATTTCAGTGACAGAGATGACATGATGTCCCAATTTATGTCCCTGTTTGATGTAGCTCAACATCATTGTCTCTTTCCTCCCAGACAAGACAGGCAGCTTCCTCCTCCCTTGTTTTATGCCAAGGAAGGCGCTTGTCCTTTGAGAGTTGAGCTATAAGAGGAGAGTGGCTCTGAGTGATGCCTGCCAAAATAAATTCTACTCTCCTGAGAGAAAATATGCAAATGTCCTGCGTTTCTCCTTGTCTACCAGCTATTTATGTGTTTTCTGCCTGCCTGTCTGTCCTGAACAAGGAAAGCCCATCCAGCTGCCGAAAGTGATAATGTCATAACTCAATTAGAGGTGGTAATGAAATGTTCCGCACAGCGGTGCCGAGGTGGGATGTTTCAACAACCCTGACTAGAGTAATCATGGTTCATCATTCATTTTCATTCCCCTCATGATGACATGCCAGCCCATTCATATCTTTAGGACCCAGAGGAGCAGCCAGAGGAGGCAGAATCCTATGTTTGAGTTTCATTAGTTTGAGTAAAGCCTGGCAGAAAATTTTAAAATACAGCTTAAACTCATTCACTGAAAATGAACAATAAATAAAATATTCATTAATATTCTCTTATTTATTATACCTATACCAAAAAACTAATTTAAAAACTATTTATACAAGCAATATAAATAAGCCACAAATGACATTATTGCTATATAAAAGCATTTAATCTGTGCTACCTGAGTTCTGTGGGTAGGCAGGGCCCCCATTGATATGAGGCTGCTGGGAGGAAACGGAGGGTGCACGGCGGTAGGTGCCAGTTGCCGAAACCATGGAGGCCGAGGAAGTGGTGGAGGAGTTGTGACGGGAGATCTGGCGGGAGATGGTGCCAAACTGGGACATGGGGATGGGGCCCAAACCAGGACCTTGGGGCACTGAAGCTGAGGACGTTGCCACTGCAAGAGAGAAGGGAAATCATGCAGTAATAAAAGCTTAGTCTGGTAAGTCATTCTTACACATCAATATTTTTGCACATAGAAGAGAGATTAAAATATTACTCTGCTCTTGTTTTATTTAAGTATTAAAATTGACCTCACTTTATTAAATGCAAGTCATCACTTAATATTTATTAGGCAGGAAATCACTAAGTGAATTAAAACAAATGCTGCAATTTATTACATAAATGTCTTCAATATTAAGTGAAATTTTAAAAATGCAACTTTCAATTTTGATTATTTTGTTATTATTTGTCCATATTTAATCCCTTCTGTGTGGGCTGGTACATGTGTGAACATGTTTGAGTTAGAGAAAATAAAGGCAAGAATGTGGTAAAGTGAGAATGGAAAACAAACGCTAACTAACTATATATGGAAGAGCACACTGTGATGAGCGCTATGGTAAGTACAGCTGCTGAGGCTCACCTTGCCCCAGACTGGGAGGGGAGGGGGTGGGAACTGCTAGTGGGACGCCAACTCCACTGCTGCCACTATTCTCCCTCCCACCACTACCGCCACTGCTGCCACTGCAAAGTCAGAGATAGAGAGTGGATCATTAAAGGATGTACTAGACAAACTTAATTATATGACAGCAGTTGACATACTGTGATTACTCCCTCCTACGTCATTTTGTCATCAGAATACACTCATCACTGTGGCAACACTGTGAACATGGTGAGAACAGTGCGAGAGCAGACATGTTCATTTCAAATGAGTATATTCAATGTTATTAAATTATTATTGCATTACATTTTCAATTTGAGTGTGGTTAATAATAAACAAATAAGGGCCAAAAAAAATTATAAAACAATTAAGCAGAAATTGCAATTATCAAAACCATCACATTTAATGAGAAGGATGTAAGTATTTTAGTAGCACTAACACTCTCCCAGTGACTTATTTTTTATTATATTGCCTCTTTAATCTCAGTGGCTGTAAAACAGAACAGAAATTATAGGGTTAATGGTCAGACTTTTGCCTAAATTTATACATTTATTTTATATGAAGTGAGCAGTCCAGCCTTTTTTCTTGGTGTGCAAAGTGGGCTGCTATGGAAGTAGACAAGTTCACAAGTGGTTCGATCGTCAGCTTCCTTGTCCTGTGCGTTCAAAGTTACTAAACCCCCAACAGCCTTGCAAGATATCTTGCTACCTTCAGTATATCTATTTGTGTGTGATTGGAACAAATTAAATTAAAGTGAGGTTGTTTCCCACTGATAGGGCTGCTGCTCTAACATTTTTGTTGCATTTATGATGAGCAAATTGATGAACATAACATAGCTGCAGTAATATTTATCTGATAAATATTACATTTAACACAGAGTAAAAAAATAAAGTTCTAAGCAATTACAGCTGTTGAAGAGTTAATTTTCGCTTTGGCTATTTTACCATACACAGCAATATACACATGACTGTCTTGCCACTGTAGGAAAGGGAAACAACAGGACCCTGAAAGTGGAACAGCTAAACAGCATAATTCATTCATCTTCAACCACTTTATCCATTTCCGGGTCGTAGGGTGCTGGAGCCAATCCCAACTCATGCTGGACAGGACCAACACACAGAGACAGACAGACACCAGCAACCACTCACACTCACACTCAGACCTACGGACAATTTAGAGTCACCAGTTAACCCAAACATGATGTCTTTGGAAGGTGGGAGGAAACCCACACAGGCACTGGGAGAACATGGAAACTCCACACAGAAAGGCCCCAGGTTGATTACATGTATTTTCAGGTTGAGGTTTAAGTTGAGATTCCTAATATCATCTTACTTTTCAGAGAACACAAGCAGCTGCTATGTATTCAGAACAGTTGTGCGTCTAGATGTCAAACAAAACTAAGACATGAAAGAGGATAAAATGTTCAACAGTCAGTCAAATGCAGCCTGTTGGCACCCACGCAAGTCTAATTAAGCAGCAAGTGAAAATATTGAGGCAGTATAGACAATGACTTGTCAGTCCAGCTATAATTATTTTTATTTAACACACATAATTTTACTTGTTATTTCAGGGAGAGGGCGGACTGCCACCTGTATACCATTTAAATGCCCTGCTTTGATCTTCACATTTCTGCTCAGTTGTGGTTAAAGTAGTGGACAGTGTGGTTTTCAGAATGTGACCAAATTAGCTGCAATGTGAAAAAGTGATAATCTTTTCACACAACATTCACATGTACTTCCAGGAATAGAAGCAGAAAGACTCTTTGTAACCTGTGTGTCCTGGGCCTCTGGTTGAGTGAGGCTGTGCGTGCAGGGCTGTGCTGGCTGCCCAGTCGGGCTGGGCTCGTCATGTAGTCATTAGGCACCACCGGAGGCTTTACTGGCTCCAGTGTCTTGTAGGGAGTGTTACGCCTGGACAGGACAGGGATACATGTAGACAGAAGACAACATTCATTAATGTGGCAACTAAGAAATAACAATAATTTCTTGGGCATTTACTGTCTCAGATTATGGTTATTAAAAAAAAAACCAAAACAAAAAACAGTGCTATGTTTGAATAGTCTCAATATAAAAGGTGCAGGATTACTTCCTTTACCACAGAGCTACATTTCACAGAACTAATAAATACCTTTTATTTTGAATAACTACATTTTAAAAACTATCACTACTGCTGTAAATTCTTACCCCAGGGTACCACGACCAGCCATGGGGGGGCTCGGAGGTTTCTGTGTTGGGGGGTTGGTCCTGGAGAGCGTCCCGCCTCGCCCTGCTGCATTGTTCCCATGTTGCTAGAGGAGCAGAGGAGATAAAACACAGATTCAGTAATCTGAGCATCTGACAGTGTTTCATCTGCTACTAAATATTAAGGGAAGAAATCTGAATAAGAAAAACTTATTAAAATGAGATTATTTCAAATCTCATTTTAGTTTTAGCTGAGGACACTTTCATGGAGAACCATGGACACAAAGCCATTGGTTGGGGGATAAGGAGAGATATAAGGGGAGGAAAGCAGCTTTAAATAGGTGACTGGTGCCTTATATTGAGAATAAAATTGGAAGCAACTGTTGAATATCTGGATGAAGAGATAAAGTACATAGGTGTAACATTTATCATGTTAGTACATGAAAGTGAATATTGTAAAGATGAAAAAGAATGTGTAATATCTACTGTACATTAAGGAATATTGATCACTACTGGCAACCTTGTGAAACGTTAAAAGCAATAACAGGGAACAAAAGAGTCAAACATAACAACATGCAATTTTCCTTTGTTGTTGGAAGAAATCAGAAATTGTTGCATGAAACCTGAATTCAACCATCAAAAAAGGCAGTCAAGTTTAACAGGTAGACAAACACCTTGATACTTCAGCTATGACTTATCAATACATGCCAAAAAGAAGATAAAGACAATCAAATCTTACCTTGGCCTTAAGCCACTGAGTGCAAGCAGGCAACAAGAGAAGACAGAAAACAAGATACACTCATTGGTTAATGGTTAAAAAAGTGAGTAAAACTGCTATTATTCTAACAGCAAGCCTGAAAGTGATTAATTTTATGAGGTAAAAAGAAAACCTACGGGAGACTAACACACATCATACACTACACAAGCTGCCAGTGTTACCGCACTGGGAAAAGGTGAATTATGTTTTTCTTTTTTCAGTAATCTTAACAGGTTTTCACAAAGGCTGATGAAAATTTTTTTCGTGAAACAGCCTTTAAGTCAAAAACAATCGCAAAACAAAAAATACATGAATAATAATGATGATAATAATAATAATAATGTTGATCCTAAAAAATGTGTCACACTTTTGAACGTATTAATCATATTCTCAACTCAATGAGTCACATTTTCTGAGGGTTTATTCCAATATTTTTCAGATTATCTGATCCCTGTACAAGTGTCTGTAACACTCCTATTTGTACAGCAGTGTCTAGTCGTGTGTAACCAACTGTAATCAGAATGAGAACTACTTAACTAAAAATAATGAGCAGTGGCTTTACTACTACATGTCTGTGCTGACATTTTAAGTGTTGGTCTGAGGGAAAAGCTAAATCACCATGAGGTCATAAAAAAAAAAAACAGGAGTGAGGTGTTCAGACTCCTGGAGTAGCAGAAACTATGTCACCCTGGTAACTGCCAGTAATGCCAATAAAGGCTATTATGGTGGAGGGGTGAGCACAGCCATCCTTAAATGTGTGAATGGGTCTTTCCATGCTAAGCCTGACAACCCATCTTTTACCCATGGCTGAATTCCCCTGGTCATGTGCATGAAAGGCAGAAGGCTGCTGATCCTAGGGAATCCACCCCGGCCAGGAGGAAACAGGCTATGAGGATGAAGTGCTAATAGGCTGCTATTTCCTACACAACGCACAACGTGTACATGTATGAAAACAAATACACAAACAGACCCACACATATCAGTATACTGCTCTTGGAATTCTCTCTATGTCGAGTGGCTGATGCAGTAGTGAGGATGAAATATCAATCCCCAAATATCAATCCCCCTATATATATATATATATATATATATATATATATATATATATATATATATATATATTACAGATGTCTGACTCATGTTTTCTCATGCAAGTCTCATTAGAAAGGAAAATGGTAGCTCATTTCCTAGTATCTACACTGATGTGTGCTGTTTTTTTTTTACAGAGATCTGTGCTTTGCAGCATCCATGAATGATGCTTTATTTGCATAGTTAGCCTTGCCAAACGTGTCTCAGTGTGTACCAGCTCTCAGAGGAGGAAACACCAGCTTTTGAATATGAATCAGCAAATGTCTGAAAATCAGAGGACAGCTGCTACCTCAGCAGAGACAGACAGCAGGAGAGGGATTAACAAGCAGACTTAAAATGCGTTGCAGAAATTTATGACCAACAATCAATGCACACAACTTTGCATACACTGTGACACACAAACACAGAGTGCTGTATGAAAGAGGAAAAGAAGAAAAGGAGTGGTGAGAAGAGAGCGGATGGCTCATGCAGAGAAAGAATAAAAAAAATGAAGAATGAGCCGGAAAAGAGTATTTAGAATATTTTCCCACGATTCAATTAGGGATGTGATGGTGTGTCTAACACTTGGCCAAGATGTCTTTTTTTTTGTTGTTCACACTATGGGCAACACACACAAACACCCACAGTCCTAATAGCTTCCATCTTGAGAAGTTGTTACTTGGCATAAGAAGCTAAACCTTGGAAGGCCAGTGTTTAGTCACAGTCAGCTATTAAATCCTTCATCTTATTCTTGGAAGTGTTTATTACATTTCTAGCTGTCTGTTTATAATTAAAAGGCCCATTTATTGATCAGCCTGTAGTGTGAGTGGATCTGTGTAAGTGGATCATGAAAGCAGAGAGTGACATGAAAAGTGTGAACTCTACTACAAAACTGCTGCTGCCAATTTAAGACAATATATCAAAGATATCAATGATTGAGATTTAGCTACAACAGTGTGGTTATGATTAAGCTAGAATGGGATCCGATTCCTTTCTTAAATATCTGCAGCAGACAAATGAACAGAAACAGGGAACCAGAGAGATTTAATTTTGCAACTGGAATACGTAAGTAAACTTACTTTGACACCATGTCCCACGTCATCCAACAGTGTGTAGTCGATGGGCTTTCGGATGTAGCGCACAGGCCGCTCCATGTTGCCCGGGGCGATGATCTTGTGGGTGCGAGAGGTGTTTTTGTTGGTGGTCAGGATGCCGATCTCCCGACGTGCCACCTTCTCTTTATGAATGTCCACTGTCTGCAGAGCAAAAGAATGAGGGGTTGAAGTTAAACTTTGATTTCGAGAGAGAGACACAATTAATAATGTGTTATTGGTATATTTTTCTCAGTTTTATGAATGTGTTACTAAAAACCTAATCTGCTCTTAATACTATTTCCATCTGTTTCATATTAAAGCATTGTTTTGCATAGTTACGATAATTTGGAACTCCAGTAACAATTTGAATTCCAGTGTTTTCATTACATTTTCAATATTCAGCACTGCTATGATTACAATTAGTCATTTGACATCTCAACTCCATCAACCAAACACAAAATTTGCATTTGTTTCAAAAGGAAAATATTTTTTTGAATTTCATCCAGTTCATTTGTTTGTGGTTTTTAAATCACAAGATTTCCCCACTGTTTGGACATACACTCTGGGTCCATCAGCTTGCTGCTCACGACCCACTATTCTGCTCTATTGGCCTACACCCTTGGGCCCATTTGACTACGCTCTCCTTAAACCCCTTGCTCCAGGACCAATTGAAAATACCAAGGACCTCCATCTCTTGTGCAATTACAGTCATCATCGTTCATAGCACTTCCTCACCGCAAGCGCCTGCAGAAACTGGCCTTCATTTTATGAATGATAGATGAATCAAAAAGGAGTGACCCTTTGCCTCGGCCAGAGGAAAGTATGGAATGAAGAGCACTGAAAAATGAGGGCGGATGGAGGGATTTGTCTATGCAACAAAGACACAAAAACAAAAACAAGTGTAGATATACAGTATATGTGTGTTTATACAATTGATATATGCTTGAATAAGTGTTTGCTAAATGCTAAATAGACTGTGCATGTGAGTCTCCATGTTGTGTAGCTAAACCTAAGGTCTCCAATCTATCACCTTTCATTTCACTTGACACTTCAACTGCAGCCACCTCTGCCTATATGCTGGAGATGAAATATTCAACTTCTGATAGGTAATGCGTGAGGGGGAGAGAGAGAGAATGCGCAACATGCAATGCTCTTATTTTAGAAGAGGAAACTGATGCGACACGCCCGGCTTCTGTTGGGAAGTAAGAAAGAGATCCGCCTATTTCCTGTCAGTGGTAGGGGAGTGGAGGTGGAGTGTAGATCAGAGAAACAGAGACCAACAAAACTCAGAAGCACAGACAGAAATGAGATGGAGAGAGAACAGATGTTAACTAAAAACTTCACGTTTTCATATAATAAAATTAATAAAGAGAAAAGGAAGGTAAAAATGCAATAAATGCCAAGAAAATAAATACTGTCTTCACAGTATCCTGATTTCGGTAGACATTATCAATAATGCACAAACACTGTAGAGAAACAGTCTCTGCGACCATGTTATGTTCACATTGCGTTACCATTTAACTGAAAAGAATTTGTGACAGCGCAGAAACATTACAACAGCAGTGCAACAATAATGGTACAGATTCTGAGGTGATGTCTGCATCCTCTGAGTATTTCTACTTTAGGAAACATCTAGATATAACTGTTACAGACCCATTTCTCTCTCAATCTCATTTTCTTCTGTATTCTTTTTACACTAATAAACATCTGCCCATGTGTTTCTGAGAGGAGATACAGATGTAGGTTCACTGTTGAGTCCATACAAGTTCCAATTAATTCAAAAGACTCTCTGCTTAGCAGAAGCTGCAGATGTGTGTTGCTGTTTACGTATCATTGGAAGCAGGAAAAATACTAATTAGTCTGAACTGAGATTACAAGGCCTGTCAACAGATGCACCATTTCTTACGTCAATGAGCTCATGCATGGCTTTTAGTTACAAGTCTACAAATCCGACACTTCTACTGTGGATACTGACATTCTGGGGTTTGAATGAAACCTAACAACTGTATGTTTTATGTATCGTTATTGTTTTTCATTTACAATTCCAGGTCCTTCCTGCACTAGAAACGATTTGACGAATTGAAATTGAGCTGCAAGAGGCGCAAGTTGGTCAATGAGTTGATGAATGACAGTTTTGGAGAAAAGGGGAAAAAAGACATGAATCAGAAAGTTAACTGACAGACAGAATGCATGGTAATGGGAAAAGGTGAGTGAAGAGACTCATGGGAGGTTCTTTAATGGTTTTCCATGGCGATAGAAAAAAACAAAAAAACAAAAAAAAAAAAAAAAACAACAACCCTGCACTATTTTATTTACTGTTGCACTCATTTGTGTTCAGATACTTGAACTGAATCCACATATAATTGCAAATTAGCTGATGCACACAAAGAAGAGAACCTGACTGCCACCACTCTGCTCTCTGCTTTGACTGAGCACGCTGTTGTTTTGCATTTAGACAGGCTCGCAGCTTTGCTTGGATGATTTTGTGAGCACTCACTGTGCTATGCTGGACTTGGATTTGGCAGTGATGTTTGGCTGTCATTGTTATCATAAACCCATTGAATGCTTTCAAGTAAAGTTTTCCAAAACCTAAACTAGAAAAATAATTTGAAAACCTGAGTTATTATAATTTAATCTCGTGGACAGATCACTGCAACCACAGAGAGGTGGGTGAAATGCATGTAAAAGTAAACTCCCTTTTCTCTGGATTGAAGTAATAAGTGATAAATCCAACTAATTCATGCCCTGACATATCTACTTTGAGACAGCAACATGGATCTCCATATGATGGTATCTTTGTTTTTCTTTCTAGCATCCTTGTTGATTAGATTGCTCTGCAGCTAAGCTTGACTTTACAGGGCTGAGTTCATGTTTGTTTTTGGTTGGCTGAATAATTACATGAGATATTATCAAGGTTGTAACATGGCCAAGTCGATAAGCAAAACACGCTGCTGTTGTTTTTTTTTTTGTTTTTTTTTTTAAACAAAAGCAGGAAGTGTGACAGCAGACCATAAATTAAGTATTAAGAGCTATAGAGATGCTGCAAAGCATATTCTCCACTCCCATGGAAAGTGATTATTTGTAAATAAAAACAAACAAACAAATAAACAAAAAGAAAACACAACACCCTAACCCTATGTTTATAATTTGTGCTACAAAGCAACTTACAATTGAGAGAGATCAGTAATGCTTCAATATACATAGATATATATATATATAAATGGCTTAATTTGTTGGGAAACATTCTACTTTGACTATAATGAAATAACTTAACCTTATATTTTCATATTTCCAGTCCCCCCCATAGTACCATACTGATTTGACATTTTCTATACCAGTGTACTGTCAAGTGTTCACAACAGTGTTTAAGGCTCTATAGTGCTCTTACAAGGGTAGATATAAAAGAGGGTTGCATAAAGCACCACTGGCTATCTCTTAAGGATCAATAAAAGACTTCTTGTTGTTCTGTGTTAAACTGCCATGAACTCCATCCAGCAGCCTCTGGAGTGAAGTGGGAGCTGGAAATGCTAACCAGGCAAGAGTGCTGGCGTCAGGATTTCACTTCATCCCTGACAGGCTTAATGAAGCACACAGGGAGAGGACAGGGGACATTCACTGGTTGACAGGCAGGGTGGCAACATGAAGCGCACTGGGAGTGCAAATGTTTGATAGAGAGAAGACTGCTGATGAAGCAAGAGGGACTGAAGAGGGGCTGTGGACATTTGGCAGCTCCAGCATGAACCATGCCCCCAGCTATATCTGTCTGTCTGTATCATGAACAAACATATTATTGTGCATTTTGATGTTATGACAAAATATCAGCCAGCTTGTATTTTATTGTTCTTGGATAGGTTACATCTAGAGAAGACACAGTCAAATTCATTATTCTTATATAGGATATGGAAGGTTGTGTAAAGGCTGCTATTTAAATAATAACTATAAGCTATATAAACTATAACATCACTAGTATTATCATGGCTTCAATAATATATTCAAGTTAATACACATTTCCATGGCATTAATTCCTTCAGTGCAATAACATAATCATATCACTCTACCACTTTTTATTGAAAACACTGTTTTCATTTACTAACCAATTTCAAGGGCTTCTAATTAGCTGTTTTATTGCTGTTAAAGCTTTTGCACTTCCTGCATACATTTTACAATTAAAGCAAGAGAGTTCCTGATTGATAGGCTCTTAATCAATCAAAAAATGGCAAAGTAGGACAAAATGACCGCCTAGCATTTAGGATGCATTCTCAACTGAACTCCTGCCTGTTGGGACTCTGCTATTCCCCTGCTCACTGTCACTCTGCACTGTCCTCTCAAATAAAACCAAAACAAAAATGCCCCCAACCTTAACATAAAAAAGTTAATGGAAATTATTTATAAAGTGTATGAAGCAATTTTTTAAAAATTGCCTCATACATTTAATGTGTGATAAATTATAGAAAAGTAATATAATTCTCAGTTCTGTCTTTTGCTTTTTTTTCCCAATTAATTGTTATTTTCAAAGAAATAAATACAAAGTGATTTTAAATGCATGTTCATACTCATGTTTACCTGGGAGATGTGGTTGATGGATGACTCCATACGACGTAGTTGTGAGGCCTGGATGTCCAACAGCTGCAGCACATTGTTAGCTAAGGCATTAATCTGGTAGGCTACGCTGGCCAGAGACTGGGTGGTGTAGGCCTTGGTCTCCTCCAGGGCCTTCTTTTTGTCTTGAGCCTAGAAGCAAGAGAGAGGAGGAACAAACAGGAGGAGGAATCAGAAGTGCCTGCCACACACACACACACACACACACACACACACAAAAAAAAAAACCCAAAACAAACAAAACCAAAAACAATGGTTGATATATTGGTGGAAGAAATTGAGAAGTTGGCAGCAGGAAGTGAAGTATAAGGTCTAAAAGCATGAAAAGGAAATGCTGTGCTCTCATTGTTAATCTTCCATCAGCTGAGTGAGTGAGAGTCAGAGGGCACTATTTCTACAGGGAACAGTGTTTGGCTGGACTATTCAATCTCAACTGTACAAGCGCAAAGGACTAAAATCTGAGGATAAGTTGAAAAGAGTTGACTTGATTCTCTAGGGCTGCAACCACTGCGGAATGCAAAGCAGCCTGGAATTGGACAACAATAATTTCCGAATACCGTAGATGAACAACACGGAACAGGTGCATGGTGGGAGCAGGTCCCAGTGAGCAGGAATGCCAAGACATTCCTTAGCATCCTAAAACCTCAACCCAGCTTGCCAATCTGTTTCTGAGTGCCTTTAAATAGCAACAGGACTGAATGGATGTATTTATAGTTTAGTGGCAAAACAAGGATAAAAGATGGTCACAAAGAGAGCCACTCCAACGGGGAACAGTTTTTGAGGAGCAGTATTTCAGCCAACAGCAATGTTCTGCAAATATATATTTTTTTTAATTAATCAGAAACCTTTATTAGTTCCTACTTCCATAGGATAAAATAAATAAATAATATTTTTTTGGCAGTCTGCTTTAAGTATTTATGCAAAGCTACACTAATCATCTCTTTTATCTAACTTAATTCTTCACAGTCCGGGTATTTCAAAATGGTGAACTATTCCTTTAAAGGCAACCAGCTGAGTTTCCTCTTTAGCCATATCTAAAACTGCTAAGTCATTGTGGTTTTTTTTCTTGTGCCTACTATTAAATCTCTTATCTGCAGTGCCATAGATTCAGCCTGAAACAAAACCTATGATTTACCTTCTGTTTCCAGGCAACAATTTGGTGTGTGCGTGCTGTAGCAGAAGGCCTGAATCATGACACCACTTCACAACATGGCCACCTGCCCACCTGCTACTTCAAACCACCTGCAGCAAAACAATCTCTGTTGTAGATGTCTGTAGGGACCGACCTGTTTGTAAAACACAGAGGCAGCAGCAGAGGAAATATTACAGGCTTACTCAGTGCTCCACAGACCAAAGCCTGTCCTCACACCTGAGCTTGGGAAATGCTGACTTGTGTGTAATGTGATTTTGAGACTGCTGAAACACCTTGCAGTCATCTTCTGCTACTCTTGCACATCATATTTACCAATGAAGTACTGAGATGATTGTTAGAAAGGCACAAATAGAAATAAACAATAATAATTAACACTTTAGATCCTATATGCAGCAGATAGGATTATCAGGGGGTTAAAGAGAGGTTCAAACCTCCAATAGAAGCAAAATAATTGAAATATCTTACATAGAAAAGCCACCAGAAAAAAAAACGGTCCAAATCTCATCAATACACATTTTTCATTCTGGATCTCTCTCCTACTGTCTTACTCACTCACTCTCCTGTCTGATTTTATGTTTCATATTAAGGTTGCAAAAGGCCTTTTGTAATCACTCCACTTTAAATTCTGTTTTGCTTAGCACCACACTCAACTTTAACAATGCAGAAAAAAAATAAAGCCATTTCTGAGCATCTAATCATAGTTAAGAGAATGCGTGGTATTGGAATTTCTGTAGCTCATGAGTCACGAGAAAAAACATCCTGTCAGAGGGGCAACGAGAGCTGTTGGGGATTTGTTAGGGTATTTGGGAATTATGTTCAGCCCTCTGACACTTAAGTCTTTACATATCTTCTTGTACACCTTCAAATGTATTGCAACATTTAAGAAATGCCAATCAAAAATTTTATTTACTGCTTTGTAGATTAGATATGCAATGTACACATTGGAACACAAACAAAAA
Source organism: Echeneis naucrates (assembly GCF_900963305.1). NCBI lineage: Eukaryota > Metazoa > Chordata > Actinopteri > Carangiformes > Echeneidae > Echeneis > Echeneis naucrates. Next base: position 6,236,972 of record NC_042527.1, read on the forward strand.
AAAAACATATGTATACGTTTTATATGTTGCATATGTATGTTGTATATGTTGTAAAAAATTAATGACTTTATATATATATATATATATATATATATATATATATATATATAAAGTCATTAATTTTTTATATTTTTTATATATATATATATAAAAAAAAACAAACACCCGAAATCCATGTACAACCCCGTTATAAGCAAAGGCCCATCTGTGTCGGAAAAAAATTAATGACTTAATTCTTCCTCTTAAATTCAAAGAGTTGCTATTTTAGTATCATAAGGTCTGAAGAAAACTACTAACAAATCTGATTTCTTCTTTCATGCCACCAACAATGTTCTAAGTGACAGTTTTTCAAATGGCCCATTTTAAATATCTCATCTAAAAATAAAACTGCTGCAATAGATTTACATATCAGGACATGGATTGTTAGTTCAGAGTGCACAGCTTAATTTGCTATTCCCCATACCATTATGCAGATTTACCCTACACAAACAAAAATAGGTAGAGTACAATCATATGACAGAGACAACTGAGAGCAAAAAGCTCAATTTAGAACTTTATTCATGTTATTGAAATATATCACAGCATGCAATGCCTCCTTACTCTAGATTCAATTCTGTGTCTGTCAAGTGTATTTATATGCATACAGGATTCTAGCTATTTCAAAGGTAGGCATGAACTAATTCTACGCTGATGGTGTACATAGAATATTCAAAATTTTGTGGTAGAAATTGACACAGAAAGCTATGCCTCTAAATGTGAGTAAATGGGATGATATCATCTACCCAGATGAAATAAGATAAGAATAAACTCAAGCATTGATAAAAAATTAGATGTGAGACAATCAAAAGAAACAATTTTACCCAAAAAGTTAAAATCTCTTGAATTTTTGTGAATGAAGGTATTCAGCACTATCTATGTCAGATAGATTAAAGATTAAATAGGTGCAAAAATAAATCTCTTCTGAGTGATGCTGATTATTTCCAAAAACAGGATCAGTCCATTATTAACAACATGTGACTCATACATTCCAATGATGCATGATACAAACATGCTTCACATTGCTCACTTCAAATTCACAACTGCCATCACCTCTTTGCTTATTTCCATCCTTGCTTCATGTGGGTGGAAGAACAAATTTTCCCAAAGTTTTTGAAAATGTTTGTTGTTGTTGTTGTTGTTGTTTTTCTGTCCAGTATGTGAAAGAACCATCAGACACACATCAGAATCAGATCTGAAAATGTCTGGTGTCAATCTGCAACACCTAACATGTGTTAATAGCTTCTAATTATGATTTCACTGCATCAAAGAGTGAGGCAAACTCCAAACTGCTAAGACAAAAGCATCACCAATCAAGAAAAAGATTTTAATCTAATTGTGATAATTGTGCTTGATGTATGATTATTCTTTTGGATAATTATGAGCGCAAATACAAAAACCTCTACTAGTGAAAAAGAGCGGTCAAGCTATTAACAGAGTATTCCTGACATCACCCTGTCACCGCAAAAAATTGTAAATGACTGAAATTCAACACAATTTTCAAGTGAATGCAAATGATCTAACACATCACCTGGTCTCCAAATCGATGTAATGCAGTTTACTTCTCACCCTCTGTTATTAATTGCAGATTATATAAGTATATAACACCAAAAGCATAATATTTTCTCTAGAATGGTTCACCTCAAATAAACTGGCAATGAGGAAATGATCAGTGGCTTACGGATGGTTTATAGTGTCAGCTCAGACTCACATGTACTGGACACACTCACACAGATATATACAAGGTGAGGAGTTGTATTACAGGTAACTCTTCAAGCATGAATTCCCCCACTGCTACCAAATTCTTGTTCAAAATTTCATCTATGCCTGGCCACAAGCCCTAAAAAAATATATATCATATAATCATGACACCAGAGCAAATTTAGCAGTACTCTGAAAGTGGGAAAATGAAGCTGGCACCAACAAGATTCCAATTTAAATCAGTGACTTCCAAGAACATTTGAAAAAAAAATAATAAAAAAAATAATAATTATATATATATATACACACACACACATACACACAAGTAAAATCTGTGGTCCCTGAGGCCCTGTGTGGCTCCACTGCTTTTCAGAACTGACTGATGTTATTCCTGACACTGACATAACAATCAGTCCATCTAATCAAGCAGGCACAGCTACCATTAACCTGCAACATCCATGTAATTGCAAGCAAGTAATTCATCACGGGCTTGCTCTGGAGTCACGTTTTCAGCGTTTTCAGTGTAGTAGGCATACGATCTGTGCATCAGGAGTGTCTGGACTACACGCCTAGGATGGTTATAATGATTTTCTTAACAGGCCTACATAATCAGAGGTCCACTGAGAAGCTACAACACATGATGTTCAGAGCCTGTGTTAAAAGCTATTAGAGAAGGATGTCAGATCTTAGTTTGTAGGATGCTCTTACTCGATATGGTCAGTTACATTGAGTTTATAGTGACTAAGCGTTTATGGTGATTGTATTCTTTTTTACACAGTAACATCCCAAAAATATATCATAAAATACTCAGTTTGGATTAGTGAAATGTGTGTTTTTTTTATTTCATATTAGCTAATTTTTCCTCCCATGAACACTGAAATGTGGCCTAAATGTGTGTCCGCCTATTCGAGTTAAGTCGAATAAAACGCGATAAATAAAACAGGTATTTCTATGTAAAAGGAGCCCTGATCATGTCCTCCTCGCTGAGAATACAGTCATTGACAAACCACTTGGCCATAACACCGACACACCCTCTCTCAGCCCCCAGCAGCTCTCCAGCTCCGCCGCTAACGGAGCGCTGGGCTCCGGTTCTCCGGGCCGACCAGCCTCTAGCGGAAAAAAAGAAAAAAGTAACCGAATACAGCCCGGCACCTCGCCCCGCCGCTCCTCCGGGGCACAAAGAGCCATTCCGTGCGGCCGGCGGTTTGTGGCTCCCTTTCTGTGCGACCAGCATTTCCTGTAGCTGCGGTTTCAACCGCTCCGAGCACCGCTACGGCGCCGCAGACACGACGGAGATTCACAGATAAACCGGCCAAATGCGAGGCCCGCCGGGCACCTCTTACCTGAACATAATTGTTTTCACAGTACTCCGCCACCCGGGAGAGGTTCTGGTAGCTTTCCACCAGCGCTCTTTTACCGGCAGGGATTTCCTCCTCTAGTAGCATTTGTAGCTCTGCCATCTTACATCTCTTCGCATGTCTCTCCTCTCCGTCCTTTCAGCGAGGCGCGGCGGTGATGCTGTGCCTAGCTGCTGGGAAAGGGGCTCCCCCGCCTGGCATTGTGGGGCTGCTGGCCTCCGATTCACAACGGCCCGTGACTAATCGCAACTACGTTAGAAACCAGGAGCGCTGATTGGCTGAGAGGCCGACAGAGCTGAGTAATAGACCAATCGTATTTAATTACGATGACTTACGGTTTAATTGCAATATAAGTATAGAATATTTAGTAAAACCATATTATGATAGCAATCCATACAATCATATGAGCATATAGTATATTTAAGGCAACTTTTTTCTTTTTTATTCTTATTATCATAATTATAGCAATTTTAACTGTCTTTGTTGCTGTAGACTATATTTATACTATCAGCGTCAATAATGGATAACATTTCAATAAAATAAATAACAGATCTTTATATTTGTGATATTGTGTGATATTTATAATAATTTACCGTAAAAAAAAACACACACATGTGCGCATACATACACATATGCATGCCCGCATACAGAATGATGCACAAATAAAAGATGTCAAAAGTGTGTATTTGTCAAGTAAAATACAACCATTGAAAAATAGGTTTCTAAAAATAAGGCACGCAAGTGTTAAAGGTGCGATGACATCTTAGAGCAATAAATATAACCGTATGAGCCATGTTAACCACGTTATATTTGTTGAAATTATTCCATAGTTTAGAATAATAAGATAATTCTAAGAGGTAGCCGGGGTAGCTACCTACATACAGAGTAAACAAGAAGCATAAGCGGAGTAAACAACCAAAATTTACCTGTAAATACTATGGAAAACTTTTCATGTCCTAGATGACTGATGCAATATTTGATTCAATACGACATTCTAAAAATACTAATGGCACTATACTGTTAAAACAATTTGAAAATAAAATCTTATTTTGACATGTGCAGAAAAAACATACATGTATACATACAAAAAACAAATGGCACCACATCTCTCATCATACATAATTGCTTTAATCCCCCACTGAGAGGGGGCTTCTGGGAAATGAGTGATGAAGGGTTCAGTGTGACGCCGCCATCTATGGGCTTTTCCTGAAAGAAAACTACATTTCCCAGGTGTACTTAGCACTTAGACGTTGGCTGTTTAGCTCATACTTGACCGGATTCAAGATTGGCTTTCTGCTGCATCTTGCTGACAGGCACCCGGCAAATGAAAAAAAATTGCACCGGCGAAAATGAACTTTATGGTGAGTCTTTAATAAATCAAAAATAGCCGATACAATTCTGATAATGAGTGTAGTGTGTTATCGCTAAACGGACGAGGCCTGAATAAACACACCGGTTTTATCTAATATCTCCTGGATTAAAAGGGAAACAGTCTCCCTACATTAACAAGACAGGTGGTAACTACCTGCAATGATGGCTAAATTATGAACACTTTCTGAAATGCGCCATTTTTTCCCCTCCTATTAATTGGTTCAAATGTGTGTTGAAGAAGTGAGGACTCCTTCATGTCATCCTTCCTGGGGCTCAGCATGGCGCAGGAGGACAAACACAGCCTGGAGGCGAAATTCACCGCTGCAGTCAAAGTGATGCAGAGTTTGCCTGAAGAAGGTGATAACTTTCTCTTCTACTCTGACTGAGACTGTGACCGAAAGAGATCAGACAGACTGACCTCCCCAGAGCACATAGCTGAACTCTGAAGTCCAGTTATGTGCTGTGTCCTCGGTGTGCAAACACTGACCTACATTGGGAGCTGTCACTGCTGGCTGTACTTCCATTGACAAAGCTGCTATAAGGGTGACGACTGATTAAGTCAATCAGTCAGCCGTCAGGTTTAATAGCAACTGCTGGGTTTCACATGTTTACATTGTATTTCCAAGTTGTCCTCCATGTATGTTTTATAGTTAACCAGATATGATGTTACACAAGACTAATTCCCTTTCTAATCAGCCTTCTTCATTTCTCAGGTCCTTTCCAGCCATCTGATGACATGATGCTAATGTTCTACAGTTACTATAAGCAGGCCACCACAGGGCCCTGCAACATCCCTAGACCGAGTGGCTTCTGGGACACTCGTGGAAAAGCTAAATGGTAAGTATGAATTGTATGTTGTCTTCATGTACATGTAATTGTTATATTCCACAGCTAAATCCAGAATTATGCCCAAAGGAAAGTATCACTATTTGCATGTTTCATATTATATTGAAAATATAATGATGCTATTCACAGATACAATCACTTGATGTTGTACAATTTTGAAGAAAAATCCCAATTTTCAATCCAATAACAAAAAAATATTAATGGTTTGTACAGCAGGTCTATCCAGGGGGTTATCCTGCGGAATAAATTAAATAGAGTGAAATTTCTGTTGAATGAACTACCCCTGTGACTTCATTGTTTAATTTTTCAATTACTGTTTGTTGTTGTTGTTGTTGTTGTCAGTGTTAAAAGCTTGGCTTTGTGTTGCCAGGGATGCATGGAGCTCTTTAGGAAATATGACAAGAGAGGAGGCGATGAAGAATTATGTTGAGGACATCCAGCTGGTAAATCTTTTCATGGACAACTGGGCCTCAATAAATGGAACATGCACAATAATAAATACACTGACATCTTTCCTCACATTATTGGTTTTGGCATTGTAAGTAAAAAGCATGTCCATTACCCAAATACCAATCACATTCCTATTAGCCTCAGCTGCAACATGTATATAGCGCTAATGTTAACATGCTAAATGTATAACTTGCAAAACATCTACCACCAAGAACTGTGCTAGTGGAGCCTCATAGATCTGTAAGCATGAACTGAAACATCACCTGGTAACATCTACGTGGCAGTCACTTATTCACTCCAGATCAAAATTCAGTGAGCCATGGCAACACATAATTATATTTATTCAACTTAGATTTATAGCCTATTTATGCAGAAGTAAGTGCAAGTACATGTGCCATATTACCCTAATCCCTTTCACAACATTTATTTTTGTTGTAATTGGACTGCTCAAACGACGTTTTGTTGTATGTTACAATGATAAATAAAGATCTACCTATCTAAACTTTTAATATTTGCCATCAGATTTTGGAGACCATCCCAATCTCAGATGAAGTGTCCGACCTGGTGCAGAAGCTTGGTAACTTCTATGCTGAAGTAGATGTAGAGGAAGAGGAAGCTGAAGAAAATGAAATAGACAGAAGGCCCTTCACTAGGCCTTTTGCAAAGGAAGCAGGTAATGTACACAATCAGAAAAGATTATAATAACTTTGCACTGGGAGGCAAATCAAAGGATAATGCATAATACACTTCAGGTAGGAAACTGCTCTTCTTGTAGGATGTTGTGTTGCTGTTGATGTATCTTTCTCAGTGACTGAGATTTCTTTTCTGAGCCTGTCCTGCATGTCTTTTTATCATTAGATGAGCTGGTCAAAGCATTTAAGAAGTCAGCAATGGAAGGCAAGTCTCTTGGTTTTTACTATAGCTTTAGAGTTAATAGATTGCTCTTTGGTCTCAGGCTGAACAAGCTAATTTTAATTTAATTGAGTTGCTTTCATTAGCGTTTCATTTGACTGATCACGGGTGCTGCTCTAGGCTGAATTAAGACTAAGGCAAATACAGTGCAGGCACTGTGGGGAACGTGCTAGGTGAATGTTTCCTGTGTGGCCTGTCATGCAGTACATGTTGTGATGCTTTACAGTGGTTGGTCAGTATGTTTCTTTGGTGACTTATGTCATTATTTGCACTTTTACTCCTGTGAACCTTAATGCTCTGTCAGGTGTGTGTGTGTTTACTTTTTGTAGCTTGACATAGTGCGACATATTCATCGATAAAGAGATAATCAAGAGTATTTCCCTCACTGTTCAGGATATGGGGATCTGTGGGATGATATACAAAACCTTCACGAAAAAGAAAGTGTTCAAGGCTTAAGTCTCAGTAGCCAGGAGGAAGAGGGAGGTAAAAACTATAGTGAAATCGAGAGAAAAGAGGAAAGTAGTGATTGGAGCAGAAGTGAGGAAGAGGAGCATTGGGATGAAGAGGATAATACAGAAGATGAAGACAAGGAGGAAAAGGAGAAAAAAGGTACTATCAGTACTTGTAGTTAGTTTTTGTTTGCTGTGAAGTTGTGTTAGCTGTGTTGTCGAGGTTACATACGCCAAAACCAACAGGGGGCATCAAGTGTTTTCTTACATTTATTAATAGCTAAGGTTCACAACATCTTAAGTGTATCTGCCAGGTCTGTGAGTCTTGGAGACACCTACTCAAACAGGAGCAACTACAGGTGCTGCTTTGAGATGTTTCTGTTTTGGTCAATAGCGTAACAAACCTTACAAGATACTAAAATTTACATGTGTGTAGTTGAAAACAAAATGAAGACAAGAGTTTAAAGTTGAGTGGGATCAAACCTATGCATACAGATTACCAACGTAAAGAAGTTGTAATGGCTAATGAAAACACATGCTTCAGAACATCACCATAGTGACCGTCATTGTGTCTTAAGTTATCGGATGGTCTCTGGTTATAAATGCTATGAAAATAAAAATGCAAGACTGGTGTGATATTTTATGCTTTTGCCACACATCAGTGAGCTTCACTTTTATACTGGATGATGTGTCTTCATTGCCATGAACAGGGGCACTACTCTAAACCTGGTGAAAATAAAAACTCATATACCAAAACTGTATCAATCCACATTTGAAAACAGTCTTTCATGATACATCTCACACTGGCTGCAATATTTCTGACCTCAATTATTATGAAATTAATAAATGAGTATTCAATAATTGGCTAGACAACACCCAAGTTTAAACTTGAGCTTCCTTTTGATATTAAGTACATACTTGTAAAGTTTTGTAACTTTGTGTTCTGCAGGTGTGCAAATCTAGCAAGTACAAATTTGCTCCAATTTTTTTCTTTATTAATAAAGTTTTGTGAATTAATTTGGATGTAATGCAAGGCACAAATTGTTTCTATTGGAGTCTATAAATTTCTCACTGAATACATTCAGACAGCTATGAAATTTATTTCAGTGAGATACAGTAAAAAGTAATTTGCTCTCAATACAGCCAGGGTGAGATATGGATACACAAAGTCAGCATGAAAGAGAACTATGCTCCTTGGAAAAGATTTGTCATACTCCATTGGCGCTTTCTCATCTTGCCCCAGTTTGGAGTCCTAATCCTCGGCTGCTCATGGTCGAGGACAAGAGGTTGAGGTCTGGCACTCGAGGGTCAAGCAGCAGCATAGAACCCAGCATGTCCTCTTTCACCAATGGGACACACAGCTCCCTCAACAGTGAGGTAGAGGAGGAGGAACTGGCCTGTTCCATAGTGCCTGGAGTGCCATATAATCCATACATGCAGTTTAATGGACACCTGAATGGTAAGATCACAAATGAATGCAAAAAGAGTTTATTTGTTCTTATTGGTTGCATTTGTAAGAAAAAGCACAAGATGTGGGAATAATAATTTGTACAAATTGAAACTTGTTACAGCAAAGGGAAATTTAGGAAAAATTGCATAAAATGAGCAGTGATCTCAAACAAAAAGTTGAAATCTATGTTACTGTACCATACTATAATCTTCAGTGTAAAGCATATAGTTTATATATATATATATATATATATATAGTTACTTATAAAGCGCTCTCTGTCTATTGCTCACCTGAACGGGGACAAATAAATGTTTGAGTGTTGTGTTTTGACTTCTGAGGTCACAGGGATGCTGCTCATGAGAAGAACCACAGATCTACAGACTCAGATAATGAGGAATTCTGTGACTCAATGGAACATCTAGCCATGGAAGAGGTGCAGGGTCCCTCCTCTACAACACTAATGATCCTGATGGGAAGAAAATCATGAAGTTTTATAAAGTCAAACATGAATTTAAGATGATCTGTCTTTTTCTCCTACAATCGGGTGTTTACATCCAAGGCTCAGTGTCTGGGATCAGGAGCAGCTTCAGTAAAGCAAAAGGATCATTGGTTTGAGAGCAGCACTACCCTAAATGGAGAAGAGGATCAAATGCCAGCAAAAGATTCCTACTTTAAAGATGGGATTAGTATGCACTCATACACAAGCTCATTGTCAAGAAGAGGGAGAGGTGAGACTACATTCACACAGTTTCCATACTCTTCCTTTCTCCAAGGATGTGCGCTTACTCGCCTGAGTGTTCGACAGTAAATAAGTTACATGTTATGGCATTAATCTGCTACAATCTGCCTCCAGTTTCAGGCTGTCAGTCGCCAAGGGTTACCTGTAGTTCTCAGTGGTGTGTCAGTGCAGATGCTACCAGCTGTTGTGTGTCGCAAAGCAGACATCCAAGTAGTTCATCCAGGGGAACTGTCAACGAGCAGATAGCTACAGCTCTGCTGAGGCTGCAGCGTGATATGGCCAATGTGCTGCACAGGCTACAAACTCTAGAGATGATCAACGTATCCCAGGTGAAAGAGTTGAGGATTTGGCCCAGTTGTCTAGACCGCTATTGATGGAGATATTGACATTTACTTTTGCAATTTAATTACTTTAACTACTACTATTACTATTGTATGTTTTTTTTTTTTATGCAGAGAAATTCATTTTATATTGCTTTTGCTAACTTTTTCTTCAGGAATGTGTGTGCTTAATATCTTGGATTCTTGATGCGAATGGACTTAATGATTTGCCAGGTCATTGTATAATTATTCATGGATTTCTATATTTTCAGTCAAGACCATCTTCACCGAGACAGGAGGATTCCCTAGCTGTAGCACGAAAGGTGCTTAAAATAGTCCATTAGATTTTTATGCAGTTTTCTTATTTTCTTCTTTCACTCCCTTTATGGAAAGTTCACTGTTTTTACAGATCCTGAGACCATCCTGGTGGCCTTTTGAATTCGCTCCGCTCACAGTGTTTTTGACTGCACTCTGGCCTCTTATCGCCCACTGGCTTTTCCAAGTTTACTTACAAAGGAAGAGAAGGTGAACAAAATAGTTCTTAAAAATCATTTCAGGTTTTATCACTACTATGACCACATTGTTTCCCCTTTTCTCCTCACAGGAAAATCCTCTGAATTGCCTGACAGAGGCCAACATTATTCAATGAACATGAACCTGGGAAGAAGTTGTTGCTTGTTTTGTTCTTCTGTGGCTTTCATAAGTCACCAACACAGGCAATGTAATGAGATGCCAGCAGAAATTTAATATCTTCCTTAAATTGATGGATGGTCAGAGGGAGAGGTTGTGGGTGTGGCATAGCATTTTGACTTCATGAACAATGTGCAAGGTTGTCAGTTAGGGAAGATGAATATGTTATGAATGCAGGCACTTTCTCCTTGTTATAGTTATTTTAGGATTAGGTGGTCTTATTTATGCCATGTCTCACAGATAACCACACCAAGCCTCAATATACATGTATGTAACATAACAAAGTGAAGTTTTAAGAGAAATTAATTCATATTCATATACCTGCCATTGACCGTAGCTGATAAGAGTTTTAATTATTATTATTATTGTTATTATTATATAGTATGATTTTATTTATTGCACATTACATGTAGTGAGGTCCAAATTTTTTATCAACTATTATTCTTTTCCTGATAATAAATTAATAAATGGTCTGAAATGTAAAAATATTTCTACAGCATTTCATTAATGACCAAGTAGGCATTTAAGATTAAAAAAATATATATATATACACTATAAATTGAATGTTTATTCTTATTTTATAGTTTATCTGCAATGACATTAAAGACTGGCCATTTGCATAAGATAAAAACAGTAAATAAAACGTTGTTTTTTTTTTTTTTTAGTAACATACAAAGTAGAGACAATCCATATATGAATATATAATCATTCTTGTTTATTGTCAGGTGTTTGGTGAAAATGAAGAAGAATGTGTGCTTTGAGTGCTTTCAAATATACAGTTGCAAAACATCAGTATATTAAGAAGCAAACTTGACGTGCAATAAATACATTCTGGAAACCATTTATTGTAGAGAAATTAATTATTTCTTCTTTTTATTGGGCTTTTTTATTCGCACTTACCTGTTTTTCAGTTTTTAAGGCAGTTTTATTTACTTCACATTTTTAATGTGTAAAGCACTTGGTAACTATGTTTTGAAAGGTAATAAGCTCACTTATTATTGTTGTCATTATTAAAGAAAAAAGATTCCTGTGAAATTTAAATGGTTATTAGACTTCAGACGATTATTGGTCAGCACGATGACCTTACTACTTTGCAATGAGCTCGATAAACGGAACTTCAGTGAAGGAACAAATTTCAACGGGGACCCAAAAGGGGCTGCAACACTAGCGGTCATATCCGTTTTATGTTAGTCTTGACTTGAAGCGTCTGCGACAGAAATTTAAAGAGAGAGATAGACGGGACTTTACCTGTCGGGGGCCGCGGTGAAACTTGTGCAGCTCGTCGGGAGATTTCATCATGTTTTCTTTGACCATGACGGTCCAACCTCAGGTGAGACGGAGGAACCGGGAGGACGCGCTAACGTTAGCAGCGTTGTTGTTTTGTTTCTGCTCCGTGCCGCTCCGCCTGTGAGCAAACCGCTTTAACCTTAGCCTGTTTTCCTGCAAACCAGGTTTTTGTCGACCTTGTGTTTCGGGTTAATGGTTTTTAATGAATGGACTTCACATCCCGCTCGTGATTGAACAGAAACATGTCTCCTGTTCTGTGCGGCCCCCTGATATAAAAGCAGCTAACTTCGTTAAACCGCCGGAGCTGCTGTGAGTGTCCAGTGTGTCCTTAGCTGCCGAGGTGCCAAACTGCGTCAGTCAGACACCTGCTTGATTGCTGATCACCCGTATGTGCTTTATAAGTAAACACTTGGACCCTCTTTTCTGTTCAAACGCTATACGCCAATCTGACTTATTTGCTTTCATCTAGCACAAGGTGTTAACCCTGATCTCACGCATACAGACTTAGAAACACAAATGAGCCCTTCTACTTATTGCCACCCTCTGTTTGAGCTGCAGATAGTGGGTTTTAATGAAAAGTGCAACATTGTGTTTGATAATTGTCGTTAAATGCGTCAAAATGCATTAACTTCCCTCACTGCTCCAAGGTGACTGTACCTCTCAGCCACCTGATCAACGTCCTGCACTCTCCGAAGAGCTCAGTGGCAAGCAGCAGCAGCAGCAGCTTTAGAAAGGACAAGGATCATGTCCCCGACTCAGAACTGAACTGTGCAGAGGTATGCATTAGCATGCGGTCTCAAAAAAAGTAGTTTTTTGGCAGAACAGTTGTATCCCATTAGATTGTATGGGTTTACTCAATAGTGGCCACTGCCTATAGCTTTGCAAGGAGTAAAATACATTTGATGAAATGTGCTTGTATGGTGTAGTCCATGTGGAACCTGCAGGAGCTTGGATTTTCCGACCTTGGAGCACAGCAGCTCAATGAGCTTGTGAAGTGTGTACTGCCACCCTTGGGCACACAGGAGTTGTCGGTTCCACTCTCCAGTCAGACAACCTGGAGGACCTCCCATCTTTCTACACACTCCTTCTTCTACAACAAGCATGGTGAGAATGCTAATGTTGGCTCTAAATATTATATAAGACACTTGTGATTCACCTTATTCCCCTTAAACTAGTGTGTCTTAGACTACTAATTTTAATCAAGCTTGGTGTCACTGCTGTTTACGTTTCACAGGTCTGTAATAGTATCATTGAATGTGCTGTCTCTTGATCATACTTAATCCAATTAATACATAATTCACAAAAGAACATGGAAGAGCAGCATTTTCAACTTTGCAGAGGGAAGCACTATTCCTAGGGTATTCTGATTCAGCTCACCTTATGTGATCTGTTCAGCTTCTAGGTGAAGCGGAGGGTCATTGCTGCCCTATTTTCCAGAGTTGATCACAGTTAACTGTGTATAAATAAGTAATGCATGTGTAATAATGTAGTAGTAATAATAATAATAATAATAATAATAGTAAGAATGTGTAATAATCAGCACTTTTAATCTCTTCCCAGGATTTTCATCTGCTCTCATGCCAATTTCAGCCCAAGTTTTTTTCCGGCAACAACCATCACCTCTTCAGTCTGTCTGCACAGAGCTGCAACACTGGCCTGGTAACAATCAATTTAAAGAATTTATACATGATTATAATTATTATTGATCTGTAGCATTGCATTCAATTCATGGAATCTAACTTTAATTTGCACAATTTAATAATATGTATATTTGTAATCCTTGTGATAATTTGGTTAAGTAATATGATGTGGAAAATATCACAACTTAAACATACTTTGTTTACTTCAAGTGTTGGTCCAGAGCAGAGGCTTCAAAACTTTAAGGAGCAAAACCAGGCGACTGCAGTTAGGCTTCGACCGCCCACAGGAATCTGATGGGTTCACACCATCTTTTATGAAAGTAGGTACTGCTGTTCACATGGTTAACACGCTCAGTCAAATCCGTAGACGTGTTAGACTGACACAAGAGAAATTGCGAAATTTGTGTTCTGTATAGCCAGTTTGAGAAACTATTTTTTTATTTAGTCAGCTTATGTTATCATTTATAGTGCTGCATTAGCTAAGTCATTAAAAGTACTTGAGGATTGCCTGAATTAATAAAAAAGCTGTACTGTCTCTGCATGAAAGTAACAAAGGGCACTCCCTTAAATGTTCAGGCCTACAAAGCCTGTCCAGTTCAATCTCTTTTCATAGCAAAGTTGTGATTAAAAGTAAATATATTTTCTGGCCCTGTGAAACTGCTAACCCTTGTGTTATGTCCTATAGGGTTTCCTTTCTCGTGACAAGGGGATTGAAGTGGAAAGCCTAGACCGCCTGTTGAAGAACAAGAATATACCTGATGGACATCAGGATGCTTTCAAAATGGGCTTCGCAGAGGGTTTCCTGAAAGCTCAAGCATTGACACAACGCACTCAAGGTGAATAGAAGAATGCAAATAACACACATTAGCAATTTTATCACGTGGCCATTACTACGGTACTGATGTGCCATTTTCCTGTCAATTTTCCAACTGTTCAGATTCTCTGAGGAGGACTCGTCTCATCCTGTTGGTGCTGCTTCTTGTTGGGCTCTATGGAATCTCCAAAACCCCTTTCCTATCGGGTAAAGGCTCCTGTTCTCTTCTAGACCTGGTTTTTAACAAATTGTCTCTCATGGAATCTTCTGCAATATGCCCCAGTTTAAAATGTTAGTATTAGGGATGCACAAGTACATCTGACAGACATTAGTATGAGCCAATATTCCCACAAATTACTAACATCCCCCTATCTCTAAATAAGTTAGAATTGACATAGCCGATGTCACTGGCCAATGCTTTAATTTGCAACAGGGATGCAACAGGGATGCAATGATATCAGTCTAACATCAGCATCAGCCAAACAAACAGTTGGCCACTGGCATCGACAGTCAATATTTTGAGCTTTTATGTGGACTACTGTGAATATTAACTTGCATAATTTATGCACTAATATCTGATATAGTTATTAATTAACTCTTAATCACAGACTGTATGTGGGTTTGTATGTGTGTGTGTGTGTGTGTGTGTGCGCGCGCGCGCTCATTAACAATGCCATGCAGTGTGATTTCGAACTTTAATCTAACCATTTTGGATAGTGCGGTTCCGAACCACAACAGGCCTGGACTCAGCAGTGGACCCTGTCCAGATGAAAAATGTGACATTTGAGCATGTCAAAGGGGTTGAGGAAGCTAAAAATGAGCTGCAAGAAGTAGTGGAGTTCCTGAAAAACCCACAGAAGTTTACAGCACTGGGAGGAAAGCTGCCAAAAGGTAGTGTGTCCATGGCTGCATATATCCACTAGGTACTATAAGCAACATAGGTTCCTCATAGTACCTATTGGCTCTTTTCAGTTGTTTTTTGTGACTGGGCAATACTTTCAGGACTCTGACTTTCTTCATATCCCCATCCTCATTTACTTTAGGTGTACTGCTTGTCGGTCCGCCAGGTACTGGTAAAACCCTGCTGGCAAGAGCAGTGGCTGGTGAGGCAGATGTGCCGTTCTACTACGCCTCTGGATCAGAGTTTGATGAGATGTTTGTTGGAGTAGGAGCCAGTCGCATCAGAAACCTTTTCAGTAGGTTTTTGTTTTGTTTTTTGTATCATCATAGCTTTACTTTTGCTTTCTTAAGTGCCAATTGAGTGTTTAAAGTTTATGTCTCCTAATACAAAGGCTAATATATTGTTACTGTGGTAACTATAATTCTAATTGTACTGAATATTTTTGCATTTTGTGACTATTTTTTTCCTTAGGGGAGGGTAAAGCCAATGCTCCCTGTGTGATCTTTATTGACGAGCTGGACAGTGTGGGTGGGAAAAGGATTGAGTCACCCATGCACCCTTACTCCAGGCAGACTATTAACCAACTGCTTGCTGAGATGGATGGGTAAAAAAATTATAATTAGCCTTTTCAGATTGAGGAGGTATCTTCCCTCATACCATAAATTCATACCAGATTGATTGATTTATTGACTGTTGTTATTTTTTTAAGTAAATAGTAGCAGCTGCAGCAAACATTAACATAAAAACTTTTTGATTTGCAGTTTCTTAAAATGTTAATCCATTGTTGTATTTTCTGCACAAACTGAAGGAATACAAAGTTGAAACTGTAGGTGTAACGCATGTAAAAGGGCAAACTCTTCAAATCAAGATAAGCTAAAGTGCATATTTTTGGTATATGGTAGCAGTATTTTTGATTGTAATAAACCTGTAGTTATAATATCCCTTTTGGAATGTAATTTATATTTTTTAATCATGAGTGTGTTTGCTATAGTATGAGTGCGTGAATCCCGCATTGTGCTACAATCTGACTTGAACCAGGTGAAGTCCTCTGAGATGGTAAAATGTAGTAGAAAGCGAGATGAAACACTGACCTGCACCCTGTCATGTAATGTTACAGGTTTAAACCAAATGAAGGTGTGATCATCATTGGGGCAACAAACTTCCCAGAAGCGTTGGATAAGTAAGTTTATCTTTTTGCTGCTTCCAAAATGTCAGGGCTTTCAGTGCACATTTTAGAAGGTTTATCCCTTAACACAAACCCTTCAGACTCATACCTGTCTTTATAAGACAGCTTTTACTGCCGTCAGCATTTTCCTAACAAGCTAATTAACCCTTCTAGTGCCCTGATCCGCCCTGGACGTTTTGACATGCAGGTGACTGTCCCCAAACCAGATGTGAAAGGACGCACAGAGATCCTCAACTGGTATCTGAAGAAGATTAAAATGGATCCAGGTGTGAAATATCCATTGACCAAAATATATTGTACTCCACTGTACTTGTAGTCCATTGTATTTGAAGTGTAGGCTGAATCTTTTAATAAGTGCTTTGCTATTCATTGCTGTGTAGCTGTTGAGGCCAATATTATTGCTCGGGGCACAGTGGGCTTCTCGGGTGCTGACCTGGAAAATCTGGTCAATCAGGCGGCCCTGAAGGCTGCAGTTGATGGAAAAGACATGGTCACCATGAAGGAGTTGGAGTTTGCCAAAGACAAAATCCTCATGGGTGAGATAAGCTTTGCCCAACTGATGTACTTCATTTTTCTACTAGCCTCTTCACAATTCCTTTCTTTCCACTCACTCTCATTCATCTTCTACTGCTTAAGAATTTTCGGGTTGCACAGGTGGAGTACACCCCGGACAGGTTGCCAGTCCATCACAGGGCCAATATACAGAGACAACCACCCACTCGTACTCGCACTCAGACCTACAGGAACTGAACCCACAGCCTTCTTGTTGTGGGGCAACAGCACTAACCACTATTCCACCATGCAGCCTGCGTTTTATGTTGGTTTTTTTTTTTTTTTTTTTTTTTTTTTATTGTTGTTCATTACTTTATTCATTATACCATCATCTCATACAATTTCCCCTCTTTTTTTTTTTTAGGCCCTGAGAGGAGGAGTGCAGAAATAGACAAGAAGAACAAGCTCATAACGGCATACCACGAATCAGGCCATGCGATTGTAGCTTACTACACCAAAGATGCAATGCCAATCAACAAAGCCACCATCATGCCCAGGGGCCCCAGTTTAGGACATGTAAGAAGATCTGAAGCTTTTAAAACCTGTGCATCTTCAACTCTGATACCAGTTCTTAAGCAAACATTCCTAGTTTTTTTTACATCTTCTTTTTAGGTGTCTATGCTTCCAGAGAATGACCGTTGGAGTGAGACTCGCTCCCAGTTACTGGCCCAGATGGACGTTAGCATGGGCGGACGTGTGGCAGAGGAGCTTATATTTGGCCATGAATACATTACTACTGGTAGGAAAGACTTCCCTAAACCCCTACTAAGATTTGGAGTCATAAAATGAGAGAGAATTAAAAAAAAAAAAAAAAAAGGAAATCTCATGACATTTATTACATCAGAAAATAAGGCTGACGTCTGAAAGGATCTTTTTGTCCTTTTGCAGGAGCATCAAGCGACTTTGACAGTGCTACAAAGATCGCTAAGATGATGGTGACCAGATTTGGAATGTGTGAGAAGGTAGATGGCCTTGACAGGGAAGAGAAAAGACTGATCATATTATATTCAGTATTAGTTAGTATGTGATATTTATCTTTGTCTCTCTCAGCTGGGTGTGATGACGTACACTGACATTACACAGCAGAGCCCAGAGACACAAGCTGCTGTGGAGCATGAAGTCAGGCTGTTACTGAAGGTCTGTGCCACACGGTAAAATAGCTGAACATAAAAACCCACTCTGCTCCATTAGACATATTCCAACCCACTGTTTTCTATTGCCATCTCCAGGAATCTTACGAGCGTGCCAAAGCCCTGCTGAAGTCTCATGCCAAGGAACACAAGAACCTGGCAGATGCTCTGCTCATGTATGAGACACTGGATGCCAAAGAAATCCAGTTGGTCTTGGAGGGTAAAACCCTGGAGACAAGATGAAACCAGCAAAGTTGGCAACACTTCGAGGGAAGCAACAGGGAAGGGGTCAGGATTAAGGCACTCAGGCATAAAGAAGGGAGGTATGGACTCAGGTCCTAAGAGGTGACTCAAAAGAATAAAGTGCAATGGGACAATGTCATATTTTCATGCCTTCGCCTCTTGGAATTTCATTAATATGCCCAGACAAATAGCTTCTTTATTTGAAACTTAAACATGGCCTCCCTGTGTTTTAAAGGAAAGCAGGTGTATGGTGGACTGGTTCAATGTATGTGATGAAGGTTGAACATATAATGTTCATTATGTTGCTCAGTGCACTTTATTAGCTGGTGTTGGGATGATACATGAATGTAAGTATACACGTCAAATGTACACATTACCTGGATTCCTTTCTTTAACAATTGG
The DNA here is from genome assembly GCF_900963305.1 of Echeneis naucrates. Taxonomy (NCBI): domain Eukaryota; kingdom Metazoa; phylum Chordata; class Actinopteri; order Carangiformes; family Echeneidae; genus Echeneis; species Echeneis naucrates. Next base: position 6,255,449 of record NC_042527.1, read on the forward strand.
GTAAAAATTCTGGGTCAGGTCTGAAATAAATTCCTCTTCTGTTAGCAGCTGTAAGCTGCTCAGCATTTCCCAAAGAGTTAATGTGTAATTGAGCCTAATCAGAGCTTGTTTTTGTCTGTGTTATCTTGGTTAGGTTGTACTCACTACTGCCACTTAGGTTATTCTGAACTTGGAACCTAAAGTTTTAGTGTGTCCGCGTGCGTGTTGTATGTATACACCTATTTATATTTGTCTGTTCCTCAACTCCTTTTTGTCCCCGTTGTTTGTTTTTAAAGGTGGTCTGTACTGGGTGCATATTTTTTTTTCCTTTTGAAATAGGAAATATCAGATTTTAAACTGCATCATGTCAGAACATCGGATGAGTGAACTGCACATATGTACTTTTGACATTTATTTAATTTATTAAATGCAAGTGCATTAAAGAAATACAAACTGCATTGTTGTAGTGATAGACCACTGGGATCTTTTGGATTTTAAAGTAGTGATACAAATTTTTTTTAAAACTCTCGAATTATGAGTTTGGCCTCCAAAAAGCCTTTCAGCAAATGTATCAGTTTTTCTTGTTGCTACCATTGAGTGCATTTGGCACTTCTTCGAGTTACTGGTCATTGCTGTCCGCAAGATATGATGTGAGGCAGATGTGAACTCAAATCTGTAAGAGTTGAGAGAATGTAGTTGTGAATATGACACGCAGTTTGTGAGTAGCTGCACTCATTTGTCAGTTCTTCAGGTGTCGAATGTCTCCATTTGAAATTTAACAGTTACAGAAACAAAATTCTCATTTTAGTACAGACAGTAAAGCTACCAAGGTTATCACCAGGGTGTGTTATATCATAGTGTAACTTTCTGTGTTTTCTTTCAGTTTGGCACTCTATGTATATTGATCTTTGACCCAAGTAGCTGTGTGTGTGTGTGAGAGAGATTGAGCTGTGATGGAAATATTGTATATAGATGTATAGTAATGCTTTTATGCTGAAAGGTTCTCTGCTATGATGGACAAATATCTCAACAATGAGCTGACAGAACTTAATGAATGTTAGAGCAGCTAAAATAAATAAAAACAAAAGCTTTTCGCTTGTGTGTGTAATATGGGTCAGTAGGTCAGGATGTATTATACATTTATTTTATTAAACTGCTGAAAATAACAAACTTAATGAACAATGTTTGTACTTCTGACATGTGAAACAAGCTTTGTCCCTTTTTTTTTTTTTCAAGAAACAGCAAATGGTTTTGTTGCTATTGGCCTCATTCAAGACAAAATCATTTGCAAATAGATGCAAAAAAAAAAAAAAATAAAAAAAAAAAATTTAAATTTTAAAGTGGAAAATATATGCAGCTGTAGGTTCCCTGCACAAAAAGAATTTTCAAATGAAATTGAATTTAACAACAGACTTCAAAGTCTCCAAACAATGTCAGAAACACTGGGATAAAAACTAAGCCATGAAGTAGCCCAAAGGCAACCACAAGAAACACAACCTTAAAAAATGTCCTAAAGATGTAACTCATAGACAAGGACAGCACAGCCACCCCTAACACAGTGGACAGCGCTCCCTGCAGAATAGGATACCCTAAATGGGCCAAGGCGTCCACTGCTTTTTCATTGAGATCATGTTTAGGACTACTGACGAAAGAATAAGAGGCATGTGCTGAAAAATCCACAGAGAAACCAACACACATGATAAGGTTGATCATGGAGATGGAGTCCAGGTTTATACTGCACAGCCCCATGAATCCCGTCACACCAACAATCACTGAACAAATGGAAAAAGCCACCCACACAGAGCAAAGGATGTTGGGTATCAGGGCAAGGGAGACCATTAGCATCGCAATCAGAGCCACTAGGACGGTTTGAATGGTGTTGTCTATGATGATGGTATACTGGTCAGCGTAAATGAAAGCAGGGTGGTACACCAGGAGCTCTACTGGACATTCCTCTGCTGTTTCCCTAAGTCCAACCATCGTGTCCTTCATTGGGACTTGGTTCAGTATCTGAATGAAAAAGCGAGACGCCTGAATCTCATTGGCTGCACTCATGTTAATGTCTTGTCTGAACATTGGAGTCAGCTCTAAGAAATGTGGCAGATGACTTTGGAAAGCATCTTGAGAGCTTATGCTGAGATTGGTTGCATTTGCAAACTCTTGAAATGAAAAAAACCAAGCAAATGTACTGTTGACGTGTTTCATACTTTCAAAATTTGAAACGCATGAGAGCAATTGCTTCTGCCTGTCCACGTCCCAGTATGGAAAGGGCTGTTTCACGGCCACCATCACATTGCAACTATATTCAGAGAAGTGCTGGCTTTGATTGTTGTAGTAATCGATGATGTAGGAATCATCCAAAGCCAGATTCCTGATATCAAGTCCCTCCTTTAAGATCCAACACCCATAGATGCTAACAGCCAGATAGCAAACGTAGAAAACAAATACATAAGCTTTAGTCAGTTTGTGGGTCAGAAAAGGGCCATATAACTTTTCCAAAATGTGGCTTATGCACTCAGTTTCCTCTTTTTCAGTCACTGAATTGTAGCTTCCTCCAGTACAACAGATGCTGGAACCTCTTGACGTCCCGGACGGTAAGTCCTCAGGGATCTTGGCGCATGTTAACCAGTGTTTTCTTCCTGCTTCCCTGTGTCCATTCAAAGCCATGCATGCCCCCAAAAAAGTGATGTTGTACAAATAGCAGAAGCAAATAGAAACCCCAGCATAAAGGCAGAAAGATTGCACCGAGCCAAAGGGGGAGGTGCAGCCAAGGAAAAGAGCCAGAGCATCAGTCAGGGTGGTGATGGTGATGGAGACGGCAGCGTCCCTGTATGTGTGAGCCATCCGGTCTGGAATGCTGTCCAGAACACGTGTCCTCTGCCAGCAGGAGATCATGATGAACATATCATCAAGTCCAATGCCTTTGGGGTGAAAATAGGAGGAGAAAGGGGTTTTTAAAAGATCAAATATTTCACTTCACTTTGTTTTTGGTATACAATGCTCAATCAGTCACAGCAGGAAAATGAGAAACTGCAGGTTGGTTTGGTTTATACAAATTTAATATAGTTTTTAATATAGTTTTATAGGTGACCCTGTAATGTGACGTTACCTAGGAGCTCTTTTTTTTGGATGTTTCACAGAAGTGGAACACTATGTGGCAGTGGTTAGTCTTATCTGTACGTCTCTCAGCATTATGGTGACCACTTTAAGTTCAGTTGGGTGAACCGCTAGAATCAACATCAACTCTGCATTGATGTTCAACACAACTTACCCAATATCATGAAAGGGCAGGAGGCCGCTGTCATGACAAAAGGTTGGCCCAGCAACAACAGAGCACCAAAACCACTCAGGACTGCCAGACCTGTGGCGAGCACACCACAAAATGCCACCCACACCTTTGTCCGCACGTTATCCAGCCTGACAGAATCAGAGATCAATTTTTTTTTTAATTTCCGGTGACTCGGCACAGAACATATGCTGGAGTTTTATTTTGTAATGAGTTTTCCTTAACTGGCTATAATTAATTGACTGTGAAGTTGCTGTGAAATCCAGAATTTTTACCAACCTCCAACATGATACAATTGAAAATGTGATGGCAATGGCGTAGGAGATGGAGAACAAATAAATGACAGAAGCTGGGGATTTCTCAAACTCCCATTGAATCGACATGGAGGTGGAGTATGACACCTAGAAGGATTATAAATACTTTTAACAGACAACCGTTTTCATAAAAAGCAGATTGTTGGTATGTGGTATGCTGCAGGTCTGCTTACCTGAATGGAAGTGGATGATTCATTGGAGAGCAAATTGATGAAACTTTCCAACCACAGATCACTTTTTGCTTTGGTGTCTTCTCTTAAATGGTAATAGAGCCGTATGGCTTCAGCACTTTCAACAATCAAGCTCTCCTTATTTAATTTCACGTTACCCAGACTTAAATATAGGGGAACACTCCTAGAATTTGAGTGATACCACGGGAATGTCAAATTGACTGACTCTATATTGTTGGCATAGCCTTTGATAATATCTATAATATCATTGGGGGTGCAGGATCCCATCACGCCAGCACAGACATCTACATATTGAAATGACTGGTTGTCTAACTGCACCAACATGTTCCTGATTTTATAGTCCAAGTGTAGGATGTCCTGAAGTGACTCCACCGTCAGGATGTTTCGGTCATTTGTAGCTATTAGAGTTGCATAATTCCCACTTGTGCTCAACCTTAAAGTTGAAAATACAGACTCATTTCCTGGAAACGTTTCTTGAATGTATTTCCTCTCCATCTTGGCTTTACCATCAACAGGAGTGAACTGTTCTTCAATATTGTTGCACATCCTGTCTGTGATGAAATAAAACCCACACCCCAGACCTGTGGAAAGAACAAGAGGGGTGATCAAGAACCACCAGGGATGGCATCCAATAAAGCAGCCAAGCTTTTCAAAGTAGATCCGCAGGGGTCTCTCCAGGCAGTCAGTGCGCCACTTGGCCATAGTTGCAGAAAATAGTTTTCTGAGAAGCTGGTTAGCATTTAACATTAAACTATTTTTGGAAATAGACAGGAGCTGCTCCTCTCCTCAGAAATGTCATAGCAACATGAGGGATTTCACAGCCAGCTCTATATATTCCAGTGCAGTTTTTTCAGCTCCTTCATTGGCTGAAATTTGCATAATGACAGGGTTCTCTGCAGTGAGCAGCAGCAGATGAGGATTGAGGACCAACTCAATCAAAGAGGCTATTGAAGAATGAAGAACGTGTAGTATGGCTCACTGATCCATCACACTGCTTTCTTTTTGCTCATCCTCCAGGTGATTGCCTTTCATGGCTGGATTAACATCATGTTTAGGGCTCTTGATGGAAATTGTGGTAGAAAAAGCCAAGAACAAAGATGTGTTGTGCTTTAAAATGAGGGTCTACATTTAGACCATTCAAAGGCTTTCCAACCTGTTTATCTGTTTATTATACCCTATGGCAGTTTTCCCTCTAACCACTCCAACGCGTCGCAGTGTTGTGTATCTCTGGAACATCTTAAAGATAAATTAAAATGTTGTCAGGATATAAAGTAAGGAAGAAAATCCCTGTGTACTGTTTGTTGCTCAATCTATTGTTGTAACTTAGGTCAAATCACCTCTGTGTCTGAGGAGGTCTCCCGATTTTTCATAAAAAACAGTACTACGATTACTGTTTTTCGCCTGCTGAACTCCAGACAATGAAGTTGGCCAATCAAACAATCAAAGTATTACATTATTCAAAGTATCAATCCGCACAGAAATGTATAATCAATCAAGCTGTTCCCATCTTACACGTTATTTATCTTTGTTTCATATCATTTGAATGGTGACGTCACGTTCCACAGCTTATCCGGAAGTTGCGCGAGCAGCAGGCTGTCGCCAGAGCAGCTAGCTAACTCCTAAACCCCCCTCCAAAAAAACAAGTGAAAGAATTGTTTTGAAGTCGTCGCTAAGTCGAAGACAAAGTAGCCCCGGCAGAAACATGGACGAAGACGTGCTGACAACTCTGAAACTGTTGATAATCGGAGAAAGCGGTGTTGGGAAGTCCAGGTTTGTGGCTGTTTGTCGGGAGCTCCTAGCTAGCCTGCTGTGAATGTTGACATCCTTGTTGTTGGAGTATCCAGAGCTCAGCATCTGGAACAGCCAGCGACTAATGTCCCTCTCCTTTCTCCAACAAACAAACCGCAACCATTAACTGACGTTGCAGACACGATAATCAAAGCTTCTCGGCACATTTGTAGTCGCTCCTGGCCGTGTGATTGTGTTACTGTTCCTCTAAGGCCACGGCCAGCGTTGAAACTGTGTAGTTGTTGTTTTCACGTAACCGATTGCTTTGTGAGCTGATTCAAATCAGCATTGTACTGAGCTGTGCTCATCTCCGTGTTATCTCCCTTCCAGTCTCCTCCTGAGGTTCACAGACGATACTTTCGATCCAGAGCAGTCTGCCACAATAGGTTTGACACAGACACAAACATACAGCGCACACATTTGTTGAACACAGACTTTTGGAAAGTACTGATACTTGAAGGTTTAACATTAAACGTGTCCTTCTACTGTCTTGTCTGTCGTGACTGCTCAGGCGTTGACTTCAAAGTAAAAACCCTCGCAATTGACGGGAACAAAGCAAAACTGGCCATATGGGTAAGTTATGATGAACTGTTTATCCTTCAAGAAAAATATGCTGAAATACAGAATATGTCCACAAGATGGAGACACTGCACAGCACAAAAGCGTGGGAAAGCTCATCCAGACCCCCTGAAACCTCCTTTCAGACTGTCAGTTATTAAAATACATTGAAGCATACAAAAGAAGGGTGCTCTGAGCTTCAAATGTTAAACAATCACAAATTTTACTGTCTGAAAATTTTATTTAATGTGTTAAATAATGTTAATAATGTTAAATAATGCGAGTGTGTTTTAATGGAAAATGTCACATTATAGCCATATGATACATATAGCTTCTGAAATTACAGTGGTGTTGTTGGCATTCATGCTTTTCAGTCAAATTTTTTGAAAACAAATAAAAGTAATTCTGTTCTCATTGTGGAGCAATGCAAACTTCATCTTGTCAGCTCTTTCAGCCTTTGGTTTTCTTGAATGACTGCCCTTGTTGTCCCTGTTTTTAACATTAGAACAATATGAATCGTGGACAGTTCCCCAAAGCTAATGGTCTGAGAGCCCCAAAAGTCTCTTTAAGAGTCCTCAAGCAAAGGCCAGTTCACAGTGGGACAGCCCTTAGACCTAGCACACATATGAGGAACACATGTTAGAGTCACACTCTGAGTGTGTATTCTGTGACCTGGCTGCTGTATCTGTTGAGCTGAAAAATGTGCTGTCATTAAAACGTTTGCTGTCTTGTACAGGACACAGCCGGACAGGAAAGATTTCGCACCCTGACGCCCAGCTATTACAGAGGCGCACAAGGAGTCATACTCGGTAAACAATTGAAATAGTAATCAAGTTTTTTCCCAGAATTTCTACTGATGCCTGTTTCATCACAGGAATATTGTCAGTCACTTCCTGGTTAATGGTTGCTCATAATTTTGGTGACACAAACAAAATACCCAAACTGTCACAGCTACCAGACTGGGGCAGGTAAATCTCCTTGAAGATTTTATTACGTTTATATTCCATATTCATTCTGTCTGCCTCTTTAACAGTATATGACGTCACAAAGCGGGACACTTTTACAAAGCTTGACAACTGGCTGAATGAATTAGAGACCTACACCACACGCAACGACATTGTAAAGATGCTGGTTGGGAACAAAATTGATAAGGTGAGTCACTCCATTCCTCACCCATCTCCTATACAGAATTTAGATTGCTAGTATTAATGCTCAGTATATGTACACTAGGACTGACGCACATCTGTAATTTTACTTTATAAATACTCTTTATTTTAAGTTATATATTTGAAAAAAGAAAACTTCACTATAGTGTGAATTTGCTCACCGGCTACTGATGTTGCAATGCTTCTGTACTTACTCCTTTGTTTTCCACATAGCAAAAATGATACGTGATGTCTGTTTGGTTTTCAGGACGACCATGAGGTGGACAGAAATGAGGGCTTGAAATTTGCAAGGAAACACTCTATGCTTTTTATTGGTAAGTATTTGTTATTTCGAATAGAATCACCCATTGTCAGACAAGGCCATTTAGACTAATAGAGACATAAAATTTAAGTCAGGGGTATTAAAACTTACCATAGTGTACTTAAAAGTCAGAACTGTAATTGCATAGTTGGAGCAAGACTCGACATCATTAAGTAAGTCATATGTTTAGTTTGGGTTTGTCGCGCTGTTTATACTGCATTGGGATTTTTGAATCTCTAGCTGTCAGTGCTGCACTGAATGATACAGCCATTGCAGAAGAACTGCATTATGATTAAAATCTAGCCAGCTTTCATTTATCGAATCCATGTCTACACGTGTTTTTGATTCTCATCTCCAATCTGCCCCTCTCTGGGAAATTAGGTTAGCATTTTTGTGGAGTTTCCATTTTAGAAAGGCTAAATTAAGGGGTTTTGAGAGGGGTTGGGCAAGAAGATGCCATGGATTTAATCCACTGTCACAATGTCTTCATCCCACTGGATGTCTCTGGATTCCTAAATGAAGTCATTCATGTTTAATAGTTTCAGGAATACATGGGTATTTTGAAAATCTTTGTCTCTGTTTCAAAAAATGTTTGGTTTTAAAAGCTGACGTGTACCACTGCAGATTTTTTTTTTTTTTTTTTTCTGGTAACATTTTGGAAAGTGCTCTGCTGGTTTTTCATGTCATAAATCTTGGTGTTTCTCCTTTCTTTGTACAGAGGCCAGTGCAAAGACCAAAGATGGCGTCCAATGTGCCTTTGAGGAGCTTGTGGAGAAGATCCTTCAGACTCCCGGGCTTTGGGAGAGTGAAGGCCAGAGCCAGAAGGTCCGTCTGGGGGATCAGGACCAGGCAGGTGGCAGGGCTTGTGGAGGATACTGTTCAATACCCTAAAACTGATCAAATCAAAAAGCTCAAACGTGATAGGAATGACTACGGACCAGAACTAGTGAGTGAAAGAGAAAAAGAACAGTAGAGGGAGAGGTGGAAGAAGATGAGTGATTAAAAAAAGATTGGAGTAGTTCTGTTGGTCAAAAAGATTTTGCTGTTTGCACACTTCCTTTCAACCATCATCTGTCACTATGTTCAGTTTCAAACCTTAATGAAAGGATCATGTTGGAGGAAATATAGTATTTTAAATTAACTTTACCATGCCAAGTGTACATATGTCTTACATGTACATGTCTGGTTTGAATTAATCTTCTTGGCAACAGCGATTCTGTTGTACATTAAGGCATCAGGTTAATAGTATAGTGCCTATAACAAGAACCAATTTGTAGGTAACAGTACATAGCTTGTCAAATTGTATTCACAATGATTAATTACAATTGATATGGAAGTTTCTTAGTTCATTTGCTTCCAAGGAGATCACTTGTAGCGTTTGCCTGTAAATTTTCACTTCTATGTAGCTGCAAAATTTGAGAACAAAATGTTCTACAATATGCAAGTCACATACAATATATTTGCAAGCTTTATTAAACTCATTCCACAGCACCATGATTGAGGATAGTGGTGGGAAAGACTTGATATGTGGCGTGTGTTGGCCTCTATCTAACGTCTCATCATGCACCAGAAGACTGTGAACGCTCCCAAAGAAGACATCCACAATAGACCCCAGCTGCTGACACTAGTTTATTTTTACTCTCAGCACCAATTACTATCCTTCCCTGCTTAATAATATATAGATGCCTTCCAATGAACTGACGTGTTTTCTTTCCTCTTACTGTGGAAATATGCAAATCAAGTACTCATCCTTTGTCTTTGCATGGCTGATCTGGACCATACCTTCCAGAGTGTGAGGTTTACATTGTTACAGTAGAGCTCTTGCAATAAAATATGCTCTTTTAATCACTCAAGCTCTCTGTTATTTTGCAGATATGCATTTGGTCTCCAACTGCTCCTCTGCGTGTGTTTTTCTTCGTTTAGTTTGCGGGTCTTGTGTGATGTTGCGATACGTATGATGTCCCGCTTATTCAGTGAGGGCGTTTCTCACTCATTATATAGTATGGGAGCATTCCTGACAGTTTTGTTCTTTCCTATTTTCAGTCAATATTTGACGTATCATTGCTATTTGTTTAAATTGTATTTAATTGTTTAAAGTTGTGATTGACCCTTCACCCCCTGTACTTTTCCCTGTGGCTTTTGCCGTGCGTTGGTTTGAATCATGTACAGCAATATGTTCAACTGACATCTGCCTTGACATTGAGTAGTATTCGCTGGTTATGGTCAAGTAACTGAAATAAAGACAGCCATGAGATGCCATCACTAAAGCCTAACTATTGTTTAATGACCACTTTAGAGCTGTTTTTTTGTTTCCATTCAGCGTTAAGGCCCATCTAATCAAAAGCAGGTCTCATGTGGAAACAGGACTGAGGTGCTCTTTCCATAAGACTTAATTGATGACTAGCCTGTCATACATTCAAGACTGAAAACACTTTTTGCGCAAAATGTCAAAAAACAGGCCAAAACCAGGACTGAAGTGGAAAAATCCTGTTAAACATGGTTTGTAAAATAGTCCCAGAGCGTGATGTGTGATTACAAGCTTATGTTTGGTGTCAGGATGCGCCTAGACAGAACAGGAGGTTCCCCACAAATCTTTCTGCAGACACAGAGTACCAGACATTCTTCTGAGCCTCAGTGTCTTCTACATTTCCAGTATTTTCAAGTATTTGGCTGTTGACCCCATATTGAAGTCAGCTAATTCCTGTGTGCTTATTTGACACAAAAAGATAACATTTAGCATGAAGAACCCAACAGTTGGGTGTTTCCCTTATCAAAACCACGTTTCCAGTTTGAGGGGGAAAAAGGAAACAATGACGCCAACACTAACTTGGTAACCTTTAACATTGAGATGAGCCTTGTTAGCAAATAGTTGCCTGTTTTCATATCTAGCAGACACCGAGCAACCACCTCATGCTAACCCTGTTATATACAAGACGATATAATAGTTGACAGTATAAAAACATTGATTGTGGTGAATGTGAACTTGAAATAACTTCTCGGGGGGAAGCAGAAGCAAGGCATAAAATGACCTTTTAAATTCAGCTTGTAAACTTCTGTTCAGTATGCTCATGTATGATTCTGGCCACGTCCAACATGAGCTCTCCTTTTAGATTTAGATTTGCTTTGGTATCCACTGCCAACTCCTAAGGGATATGTAGTTCTAGTCGAATGTGTCAAACCAAATTTGTTTGTCTGCTGCTTGGTATTGGAAATCAACTGCAGTCGGCTTTAAGGGCTTTTGAAATTAAAACAATTGCAGCTTCTTGTTAGAAATGGAAAATTATTGGATGAAAAAAATCTTACTATGACGGCCTGCAGTTGAGGGGAATGGAGTGATAATTCTCAGTGGATTCAACGCTACAAGCAATCCCTTTCACAGTAAATGCCTGGTTTACTTTTATTCAAGATACTGCAATAGGATCTGAGTGTTCATCCTTGTCCACTGTATGTCACTGACAGACACGCTGGAGCAGATGGTCCCTCATGTCCAACGATCAGTGCTCATCGGAGGGGCTCCAACCTCCGCCGCATGCCTGAGAACTCTGTTTGCTCTGATCAATGTGCCACGCTTCTGCACATATCACAAGCTTTTAAAAACCTATTTGAATGGATGCAGTGAAACTGAGACCAACGGTTGCACACATGAAAACTACCACAAAATACAGTTTGGTGAAAGATAACTGCAGCCTCAGCCGCTGTGAAAGCAATGATTCAAGGCAGATGACCGCTCAAAAGATTTCACATTGGGTTTATTCAAATAGCTGCTGTCAAATTTAAGCATTGGATGATGATCCAGTCTCATTGAAGTTAATATAACTTACTGCAACAGAGGGCATTAGGAGGACATTAGGAACATAGCAAACATCAGAAAAAATCTACTGAGTTGGGTTAGCTTTTCTATCTTACATGTAAAAATGATTGAAAATGACAACGTTTACTAGCGTTACAAAATAACAGGGGCTGTTCATTTCTTGCAAGGCACTTAAAGCATCTGGTATTCCTATATGGAACGATGTGCTGAGATCAAGCACTCATGCCTACACACTGTTTGCCAAGGCCACTTGGACAGTCTGGACCTCGGCGATATGAGAGGACTTCTGGATGATACGGCTGGTGAGAGTGGGCCCTGTGGTGCAGCTCTGCCTCAGAGCCAAGGCGGGTCCTGTAACACACGTCCTGTCCGTGATAGTGGTTCTCGATATGGAGAAGGAGAGTGGCTTTGCAATGCAGCTCTGTCCTGTGGCGACGATTGGCACTGCAAAGCCACTCTGGTCCCCCACATGACTCTGCCCCTGGGCCAAATTGGTCAGAGCCACAGCAGCATGGATCTCCCTCCAGCCTTGGTCCTCTCGTCTCTGCTGGCCTCGGTCCTGCTGCTGGTCCCTGGGAATATATCACAGAAACAGCTGTACCAGAATATTCCTGAAAATAGCAGCTGAAGAACACTTATAGAAATCCAGAGCAGATATGTGTCCGTTTGCTGGGATGTCTCCTCTTACTAGAAGAATTAGGGATGGTGGCTCAATTTCAAGAACAATTTCACCAGTAGTCGAGTGAGATGATTGATGGTGTTATTTTTCAAGTTGAAAAGTGCAGAAAGCTTTTTGGAATAAGTAAATTTACCTTTTGAATTTAGTTGAACTATAGTCCACTGTGTCTGCAAAAGAAAAAAAGAAGAAACATTTGCATGAATATGCTACAAATCAAAGGTAAAATTGCTATGAGAATATATGGGAGGCTTTTTTTTTTTTATTATTGTTTGTTTGTTTGCGTGGACTGCTGTGTAACCGTGTGTACTCATAAGTTTAATAGCAGTTTGTCTGCCCCTAATTCAAGCGTGTGCATCTCTGTGTATTTGTTAATGTGTGCAGAGTTGCTACTCTTTAATGTCTGGATGGGCTAGAAAGGATTGATTCAGCAAAATGCAGCAGTCTGCCTGAGCGCAGCTACTTCGGCCAAAACAAACGCAATGTGGTGTTTGTCTTGAGCGTTCATGAGGGGGGAAAAAATCTGATATCTGCATTGTGTCTCACTTCTGAGGTCTTGAAAGATCTGCTAGCACCTGTAAAAGTTCATCTGTGGTGTGTCATTGCTTTTCCACAGCTTCATCATTCATCAATCTTTTTTTGACAAAGGCTTGAGCACAGAATTAATTTATACCAGCAGGAAAGAGAGTCCTTACCCTGTGCATCTGTGAAAGATGCTCAGGAAGGTCAGTATTTCATAAAAACCTGAGATCAAACACCAGCATCTCTGGCTCTTTCCGATGCAGGAGCAGAATAAATAGGACTTTGGTGTAATATTATATTGCTTGCACAATTTCTGTTTGTGGTCTGTGCATAAGTGTGCATTATGTGTTGAGCGTAGTTTCCATTTCATTTTTGGATAGTTGCCTTTCTTTCTTTAGAGTAGATAGAAGCTGGTCAAAACCGATTTTTCTTCAGAGAGCAATAGACAGGGAAATTAGAGGCCCACTGCGAAACATAGTCTTTCAGTGCTAACAGCCCAAAACATCCCTGTCTCTGATTTCTTTAGCCAGCCTGGAGCCAAAAGCAACTACTTGTTGATAGTAAATCATTTTGCTGTTTTATGCTTTTTTGCTACTGACTATCCCAAAGCATTTCTCCCTTTAGCCTTAAAACATTCTGCCAAGAAACTACTTCTGTACCTCTGTATTTGTTACAAAAAAAAAAAAAAAAATGCACAGATTTACCTCTGGTGAGTTTCAAATTTACAGCTGGGCTCAGTTACAGCCTTTTTTTTTTTTTTTTTTTTTTTTTTTTTTGTGATGCACTGGTCATTTTTGTTTTAGAGCTTACATCTAAGTTTATTGATTTGCAAATGAGGGGGGGGGGGGGGGGGGGGGATTAAATGTATTATGTCATGTTGGTGTGATGCTACAGGTTGAAACAGGCTATCTCAGGAAACAGGAAACAGCTAGCCAGACTCTGTCTGAGGGATCTCACAGGATCTTTGAAGCACCTTGATCATCGAACTCCTTAAGGGGCCACAAATGGCTGTTTTCACTTATTGGTTTCTGAGCAAACTAACACTATATGAGCTAGCGAGATTTAGAGGTACTGTAGAGGAATATTTTTCCCAGAGCTGAGTGTGCTGATTCTTTGCCAGTCTTTGTATTACGCTAAAATAATTGTGTTCTGGCTCCAGTGTAATACTTCATGGCCAGAAAAAGGTATTAATCTCATCTAACACTCAGCATGAAAGTCATTAAACTTAAATACACATGAAAGGTATTTTTTGTATTATATGTGATTTGCCTTTGGTCTCATGTATCCAACCCAAAATGAAATAATGTCTACATGAGCTGATTTAAGTCTCTTACAAAATGAGTTTAAATCCCCTCCCGCTCCAAATGACTTTCAGTCTTTCTTGCAGGTGTGTCACTGGGATTCAAGATGGAAAACGACTGAGCTCTGAAGACATAATCTTACACCTTATTTCCTCATTGCGGATATCTATTTGCGAATTAGAAACTCCCCTCTCAGCATGTGTGTTTTCTTTTGAAACAAAATGGGTGGAAAACGCAGCAAGGCATTTGTCCAGATATGTTTTCAGCACTTTGTGTCCAATAAAACACGATTCTCGTCACATTTATGGCTCTCCAGCCTTTTCAAGGGAAATACTTAACTTGATGCAAGAACCACATTATATAGTGTAAACATACATTTCTGTAAAGTAAATCACAACTAGTCCGTCATTTTCAGTGTCCTTGTAAGACACCATGTGGTGGCGTCACCCGTTTGCCCGTCACTGAGGGCCAGTGAGTGGCTCGCCTGCCTCACAGGCGAAATATAAACGTGTTTATGATATTGGTGTATGTAATGAATCTGGCAGGTTCATTTTCCACTTCACCTCCGCAGAGCAGACAAACAGGGTTGAAAACACCTTTAACATGACCAGCAGGGATTCATTAAAAGTTTGCACAAACATTTCAACGGGGGCTCGGTATGATAACAATGAGAAGATCCAAAAGAAACATGATTTGAAATGAAACAGTAATGAAATGTGTGAAGGATTAGTTCAACGTTTTGAAAAACGCTGTAGATTTTCCTGGTGTGAGTTCGATGAGATGCAGATTAAAAAGCACAGTTATGCAAATCTGCAGTGTTGGTGTTGCTTATAAAGTCTAAGAGGAAGCCTCTCGTAGCTGAGAATAAGATGGCCTGGTCCCTTTAAAGACATTAATTTGTTACTTTTATTGTAATGCAGTACTTAGTAAAATTAAAGATGCACATATGTGTTTTCGTTTGTACATTGCCAGGCTGACTGCGTGCTATTTTAACATACAGACACTTTGTCAAAATGTCTCTCTGTAAATTGAAAGACAGTTAAAATGAATTTTATGTTAAATTTGTATCAACACCAAAGAATAGAATTTTAATATGATGTGATATTTAGTTTATTTAGTGATTGTATCCTGAGCATAGAAAAAATTTAGTGCCCGTCTGAATATCACTGCTCTTAGTTTTCGTAGACGGGCTGGTAGGATATTGTAAATACATCTCCAGCAGTGGTCATACACTAAATAACACAGTCCAATGTTCAGCGATGACGTTAAAGTGACCTAAAAAGGCCCCTGACAAAAGAAAAAGAAAAAAACAGAGTAAGCGGACCATCAAAGCGTCCAGAAAAAGTTTTGAGCTTTATATGTAGATATAAAACCAAAAGCCTCAAAGTCATCACTGCGACTGTGCCTCTTGCAGATATATAAATATCCACGTAGAAATAATTTGATGTTAAACACCCTCAGGATAAAGGAAGTATCTAACTATCTATCCAGCATAATGGTGCACTTGTTTTCATTTGTCACAGCTACGGGAGCATGATAACAGTAGTTATCAGCAGTTTCCCACATCTGGAATTAGTTCAGCAAGTGTTATCGCTCGCTGGCTAACTGTCAGCGTCGCTGTGCTGCTGTGCATCAGCCAGCGCGGGTCGTTAGCTTGCTTCCTGTCTGAGGCCAGGAGTGGCTGGAAAAAAAAAAAAAAACCCTTTGTTTTTGGATTAAAAGAGACGCTGGTGGTGCAGCGTGACATCTAGTGGCAGTGACGATTGTTAGCAGAGGCTTTAAACTGGAAAATGATGTATTTTTAATTTCAGTGGGTCAAGAAAGGCAGTATTAGATAGGCCGAGCATTGTTGACTGTGCTTGTAAAAACCCTAGTCTGTTTCTAAATCAGCCTCCAGTTAGTCCAGTGAACTGTCAGTGGGCCAGTTTGTGGTTAAATTTAGTTTCCCAGATGTAGATTAAGCCTTGTCACAGCCTTTATTATTTTGTCAGAACACAAGTTAAACAGAAACTTTGTTCAAAATTGGATTTAAACTCGGAGGAATAATTCAGGAATGGTGTCAAACATCTTTTCACCAATATTACAGCATAATGTAAAATTATATTGATTTTGAGCAGGAAAGCAACACTTGGGAGAAGAAGACTGCCAAAGTGAACATTGGTTAGGGAAACATAGCTTCACCCTCAAAACCCGATGGGCAGAGCCAAATGGAGTTTAGTCTGCGTTGTCTCACGGGTGAGTGGCAGCTCTGACAGGCAATCCAAGTGACATCCTCAGTGCTTTCATGACAGGCCGCTCCATTTCTACATTTTGGCTGAGGCTTCCACTTCTCACCCTGGGAAGAATAAAGTCTCAGACATTCTGTAATTGTCCTTGAGGCTGGACTGGACATTTCCACCATGGCAAGAAGCTGAGGCGGAACAAATGGCACATTCTAGTGTATGGAAATGATATTTGCGGTGTGCAGCGGCAGCCAGCACGAGCTCCATCCAATTTTAAAATGAGGGATTTCAGCGTCTGCATGAGCCTTTATTAGGGATGTTTGTAGAGGCTTTGGCTCCCGGACCTTCGCAGATTTGAGGGTTGTCAGTGTGCTGTGCTCCCTATAGGGCCGAAAGGGCACCCAGGTGTCAGATTCTGTCCCAGTTTCGCTGTAACTTTATAATCGAATCTTGCTGAGCTTCTGACTTTGGGAGGAATGCCAGAGATTTATTAATGTCAGGGAGCTCTGAGGAGCCATGTGGAAGTTTCTGTTCATTCTCGTCTTATTTTACAGCGCACCGTGGTGTGATAAAAATGAGGCGAGGGGGAGCAGGGTAGTTAAACTGTCATTTTACTTCACATTTTACAGAAATCTGCAATTAACAAGGAAGATGCTTTAGTGATTTCTGTGGACGGGGATGCTCGAAGTTGTTTTTCTCCTAATTTACTGCCTGTGTTGTATTTGATGGCTTAACTTGTCATGATGTTTTGCGTAATCCTGATGTTGCGCAGGTGTCATGTTTTTAGCACATTTTGGAAGTGTCTATTTGTCTGGGACAGTTTCCCACCAAAGAATAAAAGATGTCATCTCTCACCCATGTGGTAGACGAAGTTGGTCTCTGTTTCATAGGACGACGCTGGAGACACAGCCTCTCGATCGCACTCATTGGAGCTGAAAGACTCAGAATGATTCCTCCTCTTGCGGGATGCCGTGACGCCGTCGGCCTTTGCCGCCATCATGTGCCGCAGCGTGTCATTCAGGTACCGGTTCAGTAAACTGCTCTTGTATTTGGACGGGGGTGACGTGCTGTCATCGCTGTTGGCGGAGTCGGCCACGGCGAGGACGCTGCCTTGCTTCTTGAGCATGCTCTGGTGGGAGGAGGACCTGCCAAAGTTTGACTGGCCGGTGGGAGTCTGTAAGGGACAATCTTCATCTGTATTGAGAGAAACGAAACACTGCTTACATCAGATTTAAATGATCCACTCGAGCATCTAAGGAGATAGACGCTGCTGTTCCAGGCGAAAGACAGAAAAGTAGGCTCACCATCTGAGTCGGTGTCATCACTGCACACACTCAGCCTTTCGGCGTTTCCCTGGATGTATTTATTATAAAGCTTGATCCTCAGGGCCCAGCTCAGGTCTGGCTGTCTCACTGTGTTTTTCAGTCTCCGCCGGGCATTTGCAAACCAGTTGGAAACCTGCACAGATTCCCCCTCGTTACGGGACGCTGGCTCACACTTCTCAATGTCAACTCATCCCCAAAGGTTCAAGCTCGTCTCACCTGCACCAGTGTCATATGTGAGCCCAGAGCCAGCAGCACCTTCTCAGTCTTGGTGGGGTAGGGGTTGTCCCGGTGTTTGTACAGCCAATGTTTCAGAGGTCGGGCCATATCCTGCAGCACCTGTCTCTTGTGGCGAACTTTGACCCCACCCAGACGAGACCTGAAGGAGTTAGGGATCACCCAGTAGACTCACTAAATCCACCTACCATCCGCTCTTTTCAGACTGTGACACTCACACAGCAGGCAACCTGAAACCTTGCTCTAATACGCATCATGCACTTTTAAGACTCCAACTGTGTTAGTTAAGGCAGAGTAAAAATCTATTTTCCTGAGGCAAGTTAGTAAATTACCTTTGCAGACAATTTCAAGCATAGCTGCTTTAAGATCCAAAGTAGAAAAAGACCCCTTGTTCTTACTGTAGATGTATTTCTAATACAGACAAAAGGGTCATACCCATATCTCCTGTACTTGATGGCCGAGCCGTTTTCCGTGGCGTCCTGGCATCGCAGCAGGTCTGTATTCTGTCCATCTGTTAAACTGCTCTGAGGCAAGTCAGAGCAGTGGAACCTGCTCATCTCCTTCGCTCCCCTGCTGTCCTCCAAATGAAGCAGAGTATCAGACTTCATCATGGCAACTTTGTTCATTCTCAGACGCGCAAAATTTCCCTAAATCAACAGGTGCACCAAGCAGACATCCAGACGTAAACAGCAGCAGGAGGTTCCCATCCTTGACACACTTCATGTAAAAGTAGAAGTGTCCCCTCTTTCTGCGCCCGCGGGGGCTGAGGCTGAGCAGAGCGATGATGACGTACTCTTATGGGAGAATAATGTTTGAAAAGTCAGAGGATGTTGTCTGGTTTAGTGGAGCTGTGCGAGGAGAGTTCAAATAACCTGCTTCTCCGCCGCCTATTGGCTCCCCGACCAGCCAATCACTTTGAGCCCTGAGTAAAAGCTTGCAGAGCAGCAGCAGTGGACGCACCTCACAGCATGAAAGATATTCCACATGTAAGGATATCAGCAAACGCGGCCATTAGATTTACAAGTGAGATTCTGTCTGGTGTGACTGCAGCCTACGTTAACCACTTCGACATGTTCTCATATTTCCTACATGAGGCATATGATTCATGTCGAGCTTGCGGTTTTACCAAAAATCGTGTCAGCAAATAATAACACATGTTTTACCAGGGATTCTGGAAATTTATGGGTGTAATTACATGGTCACTAATAACCAGCAAAAACCACCAGACTGCGCCTCGTGTCAGGCAGTGAATCCTGCTGAGTACAAATTGGCTCATAATGAAGACAACACAAACAGTGGAAAATGAAAGCGATCCTTCCCTCAGCCAGGGTTGCACGGGTAATTTACAGATTTTTTTTTTTTTTTTTGGGTGTCTGGAAGTGTGTGAACATGTGCACTGGCGCATTAGAATTGTGCATCTTCTCCTCTGTGTGAACAGGGGCAATCCAGGGATGTGCTCATCTCACAGGGACTGTGACCAATTATGAAAACTGAGTCTGACAGGAGCTCAGCACCGTCATTCGTGGAAGTAGACGACACGTTGGCACAGAGTGCGGCGCTCAACACTCAGTCATTTGGCCTCAGCTTCCACGTATGTTTTTCCTCTCGACATCAAAATATTCTTATGTAAGACTGTTTGCAAATACAGTAATGACTCTAGCATGCACTATAACTCAAAATTCTTTGAGAAAATGTGATGTGTGATAAAATGTGCTTTTCTAAGCCACACTGAAAAAAAAAATAAATAAATAAAATTATTGACAGTGATGGCTGAAAATCAAGAAGCCCTTGTTCAATCATTAAACATATTAAAGGACTTCATAACTCTCATCCCTGTTCATAATTCAGCGGAATGAGAGGGGAGGCTCAGTTTCAATGCTTTCAAAGCTGAAAAACACATGGACCAGAAGCATCCCCGTTAGGTGCAGTAAATTCCTCGCTCACATTCCTGAGCAGCGGTCGGACAAATGCCACATGCTATCATGCACCATTTACTGATGTCCCTCTGTGATGTGTTCACCGACTCAACTGTTGATATTAGCTGGGACCTACCTACAACGAGCAGCCAGGAGACCCTGAAAAAACGCAGTGGAAGGAGATATATCTGTTTTTGTTTGGATATTTTGGCACAGCACGTGTGTGTCATGCAGCTCTGCTGTTTGTGCCAAGACTTTGCAACTTTTGTTGAACAGAGGTCATTACATGGCCAAGGCGACTTCACAGCACAACGCTCAACATCGGCTTAAAGCTGCAGCTTTAATTTTATAGTTATAAGTTCGTATTAAAAATATGTAAAGTCTTAGTTGGACATGATTTCAACTCATTGTTTTAAAGCCAACAAAGTTTTTGGTTGACCGAAACTATTCCCATCAAGGAGAGAACACCAAGGAGACAACTGTCTAAGTTTGTGAGTGGTGAACATGTGTTAGCATTTAGCATTTAAAGAGCCACATAGTTTCCTTAGGAGCAAAAACAGAGCAAAAATGAAAGCGAAATGGTCATGTGGCCTGAAACATGGCTCTAAATGAATGCTAATGCTGCTCTGTGTCAGCTGCCCATAAAAACAGACAACTGATTGCTACCAAGTTTATTGTGTCAACTTTTTAAGCTCCAAATTTCTCAGTTTTGTGTTTTCAGCTTGTTGTAGCCCCGATTGTGTTGAACTGAAACTAAGACGTTGCTTCATGTTTATGAATAACAGTTCTTTTTATGTCGCGTCTCTTTAACAACTCCGTAAAGAGCTTGGTCTAGACCTGCTCTATGCGCAAACTGCCTTGATGTAACTTTGGAATGAGTTGGCGCTATATAAATAAATCTGATTTGATTTGATTTGTAAGAAAATTGAGTAATTGTGCATTTTTGCTTTCATGTGAAAAGTGTAAAATGCTCTTAAACTTTAGACTGAACTAAAAACCTTTTCCCCTTTCTTCTTCACTGCAGCTTTGCGTAAGTAACTCCCATATACTTTAAGCATGTGGTCCAGCGTGTGGATTGTTTAAATGTTAAGAATATATCATGCATGGATGAAAATGTTGCTGCATGTCAGTTGTGTTTATTTTTGCATACTTCCAACGGACAGTGGCATGATTTGGCCAAATTATCCGAGACCAATTGACATCATGCCGCTGTGTAATGTTTGAAGTGGGAGCTGCAGCGAGCATAAAACGGCGAGTTTTCATTGGATCGCTCGGGGTGTCTTTAATGGCATCGTTATGATCTCAGAGGGTGCCTGTAGATTCTCAGTGGTGTGATGAAATTATACTGCCACGCTTTGGCTGGGCTCGTGCTTCAGGCCTGGCAGGAGCGAAGATTGGATGAAGGTTGTGGTGACCGGGAGACATGCAGACATGCAGACACACCATTGAGTGTGTCTCCGGTCTAATGTCCCTGTCTTCCCCACGCACTTAGTTGTGTTTGACACTGAAAATAAGCCAACCGAGGTAAAACAAATACCTGCGTCTTGATGGTGAACTCTCTATCCCTTTAGCTTAATCAGCTATGTCAAACTTCAGCCTGCTGTTGCTGTAAGCTTTATGCTGTCGTAACCTGCTCTCTGTTCATCTGCGAAGGCCCAAATCCCTTGAAAGCCAGAACCATCTCCCCACATCGTGCTGCGTCCCCGTTCTTCCCAAACGCAACATGACGGGCACGTTAACACTCATTCGCACCCAGAGCAACCAAAAACAGAAGGGAAACACCGCAAATGGAGAAGAATGCGGCCATTAGAGCAAATTAGATGAAGCAGCTTGTGAAAAGGGAACGAGTTGATGGTGTGTTTCATGGTAAGTTACTGCCAATTATGTTGAATTGTCTTTGCACAAAAAAAAAAAAAAAAAAAACAGAAAAGAATCAAAGACTTTTTTGGGATTCATACTCTGTAATAAGGTTGGCTTTTGATGGCTGATGGTCAAAAATACACAATTTCAAGCCTTAAATATCTTCCAAAGCCTAGACACAACGATGACGGGAATGAAGATTTTAACAAGCATCTACTCTAACAGCCCTCTATGAAATCTACACAACACATATACAATAATTCAACAACAGAAATAATAATACAGCCAATAAAAGGGCTTTCATCCTGCATGTCTATGCTTTCATATTGGCTGTTGTCTTGTTGTCTTGTACCCTTATTTTCTACAGCATATTGTTGGCAAAATGTCTCCCTGACTGCTACTAATAATATTTCTCTGGTGTACATTACAGTTAATTGAAGTGCAGCAGCTGTCAGAATAATTACATGCTGATGTTTGCGACTTGGCAGGGAAGGATTACACTCAGCCACAAGCTCTGGAGAGTTTCCTTCCCCCCCTCCCTCCTTTTTTTTTTTTCTTCGTCCAATGAGCCGACGCTATTTCAGCCAAATGCCAACAGAAGAGCTGGCTCGGAGACAGAAGCGAGAGATGGATTCTGTTTGGCTAATTAGATACACACTGAGGGACACTGGAAAACTGAGGTAATCATGGGACCTGTTTACAAAAGAAACAATATTTAGAAATTCAGTGAGGTGTGAAATTCTTAAATACCTTACATGTGATCAATTCATTCGTTTGGATTTTTTTGAATCCCATTACAAAAACATTTGGTCGACATGTTCATCCAGGAGCTATTCTGTCAATAGTCATCTATAACACTGATGGATTCTTTACGAGGAGAAATTCAACTGTGGGTCACAAGAGCTTAAACTTCAACGTCAAATCCAACTGCTCAAATGACCGCAACTTCTCCTGGCTGCTGTTGGTGAGATACAAGTCCACTCTGCAGAAATCCACTGGACTTCTGCCTCCTCGATCTTTTTGAGCTCTGCTTTCAACTCCCTGAACGCCAGGGCAATATCTCCATTAACAATCACTTTGTCAAACAGGTGACCGTACTGGTTCTCCATCGCGTCAGCCAGCTCAATCATGTCCTCAAAATCCTCCTCCTGTAAAAAAAAAAAACAGAGAGAGAACACGTTTGAGCTTCCATACCTTCCATAGCTCCGTTCAAACTCTTTCCTGGTTTGGTTTCTGTGTCTTTTTTTTCACTATCAATCAGCAGGAGAAGAGAGCCTACACAGGAGACGTAATCAAAGGAATAAAAACAGCAACTCATGATTAATGATGATCTTGTTAATATGACAAACACTGCTGACGGAACAGCTAAAGCCATGCCATGTGGTGGTTGTTTCACAATAATCTGCACATACAGGGCTACGACCATTCAGCTCCACTGACTGAGGTGTTGCACATCGTTACATGCCCTGTGCTGAGCACATACAGCCATGCTGCAACACAGGTGACCCTGTGGGTTTAATATGGGCAACGTGGGCAGCAAATGGTATCTCAGGAGTCAGATGTCCAGTTTAAAACACACGTGCCCTTAAACACGCATTTCTATTGTTTTCAGAGAGACGCCCCCCCCCCAAAACTCATTTTCTCAGATTGTTCTATATAAAAACAACATGATAAAATGGCCTCACCTATTGGTATGCTGTGGGTCAACAAGCCACCCATCAGGCAGCGCTGTCTCTTAAATGACTCCTGGGGTGCAAACTGCAGGGTCAGCCATGCGTAAGATGTGTGTAAGACTACGCTGTATGTGTGTGCTGGGGGGGGTTGGGGCCATACACCGAGGCCTCGTACCACTCTGTAGGTTACAAGATAAAGCACCTGACTTCTCACGTGTTGCATGGTCTGTTTGTGTTGTCGTTTCTCTTACTGAAAAGATCCTGACTGGGTTTGCATCGTCGTCATCAGAAATGAATTTTGCTCTCCGCCTGGTCAGTCGGAGCTCCTCAATATGCGGGGGTTTCACGAACACAACATATGGTTTGAATTCAGATGTGTAGACACGCTTTATTTTCTGTAAAAAAAAAAAAAAAACACCCAAAAACAAAAAAAGAGAGGTGAATCGATGAAGATGAAATTTTGGTATAGATACACAAACATGAAGGTTGTGCATGTGTCATGTGCATCAAGCTGACGGCTTTATTACAAATGTAGTAAATGCTGAATTACCTTAAATGCTGCAGCTGGATATGAGAGACTTGTGTTTAGAGATCACTGTTGGTCCGACTCGTCAGACTGCATAAATGCCTGCATGCCTGCATTCATCACAACCTCTGCTAGAAATCTCGTTTTGATTGTCAGCTTCATTTTGCCTGTCGCAACCCCTCTGTCTACATCTTCATGTCCCACAGGACTGCAACCATGTAGAATAGGGGAGCGTGTAGAAGGCACCAGCTCCTCTTGTTCGGCAGGACTTTATTTACCACATAATGCCTCATCAGCACAGACACCATGACAAAGTAGTAGCATGCAGCTTCTCACTGGCTTTCCCCCACGTGAACACTGTCAGTTGTGTTCAACGAGGCCAGGCCGAGCAGGAAACATCACTGCCAGAGATTAAAATATGCTGCGGCAACCCACCGTGACATTACCCTCTGGTGTGTGAGCTGTGGGGCCTTGAGTTTGTAAATTGGCTGTCACCATCTTGGTTTTTTAGAACCAGAAGAAGCCATAATTGGACGAGAGGGTGGAGCCGTAGGAGAGAGGGCAGGATTTGACCCGCTTTGTACTTTCTCTGGCAGGTCACTCTGCGTATAACAGTTTTTCAATGAGACAATCCATCCTCCACTTCATGCTCTGTTTTACTCTAAATGGGGCCATCATTTAAAAACATTTTTACATCAAATTCCAAAGAAGAAGACTTAAAACAAGAGACTGAGACTGTAAACACACCAGGAAGACATTTGCTGAGCTAGTAAATGGTGTGAGAAGTAGGAACATTTTCACATAGACTTCAGTAGAGCCTGGCTTCTCTTTACAACCAGTGGAGTCGCCCCCTGATGGTTATTAGACAGAAGCCAGGTTTAATGCTTTTCAGCAGCAGAATCTCTCTGGGTGACCCATGGGACCTATGTCCTGTGACTGTGAGTTTTGATTACTGAAAAGGCTTTTCTTTCTTTTTTTTTTTTCGGTAGTATGAAACACCAGTGTGATTAAATTACCAAGGACAGAGGCATTATTTTGGCAACAAAAATGATTTCATAATTGCATAATCCTTACACTGGGATGTACATCCAGCAGGCAGACCCTGCCCTGAGCCATCACTCTGTGCACAGCGTCTACACTTGTTCCATAGTAATGGCCTTGGTATCGCCCGTACTCTATAAACCTGCAGCAGGAAAAAAAACAGGACAGAATGAGACAGGAAAGCGAGTAACACAAAATGGGCATCAGACAGCAGAGAGTGAGGGAGCAAAAGAGAAGAGAGGCTATTTTTAACACAGTGGGGAAGCAAATCTCCAGAGCAACACCAACTTATACACTACCTGTGATTTAGAATCTCCTCCTCGAACAGGCGAATTGATACAAAATGATAATCGACCCCCTCACTCTCCTGCCTTCTCTTCTCACGTGTGGTGTCTGAAAGAGGGCAGGCTGGGAGGCTGAAAATGGCTTGAAGAATGCGGGAAAAATGTGCCTGAGGTAAAGGTGGCCGCTACGAAACTTGAAGTGATGTCTGTCTTACATGGTACCGTGACGCCATAGTGGTCAGGGTCAGAGATCAGAAGCCTCCTCTTCAGCTCGTTGACGCCGACTCCACTTGGCCCTGAAGGCAAAAATCAAAACACTGTGTTCTGTATGTGGGTATTCATTCCCAATATCACTGTGTACTAATGTTTTCCTTATGACAGATCCAGCATTGAATAGGCTGACTGATCTGGTGACACATCTGTCTTTATCATCAGAGAAGGGAGTCAGACAGTCAGAGCTCTGATTTCATACTGATTTCAGTCGAAAAACCAGCTTCAGTCTTCTTCTGTCTCCGTCTCTGTATCGAACTTTTAATGCCCCTTTACCCTTTGTATAATCCATAGTACAGGTGGCATCTGTAAAGCCAGTGTAGTGTAGGAGGCACAGGATGACGCACACACACTGCAGCATCTGGGATTTTTTTTCTGCTGCAGATTTCTCCGTCCCCAGATTGCATCAGACTCTAATGGAGCACTGTCTGAAAGTAGGATTCCTGACATACCTGCCTTTTCCATCATTGCGTTGCATGAGTTTGATACATTACAAAATATCAAGTTTATAGACTCTCTGCTCTTACACTGCTAATGTGTTTAACAGCTGCTCCACAGAACTGGAGAGGCACATCACCAGTCTCTGTGGATACTTTCGTCTTCAAGAGTTACACAATCTGCGGGGCTTAAAATGGCTCACGGTCACTTTCACCAACTATCCCGGGGCATAACGGTCTGTTGTTTCACTCTGAGTGCGTATGCAATGCAAACAAAAAAAGGATATATTTCCAACCTGGTCAAACATCCCTTAGCTGGTCCTGTTTTAGCCATCCAGTTTGGTTTTCCAGTCTATAACTCTCATTGCCAATAAGCTATATATTCTTAACTATGACCTCTGGTCATTGAAGGGCCTTCACAGCAGACAGTAAAACGTAATCCACAGTTGGGGGAAGCTCCAAATCAATTAAAGAGGTCTAAATCTAAATCCATGCTGTCTTAACTGTTCCAGTTTGATGATGGAGCACTTGGCTGACATTATGAGGGATCTTATTCGCAATCTGCTCATCTTTTTTTCTCAATTCATCTATCATTTATCTCTTCTCTATCTAGTTTTGCAATTCTTCAGGTCACTGTTTCTCTTCTCTTTTCGCCTACCACTTGTATTTTTTCCCCTCATCTCCCATCTCGTGTCGTCTCGTTTTTCCTCCACTCCCTCTCAGTCGCAGATGACCTACAGTCGTATTGTAATATGACATTAAAAAGACCCACAGTGGGACTCACTGAAATTCCACAGGGAGAGATATAGCTCAAGGATACATAGAGCAGACCTGCAGGATTGGCAGAGAAGTGAATATGGGGTGGGCCACTAGGTAACTTAAGAGAACACAATATATTCTGACTTGGGGGTTTCTGACAGTGTTTACGTGGGTCTGATGGGAAAGGATCGCTCCTGCACTCAAAGGCAGGAACATAAATCTTCATCAATGCATTACTTTTTCTTTTGATCAACAACAGCTTTAATAATTCTGCCCTTTTAGTGAGTGGAATCATGTTATTTTGAATTTTTCACATGGACAAAAAAAAAAAGCAATGGGATAATATAAAACAGAGCACAGTTGACCACAGTATATTGTACCGCAGTAACTACCTTTACTTACATTTTTACCTACCATTGTTAGGCTAATTAGCAGAAACCAATTTTTAAGTATTAAGTATCATTGTTCTGCGTGTTGATGTGGATTTATGTTGAGCTCATACACACCAACCAGAACCACCAGGCGGTGTCGGTCCTTGGGGTCTCTGCGGTAGGGGATCACCTCCATGTAGGTCGGGGGACGGATTGAGCCATGTACCCCTGCACTCCACCTCCTGGACCGTGCCGCTTCTCTGGCCCAACTGCTCTTTCTGCCGAGTCGGAAACTCCTTCTTGAACCAGCTGGGAAATGGATAAAGAGGCCTTCGACCTGATGAGTGTATTAGCGAGTGTGTGTTTTGTACTTTGTGCTTCACCCACCTGCCAGGTGTATCACTAGAAAACCAGCAGGAGGATAATGTCATTGTGACAACCCTAAAACCTGTATACATTGATTTGACAGACACAGAAATTTATCCATCACAATAGTCTAATTTCCTTTTATTTACTTTTATTCAAATTTTTAGATTTCGGCTTGATTTTTTTTTATTTTCTATCAGGACTTGATTTACTCCCATTATTCCTTACTCATTTAGCTTCCCTTGGTGCATCACTTTCATTAAAATGCAAGCATGTCTACTATGAATCAAAAGTGAAAAGCGCCCAATATCCCAAATACCACTAAGGGCAGCTACAATTGGAAGCAGCGAATAGAAGAGTGTAATGCTGAAATCATCAACGCTACCACCCAAAGTCTGCAGTCAGGCTTTATCCTGGAGAGCACAAATCTCCAGCTAGAGACAACAAGTCAGTCCGTCATGTGTAGCTTGTAGGCCGTCTGACATGCAGCGTCTGCCATGTGGCTGTGGTCTGGCCTGGCTTGGCTGGATCACTCTCTTTCATGATGTTAACTGCAGCTGAGTGATGGTGCCAGGCTTTCTTTGACGTCAGCTGTAATTTCACTTTGTAAGCATATCTATCCATTTCCTCTCCGGGCCTCATTCTGAGAGCATGTCGCTACGGGCAGGGATTTCAAGTTTTTGTTTACACAGATTTTAAATTGATGATTTTACTCATAAATGAAAAGGGATATTGCATGCTGTATAAACTTAATTTTATATGGAAAAAAAAAAAATCTTAATTCAGAGAGTGGAATGAGGTCTAGAGGAAAGCATCTTGTGAAGTAAAATCTGAATTCATTCCAGCAGTGGAGTTCAACTGTCACTGAAAATGCTCTCATCCAAAAGTTTGGAAATGATACAAAATATTTCTACTAACTAGACACTATGGAGCAAAGTCAAGGTCGACAAATGTCTTCAGCACGTAACGGGTGTATTTTTAACAGGTCTGGAGGTAGCAGGCAGCGCTGAACTGTTTGCTGACTTTGTTTACGGTTAACAGATATTTGTGATGAGAAAGTAGATGCACATATTTCCAAAAATGTCAAGCCACACATATATATCTTCACAGAACAGGCTGACATCAGCTAACAGTTAAAAATCTGTTGGTTCAGGACAAGCGAGTATAAGCTATTGTTTCGGTTTTGCCCTCTTTACCATGTCTTACAGTAACTTGTGCATCTGCAATACGCCACCATGAGGCTTCGTTGTCACCATCTCTCTCTGATTCCACTGCATGCAGTCGTGTGGTTGTTCACCATCAAAAAGGCTTTGCATTCCAGAGAATTATCTGTCCTTGTATAGATGTGAGGAATCTTTCTGCACTCTCAAATACACACACACAAACACATCATATCTAATACATGAGATCAAGACATAATGGGATAAATGGGGAAGCTGAAACCGCATTCGCTTTTCTAGTCCTTCACCCCAAATCTCCAAACCACAAAGCTACATCATCATTTGAACTGGTCTGCATGGTAAATTTAACTGGAGTGTCCCGTCTAGCTGGTTTTTCTCCATCTGCTTCTTGATGCATATTCAATATATGGGTGCTGTTGTGCAGCAGTGAATGGCTCGGAGTTGCATTGTGTTGTGTCATACTGACCACCGTTACAGTATCAGTGGGATATGAGTGGAACAAGTTAAACATCTCACCAATGTGGATCCCTGTTATAGCTCCGTAGTCTACATCCTCCATGACTGGAAAAACAGGAAGAGAGAAGAGGAAAGAGTGAGGAAATTGTGGATTCAAACCACAGGGAGATGACATGTGCATTGCTCTGAAATTTCATACTTCAAGTATTAACATATGTTCTGACCCAAATGCCCCAATATTTTGCTTTGGAAATTCTAATAATGGTTTTATTTCGATATAATATCCACGGCTCAGAAATATTAATAACTACCTTACTCTTACTAAGCCATTGCTGGAGAAAAACTGAATCACATTGTAGAAGGCTTAAATACACTTTAAACCTGTTTGATTACAACAAAGGAACAGTTGATAGACTCCTTTCCATTTGGAAATATGCTTTTGGGGAGAATTACAGGATTATTATCTTTGGATAACTTAAAACCAAAGCCTGCGATATGCATGTCTATTTTATTGTTTCAATCATTCGGATTCAAAAGAAAATTTAAACACACAATACCTTCCCCCTCATCTGTGTAGCATGTGGAGTAAAAAACAAAAGTTGTGAGTACTGAGCTCACCCCAACCTTTAGACGTGACCTGTCACCGCTTAGCTTATCACCGAAGGAGCTCGATTGTGTTTATTGTTAAGTCTTAAAAAGCTTTTTACTCTTTTCAGGTGTGGTGAGTTTATGGGCAAATGATGGCAGGTCAGCACCTGATGGTTTAACTTGCCGAGGCTTGAACAGGGCTTTGGGTCGCTGAAGTGCAACTCTTCTGTGTCGAACCAGATAATACAAACATGAGTTTTGGCATGGATTCAATTAAAATGACTTGCATATATTATATGACAGATATAATATATTTTCTCATAAAGACAAAAAGACCACCTCTCTTGCAGCTGCCGTGAAGGAATGAGCCCGGCTCGACTTTTGCTGTCCATGAAGTGACAGGCCTGCCACCAGGTGTCATCCTCCATGCTGACAATCTGCAGTACGTCGCCCCTTTTAAAAGAAACGGCTGCATCCTTGCACGGGATGGTGGGATCTTCATTTGGATCGTAGTCAAAAAGAGCCCGTACAAAGAGCTTAGGACAGAAAATCAGTGACTACGCTTAGCAGTCAAACAGATGATTAACAATTGAAAACGCATTCTGCTTTATTTATTAATTCGTGTTTTGTGTTCTCCACTGCAGTATCATGAACTTCTATGTCTTGGCAATGCACGTCATCATCTGGCTTTCCTTCACGTGTCATTTTTGAGAAATGACCACAATCACTGAACATAATTTGTCCTAATGCATTGCATAATGCTTGCTCTAACCGTTTCCAGCTTCAACATCCACTCCATCTTTATTAACAAAGAAAGTTGTGGAACTTGAAATTTTCGACATGTGGAATATGAAATATGGAATATGTTAATGTTAAATTGAGTATATATGTTTCAACAGACAGGACTTGCATGAAATAATATATCGTGCCTTTAAATGACAAAAAGCTGTAAACTGTAGTCACTGAGTGTCTCTTCTGTGCCTGTCTGATCTGAATCAACCACACTCCTGTAGTGACAACACTGTGGCGAAAACACAAACAAAATAAAACAAAACCAAAACACATAATCCAGGAAGATTTTGAGTTCATATTTACTGTACCTTCTTGTTTGAAGACATTTCTTCCTTTGAGGAAGCAGGGATGATCTTGAATGTGATATCACCCTGAGAACAGGCCTGTGCAAGAACAGTTTAGTAGTGGTATTAGAAATATGCTTCCGTTTGGAGCATTAGCATGAGATGAATCGATGCCAGTTAGTTAGTTTAGCCAAGCAACTATAGATATACATATTTATGCCCAACAGAAAAAAAAATCTGAAAATGTGCTTAGCAAGCAGTTGTTTTCAGAATTCATATAAAGCTAAGCTATGTGTCTCCTGTCTGTTCCTTCAGATTCCTTTGGGCTGGATAGTTTCTACCGTCCTACCAGTGAACTGTATACCTCCAATGGATGGCACCATTTGTTTTGAAGCATATTTCGCTGCTTTAAAACAAATATGCTATTTATTCATATTTGAGCGACAACTTCTTAGAACTGCCATGCCCAGTTGTGGTAGGAAATTTCTGAAACGTTGTTAGCTCCAACCCTTCAGTTGGAGTAAATGGCGCTGGAGCTGAGACACAGATGAGGTAGAGACGGTGAGAAGTATAGAGTGACGGATTCACACCTTGATGGGTTTTGTCTTTTCATGGGATTTATTTAAAATCTAAAACAATGCCAGCTTTATGCTTTATGCTCCACCCCTGAAGAGAAACAGCAGCAGTGAAACTAACCAGCAGAGGAAGGACTTCCTTTGGTTTCCTGTGCTCCAGTGAGATCCCATTCACCTCCTTCAGCTCATCTCCTTCATGGATCAGTCCTTGAAAGTGTTGGAAATGCACCCATGGCATTAATTTACAATTAACCATCACATTATTACCACAACATAATGTAAAGGTAAAGTGGATTGTGCTAACTGAGAGATTATACAGCTCACCGCTTTTATCGGCTGCACCTCCTCTCATGATTCGTGCCACTACGATAGCACCAGTAGTTTTATCTCTCTTAATTGTTGCTCCCTTGAGGATGGTGATTAGTGAGTGAAATGATGATGGACAAACAAATAGCAGACACACAGAGGGAAAGAGGTCAAGCATTTATAGTCTGAAAACAACATATTGATTTTATTACAGGCCAGACAATCCTCTAATTCAGAGTCACTTTGTTCCAGTGAAGGTTATTTGTATCGAGACGAGATCATTTAGCCAGCTGCCTTCATGTAACACACTGAGCGCTGGAAAAGGTTATCCAAATCAACATTATTTTCAACACATGTTACTGATGTGGAGCAAATCGCAATGGAAAGAGCATCTTATGTTGCTGACTCCAATCAGCTCACGCTTGGGTGTAACCCTGTTGTCTGGAAAACAGAAACATGCTGGATCGATCAAAGAGGCCGAGTCAGAAAAAGGTCAGTCCTTTTCCAATCTACTTTTGAGATTAATAAAAGGGTATGGTCTTTATTATTGCTTCTGAACGCATTCCCACCAACACAAAAGCATGCACTCACACACGCACACACACACAAAAATGTCTATCATGAAGCTAATTATTCTCCATAATTTACCCTAAAATCGTGTTTTTCATAAGAATATTTTCTCCTTCAAATTTTTTGGCAAGGTTGTTTGTGTTTTACTTTCTGGGAATCTCATTGAAACCTGTCAACATATTTAAATAAGATTTGCTGAAAGCAGGGACAAAGGTTAACAAATGAACGCTTTGTTTTTTATGTGTATCCTATCCATCGTTCTTGTTTTGTTTTTTTTTCAGTGGAATTGCATATTTGCATGTCAGGGCATCTTTTAATATTTCTGGTATTTTCTAATGAAATCCTCTCGACAAATTGGACCAAATCTGGCCCATGTTCCCTAAGCTGTCCATCACTATATGCATTTTATGGTGAGCTTTATCAAGATGTTAAAAAAAAAAAAGAATGCTTTTTACTGTTAAAATAACAAATTTGGAGAATTTCGTGGCCTTGGCAGCGGTATGCACTCGTACTTTCTTTAGCTTTGAGTCCAGTTTCACTTGATCCAGGAAATTTCCAGAAATAAGTGACAATGGCTTGGACTGAGGTGGAATTAGGCCAACCGTTGTGGCAGTATGAGGAAAATGAGTAATGATGAAAGACCTTGAAACAAGTTAATTTACAGCAGGAGCAGAAATTATCTTAATCCCCTTAAATTTAAAATACTGCTTGAAAGGAAAACATTAAAAAAATCGTATTTTTTCAGTGCACCCTCTGTACATGCTTGCGCGCCACAAAGACACACACAATAATGAAGAAACTATGTTCTGCGTCACAGCAGATATATGGCAACGATGATGTGGAAGAATTGACTCTGTGGATTCCTAGCTGGGGAAAGCGAGCAGCAGCCCAGAGGCAAAGGTGATCCAGGCGGCTGCAGGAACCTTTCCTCATGCTTCCTGTCATTCCAAGAGCTTTCGTTGGCATACACAGCTACACAACGGATTGCTGTTCAACAACATGTCATAAATTCAGACTTCAGATATAAACAGAGCTTTGAATGTTTTATTCCTTTAAACTGCTTGTGTATCTCAGTTTTTGAGCTGTACAAATGGCAAATTTTTAGGCGCATTAATCATGTTTCATGGTTGTCTCAACTTAAATGCCTCTTTGTGTTGTGTACGTTGTGAGGACAGGTAGGCAAAATTAGAAACAGATCCGCATGTGGCCAAGTCTACTGTAGCCGTCCTTTCAGCCGTTATGAGGATACTTACAGGTACAGAGAGAAATTTATTTTACATGTTTTTACTGTCAGGGCAAACTGACAGTTCTGGATCATTATTTGTGATTAACCTTTGACGGTAAAATGGCAGCGCTGGTGGTTGAGTGGTTAGCATGTGTGCTATGTAATTGCAGCGTGCTGGATTTGATTAAAGCCTGGGACCTACACTGCAGGTCATTCCCCCCCTCTCTTTCTCTCTGCTCTTTTCCTTTTTAGCTAGGTACTGATTGAAATAAAGGCATAAAAAGTCAAAAAATGTATTTTTGAAAAAAATAATGATGAACAAAATAAAATGAAATAAAAAAATCAATGATTAATATACAAAATTTTACTGTATAACGAGTTTTCATGGGTAATATGTGCATTCATTTTCTTGCTGAGCGTTAGCTCAGAAGAATGATACTTCTTGATTGAGCTCAAGCTATCAGGCAGCCTCGTTGGCGCTGTCTAAACAACAACAAAACAAAAAAGCCAACCGTCACATCTGAAAATAAAGAATCAACAAATAACAGTATATCCCTACAGCTAGGTTACACTTTAACCTGAGGTAACATTTCATCTAAGATTGTTTGGATTTTTACTTTAAGCTTTGACAGACAAACACACATCAACTGACCAGGGGTTCTTTGGTTTTGACCAGACTGACAATTTTGACTGAATCCTCCTCCTCCTCCAGGACGTCGTCAGGTACTGGTGGCAGAGTAGGCTCAAAGTCTCTCTGAGCTATAGCATCGTGGACAAACAGGAGACTCTGTGAGGGAAACACAAATGCAGTGGCTGCTGTGGGTTCGGGTATGCCATCTTGAATTGGATGCAGTAGTTGGACAAGTCTGTTTTAATGTATCTCATCTTATGCAGAAAAAAAAATGGCACTGTGGAAGGACGGTGAGCAGTGCACTCCAAACAAAATGGAAAGTGGCGTGTTGACTGTCAAGCTCCTGTCAGGATTGTGAATAAATGCCAGTGTAACCATTGCACATGTCTGTTTATTTCATGTCATCCACTCCAGATCACAGCGTTTGCCATCACAGGCATAGATATTTTGGTTCGAGATAGCTGAATGCATTTGTAAGGTAAAAAAAAAATAATAATGTGAAGTCAAACAAATATGTAACCAATCCCCGTTGACTCATTAAATGTGACTTGGTATAGTGAATGAAGCTGCACAAATATTCAAACAAGTTTGTCTGGCTTGTTCGACTCACTACAGCAACTGCATCCAAATACAGCACTTTCCTTTTGGTTGCAAACTTTGAGTTTTGCCCAAGCCAACATGCCAAATTAGGTTTAGGTTGGAGTGCGCTGCCAGCCCGAGGGCCACCTGAGAGCAGTCCCCCACGTCACTCATCATTCCTCTGCCTGCAAATGTACTGGTTCAGCTCAAGCATCAAAAAACTTCCTTCTCCAGCGCAGGACTGGGAATTGATCTATGAGTCACTCTCAATGCCCAGAGAAAGAGTACAGTTAAGCTCATTTTTGTTGATGTTGGCACTGTGAAAACTCCAGGTTTGTTTGCAGAAAAACAATATTCTGGATAAATGTTAATCTCATACTATGAGCCCACATAAAGTGCTGTTCCAAAAATTGGGAAATGCTGTAATAAAAAAGAATCAGATCAGGTGAAACACGTGTTCATCAACTTAATTTTAACAATCAGCCAATCCATCTGTCAGTTATTCTACTTGTTATTCCTTCGTCCATCAACAGTTTCTCTGCTCAGAACCTGCCAGTGTCTGAGCAATGTGTCTCTGGCCACTTTCAGAGAAAGGTTTTCAAAAAACAAACATTCATTTACAGAATATTATAGCTAGTGTCTCTCATAAGTATGTGTGAGCTGCTGCGTTGGGGCCAAGAACAAACAGGTCATTAAGACTGTTAAAACAAACCTGTTAGTTCTCTCCTGGCTGCAACTCCTCATTAAGGATGCCCACAAATTCTGGAGCGCGCTGGAAAACCATTCACCGTGTAGGCTGTGTGTGTATGCAGATGTGTGTCTGAAATATGACTGTCAGCAGATTTGAAATAAGGAAACATGCATTTGAGTTGTCTGGGCTTCTAGATGACTGACTCTAACAAACATGAGAGGGGAGTAGATTAGATTCCATGCCAGTGTGGTTAATAGATGTCAGCACCTCTGTGAGCAGAATGATGAGGTGAAATCAAATTAAATAAAATTTACAGTTGGATTAATTTTTTCAGTTTGTGTAACCCGTATAAGAAGCAACTGTAGAAAACCGACTGCCGTTAGTCTTTTGATGTGTGAGTAAGCTCAAGTGTTCAGTTGCCTGAACTGCTTCAGAATAGATGAGGTGAGGTGTGACAGCATGGAAATCAGGCTCTCAGATTACAGTCCCAGCGTTAGTTTAGTGTTAAGAAAAATGACTGAACATGTAACTACACTGTTCGTAAGTGAGTTTATTTCATCGTTAATGATCCTTTCAGATTGGCGCACTGGAGTAGAAGGAAGCAACATAAAATCATCCGACTGGATTACGCTTCATAAATGGTCCGTGTGAATGGCAATTTTAGGACATGCTTTGGTGACAGAAAACAGTTTAGGGGTGTGTGTGTGTGTGTGTGTGTGTGTGTGTCTGTGTACGCACTTGCGCGATATTGTTAGAGAAATGAAGAAATCACTTGAGGGAATAGTTAGAAATCTTTCTAGAAATCTATACTTTCTGCTCTTGAGAGAGTTACACGATAGCTCGATTTCACTGTTATATCTGCCTTATTGTAGAGTAAAGACTGGAAACAGAGAAATAGTCTAAAGGTAACAAAAACTGCCAGGCAGCCAGCACATCAAAACCTCATAATGATAGAAGATTGATCACTGTAAAAACAAGTGATTGTAGTTTTCTGGGTTGTTAGTTGGATTTCTTCTATTTAAACTGAGAAAAGCCAGCTGTTTTTTCTTTCCCAAGTCTTAATGCTAAGCTAACTATTTCATATTTAATGGACATATTCTTCTTGGCCAACTCTCAGCAGGAAGAGAACTGAAAATAGAGGCAGCCGGCATGGTTTGTCTGGAAACAACTGAGATATGATGTGTTCATGATCTTTGGAGGTGCTTGTAGCCAGATTTTCTTTTCTACATTTAGACTGTTTTCAGTCTTTTGGCTTAACTAAACAAAACTAAGTGTCTCCTGGCTCTAGCGCCACATTTAATGGTTTAACTTCATACAATGGCTAGACACAGTTGGAAACAGTTAGATCCCTTTTTCTTTCATCAGTACAAAAAACTAAATGTAAAAATGTCAAGATGCTTCTTTGCAGTGAGAATTGTGACTAACCAGGGGTTTGTACCAGGCTAAGATAACTGGCTACAAGCTGCAACTTCATATTTATTGTATTTATTGTATAACCATGAAAGTTTTCAATGCTAACCTTCAGCTAGAAAGCAAATGCACATACTTTTCAGGATATTGAACCATTTCATTCAATCGTTAGATTTTTTTGGTGGTAATGATGTGATCTGATTGGAGAAAGGATGTGGCCGTAGAGGTTTTAGGTGATTTGTGATACTCGTCACTACCTTAAAGTACCTTAAAGTGGGGTTTGGAAAAGAGAACAACCAGTTCTTTGACTTCATTGCTCCAGCCTTGATATATCAGCTCCTCTGCCAACTGGAAGGAGAAAAAAGATGAAAGAAAGGCAGGATGTGTATTTTTTTATAATTAGAGGTATGCATTTATATCATGGCCTGAGTGAGGTTTGTTCTAGTCTACGCTGCACTAGCCAAAAGAGACAGAGAGAAGCAGGGAGACGAATAAAACGGTTAACTTCATTTTGCAAAACATCATTGTTGGTTCTTTTATGTGTCCCAATTTTCTTTTCTTTACTTGATGTCAACTATTTGCTTGTGTGCCTCCTATGGTTTTATGTATTATAGTTACTGTTGGAAAAAAAAAAAAGCTCCTGAATGTTCAAGGCTATACAAGAGCTCAAACGGAGCAGCCTTAAGCGTCATCAACAAGTGGAGAGGCGGCGAGAGACCGTGTGCAGTCGCCCGTCTTGTCAAGCATATTACTGTAATGACTTCTACTGCTTCAAGATGTCGCGGCACACTCCAGAGACACAATGCATGAAGGTCATTAGTTTCCACTGTGAGCAAACAGAAGCCTCTCTGAAGGGAAACAGACCCATGGTTTGGCCCTTCCAGTAGGTCCTGATGATTTAAGCCAGGCGGAGAGTGGTTGTCGAACTCAATCTGAAGCAAGGGGAATGAAGGGAAGGAGATGGAGAGGAGTACGGGGGAAAGGATAGGGATAGATAGACATTATGGAAACATAGCTGGATTTATAGAATACAGGGTATAGGAAAAAGATAAAGGGAAAATGAAGGGAAGAGAACACAAGAGGGGAGGAGGAGTAAAGATAAAGGAATGGGAATGGGGTTCACTGATGGAGGCGAGATGGAAGCACAGAGTAAGGCAAAAGTGTGAAAAGATCATCATTGTTTTGTACAATCCAGGAACAACAGAAGGAAAAATGGCGGAATGAGGGTGGGTGGTGATTACAATAGAACAAAGGAGTTAAGAGAATGACTAAACGCAAAAGAGAAACTGGTATTGGAAATATGAATCACATCTGAAGGGAATAGACATCGCTTCTGCCATTATGAATCACAAGTATAAGGGCAGTACTCTGTCACTTCATTTTAAATCTGAAATCAATTGTATTCCTGCAGCCTGAAATATTAGACTACACACAAAATGGATTTAGCAGCTGTCTGCTGAGCACTGTCCTTAGCGACCTGACTGCTGGCAAATACAATCGCATCTACTTTGAAACACCTTTCAAGTGGCAGTATCTGAGGTGACAGAGTTTCGAGATAATATTTCACGATTCAGTGCACATGATAAGGAATGTACAATCCACTCATACTTCTGTGTGATAGGAAAATCATCTGTGTAACAGCGGAAGCAGTTTAAACAGTGAAAAACTCCTTCTTGTTAACTGTCATTCAAACTGTGTGCGTCTATCTGCAAAAGAGTTTTGGAGAGGGTCACTTACATCAGAGGCCAGACATGCTGCATGCTCCTGGACGGGGATGGGGCTTCGCTTCTCAAAGCGCTTCAGTCGCTCATGGATCTGTCATGTCAGTAAAGTATCACAATAAAGGTCCTTCCTGCAGTAAAATAGCACTTACTGCAGTATGTTCTGCTCGTGGTAATCCAAACACGGCTGCTATTCCTACTGCTAACACTACAACTGCAAAAAACAGGACAAACAACCCAGTTGGACGAAGTAATTTAGTTTATGATAATAAAATAAAAAAAACTTTTGAATTTGTGATGCTATCTTGGCTAAAACACATCCAATAGAATTTCATAATGAGTCTTCTTTTTTAAGGTGTTGGAGATTTCCCATTTACTTTTCTTATATTTACTTCTGGATCTATGTATATTAAAGTTTTGAACTGCTTTTACTTTAATTGAGAATTTTAAATTTCTGCTCCCTTTTATCCCTACAGACTTCAAAGTCAAATATCGCTTTTTTCAGTTTACTGCATTGTTTCACAAAATTAAAATAAAAAAACTATATTGTACTGTTGCTAACTATGATACATAGTTATATTATATTTCTCAACAGTATACACATATAAGTATGCCACATACTGTTTATAGTGTAACACTATCAGGCTTATGTTTGCCTGTATAACACCATACTGCATTCACATGTTTCTACTTTTTCAAGTCCAGGACTTTTACTGAGATAGGTGGAACAAAGAAATAATGTAAATAAGCATAGATAAACAATAAATCATTGTTGTGGGATTATGTCTTCACCTTGAAGAGCAGGTGAAGCTTCTTCTCCATCAACATGCTGTGGAGGAACCTGTAGTCCTCCTCTCTGTCCGTATGAGACTCTGTTCCAGACATCACTGATGATAGCAGCCTGCACACGCCTGAGGAGGAACAACCACGCACGGCCACATGTAAAAATGTACACATCCACCACATCAATGAGGAGTTCACAAGAATGCACTTAGAATGTTGTGAGACACAGTCAGGAGCCCAAAGAGAGAGGTGAACAGTTAAAATGAGGATGTGATGCAAAACCTCATCACCGGAACCTTTCATAGTGACAAGGACAATTCATCCTTAAAGGCAGAACAACTGAAGTGAAGACAAAAAGCAAAATCTGTTGTGATCATGAGGATTATTATGTGCATGTATAACCCATGAATCCTTGGACACTTTGCACGCACCTCTGTGTTCTGTTCGGCTCAGCATCCTCCCCGCTCTGAAAAAAACAAAAGAAAAAATAAAACGTACTATAGTAGTGTGATTTTTGTTGCTTCAGATTTTCTTTTTAACCATATAGAGAAAAAATAAGGTGTGACTGTGAAAGATATGATTATTGTGTTTTTTAAATAGATGCAAAAAAAAATGTATGTGAGATATTACTGCCACCTAATGCTGGTATGAGATATTTCAACATTACGACATTACAGTGATATTCTGTTCCATTGCATCTGACCATGCCAATAAATTATGAAACCAGTCAATGTTTGATCAACTAAGATTAAGTTTGTTCTGTTTATGACATTAGCAGATTGCTACACTGGTCAGTATTCATACATGAAACAAAAGATGAATGCATAACTCATACTGCCGCATAATAACTGGATATCTTAGAATGAATTTATTTTTCCTATGCCAGAGCTCAATCACTTTAGCAAAAGTGCACTTATTAGATAATAGGATAAAGCTCTGGAGACTAAAATTGTTGAGTAAGGCCCCACTGGCATGGCTACAGGATGGCTTACACACTGATATTTGTGTTTCACTTATATTTTTTAAATGTTTCAGTTGTTGATGACATAAGAAACTATACATAAATAATATTTCTGAACATATCCCTGAAAAGCAACAAACAATGCAAAACTTAAATTGCACTCACCAGAGACAGGACATTCCATTAGGCCAGCACAGGCAGACCATATTGCTTAATATCTGAAAGATAAGAGCTGCATTTGAACATCCACTTGTAGAGAGAAGTCATTTACTGTTCAACTGGCCCGATGGTGAAAGAGACTGTCTCTTTTTCAGTCGATATGTGTCGGGTCTGACCTAAATCAAGCCAGCAGTTAATCGATACAGCAATCAAATAGCATGGGCCATAATGTTATTCAATAGCAGGGTCACTCTCCTCATGACTGCCACTACAGACAATTATTTACACAGGTTTCACTGAACACAATATCAGCAACAGCATCATTCCAGCAGCCTTTTCTTTAAGATCAGTTCACACTTGGGGGTCACAGCAGTCACAGTCTGGGTTTTACATTTAAAAGATCAAAGTGTATCTTAAAAGGGAAATGTGCCGAACTTGATTATCACAGGAGTTGGGATTTTGATGGAAACTCCTGTGACAATAGAAATCCATTCACGTCAGTCCATTGGATCTGGATCAGGGGCCACGTCCCCTGTGCAAAGCAACTATTGGCTTTTCATAATCAATCTGACCTCTGACCTGTGGTTGGACAGATGTGCAATTTAGAGAAACAAATATTGAATTATCCTCATTAAGTACAGAAATAAAGGTTAGTGATTACTCTTTGGAAACAGACCCGGGGGATTTGATTTATTTATTGATCTTCATTTTACACTGTGAAATGTTTGAGAACTAATTCCCATTTACAAACATGACCAGAGCGCCAGCCTCCACGCACGGACCAAATAGAGAGGGGCTCTGTCAGACAGGCTGTTCATGGAGGGGACAGTGTTCACGCCATTCGCGTCTGCAGACACCGGAGGGCGGTGAGGACGTGGGTGTGTCCCAGAACAAGGCCGGCCAACGGGCCATGGAGCCGGAGGAGGAGCCGGCGGCCTACCAGCTGCGTTTTCAGCTGCGTCACGTTGTCCACAGACAGCCGGGCCTGCACCGGAAGTTAAGCCACCGACTTCAAAATAACAGCCCAAACTCTGGGGCTGTGATTTTCTTTCCTAACGTTTCGTAACTTTTGTCGTGATAAGATGGCGTTTGTTTTTACTCGCAGAAAGAAAGAAAAAAATATATACATTTGTCACACACAATGGACAACTTTAGTTAATTTACCGTAAAATGCGTACGAGGACGTTTTACAATTTGAAACTTACACTTAAGCCCTACCAATATCTCCAAGTGACTGACTGACTGCGCTCCTTCTCGTTTAAAGGCGTATACACATCTTTTTTCCTTTATATGTTTTTTGTCTCGCTTTAATATGAAAGGTGAACGCGGAAATAGTTTTTTTTTTTCCTGGCTAAACATTACAGACGACGCTGTCTTCTCCGTTTCCTCCTGTCTCTGCTGTCTTCTGCTGAGCTACATCGGCTGAGCCAAGCGCATACCTTAACTACATGCCAGGTGATGCACTGAGGGTGGTTTTTAACCCAGACCACCCGCTATGCAGTGCTGGTGCTCGGTGCACGGCTTGTAGGTATCTGTGTGGTAGGACAGACTGGGTCCAAACATCAGGAAGCTGAAGAAAAGAGAAGTGTGAGACAGACAGACAGGAGGCCACGGTTCACCCTCACACACACACACACACATCACCTCGGCCTTGATGGTGATGTATGCAAGGAAACCAACAAGAGTCAGCGATGGGTAAATCAAGCACAGACCTTGACATTTAAAGAAAACGATGCGTAGTTTTACCTCATATTTGTCCCTAGTTTGGTTATTCGTGGCTTCTTGTCGCCGTTAGCTAACAGTGCTACCGGTTAGCAATTTGGCTGCAATTAGCTGTGGGTTCCGGATATCTCCTGTAGCTAAGCTCACTAACGTTATCGTAGCGTTAGCTAACCTACAAACCCTCTGTATACAGGGCATGCTATGTAGGATATATTTAGAAGTGACCAATTAACCTAAACTAGTGACAGTAAGAGCCAACAGCTGTTCCTAAGATGACAAATCGAGCTAACTTAGCTAACGGTAGCTAGTGAGCTAACGAACGTTAAAACATGAAGCAGAGTCTGTTGCTAAGGAGAGAAAACTGATGTGAGCTAAAGGTGAAGGTGCAAACTAACTACAACACGTGTGCTGTGTTTCCACAGGTGCAACGACAGAAGGGATTCCCAATCCTATCAGGTATGACATGTTAGACGTATTCACAGTTACCTGTCAATGTTCTCCTCCAAAATACCTTATCAAAACGATAAACCAACATCTCTATGCCATCATGCTTGGGCTGCAGCCAGAAGGATGTCCAGTAAATCATACTGTAATCGATGTAATACATTACTCGACATGTTTATCAAAAACAGCACATAAGAGCCAATACTATGACAGTTTGTGTGCTTTGGTAACACTGTGCTGAAATTCACTCTGTCACATATATTCACTATCGTACTATTTATCTCAACTCAGAGAAAAAAGAAAATTGGATGAATTAGCAAGCCACATCCTTTCCTTGTATGCAATATCAAAAACAGTTCACTGTCTAGTAAAATACAAAAATTGGCATCATAAAAACGGAGAGCTACTTGATATACTGAAGTAACTCTCCCCTGT
Source organism: Echeneis naucrates (assembly GCF_900963305.1). NCBI lineage: Eukaryota > Metazoa > Chordata > Actinopteri > Carangiformes > Echeneidae > Echeneis > Echeneis naucrates. The sequence continues at coordinate 6,298,139 of NC_042527.1, forward strand.
AAAAAAGAAATACTGACAAACAGCTACATTTTTATGCATCTGTAGACAAATGTAAAAATATCCAGTCAAGTTGAAGTCAAGCTGACGTATCATTTATCCTATCTGTTTTGTTTTCACCATGTCAACAGTGTAGAACTTCTTTGAGGATTAATTTTCCTGATAGTGATGTTTTGTCCTTCTGTGAGATGGTATAAGAGGAAATTACACGTATATGTGAACACATCCCAACAAATGTATCTCCCATTCTCTGTAGACCCATAAAGCTCAGCCAAAGAGCCAGTCAAGCAGCCTTCACCGCTACGACAAGGTGCGTGATGGCTCATCTGATCCCACACCCCCCTACAAGATGCTGCGACGCTCAGATGAAAGTCCTGTCAGCCGACATGGAGACAACACTGGGCATGGAAAGGCAAAAACCTCTCACACAGTTAGAGGGAAAAATGGTAAGCCTGGATCTGATGGTCGTAAACATGCTTGCAATTTAAATTTTTATTTTAAAAGGCTGTTTTAAGGAAAACCTCTTTGACCTCTTGGTTCAGCAAAACCTCAGTCAGAAATAACAGATGCTTGTGGCTTAGCCTGAGCTTGGAAATGGAATTATTTCTGACCAACAAATCCGTAGTCTTCTGATATCAGTGCTCTCTCAAGGATAATTTTGGAATCCTTTTGTGTTGGTGTTTGTCATACTGTCATTGATCAAGTTTTATATTATGTCACTTTCATCAGATCACAACATAGCTATTACTGCTCTTTTGTAAATAACGCAAACCTAAATGAATAAAAGGCGACGAAAAGTCTTCATTCTTTTGCAACTGAGCTGTCACTGAAGCTTTATTACTTTGCTCAACATTTTCTATGTCCAGTTACTTGATAAATGCTTTTGTTGCAGGGACCAGCGGCTCTCCTCAGGAGAACTCTCACAACAACAGCTCCCACCATGGCTCTGACTCACATGCAACTCAGAACAAACATGCAGACAGGGTAAGATACTTTGCAGTGTCATCTGATAATGTATTCTTAGCGTTTGCTGTAGAAAATGCTGTCACAATGCTTTGGAACATGGTATGCAGGATATTATATAGAGACATCGCTCTCTTTGTCATTGAAAATTTTTTTTTACCAAACAGTTGTGCATGATTGAAGTTTAACAGACCACTATAGAGAAGATTATCTGATTTTGGATTTAGACTTTCTTCTAAAAATATCTGTGCTGCTGGATGGAGGAGGATAAGGAGAAACTTCATCTAGTCAAGTTTGACACAGAATGACACTGATTTAGTATGATAATGTACACTATATGGGCCATCTGGGGTCAACATGTTTTACAGATAGTGTTGGATTATATTGTGATTTGAAAGTATTTTGACATAATCGGACAGTGAAGTATGGTATGTTGAGAGAAATTTAAAAAAGAAATATGTAAATTAATGCAAACCTATCTGCATACACAGCTTGGTTTGATTGGAAATATATTACCAAATGGCCTGTGTTGATGTTTGTTTAAAGTTTGCTAACATGAGTCTGCTGATAATTATACCTTCCTGTCTATCTCATCTGTACTTTGAGGTCCAGAAGTCTCAGCAAAATGGCCTTGGGCTTGCTGTTTGTAAACTTTATTTTATTTGCCACCCTCAACAACAGGCTAGCTGACTTGTGCTGCAGAAGTTTTAACAACATACAATGAATTGAGGAGTATCTAAATCTTTTCAAGTTTGTAACAGTCTAATGAGGTACAAGAGACCATGTGCAAGTTTGGGTTGTTGTTTTGTTTTTGTTTTGATTGTTTTTTTTCTTCGGGGTAGGCGTGCTAAAAGTAAAAATATGTTTCGCTATAAGTCAGTGCCTACTAATCCTCTTTGCCACACAACAAACAAACACATTTGTATCATTCAGCCAACAAAAATTACATCCAGATTTTAGTATTTTTTTCAGTGAAAACAAAATGCAAAGCAATTGTTCCTACTGAAATTATGTTTGGGTTTTTGCATTTTGCACAGCCCTAATTTCAAATCAAATAAACATATCAGTAATTTATTTTTTGTGGGCCATTTATTTGCAAAATGATTATTCATCTTTGCTCTTTCTTAGACTTGCTATTTTCCAGTTTTCCAATTTGTAGTAGTGTGAAAATTCATTTTGAAAATGACTTGAGTTGTGTAATCGATTACAATGAATCCAAAATCACTATCCAGTCAATATTTTTGTAGCTGTACTCCTTGTTATAATCTCCCTTAACTTCCTCAACACCCCCTGCCCTCTTTGTCTCACCACTAGGACCCCGCAGATGACTGGACAGAACACATCAGCTCCTCTGGCAAGAAGTACTACTATAACTGTAGAACTGAGGTCTCCCAGTGGGAGAAGCCCAAGGACCTGTTGGAAAGGCAAGCTTTCTTAAATGTCATCACAACATATGCAATATGAACTGAAACAATCAAGATCTTCTGTTTTATATAATCCAACATCACCCATTGTGCCAATCAGGAAAAGGAATAGAGGGTTCAACTGTATTTTTTCACTTCTGCATTTTCTGTTTAATTTACCTCAGGGAACAACGACAGAAAGATTCAGTCAAGATGGCGGCAAACAGTTTCCCTAGGGACATGGACTACAGACAAGAGGCCTTGCAGGACAAAGCCACAACAAGTAAGTATGGCTGTTGTTCAGCATTTCATCATTTTTGGATAGACTGATACAGAAGAGGCACATTGAACATGTACGCATAAATACTGTTCAGAGTAATACTTCTGTTGTGTCTGTCCTCAGAGACCACATCAGGGGACCAGTCCACAACGTCCAACGCCAGCCATTCCTCCTCTTCCTCTTCTTCTCAGAGCCTGAATTCTTCTTCTGGTGCTGTAGGTTCCACCCCTTCCAGTTTAAGCATGTCCTCCTCTTCTTCCTCTACGGGGCAGTTGCTCCAGTCTGTCCAGTCCCCGTCACCAGCACTGCTACAGGATCCAGCCCTCCTACATCAGCTCCTTCCAGCCCTGCAGGCAACTCTGCAGATGAATAATGGCAGTATGGACATGGCTAAGCTCAATGAGGGTGAGGATACAAAATAGAGTATGAGCTGGCCCTTCTTTTCACTTTGAAACGCATACATGACTTCCATTGTTTCTTTTTGGATTGTGCCTCTTCAACTCCCATCATTTGCTCTACATAATGCATTTCATGCAACTTTTTAGTGCTGTGTTTAGATCCTGTACAGCACTTACAATATCACAGAGGTAGCTACTGCTTTGCGTTAATGCTGCTCACCAGTGGTTTTACTTCATATTATATTGAGTTATAATCAATGAGAGGTCAAGTGCATGTCGAAAATCCCAGATTTTCTTTTGAATAGAGATGGTAGATGCATAACACCAGATCCTTTGTTGAATTGTGGTTTGCTTGCGGTTGTTTTGTTGATGCATTAGACAGTGTCTATATGTTAATGTACAGTATCATTCAAGCAGCCAATGACCATTGCTGCCTCAGATAATGAGGGTTAGAGGAATATGGTATGACAAAGATCTTAATGATCACCTGAACTGCAAGCTTGGCAAGTACAACCAGACACAGGTAACCACTGTTTGTAATGAAAGGGACATGAAAAGCTCATAATCTGTGAGACTGAATATCCAGGACTGTACAAAAAACAGCTGCCTGGCCTCATATCAAAAGCAGACAAAAGATACTCATTCGGTATTTAGCACCAGATTTCTCTCAAAAACAATAACTTCAGGACAGGAGCAATGGTTTTCTCTTGCAATGCGAAGCCTTGACAGCATGAAACCATGACTGACAATCTTCACAAATACAGGGTTTACATTCTGCCTACATGGTACCATTTTGTGTTTGACTTCTATAAGAGAAAATAAAAGAGGAGGAAGACCCTGTTCGCTTTGAATTCATTGTATGTGAGTACATTTTAAAGGGCACCAAAATAGCTCCAGACTTCTCTAGAAGAAAATGTCATTGAAATCCTAAACATTTGTAACTACAAATGTATGAGAACTGAGCATTTAGTGTTCAAACAAAAGGGTCATATGGAGCAAGTCAGCTGAGATTGGTGATTTGTCTGAAGTATGGACAGTAATAATTTCATTCGTGGACATGAAAAGAAGTGGTGGATGGGTTATTTCACTAACACAGGGTAGTCATGGTGGACATGGTGTCGTGAACAGTTGTTTTGAATATGACACTGTGTGTGGGCCAAAACATCAGTGTCTTTTCATCACTGATCTAATGAGTGTCCGTGTTCTAACCTGGTCACTGACGGTGGTTATCTCGGTGTTCTGTCTGTGTGAACCTGACATACGTGTGCTAGTTTAACCCTCCAGTTGTTAACTGGTAAGATGATCATTTAAATCAAATGATTCATCTTCCAACTGATTTGATTCTCATCTTAACCATTTTCTGACCTGAGTGTGTTTTGCATTCAGCTGTTGTATCTTTGCTCACTCACCTGTGTGTGTGTGTGTGTGTGTGTGTGTGTGCCCGCGTACGTGCGTGCACATTTCCTCTTTCCTCCCTCCAGTCTTGGCAGCTGCTGTCACCCAAGCTTCCTTGCGATCTGTGCTTCATAAACTCCTCACTGCTGGACCTGCTTTCAACGTCACTGCTCTGCTCTCAGCTGCTCAGCACTCCAACCAAGGTACGGCCTCCTCACTGTTTCTCACCATCTGCTACACAAACTAATTTCCTGTTTGTTTTTGAAGGGTACTGCGTTCCCCACCCCCAACTAGTTTTCTTAAAAAAACTATGTTAAACCAGTGTTCCCATCAACCTTGTGTTTTTGAAATTCTGCATTATATGCAGGACAGTTGTTTTAGTTTTTAAGGGTTTTTCAGCTTGACTATAATTATGTGTAAAATCAGGAGATATTTTCATATTTTATTTCACCAAATTTCTGTTTACACATACATGAAAGCTGATGTTCCTCCCCACCAATACTATATCTTCTATCCTGTGTCTTACATAGCCCAGCACTCCAGTCAGTCGCCTGTCTCTCTGACATCAGATGCATCATCACCACGGCCGTACGTATCACCACGGAATGGCACGCCGCAGGGCAACCAGAAATCCCTTTTGCATCCCAGCAGCATCGCATCCTCACAGACAAGGGTGAGCAACTGAAAAGAATAGTTCAAGAGTGGAGAAGATACTTTTGTTTCTGAGCCGTGGGCTCTCTATTGGCTCAACTTTGTTCTGGCTGACCTTGTGAATTAAATCTTTCTGTTTCTCTGACTCTTCCACTTTCCTTCCTTCTCCCTTCAGGGTAATATGTCTTCAGGGAAGCATGGACCTGTCACCTTGCCTCAGACCGCAGAGAAGCGTCCAGAAGACCCCAGAACTCTCCAGCAGAGAAGGTAAAAGCTCAAGTTCAAAATTAATTTCATACACTGTATCTTTGTGCAATGAGAGAATGACTGGATGTAAAGAAACACATGAAATCTATTTTAATTACACATTTCCAAGAACTGAAAGTATGCTACTGTTTTTGGCACATTGTATCCTACACCATGACTGAGAAAGCTCAGTTTCACCATCTTTATCAAAGAAACATTGCACATTTGTTTGCTCTCTAATTAACAACACTTACAATAAAAGCACTGCATTGAAAAACAGTACTACGTTCATTTTCTACTGCTTATCTGCTTCCGGGTTGCGCTGGAGCCAATCCCAGATCACACTGGGTGAGGGCAGCGCACACCCAGGCCCAACAGACGGAGACCAACAACCGCTCACACTCACACTCACATTCAGACCTACAGACAATTTAGAGTCACCAATTAACCCAAACATAATGTCTTTGGATGGTGGGAGGAAACCAGAGTACCTGGAGGAACATGCAAAATCCGCATAGAAAGGCCCCAGGCCTGGGAACCGAACCTGAGACCCTCTTGTTCCATAGCAACAGTGCTAACCACTCTGCTGCCATGCAGAGTGGTTACTGAAAAACAGTAGTTACATTGTTAAAATGTTATAACCATCACTAGTCCTTACTTCACCCTGTCAGTTAGGTGTGCAAATACGTTGGCACAGTTGGTTATTGACACAAATGTCCTTTAAAAAAAAAAAAACCCAAAACAAAACAAAAAACTACGTGACTAAACTATGTGACTAAATGAGAATAAGTGAATGGTACTGATAGTCAGTATCCATTAGTAACATACAAAAATATCAGTCCCAACATCAAGAAAACTGCAGTTGTATTTTATTTTCACCATTGACACACAGTTGACCAGTTGTCTCATTCCACCAGCCAGGAGATTTTGTGCGCGGGATCAAACATGTCTGGTGCTGCGTTGCCCCATGTCCCTCCCAACAGCGCAGGCCAAATCCAGGTCGATACCCCTGGATCCTTCACTCCCACCCTGGCAGCTCATTTTGATGAGACTCTCATCAGACATATCCAAGGATGGCCTTCAGAGAACATGGAGAAACAGGTACAGTTCAGAATAAGGCCGTTGTTGTTATTCATGTTGCAGAGCTCTTTGGAGGCACATCACTGGTTTTGCTACCCTTCAGCCAAAAGTGTTCATTTTCCGTTTGAATTCTTGTCCTTGGCACCTCTTTTGTTTCTTGTGACAGTCCAAATCTACAGTTCCTTTACTTCCCTGGCATCTCCATCCATCCTCTGTCATGTGGATCAAAATTATTTAAACATCAATTTCTATTCAGTCTGCATTCGCAGTACTGATAATTTACTGCTAATCTACATTGTACCTCCATCCAAACTGAGTTTCTCTCATGTTTTACTTTTTCAATGTTTGCTTCGCTACATGCTGTTCACTCCCTGTGTGTTTATGATTGCTGTTTTGGCCTGATGAAACCAATATTGACTCTGACAAAATATTTTCATCACAACAATATAGTCACTAAACTAATCTCCATGGTAACTCCAGTCCAATTCAAAGAGGAAGATGATCAGTTGACAGCTTCTGTTCCAGGGTCAAGAACTTTCACTTAAAATTTGAAATTGTATTCACAAAAAAAGAAAAAGTACGCTTATGTTGATGGAACTGAGTAATCTTGAATGTTTGGTCTCTTTCCTTCAGGCTGCCCGGTTGCATGAGGACATCCACAACATGGGCAGCTTGTACATGTCTGAGATCTGTACAGAGATGAAAAACCTGCGCTCCCTGGTCAGAGTGTGTGAAATCCAGGCCACACTGAGGGAACAGAGGTGAGCAAATGTTGAAATTTGCATAGGCCTGCACAACTATGGATAACAAAACACATGCATTCATTTGTACTGTTCTTTTCCTCCTCTTCTACAGAATCCTATTTCTGAGGCAACAGAGCAAAGAGCTGGACAAGCTGAAGAACCAGAACTCCTACATGGTATGAGCACCTGAGCAGAGAAGAAAGGATTTAGTTGGATGGATTAAAATATTGATATGAAGAGGAATAGACATGGACAGCAAGCTGCTACAGCCAGTTTATTCTCCAACTGAGAAAACCTGCTAGAAGGCAGCAGCTGACAAAGTGGAGCTCCATCATCCCAAACATGTCTTTTCTTTTTTATTTTCCTTCCTTTTTTTTTTTTTTTTTTTTTTTTTTTTTTTTCCTTCCTTCTTCCAAAAACTTTTTTCCAGTGTCCACCACATGAAATCCTCTCGCTGAAAGGTGAAACTGGTAGTTCTGAGTTGGACACTTAAACCAAGTGGACATAAAGGACCTGAGGCTTTTTTCAAACAGCACCTTTTCAGACTGTGAACCTTGGATTGTGTGTATCGTATTGGGTTAACTTGTTTTCTGGTGTGTTTTGATGTGTAGTAGTCAGGAAAAGAACTAAATAAATCATCTCATAATTAGTGTGACATTTCTCAGGGGGAGCTGAACAAGCCTGTTCATTCCCCAGACTTCTGAAATGGACTCTGTCATGCGTTGAAATATATGGCTTCAACAGCAGTGATGTTACTGATCTTATTTTTTATTCACTATACCTGTCAGTCGGTTTGCCATCCCAGTGAGTCTTCTAGCTGGTTGGTTCTATACGTCATGACATGAGATTAGCCAAGACCTTCAACCAGACCTTTACTTCAGTGTATTTCAGTTATTTTGTCCATTTGGATGGGAATCAGCACTCTGGTGGTCCAAATCCACTGGGCAACAATGGTTGGCTATGACGAACACACTCCAGATTTTAGAAAGTCATTTTGAAAAAGCATACATTGTTGGACCTAGGTTGGCTGCTAGTATATACGAGGTTGTGTTCAAACATAGCCCTCATGGCTTTTTTTTTTTTTTTTTTCACTAATTGTCAGCATTTTGTTTCTGCCCCTGTTCCAATTGGGGAAATATTTCATTCCTTTTGTGCAGCTTAGTGAGAGATTGTGTGAAAGAATAGAAAAGTGACTGAATTTACAGTCGCGTAAAGCTAAATTATTGTTGCACATGATTGATTACGTCCTGGTAGTCATGATGATGCTATGAAGATCGATGGAAAGATGTTTTATTTTCTCAGCCAGGAAAGTCGTTTTGTTTTTCAGTTCTGTTCAGCTGTTGTGGCTGCAGCCCTTTTATCAACAGACTCTAGCCAGGCTACTTTTTTTAAAGGACTGGTTTGTGATGAGACAGGAAACTTTTGATATAAAACGTTCACATTAAACTGCAGTCGCACTCTTCTACACCCAAGTAAATTCCTTTGTCTCTTTGCTTTTCTTTTCCTTGTCCTAAAATAGCTTCCACCAGATCTGATGTGCACACTTTTGGGGGGTGGGGGTGGGGGGTGGGGGCTTTGTATTCCATAAAATATGAGAATAAAATATTATACCACACCATGTTTACTTACTATGTGGCGTCTTTTATCGGTTATTTGGTTTGTACATTTTTGAATGAAAACGTGCATTGATGCAACCAGTGGAGGGTTTGTGTTCTGCACAAGACAACGTACAAAATGTGACATAATTTCAATCAATGAATATGGACTGCGTCTGTGGATTAGCCAATGAAGGGCGTTTGGTTCTCTGGTCACAAGATGGTGACAGTGAGCTACTTTACAGTGAACCTGGTTCTGCTTATGTGTACCTGTTCTGTCCTAATTACTCTATCAGATTGAAAACTTATTACTATACATGGCATGTAGGATGTAGCCTGAAAAAATGCAGAAGACTGGATTAAAATCAGGATCAAGTCAATCTATGTTAGGATTCTGGGCCAGCTCTGAGCCAATACACACAGAATGGATGACGGGGGAAAGTGCAGAGCTGCTGATTATGATGAGTTCATAATAACTCATCATAATAACCCTAACCCTAACCACTTTGACCACCTCAGAAACTTTTCCAGCTTTGCACAGCTCCACGTTTGGCTTATGAGCCTTCTGCTTTGTCCCCCTCTGTGCGTCCACTCACGCTTGGCAAAGATTTTCAAAGAGTCAAACTTATTTTACTTTGCAGTTCTTTTAACAATAAGTGTATGCTTCACCAAAATTACATCAACAACGGATCACCTAACAATAAAAATGGGTTCTCGTATACATCTATGGATCCGTCTGTTGATGCTGATCATACTTCTGCATTTATATGTGGTCATACCACCAGACCGTAGAGCGTGCTTTTCTCCTTTCATCATCTGCCATGCAAGGTATTTTCTTCTATGTCTTGATTATGTATTAATTCACAAATGGTTTGTTTTTGTTGTTTTGTTTTGTTTTGTTTTTTTTTTGTACTATCTCGCTCTACCCCACCGGCCCCTTGCCTCTCCCCTATTTCTCTGCCCCTCTCTTTCTCCCTCTCAAGGCAGATTTCTTCCCTCCCTGATCCTGGCTCTTTCTGAGCTTTCTGCCTCTTCAGGGACGTTTTTCCTTGCCACTGTTGCCAAGTGTGTGTTGGGTCTCTTCACTAACCCCATCAAGAGTTTGTCCTGGACCTGCTCTATGTCTAAGCTGCCTGCTGTAACTCTGATTTGGCGCTATATGAATAAATTAGATTTTTTAAAAAATCTTTTTTCCTCACAACAAAGTTTAGGACTTCATATCCAACAAAGGGACTCCTTTCTATACTTTTGTACTGGTCAGTGGTGTGTCTGAGATCTGAAGCCAATGAATTTTTTTACACCCTGCAGAACAATTTTTTCCTCGCTTTCATTTCTCGTTGCTCATCGTGAAGGAGAGCCTTTGTTGCAGATCTCTAAACGTGTGTGGCCGAGCTCATTTGTCCTCATATACTGTACAGTATTGTACAGAGGGCGCAGGTTACACCACAGACTGCACTGTGTTACTCTCATTACAAACTCATTTGCAACACTCCAGCAAAGCAGAAAATGCAATTAAAAACGCCCCCCATTTCCTAATGTGATCTGGGACTTTCATTGCTGGAGCGGACTGAGTACAGTAGAGCCATTTTTTTCTGCTTGGTCCAGCCTGACATAACAAAGACTGCAAAACCAAATGGTTTTGTGCTCACAATGCACGAATTATCAAAATATATCTGTTCATTAGTGATTCATAAAAGTTTGACCATCAAACTAATTTAGATTTGTCTGATACGTTCAGACGCTCAGTGAGGGCTAATCCAGCTGCACCAGCAGTCTGGAGCCTCTGCATCACTGATGTCCTGCAGAGTTGGGTGTTCGGGTTTAAATTGTAGCATTTCCATCTCAGTTCTATTTCACCTCTGTCACCGTTCTGGAAAACCCCCTTCCCTGCCGGCACACTGACCTTTTCATGACAGGGCTGATTTATAAGCAAATGCTCGTACCTTTTTACTCAGAATATAAGTATGGATATCCTCTCAAAACTGTTTTGAAATCTTTTTTTTTTTTTTTTTTTTTTATTGCAGCCTATTCTTTTTTGTTCTCAAATCTCTTTCTCTATTTCTTTCTGAAAACCTATTCTATTTGATTGAATAATAAAGAAGCAAATGTAACTCCATCCTCTGCCAGCTTGTACTGGCGCTAACGGTTCTCTATCTTCGGAGGACAATTGTGAGTATTGTTTCAAGATAAATGGTGTTGTCTCCAAAGGGAAAAATCAATCACAAGCTTCCTTCTCAAATGAAATATCTCATGCATTTTTAAAACTGAGCAGTCAACTTGACATATACAAATCAGGCAGTCTCTTGGGATGGACTCAGATTTCTCATTTTCAGCACAGAGGGAAGCGGATGTCGATATAGTGTGTGCACATTGTTAAGTTCTGCTTAGCATACATGAGTGATCGCTTCAAATGGCATACCATGAGGTGCTTTGACTGACAGCGTGCTGCAGTTCAAGGAGCCTTTCAGTTCTCATACTTCATCACCTTCCGTTGTTCCCGACTGATGGAGCTACATCTTCTTCTGCTTGCATTGCCTCCACTTTCATTTCAAGCTCCTAGTTTATTCTGTTTCTTCTATCAGAAGCGGCATTAAACTAACAGCCACGTTAATTTCATGACAGTAATCTATTCAATGAAAGGTATGTGGAGAGGCCAAGACAGCGAATCTTCATCTTACAAGAGTGAACACTTTTTCCAAACGTAGCAGGAATTCGTACGCACTGTGGACAACATATGTGGCAGCACTGTATATCAGTGCTTAAACCCTGTTCGGCTTGATCACTGTCACCTGATGTAAACACCAATATACAGCACGTCCTCACTGGGTGACTGATGGATCTCTGGGCTTCTTCGATCCCTTAGTGCTCGCGCAAACGGCCCCAATTAGGTCATCTGCATCTGTTGGTACCTTCTCAGCGCTCGGTTTGTTCCCTTCTGGGGATTTTTGTGATGTCTGATCACACAGTGCGCCTCAATCAGCTGCTCATCAGTCACGGCGTGTGAGCCACTGGGCAGTCACCATGTCCTCTGACCCCTTTTGCCGGCAGTGTCCTTGGAGAACATGGGTAACTGTACTGATTACCTGTCATGGTATATTTATTGCTGTCACACATTTATTTATAGTTCCCTCCGATTCAAGTGAGCCAGCTGTGGGCTCAGCCATTAGCCCAGTTTTTCTCTTGGCCCTGCTCCCTCTCCACCCCACCTTTACTTCCCTTTCCCCCTGTTTTCCCTCCTCATTTTGCAGCTTTATCCTTTTTTCCCATTGCCCACACTTTGCCCTTTGTCTTTGTCAACCCCCTCATCTCTGGACTGACCATTTACACCTTGGACATCATTGACTCCCTACCACTCTGCTCCCGTCATCACAGCCAGAGGGGTTACATCAGAGTGGCCAGTCCCTTCCCAAACTCAGCTGAACACGAGGCAGGGTTAGCTTTGGTTGACTTTGTAAAAACTTTTGATGAATGAGAAAACTGAGACCGTCGTTGACACATGATGACCAACTTGGTTGTGTCATTGCTCAGCCTCTCAGAATGTCGCACATCCGCCGGATTTTAGCAGACAACAGTACCTTTGATTTTCATTTCTACATTTTGTCAGAATGGTTGCATTTGCTGGCTTTATGGTCACAGGGTGAGGGTTAGGAGTTTTGTTGCAAATACTGTATGTTGGTGAGCTATAGATCATGTCAGTGGATTTAATATCAGGCCAGCTAAGCTATAATATATAACAGAGCCATTGCGAGCAAACTTATTGGAAATGTTTCAAGTCTCAAAAGTCTCATGGTTTGTTTATTAAAGCGATACGTATGAATATTATAAAGACCAACGGCATTTCTGAAGGCCCCGAGTTGGAAATGTGAAACTGCACTCACATATTTCCAAACGCCAAAGACAATTTAACCTCCTTTGACTTAAGGTTGCTGACATCTCCCTGCGCTTGCACGGATCTCCTCTGGGTATATTCGCTTCCTCCCACAATCCAACGGCAGGCAGGCGATGTTAACTTGCGACTCTGAATTTCCAAAAGGTGCGCGTGTGAACAGTGTCAGCAGGGATTTAACTCCATCAAATCTGTTCAAACCAGATCCACACAGTCCTGTCACAGAAAATAAACTGAGAGCTCCATTCAATAAATAAAACTGACTTTTTTTCTGAATTGGCCAGCGCTGTTATAATGAACATTTTAGAAGAACAATGTATCACAATAACACAATATGCTTATATTGTAGGGACTTCCCTAAGTAACTGCCCTTTAATCACCATTATTAAAGTTTTATAAGTCATTATGTTGGTTTTAAGGCTTTCACTGCCACCATGAGGCACGTGTCATTTACCAGTGAAAAACTTGTCTGTCTGGCAGTGAGGCACCTCAAAATGACAACGGATGCGCTCACAGTTGGTGTTGTCTTTCTGCATCCCTTATTTGTTTGCATCTATTCTCCACACTAATTTATGATTTCCAGCCTGGGGATCTCTCCGAATAAGCACTGGCATCTCACATTTTAAAGACTTGCATGCAGAAGAGACACAAACATCCAGGTCACACTGAGAGTTGATGGCTTTTTGGCTCAGAGCAAAATTACACAGAATGATTCCATTGAGTTAGCAGGAGCACATCCAAGGATAATTTGTTCGTGTCGAAATCAGGCAAATTTCAGGCGATCTGCTGCAGAGAAGAGGCGGCGCAAAAGCTTGCTTTCTTTATCAGCAAATATAATGACCTGACATAAACATCATTTATAGTCAGCCCTGATTGGGTGTAAGATAAATACTGTAACATAAATACTATACATATTTAAATACACAGACACACAAAAACAGATGAAGGTCCAATTGTTGCGTGACATCAGCCTCCTCAGTCTTGTTTTGAATTCCAGAAACTGTAACAATGTAGGCTCACCACAAGGTCGTGCTGTTAGTCAGCAGACAGATCTACTAATCAAGCTTCATAGAAAACACGCTCCTCCAATCGAACACATAGCCCTGAGCGGACTGATGTCTGCTCAACATCCAGAGAGGAAACTACCGCTTAAATGACGCAATTAAGCAGCAGTAAATTGGGGAACTATTAGGCCATCCTTCTTGATATTTGCTCTGTGGTTTGACTCTCTCACTTCTAAATAGAAGATCAGCATCATAAAAGAGTGGTTGAAGTTTTGCTTCTTGTTATCTCTGTTGCACATTTACAAAGGCATTCCAGTGGGCGGAAAGAGGGAGCATCCTTATGAAACCAAATCTCTGGCCGTGCTGTGAATATGGATCATTATATCTATTCCCTGCTCACTTACTGTGGTAGAGTGATTCATGGCCTGTACATAAGCCAGGCAGCCTACTAAGACATGGACGTCTGCCTTGGTGCCAAAAACAATAATCATTAGCTCCAACTAAAGACAGAAAGATGCATGTTTGGGTCGGACTTAATTGTCTTAGGAGTTAATTTTATAATAGTTACAGGACAGGCCTGTACTGCAAACCTTTCTGCAGGTCTTCAACGAGAAGTTCTTACAGCAAGAAGAACAACTAGAAGCCATTTTCATGAACAGACTCTCAATGCTGTTCCTAATCTAATATGAAAATAAAGGAAACTAATTGAAATAAATGGTAAAGAGGTCTCAGGAGTTTGTACTGAAGGCCTGGGGAAAGTCTGTCTGATCTCCCTAAGGGATCGGGGCTTGATCACTTCACTGCAGGATGGTTGTTACAATAAATTGCAGGCACAATGTGCGGCGTTTTTGTAGTTTTTGCAGTTTGCAGTTTGCAGAATTGTCACCAGGTATGTGTATTTTGTTTTGATAATCGCTGTCCTGCTCGTTCATGTGGGGTTCCTGAGCTGAACGTTCCTACAATCTATTCACTACCTTCCCTGTAATTTCACTGTATCCCCGACTGCAGACGCACTGTAAGATCAGTGCGCTGACCCATCCATTACTCAATGGTCACAAATAGACTGCTTAGCCCCCAGATGAGGACAATAATTTTATGTAATCTTAAAAAGCCCAGAGCTGACAAAATTAGGCAGAGGCACATTAATGGAAGTGGAAATGGTGTGACATTGTACTCCACAGCTGGATTGTAAATGTGAATGCTTAATAACAATAAATAGTTGAGTCCTCAGACAGCTTGGAGGACCATTAGGCCAGATCAATTAGCCCTCTGAGAACAATGGCCAATCAGCTGCCGGGTAATTGCATGGCAAAACCCAAAAAGTTTCTCTTTTGTGCAGCTCAATGGGGCTCAGAAGTTGCTTAGTGTGACTAAAGAAGGTTTTACTTTGGTAGAAATAAATGTGTGCCTGGACATCCAATAATAATCCTGACCCCTTTTAAAGCATCAACAAGGACCGCTGCATTTGTCCAATCCCAGCATTGAATTGAGAAGCTGTTGAGCTTTGGATTTAAACTGCTGAATCACAGGACATGGTGCTGTACGCTGTTATTTCTGTTATTTTCCAAAGGAACTGTGGGGAAAGGAAGAAAATATTTGTGTTCCATAAGTAGTCACTTGCATGTTCAGCTAATTTTGATAATACAGCTATCAGACTACCTTGAATGGGCAGAGGTATGCGGTTATGTTCAAACAAAGCCGTGTTTACCTTAAGCTTCTGTTTTTTCACCGGATGTAATTTTTACACAAACATCAGGTAATCTGATTTTATAGTTATTGCGCCTATAAGGACTAACATGTTTTTTACTTGCCAGTGTCCTCCACATTGACTTTTTTTTTTATCCGTTTTAAAACAATAAAAGGTCAATACAATACTAACTCATGCATATAACATTAGCTTAATTAGCTAGCTATCAGCGCATAAGCAGATGCAGTTTGCCAAGAGAAGAAAGTCCATTTGCGAGTTGACAGGCTGCTGGGTTTTCCTGTCAACTCCTGACAGCACAACTGACTCCATGATTGGGTTGAGAAAATAAACATAGGTCTGGAGTCACCTCCTGGGCCTGGGGGTGCACGGACGCCGATGGAGCCTCGCAGACACTGATGGACTTGGCAGAAACTTCTTGGACGTTTTGGCGGTCTGCCAGCCAAATGGGATTTGAGCCAACTGTCATTACGCCCAGTCTGCCTGCCTGTTGTCTCTTAATTTGTTCTGTTTAGTTGAAAACACGGTCCATCCAGTCCTGTATGTTTATATTTTCATGACAGGCCAACCGCTTAATACTTAAACTCACATGCTACTGTACATGTGCCACCGTGTGCCAACATGGAGCCAGACAGACGCTGGAACAAAGACGGGATTTCACCACAAACGGGGCATGGCCTGGTTCTCTGCTCTTACTGCACTATAGTTTCATATAGAAGATTTTCGCTATGCTGTTACTTTATAAAATCAAACTCACAGAACCGTTGAGGTTAAACGAGAACCTTTGCTGCTTTGATTGTATTTCATGGCTCCTGAGCAGCTGTGACTAACACTCCACTTTAACCGGACGCCGCTCCACCTCTGATATATCTTGATTTATCTCTTTACCCCCTTTTAACCCTTTCCTTCTCTGCTTTTTTTTTTTTTTTTGTATAATACAGTCCTTTCAGAAAGCCAAACTCTTTTAAGAGTGAATGAATCTCTAACAAGTCTTGGCAGCTGGTGAGAGGTGGCAGGTCAGGAGACTGTATAAAGCATATTGATGATACACTCAGCACAGCACAGACCCTGCAGCTTATGTACTCTAGATTTTAGTTGCATTGATGATTCATACTCCACTCTGGCCGTGATTGAAAATGAAACGTGAAAGGCTAGATCATTTCCTCTGAAGTTAGCTTTTTGTATGTCTTCTTTGCAATCATTTGAAAAAACAGGCTGATTCATAGTGATGTGTCTGGGACGCTGCTACGGTCCTCTTCAGTGAGGAGTTAGCATCTCGTCCAGATGCCAAATTACAGGCTTGCATGACAATAGCCTATGAAGCATTGTTGGTCACCGGACACTTAGCAGAGCAACAACACACCTCACAGTGTGAAGCAACTTCTGAAGGAGTCCCTTACTGTACCTTTGACCCACAACCATCAGTGTGACTGGACAAAATACATCTCCATGAATGGGAGGGAAGCCTGAAGTTAGTGTTTGAAATGAAGCAGGACTAACAGCGTTTTTTGTTGGAGGCTTTGTGACTGACAGGCCCGAGGAGAAACTGCATTCTCTCACCTATCATACTGTGGATATTTTAATGTTAAAATGATGGACATTTTAACAGTAAACTATGAGCTGTCAAGTGGTTTTAAAGTATTTTAGCATGAGTCTAAAAGTGCTAAAAGGCTTTGTGAAGCAGAATTGCCGTTAGCACTAGATGACTTTTGCTTGTGCGTGGCCTTGATTGATGTGCTTTTGTTTTGCTGATTTGGGAGTCAAATGTTATCGCCCCATAATTACAGGTGTTGGACGCTTGCAGTGTCACTGCTTCAATACTTCCTGGCCAAACGCATTTGAAAAATAATCTCTCTATCATTATATCTGTCTATTAGGCAGGAATAAATATAAAAATTATGAAGGTGGGCTTCAGAAAACATGTTCTCTCCAAGAGTCTTTTTTTTTTTTGTTGTTGTTGTTTTGTTTTGTTTTTTTCAAATATGAGGAATTGCATTGCTGTAACGATACGCTGATAATCCAAGGAAGTTTGTAAAAATGGCCTAACACTACATTAAATTAAGTATTGATCTCCCTCCGCTCGTAGCCCTGCAGAACAAATGTGCACATGTAAACGGAGGTGAAGAAGAAAGACAAAGGAAGGTGGGCTGGCTGTCCCTTCTGTTTAGCTTTGCTTTGTTTTCCATTTTCCCTTGTTTCCCACGATCCTTCTCTGCTGCCCACTACATTATTTCCTGATTCAAACTGAGCCCAAGTTGTGGAAGCCTTCTGCCTGGAAAGAGCTGAATGAGAATTTTCAATTCAGTGTAATGCCCCCCCCACCCTCCTATAATCCATTTTGATGACGTGAGTGAAACATCAGTGTCCCTGTCTCCTGGAAAACCGGTGAGTGTAAACAACAAAGTAAATGTGGCCCGAAAACAGGCGACATCCTGTTTTGCTTCTGTATTCCTCACATGTAACAGACACCCAAAAAATGAATCAGTGGCTCAAGGCAAACCCTGGATATATGTTCTTCTAAATCTACCTTATGGCTCAGAGTGTACACGCAGCACATGAAAATGGTGCGGTTGCTCAATCGCAGCACTCATTCATCTCATGACCGCAGATGTTGGTTTCTCCATTCTTATGTGTTCATAAGGTGGTCTTACCAAAAACAACAAATAAATTCCTGCAATGTGTGGACACCATGAACGTAAAAAATAAATGCTGTATATATTTTCGATGTTTGTGATATTTACTCAGTCTCCCCCTGCAGTATAGTATAATATGGGCCCAGCCAGACCGATTTACAAATTGAGATGTATTGAGTAAATGTAGGTTTTAGTCCCAGGATTTGTACAAGAGTAAAAAGACAGCGATTCTATAACAGAATCTTCATATCCCCTCCCTAGGACACTTCAACCTGAGGAGAATGCAGCTCATCTCCTCAGCCTCACCACTGTGGTGTTGAATAAATAAAAAGGACATCACTGTGAGGAGTGATTTGCTTGGTCCACATCTTTAATGTATCCCTCCAGGTCCTCATTGTAACTAATCCTGTCAGTGGCTGCTCTTGGAAGACAATCCTGGCTGTGCTCAGATTGGCGCTGAGGCCACTTGGTGTTTGGTGTTTCTGTCAATTCTAAATCGATAAACATAAATACACAGTCTTTTGTTGGGAGCAACATTTCTGAGGAGGAGGCAGGAAGGTTTAATGCATGCACTGATGCCTTTGGTCTCATTCGCTGTATTGTCATTATGGTGGAAATAGAAAATAAAAAGCATTTGTAGAGTGAAGTAAAGTAGGAGAAAGGAAACCCAAAATACATACAATAACAGGTTCAAAACCTTTAAAAGTGCAATCATTTATCAGAAAATTCAGCTAGACTACAATTAAAACTGTATCAATTGTTCTTGTCCAATTTCATGCTAAGCTGATTATCAGGAGTTTTCAGATTCAACAGGCTCAGCCAGCAGTCTGCTGTGTTCAGAGCCAATGAGAAAAATGAAGCAATCACCGCAAGGGCTCCAACAGAGTAACCCCTCTTACATTAAAATTACTTATTTATTCATAATTAGTTACTGCTTTAGATATATATTTTAGTTTGTCTGCCAGGGTCATTCCCAGCCGACGTCGGGAGAAGGGAGTCTTCCAATAGAGACATACAGAGAAAAACAACTGCTCAAACTCCACACATGGTTTTGGACTGTGGAGAGGACTGTGGCCGGAGTACCAGGAGGGAATCCACAGGGACTGAAACCAGAACCTTTGCCTCTAGCTGTGAGGTGACAGTGCTAAACAGTGCCACTGTTTCGTCCGTTATTAAAATAAAAATATCAGAGCAGATTTATATGATCTGTCATGAACTTCACCTTCTTTACATTTGGCCACTTCTCTTCAGTGTGTTGGTTCAAATGTGTCTTTTGTTTTGTCTTAGACTTTGGAGTTACCCCCCCCCCCCCACCCTTACATCCGCATTTTGGATCCAGTTAAACTGAAACGATACAAGCAGTATACCTCGTATAACAAGTAATTTCGCTTCAGCAGGCACCAATCAAAACCAAACCTAATTACAATTATAACTGTGGAGAATAAAACTGAACCAAACTGGCACAAACATAAACACTGGTCTGATTATGATGGAAGGAAAGCGTCTTTGGAATGGGCTCAACAGGAAGTGGTTGGGGAGCGACAAAAGTGCTTTAGTTAAGACGAGGGAAAATTGATTGTGAAGTGTTAAAAGCTTCAAATCTTTGCCACCATCTTCCCATCATCACGTTTCTGTGTAAAACAGTCAGCTAATTATTCATCTCTTTTTTTTGCTGAATATCTAAACTATACCGAGCGCCAAAACACTCCAGGAGACGAATACATTTTTAATCATGGTGATCCAATTTTATTACATAGCAGCATTTGTTTTTCTGCCTCTCTTAAATATATTTTTCTACTGATGCTGATGAACTTGAAATTGTCTTCGTTGGAAAGCAGTGCATCATGGGCGGTCCCTCACACTTCATGTAGCGGCGGTTGATAGCTGGATGCAGGACATACTTGAAGTTGCAAGGATGGAAATTTGGATAAACTTGCCATTTATATTTCAGGTGACCCCGTCGTTAACAGGGTTCGTGTGAATCAGGTTCAGCATCAGAGCCATTTTCTCTACATTCATTTGTTGAGTTTGATTTAATCAGCACAGTGACAGCTGAAGACCGCAAGCCTGCTCCTGCAGACCGTCAGATGCTGTTTCAGTCTCACGCAGCATTTTACACCTTATTTCCTGAAGATTCTTTACTAGATCGAAGGGGGAAGAAAAATTCCTTTGAAAAAGCAGGTGCTGCGTGTTTCTTCAGCCCTTTTCTCCTCATGCCGGGCAGCACTCAGATCACTGCTCACACAGGCATGAAAGGAAAGAAGCGCAGCTTCCACTCTGATTGCTGCAATTACACAATATCACTGTTGACCCCTCTTTATTTAGCGGGCCAACTCTTTTTTGATGCATTATCTCAAATCACGACAGATAATGAAAGTCATGCATCTTCATTCTCTCTACGCTGGCTGTTTTCACATCGACAGCAAAGTATAAAATAAAATAGACTACTGGAAGCACAATCTCATTTATTTGGCACAGCTGAACAGGCTTACATGCTAAAATCTCTTTTGTATCTAACAGACAAATAAGGAAAAAGGTTGATTAATTAGCCCTGATTAATTCCAACCTGCCTCTTAACTAATTAAGTTGGATATTTAATTACACATGAACGCTTGGCTTGCTCAATAATCAATTGTTTCTCTTTAATGGTCAAGTGATTTCAATGCTGGTGTGGGAATAGTGTCTGAGGGTTGAGCAGCTGTTGTTTATTGTGATGAAAGTCCTCTTTTTGTTTAAAAGGGACATGGAGAGAGCAGCATGTTACCTCTGTGCCCTTCCACTATTGTTTGCAGGTCGTGCACCCTTCCAGAAGAATAGCGTGAGTCCTGTTGTCCACTGCTTGTGTTGTCCTCAGTGGTGAGTATTGGTGTGGAAGGGCGAACGATTCCTAACTAATGTGTTGTGGCTTGCAACCTGGCAGTGATGAATGGTGCTGTGAGCTCTTGCTTTGGTTTTGGGATTATCGTGGTTGTAGCTGGAGGACTGCTGGGCTGAAGTGAACAGAGCCGTACTCAAACATGTGCTCACGCCACGAAACCCTGCGTAAGTCCAAAAGGCTTTTTTCCATCCCCTGTGTGATGGGCTGGACAAATGTGGCAGCAAGCCAGCCTATCTTCACATGACCGTCAAGTAACAGGATTGCTGGTCTACATCACCTTGAGCCAGTTTTGTTATCATCGGAGCTCAGGGTGCGCTGTGATGCTAAATGTGACTGATCCAGATGTTACCTAACATCACCCTGAGTGACTTATGGAGAAAAGAAAGGTCCTTAACAGTTGAAGGTAGAACTGAGTCCAGGTCAAAAGGTGACTGTCTATCTCTGCTAAGATAACTTCCTGCCAGTGGCAAGAAACGTCCGCTGCCAAAGAGTCACCGTGCGCATAACCTTGTTCCCTCCATCCTTTTTTTATGTGGGCTCATTATCTTGACTTGTCTGTAACAGGAGTTGTAAACCGAAGCAGTCCAATTAAAAAACTGCTTCTATTGTGGATGATATCTTGTTCTCGTGGTTGAATAGTAATGATATCAAGTGCACCAGTGAAACACAGGTCACGCTCAGGGTTTCCAAAGCGCTGTCTGGAGAGTGTAAATGCTGACTGAATGCAATTATGGTAGAAATGTTTTTCCAGTGAAAGGTGTTGCATTTTCCTGGTTTTAATCAGCTTCCTGGGTTGGAGCTCAACAAGTTTCCGTTCCCCAGATAGTGATTTCCAGTGGCCCAAGAACCAGAAAAAGCCAGCCACATAGCCGCTTGGAAAACATTTCGACTAAAAAGCAAACGCTGGATTGGACTGGTGTCAAAGGGGTGAGGATTACATTTTCATCAGAACTCAGCCTCCTATGGGAACACTGTGCTTGTCCTTCTGGTTCTCAGAATTTCCCCAAAGTCCCCAGTAGATATGTTTGAAAGACAGACCTTCAGTTTAGGTGAGTCTGAAAGAGTGTAGCTCGAAGAAAATACCCCCAACATACTTCAAAAGGGAGACACATAATTGTGACAAAGTCAAGGATTTCAGTATCTGCTCATTCGAATTGGGTGGTTTCTAGATTTGATATGTCGAAACCTTTGGAAGTTATAGCAGCTGAAAACACTGTTAAACATATAACCCTATCTGCCTCTATCACTAAATGGAGATGTTCTCTAAGGTTCTCACATAACTCAGACCACAAGTCCTTTTGTTGCCTCAGACTCTTAATATCTCATTGGATCTTTCTTTTTCTGAGTGGAATCAAATCAAATCACCTTAACAACCACTGATGGCCCATAGAAAACTGACTGTGTGGAAATAATGAATAAAATCATAACAGTCAGGACAGTAAAATTACTGACTTTTGGTTTGGTGGTGGGGTGTCAGAAGTTATCAAAGTCATTCTCATCAATTCTACAACCAGCTATTGTGACACAGAGAGCTTCCAAGTTGTTGTTTTTTTTTTTTTCTCATACCAGCAGGATGTTTTACTCTCAATAACTCTTGCATGGATTGTCATTAATTTTCACATTTCAATCACCCAGATAGTGAATTCCACAGAGTCATCACTTGATATTTGCTCCGGTGCCAAGAGAAAGTTAAGATTCTTTGCACAGACTCGAATGTCCTCACAACAGGACGCATCTGACTGAAATATCTTTATAACCCTGGGGTTGCTGTGATATATGCTACAAATATAAAAATTCCCTGGAGGATATATCCTAGAGAATCAATTCCAATCACGCCATAGCTGCATGTTGTGTTCATCGCTAACTAACAAGTTTTCTCAGACTTTATTCTGCCTCTTTTTTTCAATTCTGTCCTCATCAGAGCTCTCTCTTTACTGTGCACTAAAATAATTTCATTTGCAGATATTTTTAATCCACTGCCAGATGTAATTTGAAATGGTGACAGCCCCATGTAGAGGAAGTTATTTTTGTTGAGTCAGAATATAGAAGCGGCAGCAGCATTTGGTGTGCTGCACTTCACCTGCTCTGTCTAATATCTAATTTAATCAGGATGTGAACTTCATCATCACTCAGTGAAGCTACGTGCTGGTCTTACCCACAGTGGCAGTGGCCAGCTGTCTGATGTGGTGATCCGGTTCACTGTCCTGAATTAAAGTAAGCCAGGCAGGGCTTTGAGAGCCCATGGGCTCCTCTGACATGTTGTGTAAGTAGCCAAAGCCTTTGATGGATGACTCTTATTTTCTTGTCAACCTCAGACTACTTTTATGTTTATCTTGATATCTTCTTGATGGGCTTTCATTTATCCAGTACAGACTGGACAGAACAGGAAGGAAGGGGGAGGAGAGTGAGAGGGAGTCAATCAAAGAGTTAGAGAGAGTGTATCACAAAGAGAGAAAGCTGGACAACAGGAATGTGACCCAAGACGAAGTCCAGGAGGAGATGAGAAGACCAAACTCTTATCAGTCTCAAAAAAAAAGAAAAAGAAAAAAGGCTCCATATGTGAAATAGGCACCACTTTCTTCAACTACCTAAGAGATACGCCACAGCGGCTGCTGAATTGGGAATTGACTCCTGACCTTTGATTGACTCAAGCAGTTCATTTACCTGCAGAGTTGGAGGCCGTGCAGGCTAGTAACATGAACGAGGGACAGTTTTTCCCTCGTTGCTGGTTCCCATTTGAGTAGCGAGAGGAGAAGCTTTCACTTTCTCCAGGTGATTCTGCAGTAGTTTTTTGGGCCTGTGGTTGTTAGTTATATGATGACTGCTGCTGCCTTGCTCCACTCAGGGGAAATTTAACCCCCTCACATTGATTTTCAAGGTCTTCCATCAACTGACTTTGAAAAAAAAGAACTGGACCATCTAAGTGAGAATGCCCCAAAACACACAGGGGCATAGATTTTTTCCCCCACAGTTTTAGCATCTGCAGTAGTTTGACCTACATAAATACTTAGTTTCAGCTATTCGACTTGTTCAGACATCAATTTGTACAGGGCCGACTAATCCTACCCCCTTTTTTGTTCCCGAGTGTGCAACCAAAAACTTTTCTAATGATTTTACTGGTAAAATAAACCCTAACCCCAGACAAGTTATGACTCATTGTGTTACCCTACCATTTTCTTAATGACTCCTTATGTCATGAAGGAAACTTTTACAGGAGTATTTAAAGGAAGAATAAAAGCGAGCAATGATTTTTCAAAATGCATATAAATCTGACAGTTCATTTGTGTATAAAGTTCAGTATTACTCAGACATAGTGCAGCCAGCTTATTAGACAAAATTGTTAATGCTGGACTCAAACTGGTGACCGTCCTGTCATCTAAGTTGTAACTGTGACTTTTTAAGAAAGAACATCTTGAACAAATATCATCAGCTCAGGGAGATCACTGAAATTGACAAATTAGAAGAAGAGCTGTTTACACAAGTCATCAGAGCAGCAGCAGCTTCATCCCTCCGACTGTGTTCACATGCTGCGTTCAGGCTGCTGAAGAGGACATTTCTACCGCATGAACCTTTTCTGGGAAACTAACTATAACTGAGACGTGATATGATTTGCTATACAGTGTATAAGATATGGAAATGTTGTTAATTCATGTATTTTAAACTTGCAAATGTATTGTTGAATGTATCAGTAAAATGTCCCCAGGAAAACATAATTATCTTAATATATCCAAAATGGCAAAACTTAAAACAACACATCCACTACAGCAACTTTTGCATGTTTATGTTTAGATACTCAAAGCATGTAGGGAAGGATCTGGGTTTAATACGGAGTCAATGTGTCGAAAATCAAGGTGAACTTTTGTTCACATTGACGTGTTTATTTACATTCAAGCAAAATCACCATCTTTCCCCGGTATTAATCAAAATGCTTTGCTGCTCAGATCTAACCTGAGGCAGGATTATAATGAATTCATTAAAACAAGTCCACAGTCTTGCCTGTGAACATGACGGCAGCAGTGGCTCATTTGCCGACCACATGTAATTGGAAAACAGTTGATATGAATGTAATTTCTGGAACATGTGAGTGTTATATAAGTATGCTCACTCGTGTTTCGACAGCCTCTTTACCGAAGTGACACGCCTGAAATGAGGTAAGCTTCAAAACGTTCATGGCATCATCGGGGTTTGTTTGTTTCAGTCTTTGTAAATCTCACTGCAGAACCTGCAATGAATATATTTAACAACTTTTTGTCACAAGAGGTTAACTACACCTAATATGATTAAGCCCCTATAATCGTCTTATTTAATGATCTGTTTGCGATGCTTTATTCCGCCATTTTTGATTGCCTTTAACAGCATTGCCTTTCTTTTCAAATGTGCAAAACAGCCTGTGGGTAATGCTACACTTTAAATCTGCTTTTGATTGGACATTATCAGGGGACAAAAGGCCTTATATGACCTTGGAGATGACACAGACCCACTTCAAGATTAGAACATTTCACTCTAAATGGCATCCTGAACACTGCTGCTTCTTCCAACAGCTCCCTAGAGCATGCTTTGAGAAACTCATAAACCTGGATCGGGCAGGGATAGTAGAAAAAAAAAAGCATGAGAAATAATAAGATGTTATTTAAACATCTCTAAGTAAATTTTACTGATGAGGTATTGTAGATGTGCAATATGAGAAAAAATACAAATTTTAGTATCCACTCAGAGGCCTTGCATGGTTCATCTCCTATCTTTGTCATGGCTTTAATCCTGAAAGCAAAATGTCAGAATACAGTGGTGCAGAGACCCAAATGGCTTGGTTCTGTCTCGCAGGAGTTCTGTCTCGTGCAGAGACAGTGAATGAGCTCGCATTTAAAAACTCAAATATTGCACCCAATCATCTCTCTCCAGATTGATCAAATCAAATCAAATCAGATTTATTTGTATAGCGCCAAATCATAACAAAGTTACATCAAGGCACTTTTCATATAGAGCAGGTCTAGCCCAAACTCTTTAAAAAATTATTTAAAGAGACCCAACAGATCCCCAGATGAGCAAGCACTTGGCGAGAGTGGCAAAGAAAAACTTCCTTTAAGAGGCAGAACCAGGCTCAGGGGGGGCGGCCATCTGCCTCGACCGGTTGGGTTGAGAGTGGGAGAGAGAGAGTGAGGGGGGGGGGGTGTAGGCAGGAACATGTTGCTACATGAAGTTCATGGAGTTGAGCTGTAGTACAGAATTCATGCTATATGGGACCAGCAGGCGTTGCAGGAACATGGGATGGCGATGAGTCACCACCTGCAGGATGAGCACAGGGAGAG
The DNA here is from genome assembly GCF_900963305.1 of Echeneis naucrates. Lineage (NCBI taxonomy): Eukaryota > Metazoa > Chordata > Actinopteri > Carangiformes > Echeneidae > Echeneis > Echeneis naucrates. Next base: position 6,324,302 of record NC_042527.1, read on the forward strand.
AGAGGAGAGGAACTGGGAGAGACAGAGACTTTGGCAGAACATGGTTAGTAAATGCAATATAAATGCTTAGAACTGGGTGAAACTGTGTTTTTTAAGAAGGATGGTTCTTATCAACACATGCAAGGGGGGAGGGAGGGAGGGAGGGGGAGAGAGAGATGCTCAGTCCTTCCCCCAGTAGCCTAGGCCAATAGCAGCATAGCTAAAGAGTAGAGGACTTTAACTTTTTAACCATAAACTCTGTCATACAAAAACATTTTAAGCCTGATCTTGAAAACTGATGAAGAAAAGACAAACAAAAATCAACACGTATATGATTAATTCCCAGACGAACAAAAAAGTCTGAGCAGTCCAATACCCAAACCGCAAAATTTTTACCTAAAGTTGTGATTTTGATGTCATTTTTGCCATTTCCACACCTCATACGTTAGCAAACTGCTCCTACTGCTATTTGCTATTTGTTGTACCTGCTTGGTGTAGTGGTGTCGCCAATTTCCAGGTTTCCAGGTATAAAACAGGAATTCATTGTCCAACCTGCCAAAAATGTCACCGCCCACGATCAGACTTGTCTATGTGTCATTATTGAGTCTGACTGAGAAGGCCACCTGCTGGACACAGGACATCGTCTGATTTACGTGATATGCACAGAGTGCGTTCTCCACATGGTACGCTACAACATGCTGTCTACCACCACATGGTGGACAAAATCTTACATAGTGAAACATTTTAATATATAACTGAAATGGGGCCGGCAAGTCCAGCAGGGCTCTGAGTTTTGCAGGTGTGCGATGGCCCATCAATCGCTGCTTGAAGCTTTAAGTTTGAATTTTTAGAATAATTTTACGCTCTTGTTTTCCACCAGCAGCTACAGGGGTCTGCTTTTTCCCACGAAAAACTGAAATATAAGTATACATAGTGATCACCAACTGGCAGTCAGGCAGCATTCAAAGCAAAATTAAAAGTGACCGTCTCCATGGGAACTCAGTTCATCAGCCCTCATGAGTATTGAATCAGTCTTAACATAAAAATATTCCTCACGTCTGCAGCCTTCACATCAGAAGAGAAGCCAGGAAGCTTTTTTTGTTCTCTCGTTTGAATGACTCTCCATTATTTGTGACCAAATAACATGCCAGCGGATAATTCACAACCAAGGTGCTGCACAGACTTAATCAGCCAAGAATGAGATGAAAGAAAAGGCCCTTTATCTTTGTTTTTTAATCAGTAAACTTTGAATAGATTTAAATGACTTTTCAGCAGAGAGCAGAGGTGCATGTGTGTACACAACCTTTCGGTGTGTCCGCGTATTAAGACAGTTAGATGCATGCAGGTGGAAGGACATGCCATTCACTTGGAATAGTGACAACAAACAGCTGTGACATCTCAAACAACACTGAGCGTCCTCACCCAGCCTCAGCTACCCCTCACCTCCCAGGCAGCAGCCATATAAATCTGAGGAAACTGCCTCCTCCTGACACCAATGTGCTCATCAGGTGAAGGATCTATGAGCCTCACGCATCTACAGAGGCTTTCACTAACAGCCATTATTCCCCTGGTACAAGGCATGTGTTGAAGGCCGACAAATGTGATAGGAGTTGGCTGTTGGCTCGCACTGCCTCTCAGGTCGTTTCACTTCAATGAAGCTCTGAAGGGCGCGGTGTTGGGGTCTCCTTAAAACAACAGTTTGGAATCTCAGTACGGTGCACATGTAATATTATAAAGCTACATTTATGTCACATAAGACCAAGGAGTCTGAAAAAGTACGTGGGAACTGCAGCTTTGATGCAATCAATTTAGCAAGTTCAAAATCTAAACTCATGGTTCTTAGAGTTCAATTTCAAGTTCAACAGAGGACGGCTACAGACATCGGAGCTTAATGTCTTTTGATGCTTGTTGTTTCCCAGCAGCAAATACCTTCCCCAGACAAGGACAGTATCAGACTTTGACAAATTACACGGTGACACAATGTTTCATCCAGGCATTCCCTGTCATTTCCCGCTGGTATGCTGACTTCACACAAGCTACAAAGCCTATGCCCACACAGTGGTGGCTCCAGAGATCTTCTGTTGCAGGTGCCACGGGGATGCTCGACACTCCAGAGAAGGTGCTTTGAATTGTGGGACATTTAATTATGTGATTACATGCATATATATCTTGAGAGACTTGTCCTGGGGGTGCTTGGCCTGTGCTGTGGATATTATATGTTTTGCCATGTTTTTTCTCCAGCTTTGATGAAGGTGACTGCTTTCTTTGTTGCGTGATTGTGTTTGCCGGTGTTAAAAGCTGACACCGAACTCGCAGCAACTGCCTTGAGCACCTGGTCACGTCGCCACCGATAGCGGCAATCAGACAGTGCCTTTTGTCTCAGGCGTGACTCTGCCCCCTCCACTGCCGTCTCTGCGATCCCAGCTGCTGGCACTTTAGCAGCCTTGGCGTCCCTTTGCTGGAGGACTTCCCGCGTGTGAGCCACCATGAACTCTTCCTTGAGTCCGCTGAACAGTAGCTGCAAGGTGTTGCTTGTCCCGTACAGTGCTGCACTGGTGAGGCTGCATGGAGAGCCCACCTGCTCACATTGCAGTTTCAATTCGATTCCTCTGTCTATTTGTCCGGGGGAGACAATGAAGAGGAGCAGAGGGAAGAGAACATCCAAACTCCATCGAGCAGGGCGGAGGGACCACTCACACTGCTTTCCTTTTGCAGCTTTTACACAACAAGAACATGCTATGGATCCTGTGTGCCTTTAATCTGCGCTGAAGGTCCTGAAGCTGCAGTTCAGAGTTGATCTAGAATTGACTTTCACTTCATTTTCCAAGCCCCGTCTCACCTTTGACATGTAAAAGAACTCCGTGGCCTCCAATCTCTCTGCAAATCAACGCAGCCTTCAGTGACTTTCTTAGAGAGCAAAAAGACGCCATTAATCTCATGTCTCACCTGTCAGACTGGCAGGGGGCTGTTTGTGATGCACTATAAGCCTGACACACTCTCCCCTTTCTCCAAGGATGAACTTTGGTATTCTAGCAGCTCCAGCTTGTCCCTCTGCTTTAAAACACAACTTTCATAATACTGCTCCATAGTTCTTCATCATGCTGTCTATTACACTCACACTTTGCCCTTTCTCATTTTTGTTTAAGAGTGACAAACAGATGCCTCTGTGGGCTTCATCAATCCTCCAAAGAACCTACACTGAACAAAGACAAGTTTTAGAACTAATATTGAGTTTTACCAGCATTATTAACTTTTAAATATTACACTGCCATGGGGATTAGATACTGAGGGGAATGAAACAATATTAAGAGTTTTGTGATAAAACTGGCAGGTGTCCAGGGCAACCCAGCCTGAGACTATCACTGGCAATGTGGACTGAACCTTTACCTTAATCTTTATCTTTTAACTGGAGCTGTATCCCTGCATGAATGGAGGTTGGATTACGAGGTTGGTCATGCATTTCTACCTAAGGTAACGGCCATATCTAGTTTCATTTAAGACCGCATTCAAAGTGTAAATACGTTCATATTTCCTCACATGCATAAACAAAGTGAGATGTTGATCTGTGCTGAGTTAGGGTCCATTAAATATCGAGCCTCGTCTCAGATTTTGTCTTTAATTTGCATCAACAGAATTTCGAGGTGTAATTCATCCTAACTGCCCTAACCCATCTCCAAAAGAATCTCACCCTTGCTATTCTCCACCCAGCCAGCCCTCAGATTTTTCCTTAGATGTCACCTGAATCCAACACTTAATTGCTCATCATTCTCAAGTGTCTTGCTCCGAGCATGTGCCTATTCCTGTTATGTCCTGAGTCCTGTGCTCAATATGACAGAACTTAGGCAACATGGACTAACAGCTCCCTTGCAGCAATTGCTTCCTGGACCTTTCCATTTGAGGGTTGGACATGTCCACCCGAGTGGAGAAAATGGGGCAGAGGCGGAATTCAACTGAAACGATTACATCTCACAAGAGGCCTGGGGGCATCTTTAGATCCTCCGTGGCTTAGGTGAAGGATGTCTGGACTACCTGCTGTGCAACATGGACACTAATAAACAGCAGAGGGATGGATGGACTGAAAATTTTTGTTTTTGTATTCCATGTTTTATGTTCCCAAATATAATTAGTAAGAAAGCAAATCACCTTAATTAATTAATTAAATTAATCAATGAACACACTTCAAGCCTGGAGGCATGTTGCACATAAGTCAGTCTCTCAACATCAAGGCAAAATAAAATGAAGCAGTCATATTTAGTCTTCTAGTACAGGAAGGTGACCATGTACATACACAATGTGCAGAGAATAGGATGAACGTATGGCCAACACGAAACATTTGTACTTATTTTAATCCAGGGCCCTTCTTTCTGTTGTTTGTGGTTTCAGTGTAAGGTACCATCATGACTGGAGATGTGTCTCCAATCACTCATTCACTCACACACACAAACTGAATTAGTGACTTGCTTACATTATGATGAAAGAATGTCCTCCCTGTACAACTGCATTTACTGTCTTCTGCGCCTCCATAACTCAAGGCTGCTGCCATCATGATTCCAACATCAAATGTAGCAAATGTGAATGATAGTACACATCTTTCACATTTTTAAACCAAATTGACTATGTCTGCCGGTGAGATATGATTCGAATAACAAGGAGATGGATTACTCTGAAGAGCCACCTTGTAGTTTAAATGTTTTGAATTTTTTTACAGTACAAACTGGGGGCAAAATATGAGCGCACCTGAACTTGCACATCCTGTTAATCCTTTGATTAGTAATAATAGGCCAGAATGAATAAATATGTTTGTTTTTTGTTTTTTTTCACCTGCCCTGCAGCTCAATCTCCATTTGATCTCTGCTCCCCAAACCCCCAAATCCAGACAGCCATACATCTCGGCTCAATGTTTAATTCTTAATCTATGTATGTATTCATTTCACCCACCCATTATCTATGTCTCTGACCTTCGCAGGGTTGTGTGGGGAGGGAGTGAGTGCCAGCTGACACATGGTGAAGCCAGGGTACCCCCTGGACAGGTCGCCCGTCCACACAAAGCCTGTTAATTCAATACTCCTCTCATTATCTATATTTCTTATCTGTCAGGTTTGCAGGGGTGTTAGAGCTAATCCCAGCTGACACAGACCACATTCATGCCTACGGGCAATTTAGAGTTACCAATTAACCTAAACTTTTCATGTCTTTAACTGTGGGAAGAAGGCGGAGTACTTGCAGACACATGGAGAACATGCAAACTCACAACACCACAAAGGCCTGGAAATTGAACCCTGGAGCTTCTTGCTGTAAGGGAACAACATTGGTATCATTTTATTTGTATCATTTATCCTCTAACCATTATATCTGTAAAGTAAGGTGTGTTTATATGCCCCATACTACAGGACCATATTTTACTGCACTATGTATGTGTTGGTCAAACCTGTTTCAAAAGTATGTATTATTTATTAGGAAACAGAGATGACTTGAGGGACTTTATGGATTGTTGAAAAATAGTCTGAAGGAAGCACAAATGACAAGATGTCCAGAGTAGATATTTAGCATTTACACAGATTTATGAGATGAGATGAGGCATTTTAGCAATGGCAGCTTAAAAACATAAAACTGCAATTTCACTGAAGTCATGAAGTGATGCAAAGACTGAGCTGCACAATTTGAAAAAAATTTAATTTTCTGAACTCCTGCACATGGAACTAGTTAGCTACAGCTTATACATTTAATCAGATTTATTGATTTACATTTACACATATAGTTGTTGTTAATCTTTCTTATGCATTGTTTTGTTTTGCTTTTTCTGAGCACACCATTGCAATCAAGTTACATTTGTAAATGGATGAGGCAGATGAATTTCTTGGATCCTGAGCACCAGCAGTGTTTGAACAATGCAGCAAAGCAAAGTGAAAAACCTGGCAGCTTCAGTATACTCTGTCTATGCAAACAGCACAAAGGAATTTGTTATAGGCAGTAAATAGTATCACCTGTGAATGACACAGCCTGACTTAACTGTCAGAGGGAGAAATTGGACAAGTCCTGAGTTAGAACCTTTCCGGACAATTGTATCTCTTGAAAGAGTGAGAAGAAGAAAAAAAAAGCATAGAATCAAGGAATGAGGTGATGATTAGACAAAGTTCCCTGCCAGATTTGAACCAAAGCAGCTGTGCTTCATAGCAGGCATTTTAATCACCCCACCATGGAGGTGCCCTAGGATAGCAAAAACTAATAAAGAACTGGTCTTTGTTAAATTAAAGGTGTCAAAACCAACTGTTCGGGCAGAAGTCCAGACATTTTACAAAACCCAATTCCAATGAAGTGGGGACGTTGTGTAAAATGTTAATAAAAACAGAATACAATGATTTGCAAATCCTCCTCAACCTATATTCAACTGAATACACTACAAAGACAAGTGTTTAATGTTCAAACTGATAAACTTTATTGTTTTTGTTTTGAATTTGATTCCTGCAACACGTTCCAATAAAGCTGGGACAGGGGTATGTTTACCACTGTGTTACATCACCTTTCCTTCTAACAACACTCAACATGCGTTTGGGAACTGAGGACACTAAATGATGAAGCTTTGTAGGTGGGATTCTTTCCCATTCTTGCTTGATGTACGACTTCAGTCTCTGTTGTCGTATTTTGTGCTTCATAATGTGCCACTCATTTTCAATGGGCGACAGGTCTGGACTGCAGGCAGGCCGGTCTAGTAACCACGCTCTTTTACTACGAAGCCATGCTGTTGAAACACGTGCAGAATGTGGCTTGGCATTGTCTTGCTGAAATAAGCAGGGACGTCCCTGAAAAAGACATTGCTTGGATGGCAGCATGTGTTACTCCAAAACCTGGATGTACCTTTCAGCATTAATGATGCCATCACAGATGCTGGCTTTTGAACTTTGGTAACAATTGGTCTGGTAACAATCTGGATGGTCTTTTTCCTCTTTTGCCCGGAGGACATGACGTCCATGATTTCCAAATACATATTTAAATGTGGACTCATCAGACCACAGCACATTTTTCCACTTTGCGTCTGTCCATTTCAAATGAGCTCGGGCTCAGAGAAGGCGGCGGCGTTTCTGGATGTTGTTGATGTATGTTATGAGTTTTAACTTGCACTTGTAGATGTAGCGACGAACTGTGTTAACTGACAGTGGTTTTCTGAGGTGTTCCTGACCACGTGGTAATATCCTTTACATAATGATGTCAGTGTTTAATGCAGTGCTTGAGGGGTCAAAGGTCACGGGCATTAATGGTGCTTTTCAGCCTTGCCACTCACGTGTAGAAAGTTCTGCAGATTCTCTGACTCTTTTGATTATATTATGGACTGTAGATGATGAAATCCTAAATTCCTTGCAATTGAACATTGAGAAACAGTTTTCTTAAACCGTATATTTTTTTCGCACACAATTGTTCACAAAGTTGTGCTTCTTGTCCCATCTTTGCTTGTGAACGGCTGAGCCTTTTGGGGATGCTCCTTCCCAATCATGACACTCACCTGTTTCCAATTAATCTGTTCACCTGTGGAATATTCCAAACAGGTGTTCTTTGACCATTCATCAACTTTCCCAGTCTTTTGTTGCCCTTGTCCCAGCTGTTTTGAAATGTGTTGCAGGCATCCACTTTAAAATGAGCAAATATTTGCACAAAAACAATACAGTTTATTCAATATCTTGTCTTTGTAGTGTATTCAACTGAATATAAGTTGAAGAGGATTTGCAAATCATTGTGTTCTGTTTTTATTTACATTTTACACAACGTCCCAACTTCATTGGAGTTGTAAAATAAAAAGTTTGAAATGTCAAAAAAGGAGGATTATGAGAAGCCACTGGGACCCCCTCATTTACTCACCGCCAAACAATGACAAATCAAAAACTATTTTAGAAATGTTTATTTATGTTTATGCACAATATGTTTATGCATTTATGTTTTTTTGATTTTGGCACTGATTCCATGATTGAGTCTTGAGCCAAATGCCACCGCACCTGTGGCTTTTAAACTACCACATGCAATGAGAGGGCGTCATTGGATGAGAAAGCCTACACAAGGAAACTTCCTCTCTAAGCAAATCAGGAAAAGAGACAATCCATATGGATTTATATGAAAGAAAGATAAACAATAAACAAAGAAAAACGGGGGAGAGAAGGCAAAACAGACCATGAATGACACAACAGGTGACTTTTTTTCCCCCATCATTCACCACAAGCTGGACAAGTATGTCAGCTCATTCCCTAATGAAACATGGGTATAAAAACTGTAATTAACAATACAGTCATCTTCTTAAAGACAACTGTGGATTACACCCATGACTGATGATTACTGAAATACTAATTTGGCATTCAGCCCTTCACATGACAGCTGCGTCCTAGCAGATGCCTTCAAGACTGTTCAATAGACTGACAAAAACAAGACAGCCAAATTAAGGGTTTTTCATTCATGATCTACAGAAATGAAAAACAATTGCAACAACGGTGTGAAAATTTCTGGAGCTACATCATTAATCTCTTTGTGAATTCAGCTGGGCAATTCAGAGGCGTGCAAGTTTTACAGTAATCAGTGAAAATGCTTCACTCTGCTCTGTTTGCTTGTTATTCGGTGGCTTCAGATTTGAAGGTTTCATAAAAAGAGTGATTGTGATTCTGTGTCAGAGCACTGTGGAAAAGAATGAGAAAGCCAGCTAAAATCGTTTAACTTATCTGTTCAGTGGGTGAAAACGAAACAATATTCTCCTAGCGTTGCAGAATAATATGACAAATATCGTAAACACTACCTCCTCAATACTTGGTGTGATATTTCCCAAGGGCCCTGCGGTGTGTGTTATCTGGTAACTTTGAGGAAATGTGCTACACACTCAAACTAAAATTTCATTTGTAATCAATTGATGATGTCTCTGCTTCCCTCAAGATTATAGGAGGTGAAAGGTCGAGCAAATACAGTTTTAATACAAATTCAGCTCTCATAATGAAAGGTTCTATCTTAAACATCAATAAGATAACTTTAATTTCTCATTCATGACCTTGGTCTGACAAAACACTCCTACCTTTATTTGCAGTTTTCAGTTGTATGAACCATATATCTGTTCACTGTGGCCGAAAGGCCGTAAAGATATTGATCTGAGATACATAAGCAAACCCTGTAACGTATTGTGTGTCTCCCTGGAGTTTTTGTTCTTATATGAAAACATTTACTTGGGTTCTTTCATGAGGTGTGAATGCGAGTGTGAGTTGTTGTTTGTCTCTGTTGGCCCTGCGATGGACTGGCGACCTGTCCAGGGTGTACCCCGCCCCTCGCACAATGTGAGCTGGGATTGGCTCCAGCAGCCCCGCGACCTGGATACAGATAAAGCAGATGAAGGTGAGTGAGTGAGCTATGTAGATAGATCTTTGTGGTCCCGTTTGCATGTGATAAAAGTTCCACATGTTCTGTTTAACAAAACCGAAGATGATGCCTGAACTTTACGTACTCACTGATTGCAAACTCCAGCCAAAAAGGCCATAATTCACTCTGACCACCTTATCTAACTTGTGTGTACTTCCACTCTTTTTTATGAAACATCAAGAAAACATGTCTCCACCAAGATGCTGGAACGCATACCGTCAGTTGAAGCTCCATAAAAATCTAGATGATCTTGAGTTGGAATTAATATTTTTAAAATCATGGTCTAAAATCTTATATTTCTGGTAGATCACACAAATAGGCAGCCATCATAGGGATGCTGAACAATTTTATGAGCAAGTATTGTTGGAGGTTTGTTTTTCCATCCACATTGTTCTGTTTGTTCTTCAAGTCAGGTCTGCTGTGATTCATTTTGATGACTGAGTTTGTGTTGAATTACCACTTGGCACCTTGCCAGTGCCTCTCAAATACCAGCAACAAATCTCTATGCATGAAAGTGACCGTTTTCAATGAATGATTTGAGACTGAGAAAAGGAAATAAATGGATGCATTTGGTTTGGGTGCCAGGGGAATGAAATATTTGAGGTATTATCCTCAAAAGGGAGCAAGAAAGGGACAAATTAAACAAGTTTGAGAAAGCACAGAATTGTTGACTATTAAACTGAAAGAATTCTCCCCTGTCAGACTTTGTCATATAGCCAATAACTGGTGAAAGAGCCGAAGGGAGAGACTGAGAGAACAAAAAAGGAAAGCCCGCAGGAGATCTGCAGATCAGTGACAAAGTGGAGAAGAGTGAGAAATCAGTAAGCATGAATATGTATATATATCTTGAAACATTCCTGAAAATGTTGGCAAGGATGTGAGTAAGAGAAAATTGATATAGCTGGTACTGAGGCTTCCAACAAGGACATCTATGAAAAGCTATGTGAATCAAGAGAGAAAAGGACACATTTATTTTGATGGAGGACACATACAGCTCCTTTTTGATTAGATAGCATCAAAACATCAACACAGAATACACAGGAACTTCCCGGTGCTTTCACAATTTTACCTTACATCCATCTGACTCTCTCCCTCTGTCCCAGCCCTGCCAACTTAATGCTGGGTAAGGAATCTTGAAATGGCTGATGGGAGATTTTGAGAGGTTTTGTGGGAGTTTGCAGTTCTGTGTGTGTGTTTGCTGTGTGTGGGGAGGACTGGCTCTTCCTCTGGAGGAAGCATCGGAGAGCTGTCACAGGCATGATGGATAGCTCAGTAACGTATGTCGATCTACCAGCCATGGCCTGACGTTACTCATTCCAGCTGACTAGTCTGCATTCTGGAGGAGAATCTGAGGAGGTGGAACATGAGCTGCTGAGGGAGGAGCAGGCAGAGAGAGGAGAGGTTGCAGGAAAAGGTGTCAAAAGCACAGTCCATCCATTTTTTCTATTTATTCCCCATTGAATCTATCTAATGCAGCAGAGAGGCATGGGGGGAAAAATCACTGGCATGGACATTTGAATGATGAACAAGGGAGTGAAATGCTTAGATGGTGATGCAAGTTCAGTGATCTGGGATTGATTATATGAAGTCAGGGGTTAACACTGGAAGCAAATTAGCCAGGCATCATCAATTACATGGAGATTAAGGGCGCCCAATACTTGAATCGCATGCCGTTAAAAGGCATTTTTCAGGTGTTAATCTATCATCCCTATGGCATTTGTTACTTCATTGACATAAATGACGACCAGATGAAGATCTCTTGAGATCACGTGTGTGGTGAACTGGGCCATCACCAAGTTGATCAAACGTGTGTGGTTGAAATGTGAGAGCTCCTGGAAAAAAATTTCCAGCAACTTAGTGACCTAGTTAGCTTAAGGTAGTGACCATAAATGTATTGAATTTTATTGTGCTGTTTCATGCAGTTAGAGAACTATGCCAATATATATTGAACTGAATTTATTTACTTTTGTAAATAAAATTCAATTACTAAACAACAATGGGAGGAATAAATATGCTATTTCGACTGCTTTCTGGATGGAAGTGATTTGAGGTGAGTTCCCGAGACTCAGCGTCAAGGAGTTAATGTAGGTAGCTCTTTTTGACCGGGGCATTTTAAAAGTAGCTTGGAAGCCAAAAAAGCATAGGCACACCCAATGTAGATCATGTCAGCAGAAACAAGTCTGTTGTGGTTAATCAGTGAGTCTGATATTCTTTCAAACCTGCTCCTCAGCAAAAACCTCATGTACACCATCAAAGTATGAACTTTCCTCTGACTTCTTTGATGAACCCAAAGGTCATTTGAGCCCAGTCACATCTTTGAAACTAATGTGGATTGAAAGGTAAAAAGGAGCATCACAACTGACACCCCGAGCTCTTGATAGGTGACATTTTCCATCGTGGCAATCATTTTCTTCTGTCGGTCAGGTGCACATGTATGCAGTATCTTTCCACTTATTACAGTCCGAGACCTTTTCTGGTGGATGCGTCTTTCTATTTTTCTCTCTCTCACTGCTACATTTAAGCTTCCATACAGTGTGTTTCGAGCAAAGTTGAAATTTAGGACCAGACATTAAAAGAATTCTAATAAGGGGTAAAACATTTTTTATATAAAAGTAAAGTTCAAGATTTTGTTGTTAGTCCTCTCTTATTGATCTAAAAGTCATAGAAATGGGGCATTAGATAATAATCTGCTTATGTGAACCCGAAATGAATGTAAGGAGTTGCAAAGACACAACAGACAAATAAGCTCCTAATAACTGCACGCTATTAATCCATTATGAAGAATCTGTACTGTTTGATAGCATGCAAAAATGTACAAATGACGACTACAAAAAAGCTACTCGAGCACAAAATCCAGTTTTTCTTGTGATTCCAGGTCTGTCTGAAAAGAGGTGGATTATCCTAGAGATATAAAGTGAAATGAATCTGGACTGAAGAGCAGAGGCCTGTGTTCAATCATGCACAGGCAGCCTCCCTCCCCAGCTCATGCTTGGGTAATGGGGCCATCTTCTGCTATGAGGGTTAGGGAGTATGTGTATTTTTCAAATTGACTGTGGACTGAGCCCCTAACTCTAAGAGTTCTTACACACCCATCTCACTCATCGAAGCTCATCTTGAAGCGTGTTTTTCGGAGCGTTTTTTCTGGGGTTTCCCAGAAAACAGCACCGCTGTTACCGAGCGACCCGCATCAGGCAGCGGCGGTGGGCGGGCGCAAGTCTGGCCTATATGCATACTCATGAATATTCATAAAACAAAAACTTAGTGGACGTGTTTAAATGTTAAATGTTTAAATAAATGTGAAAAAAAGAAAAAAAAAATCACACACAATCCTCAGCTGTTTTCAAACATTTTCCCAAAACAGGCAAACCTTAGCTCCTCTTCCTACCGCTGCCTTATCGTGATCCCGAAATACATCTGCACAGGTGGCAGAGGGGGAGTTCACGCAAAGACCGACAATAACAGAGTTGAACCTCGATCAACTTGGAACTTCGCATCCCTCACAAACAAATGTGGCTTCGGGACAGAGCGAGGGAAGCCTGCTGCTGGCTGCTCACGGGTAGAAGAGCAGGGCGGAAACTGTTCCGGCAGTGATGGGCGATACCGCACGTTTATGATTCGATACGAACATTTAATCGTTGCCGATACTTTATGTGCTTTTTTTCCCCTCAATCAAAATATTACACTCAAGACAAAAAGGACACATAACATTCTTCCAACACAAACTATACATTTCCGTAATTTTTTTTCCAATAGATGAAAAGTTCGCCCACGCCACACCTTTTTTCACAGCTATTTTTTATTTCACGTTCGCTACTACGACCTGCTAGCAAGCTACAAACTGATAGCCAAGCGGAGTAGCCACTCTTCTGGTCACGTGACATGAATGGACTAGTTAAATTTTAAGCAACGGGGAGTATGTTGGCATAAAACCTTGGAGAAGATACCCCATAACAGTCGGAACTGACGCGTGCCCTTTTATTTTGCATGTATTAATTATCACCGATACTTTCTAAGAGTGAGTGGTACTCAAATGAGTACTGTGTGAGTATTATTATATCATTCCATGGAATCGATACCCCCATCACTAGTAGGCAGCCATGGCAGGTGTATACAACAGAAACCAGGTGACATGATGCTTAAATTAAAGTCACATGTGAAACATGCCTGCCCATGAAGCCTTTCATATGAAAACAACCTGTGAAGAACCGCCAGCTGCTGGTAAACACCTTTTCAAAGAGCTGTTGAATCAGACATTTGCAGACTGAAGCTGCCTTCCTAACCAAAGAGGAAACTGGGCCGTTAACTGTTTGTTGCTAATGACATTAGCTGCCATTCTCCTGCTCAACTACCCATCTAGTTGAAAAGATGTGCACATCAAGTTTGGTTGAAGATCTAATTGGGCCTGGAGATCCTAGTGGACAGGAACACACACCAGTGGACTGTGATGGAGCACAGGAGGCCCTGTGGGAACTGCTGTACTGTGGCAACTGGACAGTTTGCTGCATGGAGGACGATGGTCATCCTCTTCAGATACAGGTAGGGTGACCTTGTGTTTTGTTTTTTTTTTTTTAAATGGGGCCGGTTGGCTGTCTTGGCTGTTTGTGGGTCATTGTTGTATATGACTGCTTTAATCTGCTATGTTTGCCTAGGTTAACAAGTTTGTTCTTTATTTATGATTACTTGTTGTCTAAACTTTAACACACACCAACATGGACCCTTTAGGACCTGGCAGGAATTTAAAGTTGTCAAGTGACTTTAAGTAAACATGTAATTTGCATTGTTTGTGGCCTTGCTGAACGTCTTTGTGGTTTGCTGGTCTTTGCTTTGCTTTGAGGCTGCTTTTTATCCTCAATGAGGTTGCTGATATGATACTGTTATGAGAGTGTAAGTCATGCGTTTGATACATGCGTTGATTGGACACGTTATCTGTGATTTTATCTTGTATAGCTGACACAGATAGTACACACATGCATACTTCATTCTTGCGTGTTGTATTCACATACACTGAAATGAACCCAACTTTCACGAGCTGCGCTACTTATTCCTGCCGTTCAGCCAGTTTCTGCGAATCAGGTACTGTTTGGCGCTTGTGCACAACTGTCAGTCACAAGCAAAGAAAGTGCTGTACAAATGTAATTGGATGCTTGACATTTAATTTATGTTTACTTCATAAAAGTTACAGCACAGACCAAAATACGACAATCAAACTCAGTTTTTATGCACAGATCATTAAGATGTAAAATTTGGCTGTCAGGTCGTAGCTATGTTCCAGTTTTCAGTATTTTTTTTTTTTTTTTTTTTTTTTTTTTTTTAAGTGAGGGGGGGAAGCTAAATGGGTAAGTGATTGGAGTGTCTTGTGTCCCTAAATTCAACTGCTCCTGGCCTTTAATTTTGATGCAGCGACTGTTTTCTGTCTTGTGTTATACTGCATCATGCAGTGGTTCCAAAGGTCAGGACGCTCCCAAAACTAGCAATTACATCATAACATAATTTTGGACAATATGGACAATTCAAAAGGAAGAAAGCCTTTGCCTTATTTTCTTCAGTACTATGAAAGGAGTGTGCTAATTTTGATGGGTAGGCAAGACCTTCTGCCTTTTCTTCTCCTCCATTAAAGGAAACAATAGTGTTTGTTTGTTTGTTTTTTTTTTTTTTTTTTGTTTTTTTTTTATAAAAAGAAAGAAGAGTACTTATCCCATCTCCTTACTCCAAAGTCTGACTGGAGCTATGTTCAGTAATTCATTGCTGCTGTACCAATTGGTGACATCCTCACATACTCATTCAATAACTTCCACTCTTACTTTGGGTCGACATCCAATAATGTCACTCCTGATACATGGGGACATTCAGAATTTTTGCATTTTCAGCATATGCGCCTTTGTTAATGAACATAATAAATGAGATGCTGCATTTTTGCCGCCTTTTAATGCTTTCGCTGAGCTGACACTCTGCCACCTGAAGGTGAGTGCTCATCATAAATATTGCCTCCATGGTGCTCTTTGCAGCTCTGCCTATCCCTTTATCTTGAGTCCAGTCCCTCTCCACGCTGGATGAAAAATGGGAGAGAGTGCAACGGCTGCACGAGGAAGCGATGAGTGTCCTCTCTCAGTCTGTCACTAATGCTTCATTAGATACTTGGCAGAGCCATTCATCGCTGTTATCGCCTGGCCACAACGTACCCCCCCGCTACATACTTGACACACACACACACACACATTCATACATACATACATACATACATACATAAACAAACATGGATACGTGGATGCACTGTACACATCCATGCATTCAGAAATGTACACAGACATAGGCTTGTGCCTTTGTTTCATTATTGTTCATTCAGCACTGCTAATACTTCCACCTTTAATTCCTGTTTTTGAATGTCAACTTCCTCTGCAATTCCTCCCAGTAATGGTTCCTGCTGAAAGCACTTGTGGGCTTCTAGGCAGTGATGCATATGGATATTCACACTCACACACACACAGACACCCGTATTAGTCCTATCATTGACTCATTGGATCTCGGTGCTGATTAATCTCTGAGCTGGTTCCTCTGGAGAGAGGTTTTCCATTACCAGATTTCAGTGGTTTGATTTATTGATTAAGCTATTACTCTGATTAAGAGTTGAATTAAGCACACCTAAGGTGCTCCCCTCAGCATCTGTTTAAATCTTTTCCAGGGCACTGGCTTACGTTAGACTTAAAATTGGTTCTCACTATGTTTGCAAAGTATCGTTTTACTCTTCAATTATAGGTAAAATGGCAGGCAGGTCTTTTGTGAATACTTGTAAATAAGAACAAGTTCAATGGAACTGTCCATTGCGATCAGACAGATGATTGAAAGTTTTTGCTGTGATTTTTCAAGTATCTTCTAGTGTATTTACAGAGCACACGTGACAGATGTTTTGGTTTTTGACCTTTAACCGGCCAAGCCCATGTACATCATTTTATGAGAGCAATGTACAAGGTGACTGAGGCAGAAAATATTAAATACAAATGAAATTCATCCACACACACCAAGACACAAATTTACATAAGGAAATACTTTTCTAAGAAACAAACAACAACAACAACAAAAAAAACCAAAAGAACAATCTGAACTCCAAGAAAACAATTCTTTCCAAGGACTTTTATTACAGTGACTCCTCAATTTAAGCAATGTCCAGAGCATTTGTTTAAATTGTCAATTAACCATCGCTATTATAAATTAGAATAGCAGTAATGTATGTTTTGTATTATTTGTAATGGAAAATTTGATACTGCTGTCAGAGAAACACCACTCTTGCCATTATAATTAACTGTGAAAGATGCAGCCAGCTGGATAGCTTACTGTAGCTTAGCTTAAATACTTGAAATGGGAAGACGACTCTTAGCTGAACTCATTGTCCAAATGGATATTACTGTCCCTGACATGTCCTGAAAATCCCTTTTTTTTTTTTTTCTTTCTTTTATTTTATTTATTCCAAAAAGAGCAAATGCAGACTGGTAAAATAGCACAGATGTTTTTGGAATAAGGAAGTCAATAAACCGATGCAGTCACTTCACCACCACACTCCCTGGCTGGGTCATGGTGTCCCCTCTGCTGCTGTGCCGTTACTCCATATTAGCTCCATATTTCAGCTCCACAGGCACAAACCCTCTTCTCTACAGGGTTACAGACCAGAAGTATGGCATGCACACAATTTTTATTTACTTCAGACATGTCAGTCCATTCATAACATTCACATTGCAAGTCATTCTGTGTTTTGGAAGAGAACACGGGAGCACTGCACACAGCTGGATTAGATCAGCGGATAACATCCACAATTAACCTGCTGTATGTTCTGTAAAAAATCTTAAACATGGCTGACTTCATCATATTCCTAAGCGCAAATGTTAATACCGTTTTTCTTATTATATCAAACAGCATTTCACATTATACAATAAGTACTTCACAACACTGTTATGTGTGGAGCACCTTCCAGATAATGGTGGAAAAGGAGTGCTATATACTAACAAGATTATACAGCCTTGCTGTGGCAGCATAATGATGGCTCCTTGTGGGGTGGAAATGATTTATGACGATGTGCAAGAAAAAGATATTACCATGTTTATTGCCATACATTGATCTGTATGTAGATGGCTTATTGATCCACAGTCACACAGTTTAGCTGTATTTTTTATTATTATTTTTTGGGGGTGTTTACTTTGGACCACCACATACTCAATTAACTCATTTACTTTCTCAATGCCAAATCAAAAAGAATAATTTGACACTAATTTGACGTTATGTGAGACACACTGAGAGGAGAAAACAGTGGTCCCGCTAATTAATTTGAAGTCCATGTAAATACAATAGGAAGCTGTAGAGTGTTGTTGAGTTTGTTAGACAAGGTATAACTGAGTGTTTAACTCCATGTTTCATATTAGAGAAAGATTTTATGTGAAAGTTATAATATATATATGGGCCAGTACTCATCACTGGGAATCTTTTATAATTATAATTTTATATAATTATTATATTAGATTGAAATAGCATGAATATGCGAAACAAGACCAGATCACAATCTAGTATTTGTGTGTCTGTGCTGTGGTGTCAGCTTTATTAACTTCTAAAATGATAACCGATAATGAGCATGTTCCCATACACATGGGGAACATGATTTATAGTTCATAATCTCTGAAACACCACAGGATTCATTTATGGTAGATTGTGACACCTTTTTATTTTTCTCCTGTGATTTGGATATTGCAGTTGGCCAAATATAATGTTTCATGTTTCAATCAATTGCTCAGTCTTCAAGTCCAATTTCACGTTGTTCGTGAAATAGAACTGTTTAACAAATTTGGGAAATTTGTCAATCATAGAATGTCATGTAGGAGAACTGGACAGAATCAGTTGGCTTTGGTTCTAACAATATATCGAAGAAGTAATGAGATTGTCCAGTAATGAAAATAATTCGTTTTAAGTCCAGCTAGATGAGAAACTGTTACTGAAATCGAACATTATATGCAGCTCCTTTATGATATATCCACTCCCTGCAGATATTCTGCTGGATGTCATGAAGAGAAAGCACCGTGCAAAACTCACCTGAACATTTCCTCACCTTTTGTTGCTTACTTCCCTCACTACTGCCCTTTCTCTGAATCCCACAGCCATCAGACTCGGGGACTTGGGAAATTAATTAAACATAAATGACAAGCTGCCTTTTTCCCCACTTGCAGCCTCCTTTATCTCAGGAGCTCCGAGACAGCACGTTGATTTCCCAACTGTGTGATTCTCTCAACCTGTGTCTACCTTGGATTTTCTAATTTATTTATTTTCTGTGGTCCAGGAGGAGGAAGTGGAAAAATGATTGAGAGGTGTGTGTGTGTGTGTGTGTGTGTGTGTGTGTGTGTGTGTGTGTGTGTGTGTGTGTGTGTGTGTGTGTGTGTGTGTGTGTGTGTGTGTGTGTGTGTGTGTGTGTGTGTGTGTGTGTGTGTGTGTGTGTGTGTGTGTGTGTGTCATTCATCTGTTCACAGTATGTGCATTTATTTCTGTTCTGCAAACAGTCCCTGTCAGTTGTGAAGGCTGTTCATTAACTTCCTGCTCTGTTCCCACGGCGTCGCCTCCTTTCCTTGTTCTGTGTTTTTCTGGATGCGTCCAGCTCAGTGAGGAAGGTCACTCAGTGGAGTGAAGCATCTGAAGCACAGACCTCATTAGCATACACACGTTGTTTTGTCTAGTTTTCCTGCCTTTGTGAGGCACTATGTGTGCAATGAAAACTACATTTGACAAAACATATCAATAGTCAGTGAGTTATATAGATAGGTGTAATAATTTAGGGAGTAGTATTTCTAAGTAGAAAAAAAGACCTCAATGGTTGCCTTAATATAGCTGAAGTAACTTTAATCCGGAGAAATCCATCCATCCATCCATCCTCATCCGCTTATCTGGGGGTCGGGTTGCAGCCTGGAAAGATCCATGAATTCAATTTGTTAATAGCAGCAAGCGTGTGTGTGTGTGTGTGTGTGTGTGTGTGTGTGTGTGTGTGTGTGTGTGTGTGTGTGTGTGTGTGTGTGTGTGTGTGTGTGTGTGTGTGTGTGTGTGTGTGTGTGTGTGTGTGTGTGTGTGTGTGTGTGTGTGTGTGTGTGTGCGCATTTTACCTTAAGCATTATGTATTGGAGAAGTTATGAGTTACAACTTCTCACAGTAGCCTGTGTCCAGTGTTTGTGGTGAAACACTGTGTGGTCATGTGGCGATGAACTGATGTCTCAGACAGATTTGGTTTGATTGGAAAAATCTGTCAACTTTCTAAAACATCTACATGAAAGCATCCAAATCACATTCTAGCAGCATGTTAATGGGCATTCACCTATGACACGTGTTGACCCGTTGGGACAGTATTTACAGCTGACCCAGTTCTCTGGACTGATGCACATAAACTGCAGCATAGCAACAAAATCCAACTGCTGCACTGAAACTCTGTCTTCTGATTGGTGACACACACTGCTGTGTGTTATACTGATGTGATGTCCGTCATATAAACTGTATCTAATCATGTACAACTTTACAAACATGAACTAGTAAGTATATGTATTTTAAAATGCAAAGGAGAGAGGAAGCTGATATTTGTGCTCTTCCAGTTAAAGTGCTTTCAATCAATTGCTCCATGAAAGGTCTGAGTTCATGTCTTAAAACTGTTTGGCTCAGACATTTTAAAAGCGTTGCCACTTTGTCAGTTTGAGATAAAGGTGTGATTACCAGGTTAGACAGTTAACACCTGAAAAGACTTTTTTATAATTCTGGGGCTTAAAATTTTGTAGCAACCACTTTTTATTCAAGAGCAAACGAGAGTGTTGAATCTTACTGTCCACCTTTGCCTTCTCACAATGCCAGTATTCACTCAAAAACAGAAAAAATCTCTCTCTCTGACACGTCCCCTAACTTTGCTGTTGTTGTTGTTGCTGCTGCTGCAAGTGATGTGTGCTGTGTCTATTTTGATCTCCTCCTCCTATGTTAAACATAGTGCAGCATGTGATGGCTTTTAAATGACGTTTTTTAATGGTTATAAGCTTTATGCATGGGGTGCAAATGTGGAACTTTGGTGGGGCAAATTCAGTTTAATACGAATGCGGTTATTAGAAAACAAGGTCATATGTTTCTACCACCGCTGTGCTTATGCCCTTGTAATATGAAATTTGATTTTATTCAATCTCTTTCACTTGTATTAATAAGGAGAATCTTATGACATTTGATTGTTGTCCATTGGACAAAAAAGGAACTTCAAAGAAATGCCGATGAATGCGTATAATTTTTTTTTTTTTTTTTTTTTTTTTCAAAGAGACAGAAATTATTTCTGACTGCAAAAGAACCTAAACATACTATATAAATATATTTGATCTTTCTCAGAGTGTGAGAAATTCACTGTATACTGACAAATATACCACTTTCACTTTAAGAATCTATTAACTGGATCAAATTGTTATCAAATGGTCTGACTTGTTGATAACTGCCCAACTTCGCACTGATGTGAGCAGATCAACAGACAGTGAGGTGTTTGGCAGGAGCATCTGAGTAATGCTCTGAGAAGGCACTTTCACTCACACACACACACACACACACACACACACACTTTCACACCCTGGCTAAGTGCCCAGCTGAGCTGCACTAAAGTTTTATGTTCCTTGAGCATTTCTAGTTGAATCAATAAATTTTAGACAGAAATAATGGACAGGAAACTCAAGCATTGTAAATATTGCTATATACTATTGATTTATCAGTTAGTTGTTTTACAGAACTTCATAAAAAGAGATAAAAAAAAAAAAACAATCTTTGGGTTTTGAACTATTAAAATGTGTCAACAATATTACATAATCACTGTTGTCTCAGGAGGTGTGGTAAGTGGACTTCTCAGTTTTCTGATATTTATTCTGCTCTGTCAATATGGAAAATATCTAACATATTAATTATAAATAACTACACAAGATGAGTGGAAAAGTGGGAATTGGCATCTACACACATCCATTTTACAGTTTATTATTATTTAATTTATTTGAAATGAATTTGCCATTTTGTGACATTTTGATCTTTTCACACTGAACTCAATATGACTTGTTCATTAAAATAACATTTAAAAATAACTTCCCCCAACTGTTCATCAACATAGCTCCATTTGAGGGGTAAACAGACCATATAATTAACCATTTGTTTTCCTAATTAGCTCACAGCAACCCTAAGAAGCCCTTGAAATGATGTGCTCCTCATCAGTTGTTGGGATAGAGAGAACATGTCGGTGTGTAATTGATACATGATGGGATTGTTACAGAATCTGTGACCTTGTGTTCTGAGTGCTGCTCTTTTGTTGAGTGGCATTTTGAGCACAAGGGAAACTGCTGTGTTGCTCGAGCTCTATCATGTGGAACATACCGGTTGTAGTGGGGGCAGTGAGAACAGGAGACACATGAATATGTATGGTTTCACAACTTGTTTTTTTAAATAAAGACGGAGAAGACATTAATCCAGGGTCGGCAACCCGTGTTTCTTTCATCCCTCTGCTGTGGCTCCCTGTGGCTTTGAGGAAATGATGTGAATAAATAAGGGATATTTCATTTAAATACATTTTATTATATGTAGTTATTTCTTTCTATCTGATATTTATAATTCCGGAGATTTAGGGAACCTTTTAACATTGAAATAAAAAATTATTTTGTTGATTTGTTGATCAAAATATGTGTCCCACCTGTTGCTGACAGGCTGGTGACCTACTTTGAGGTGTCGACCCCCCCGGTAAGCTAACAATGGATACATCCACAAAAAGAAAAGTTTCTAAGGAAAATAGAAAGTAGTTCTTTTATTCCATAAATAAATGCATCAAATTGAAGTTCTTATATGCATAGCATAACTGTAATGAAACTATTTTCCTTATAGTGGTTAAATAGGTTTTGTAGCTCCAGATGGGTTTTATTTGGTGGGAATCGTGCCACAATGGCTCTTTTAATGCTTAAGGTTGGTGACCCCTGCATTAGTCTGTCACTTTTGAGTAACCTTTATCAAAGCCATTTGGAACAATATGAGAAAGCAAAATGAAGCTTTTCCGAAATATACTACATGCACCTTAATATTTTTTTTATTGTAGTATTCTTCTCCCTTTCCCTCACTTATTCAATATTGGGTTCATTTATTGATACTTAATTGAATGCAAGTTCTTCTTAAAGAGGTGAAATTTTCAGCCTGTGAGGCCTCTGTGGCAGTACAGGAAATGAACATGGATGGTTACAGTCAAGATGCAGGATTTCACAAATTTTGAAAGGTGACAATGAATTTACCTTTTGTTATAATGATGACAAGGTCAACAGTGGGGAAAGATGTGCTATTTATACCACAGAGCTGCTCAATCAAAAAGCTGAACTGGTATCACTATGTTTGGCTTGGGCCCCATTCAATCACTGCTGTTAAATAGTGGCCCACTTTTAGCTCTGAACTCTATAGCTGTGAACAATTTCCTAATTATGTTGAACATATCTTGGATCTTTGCAGTGCTGTACTATACTTGTTGACCTAATAAACAGCCGTAGTAGTTGGTGGCAGTGAACCACTAAAATATATCATCACAACACCTCTTAGTTATCAACAGCATGGCCATTACAAACTAAACTGTGGTTGTGGAGGTTCTTTGGTCCCTCAAGAGTAATGATTTCTGAATGCTGAGGGAGCCCAGGTTGAAGGGTCTCCCACAAGCCCTGAGTTAATCCATCAAGCAGCTGCCACTTGTGTATGCTGGGGATCTGTACATCTTTGTTAAAGGTGAGAGACAAAGGGGGAGATGGAACACAGTGGGAGAGAGCAGGAAAGACAGACGAATCTGAGAGAATTTGCAAATGTTGTTTTCTACATGACCACCTCTACAAAGACAATGAAATACAACTCTTCTCTCTAATTTATGACTTTATATAGTATACATTTTTTTGCTGTTGTTGCTGTAAATATGGCAAGTGTCTGTAACTGGTACAAACTCAGCAGACAGTTGGAAATCATGATATCAGGCACAAGGTGTGGACATCATGAAAAATCTTAGGGCATGAAAGTGACATGCCAGGGCAAAAGGCCTATGAACAGATTAATGCCTACAAATGAATAACAAATGATTCACTTCTTAATATGAATAATTAAAATGTGATGCATCACGTCAATTATAACAGATCTCTTTCACATGATTGGTTGAGCCTTGTTTTGGCGACCCCATGATCTTAAAATGACTTTGCATGCAGCTGAATTTATTAGCATCTTGTTTGAAGTTGACTGACATCACTCTTATTATTAAACAGGACACAGGCCATGTTGTTGGCAGATGTTTGATTCTCATTCAAGCCATTTTTTTCCCTTTTCCTCAGTGTGATTGGAAATTTTAATCTCATGGTAGTTCCTCTGTTGCTATGCTGTAGGCAATGTTAAATTCGATGACCATTTAATCTCTGAGTGTTTACTGTCAGCAAACCACTGAAGAGAGGTAGGGAGGGGTTCAGTCTTTGGGTGACGTACTGGCAGGTTTTGTGCTTTTTACTGTTGCTGTGCAACTTGAGGGTTTCACTTCTGGATTACATTTTCCTGGCTGCAAGTTGCCTGCATCATTGCTTACAGTGTTACAGACATAGCTTTACTCTGACTCATCAGTTGTGTCTGAGTCAGGTTCTCTCATTGGCACTTTCTTCTTTGTGTGTTTATTTGTTTTCCCTCTTTTTTTCTTTTCAATTATTGGCAAAAGACAGCTTGGACTTTGGGGCATGTTAACTGGGTTGCTGAATGGATTGTTTTGCACGTTTCACCAGTGCAACCTGTATATGTATCTGATGAAAGAGAAGCAAGACTGTGGGAAGCCACTTTCATGTCTGGCACCGAAACAGCCTAACAAATAATGATCACACAAGCAGTGCATGCCCAGATAAAGATAAAAAAATACACATCATTGGCATGATACACAAATAGAAGTGATAACTCTCCGTCTGATCTAATTCTACAATGTCTCTCTGTTCTTTCTTTATTGTCCCCTGTTTGCATTCATCATGTAATTTACTGTACTCTTAAGTTGGCAGCAGGTTATTGCCTCATGAAGCAAGCTTGATTTCCAGCTGTTGTGTCCATCTGTGTGTTTTGTTTTTGTAGGTCCCCATGATAAGGACAAGAACCTGTGCTTCTTTGTTGCTGTTTATCAATGTTCTTGCCAAGCTGTTCTTCACTGAGTTGCTTTGTTTCTATGCCATATATCAGTGTTGCTTTTCTGTGGCCCATTTGTTATCCGGGAGGAGCTGGGCACAAATGGCTATATATTAACAGAGACGTGACAATAATATCAGTTGCCTCTTGTGAACGGAGAAACTCTGTATAGCAGGACTGGCAGTGGTCACAAGGTGCAGTACTGAAGGTATGGTGAAGCCAAGCGACAGAATGGATGTCAGATGGAACGAAGAAAAAAATGAAGACACGTGGGACTGAGGTGGGGAAAGGTAGGACTGATAAAGACAAAGGAAGGTACATTAAACGAAAAGAGGAGTAAAAAAGGAGAGAGGGGCTGATGGAGACTGAATTAAGGTCCCTGCCTTTCCAATTTAGTCTTGCTGTCATCCTGGCTGATGATTAATGAAGTATAGAACACCATCTGTTTTCCCTTGGAATTTCTCTTCTTTGGGCTTGTTCCCTGTTGATAGTCCCACTGAATCAGTGTTTATCCCATTCCCAACAACCCCTGTTGGGCAGCTACAATCATTTGGGATAGCCAAATTTGCCAATGCCCCTGGAGTACAAGTGGCAGTTAATGAGAAAATAGAGGCAGTTGAAGATGGAGTGGAAACAGTGGGGGGGATGCAGGATGAGCCCGGAGAAGGTATTGAGGGACAGAGGAGTTGATAACAGTTGATAAAATGCCATCACACAGGGTTAAGGACCACAGGGCCCAGGGGAGAAGCCACGAAAAATTGGTATCTATGGTAAACAGTGCTGCCATCCAGAGGGATTAGTTGGGTGGTGAACTGTGACGAAAAATATAACATTTTTTATTTTATTTTATTTTTTTTATCATTCATATTGTGGTCTGGAACGCATACCTTGTCTTTGAAAGGAGATGGCTACAGTAAAAGAGAAAGTGTTCAGCTCTTTCTCTTAGAATGTTGAAAGGAAGATGATGATTTTGAACTGTGTAGTATTCATGATTCAGAATAATCATTCCTTCTAATAACATGCAAAAATGATTTATTTATTTTTTTTACTTCATGGGGTATTGGGTGGGTTTTGACTTGGACACTAGGACAAGCTCAAGGCTGCAGTGAATAAATTGAAGGGCTCTGAACACTGTGTGAATATACTATATGTAATGAAAAAATAAAAGAAGTGCATTAAGGTTAACAGACACTAAATTACAGGACAAAGCCTTTGCCCACATGTGTAAAGATCTACATAAGGAACCATCTCAAACCTTTTTATCAATTGGTGCTGCTCACTGTAATAGGACAAATTTAAGGAAACATAATCGCATCTTTAGCAATATTTCCCGCTAGAGGGTAGGTGCTTGTGTAGAACACTAGCACATTGTTTTGTATTGGTTCAAAACAACAGTGTCCCATTTATTTAATAGTGGGTTCAAATGCTCACTCCTCCCACGCCTTTCTATCCCGTTAGTGGATCCACCAGAGCTCCTGCAAAATTAACCATATGTGGGCAACCATGCAGATCCAAGCCTACAGAAATTATTTGTTATGGTGTTTTCAGCACTGACACCTTTTTCACCTCATGCAGAACTTCCATTTCATCTCATTAAAGGATGTTAGAGAAAATGAGAGGAGAGTAGCTTTCACTGACTATGATTGTCCCTTGTTCACTGCAGGGACAGCTTTAAGGTATCATCTAACTCCCACAGCTCAGAAACACAGAGACAATATGTGGAACCCATCTCCTATAAATGCAACACAGGTCGACATAAGGAAGCAGGAATTGTATAAACTAGTTCAGTTCATGCTCTTACAAAAAACACATTAAGTGCTTGATATTGAAAGGCGAACGTTTCTTTTATACCTTCTAAACCAAGCGTCGTCATTTATGCTTCACAGCCAGTATAGGGTCATTGTGGTAATTTCACTTGTGCTGTTGCTGGAAGTCGGCAAATCCGTTCCTTCATTGTTAACCATTAATACATTATTTTGATATACTGTAAACTGTTCTGGAAAATGGGCAAAAGCACTTACTCACAGGACACTTTCTGGCCCATTTATGGTTAAAATAAGCATAAAGTCCAAGATGGCAGGAATCCTTGGCGTCAAAGGGTTAAGAGCACCACTGCATATATTCTTATACTCTTGCAGGTCTTAATTGCCTTACCGGGTCAAGGTTTGTTCAGCCTTCAGGGTAAAAATTTCTGGTTTTTCATTTTGCTGCATGGACTATAATGACATCCCAGTTGCCCTGATAATTTGGCAAACCTTCACCAGACGACTCCAAGGAGTTGGGACGTGTGACTGTTGCCAGAGGCTTTGTGTGATGTCCCTAAGGGCCATGACAATGGAGATAAAATTACTATTCAATTCCATCTCATATCAGAGGACCATTTCAACTGAATTAAGTGGACTTTGAGTAATTCCGTCCATCCTGTATGCACTCAGAAATCTATGGGCGTGATAAAACAACAGCATAAGATTCACCTAAATGATGATGTGAAGTCTTTGGCCTTTCAGCTTTCTATCAATTATGCTTCTTCATTTGTTTCTATAAAGCTACAATGTGATAAAACTTCCAATGAGGACATTAAAGAGAGAGGAGACAGAAACCCAACTGTCAAAGTGACTTACTGCTTTGGTGCTCTTCAAAGCCAGCGAGGGGCTTAAACAGTGTCTTCTCACTTGTTTGTAAAACCATTGCATGGCCTGTCGTAGCAAGGGCAGGGACCACCATCTGGTGTGCAGGCTCATTTCTCCTGAGGTGTGGCTGCACAGCATCCAAGGCAATTAAGAAAAGGCAGGGCAACCTTTTATTTATATAACACACTTCATGCACCAGGGGAAACTCCACAGCCTCTATTTGATGACAGCAAACTGGTAACAAGTGTAAGCATTGGAAACTACTCACAATTGATTGTAAAAAGCAAAGTAGTGAAATGACCAATAATAGTATGTGAGAGAGAGAGCGAGAGAGAGATACATAGGCAGTGACTATTAAAACTCTCTCAGGTGCAGCCAAATCCTTTCTGCTTAATAGGCGTGTAAAATTAATTTAAGGCAGTTGTATTACAGAATAAGCTGTGTAATGTGTGGCTGAAACTCAACGGTAACTGCCATGTCCTATCCTGTAACTTTCAATGTGTCACTTCGGTTTAAGAGAGTTTCTTCGTCAGCTGTTAGTTTTTTTTAATTTTTTTGTGCTCTCTGTTTGGTGTAGGGTCAGTGCTTTTGGTTTATCTGCGCTTGCTTGATAAAACAGTTAAATGTTGGATTGGGTGAGGATGACTTTTATTTGTGGGCTGAAAATCAAAAAATTGTCCTCCTTGTCACTCTACAGCCACAAATGAACAGAGAGTGTGCGGAAAAGCAATGGCTGTCCTTCATGAAAATCATGTGTAACTGACAAACCCGTACATTAGAAATCTGCGTCACATTCCAGTGCTTCACAATACTTCCATTCAGATTTTTGCTCATCATCAAATCAACAATAGCAACTCTGATTAATAATATACCTAATGGATTCTGTAAGAGGAGAGTCTGATCTCAGAAATAATCCATGTTCTCATCTACCCAAACTGTACAGCTCAATTAGATACATTTTATTATTTTCACCAAAACCTTTGCGTCAATAAATTACTTCCACATGTTGGAAGACTTTACAATCATAACCTTGATTTATGAAAGAATAGTTTACAAGATGAATATCTATTTTAATATTAATGATTGAAGAATTGAAACATGTTTCAGCATCTGAGCTTGTTTGAGCTCTGCAAAAGGGAAAATACAAATCCTGAACTAGAAAAAAATGACCACTCTTTGATTGACAGCTAATCCAAAAGACATCTCATTTCTCTAAACTCATATTTCCTTCCTTGTATCTTTTCTGTAAGTCTGTCCTTGAGCCTTCAGTGCTAAGGATGAAGAAATCTTTAATGCAAAAATGTCAGTAAGATGCAGGAAACTCGGATGGAATTAAAGAAATTGAGATGCTCCCATGGATCATTTCAGTTAGTACTGACATTGAGCATAGATTATCTGAAGGTAGTTATCACCCTGAAAGCTCTGAAAGTTGTGAGTGACAAATGGTTGCACACTTTGATTTAAGAGAAAATGAAAATCCATTTTCTGCTGCTCTCTTAATCTAAACATAATAGCTTGGAACCTCTCCTATTATTGTACCAACTCATTTTAAATTTTCAATGCCCTGCCCATCCACCTGTCAGATCCACTTACAGTAATGTGATGTATGGCTTAAAGCTGGCCCATTACTCTCTAGATAAGATTTAATTTGCTCTGTCCTTTTTATTTTTCGCTATTGAAATAAAATGCATGACTGTGTAGCTGACACCAAAGCTTGACTTTATACTGTAGTTCATGATTCTTGTGAAAATCTTTAAGTTTTTATGCTACAGAAAACTTGAATATGAAGTTTGTTGTGTTGTCAAATTGTCAAACTCTAAAATTGAAATTCATGAAACTTCATGTACCTTGAAATAGTTTTGGCTATGATTTCTGTGTGTGAATAGTATCTGAAGCCTTGTCTCTCAACTCTATTCTTAAGCTATTAACAGTAAGATAATGTTATTTTCAGCACACAGACCATGGGCAAACATCATCCTATAGGTCACCCAAGCTATTTCAAGCCAAGTATTATGTCATATCCTCTCAGTCAAATGAGTTTCTCCTGGGGACTGGGTGTAGCAGGCCCTGGCTTCAGTAGGGCAGCATCCCCCTTTCTGGAAGCTAGGTTATGCCCTAGAAAACACACACACACACGCACACACACACATTCAGAATCATTTGCTGTCATTCAGAGAATGTTCTTAATAAGATTCTGTAGAAAAAAATGAGAACACAAGCAAGGTGGGAGATAAAGATACATTGACAAAGCCCATTGAATGAAATTAAAGGAGAGTGATTATTAAGTTAATACAATGACCTCTCTGTTACTCACCATCAAGAGATAACCTTGTTTTGTGGCGTTAAAATTAATCACTCAATCCATAAATCCACCTACAGGGCACAAATATATACATGAAACATTTAAAGAATGTCTTTAAAATGCTGTGAAGTCTCACTTTAAGGTCAAATTCATATCAGCTTCAGAGGAGATTGTGCAGACGAGGAGCACATCAGCTTCCATTCTATTTTCACTCTAATTTCTTGGCCTACATTCAGACATTATTTGACCATCTGGAATATGGTAGGTGTCCCCATTTACCCCAAACATTCAAATCTACACATTTGAGCACCTGCTTTCCAAATCCTCATCTACCTATCCATTTAATCGGGGGGCAGAGGTGAGTTAGAAGAGAAAAAGGCATATTTCTTCCAACTTTAATTGGAATTTAATTTCCCTCCTTAGTCTTCTGGAATACTAGATGTGACAATTAACATGGCTAGGCGTGATAACCTTCCATTTTTGTCACTTTTCCACAGTTAATCCACATCAGCTGCTTTCTGAGTAATTAAATTCTATAATGAAGCTTGGCCCATGCTTGTGGATGATTACAGAGATGGTGCACCCTCAACATAAATCACTGACATTCACACAAAAGGAGCTTACTCATTTAGTTTTCCTTTTCTGTTTGTAATGGATTTTTGGCTCTAATGTTTCCTGTGTGAAATGCCAGAACTATTTATGTATCAGTGTGTTGCTCAAAATAGCTCTGTGCGCTGTAAATTTGACGTTTAACCTAACGTGAACTGTAGTGCAAGTGTTTATTTAGGTTTGTTAATTTGAATTGATAGAACCTGTCTGTGCTGAGAGGGCATTTGTTTTTCTTTGGTAGAATAATGATTAACACAGATAAGAAGATTCCTGTCACTGAGGAGACCTAAGAGTTGGATCTGTTTGCAGATAGTCTGTCTTGACTTCGCAGGGAAAATGACCTGATACTGTCCAATTGGCCTCCTTACTGAATCCCTTGGCTCCAATTAAAACCCTATGATTGGTCTTAAGTGTGCTGCAAGCTTATCAAACCAACTATGGCACACAGCAGCACGATAGTGACAGATTAGTTGGGTGTAGGCTAAAAGTTGAAGAAAGGGCATTTTTAGCATCTTACACATTAGCAGTACAGGAAAAGGGGCCCCCATTGTCAATTAATATGCTCGAAAAAGAGACACAAATGATTTTACACCTATCATCAATGTCAAGACTAGGCCATCATAGCGTAGGGCTGGATAGCCGGTTTTCTGTGTGTGACATTGAAGGCTTGGTTGAAAACTGTTGGAAAAGTGCTTCGAACACAGTACATAGTACAGTAGGCAGGTTTCAGCTTCTTAGGTGCAGCTCCTTCCTAGTACAGTATTTTAATAATCCCAAATCCCCAATCAACCTCCTCTCATTAACATGTCATTCTATTTATGTTTTCTGACAATGGTCAAGTCTGACATAATGACTGAACCATTTAATGCCCATTAGGCAGTCTAGTATTAAACTCTATTCCTTTTCCTTGTCTAAAATATCACCAACATTAATTCTTGTCTCATTACATCTTTTCTTCTTCTGACGTTTGCCCTGATGATTCACTGCTTTCAGGGGAGATCATAATCTCTCGTCTTGTAAATACAAAGCTTCTTTCAAGCTTCAGTCACCACTAGCTAGTCCAGCAAAAAAAAAAAAGAAGAAAGAAATTAGTATGAGGGCAGAGCAAACTTATGGTAATAACAATATTGCAAATATATATATATATATATATATATGAAATGTTCAAAAGCTTGAGAAAGAAATGATTTAAAAGATGAAGCTCAATACGTAGGTAGTTCCAAAGTTGTGGTTTTCTAACCGCAAAAGCTCTGTTCACTTTAGTCTCATATCTTGACAAAGGAAGTACCAAGAACCTCAGACTATGTAAAGGTTGATAAGCGGCAATTCATTCAGAAATATAGGAGCCTGCCTCCTTATCTGTATGTTGGCCTTTGTCTCCAGTTGTTGCCATTAAAGCAGCTGAATTGCCCCTGCCAGTCTGGTTCCCATGCAGTGGATTCTCTATCCTGTTGCCTTCAGCCGTAGCCATGACAGTATATAAATAATGAATGAAATGCTTGATGTTGAAAAGATGCAAACCATAAATAGCATCAAAAATAGAAGTTAGATTTTATTACAATTTGAAGGATTAGAGCTTTAATCAGGATTAAAACTGAGACGTCATTTTGCACATTGAGATGAGTCACCTGTTACTGCAGTAAAAATCATAAGCAACCATCTACGCTGTGATTTGATACACCAAACCATATGAGGGAAGAGAAGCATAAAATGCGGTGTTCTGAGTTCAGCTATTTTTTTATTTTTTATTTTTTATTTTTTTTTTTGGTTGGGTGCCCACCTTCTTCCACTCAGCAAACACTTTGTATTTCCTCTTTCAGTTCATTACTTTCAGTGGGACGAAAAGTATGCACGGTGTAAACACAACTGGAGGCTCATTCTACTCAGCTTGTGACATGCATCTCTTGCATGTCACAAGCTTTAAGCTTTTATTGCAGCCCAGTTAGTAGCATCATTTGATCCTGCTGAGACATGCAGAATTCAAGACATGCAGAAATATGATGATTACATAATCATTTGAACATATTTGGTGACTGAGTAGGTTGTTATCAATGGCAGCAGTAACCAGAACTGGCTCCGGTTTGGAGCACCTGCTATGAAAGGACATGAGAAATATGATCCCTAGTGTGCTCCAGAGATGTGGTTGAAAATGTCTCAAAGATAAATGACATAACAGCTTTTGGCATTGTAATAAGAGCAGGACGACAGCTGAAAAAGGGAAACCAAATCAGCGTGTGCCACTTTGATTAAGGTATTAACCATGAGGATAACGACAGCAGCATCAGTGGGACGTACCTTGATTCCTTTTGTTGACACTCTAAATACTTTGCATAGGTTCTTTCAATGCCATTTCTTTCAACTATCATTCATCTAAAGGCCTACAGTGATTGCAAGCTGGGCTACAGCTGTGGACTGCAGAGAAATTCACAATTAACGAATTTCTTTCACACAAACTGTCATCTGAGTTTTAAAGTTGGATACAGTAATTAACCTTGACAACCGGTCCAAAAGGTTCCACCAGCCAGGATGGAGCAAAAATTTTTTTTAAACCAATATCAGATCAGAACGTGAATCACGAATTCATGACCAAACACTTATGTGGTTGATTTAAGCCAAAGAGACGCTAACAAAATAAAATAATAAAATAAAAACTGATTGTTGTTGTCATTAAGTCACAGGCACTTCACCTGCAAAACTTTCAGCTTATAAAATTAATTCACTGACACCCCCCCATTGAACACAGGAAATGTAACTAAAAGGACATAAAAGTAAGGAAACGAAAGAAAACGAGCAGGCGGACCAGCCTGGGGCTAGTGACAAAATTAATTGGGAACCTGTGGGGAGTGCCACTAAGCCGGACAGGAACTTTTGAATAGGAAGTGTGAGATAATTATTTGTAGAAGCAGTATGTGTGTGGTTTTTTTTTTTTTTTTTTTTTTCCTTTTCTTTTCTTTTCTCTGAGTCACCTTCCAACCTCACTCTGTTGCTTGTTGAACATTTGACCTGTGCAGTGTCCATATGCATGGCCTGAGCATATCCTCACTGAATACAAAGTTGGTATCCCAAGGACAATGCAGATGTAGTATAACCAAGTTGAAGGTAGCAGAGTATAGTCAGTGTATGTAGTGTTTTTATTCTCATTTCTAGGATGAGAGCTTCGTGCAACTTAACCAATTCAATTCAATTCAATTTTTGAGTAAATAAGTGACGCAACAGAATCGCAGTAAATGACAATGTGTTTAACAGACAATGCTCAATGTATCATTAGATCTGGTGTTCACACAAGTTAGTACAGAAGGAACACAATGACAGGTAGAGGTTTAGTATGACAGCTCAGAGAGGGAGGAAGGACACAGCTATCATCAATAATGTATCTGGAGATGTATCGTCATTTCTATACTACAGTTTGTCTTTATTTTTGTTGTTGAGAGTAACAGAAAGTCAGACCATTTTTAAGTGCAAGTCATAAAACAGAAAGCAATAAGGTCTACATCTAGCAAGATAACACTGAGAATGTCACCCCCAGAGGGTCAGCCCCGATCACGATGTTGAGTCACTGTGGCCCTTCCTGTGAGCCAGTATGAATTGATAATGGGTACATCGTCAGAGAATTTACTGATTTACAAACAATAAATCCCTCCCGCTTTAAAAGTCGACATAATTATTATTATTGTATATTAACAAGTGCTGATTTGAATTTAGTAATATTTAATTGAAGCCGTAAGTACAGTTCCTTTCCTGACCTTTGTAATGTAAACTAAATGAAGTCAGTCAGAAAACTGTAGTGGGCAGCTTTAGGTCACAGAGGACTTTATTAATCAACTAGCTGTGGGATCCCCCCCCCCCCATGGTGTCTGCACCTATTTACAGTGTGTTTTTTATCACCGGAGACCTGGCTGGCCCCGCCAGTCATGGGGCAGCCTGCCAGATATTACAGACATGTCAGTCTGGCTTTTTTGGCAGGAGTTGAAGACAATGTGTCACCTGTGCTGTAGGACCCATGACAGATTTTCTAATGAGTCATTCACTGCATAGAGACAATTCAACAACTAGTTTGTCCAGTCTGTTGATAGAAAATATGAACATAATGTTGACTGTGACAGAAATAAAATTGGTAGCATGTGTTTGGTACATTTCTTTAGGTTGTCAAAAAAGTATTTGCTCAACAATGAGACATGGTACAGTTTATCCTGAGCTGTTGTGGACTGTGGATGTTGTTTTCACACAACTGGAGCTCGTCTGCATGCGACGTGTTCTCACCTAGTAGAAATGGTTTAGTTTAGATGAGGGGTGTTTTCTGGGTACATCCTGCAGGAGTCATTAACTTACCCACCCCCGTGCTCTGACACCTGCAGACAGTGACACATCAGCTCAATCACACATCACTCAGGTTTCTGTTATCGCATACAACTTGTCCTGATAATGGAAAAGTTCAGAGTTGCAGTGCACATTACAGCACAAAGTACGTAGCTACCACATATATATCTGCTGAATTATAATAAAAAAGTAAAATTGAACTTGAAGATTTTGACAGAGAATCTTGGAGTTTTCCTCATGCAGGCAGACTGCAGCAGAGACAGGATGAACAATGCCACAGAACATCTTAACAACTTTATTCTTTGGACTCTTGTTCATAATGAAATGCCTTTGTTATGGATCCAGTTGTCTATGAGCTTTTGAGACCACTTGCATTTTATTATCTTCAGGGAGCTATAATCCAGAGATGAGTATTTGATGACTTGATTAGCTGGTGGAAAACACTGGAGCTATTTTTATCAAGGAATTTAAACTGTTTAAGTTATGGAATGAAATCAAAATTGTGTTAACAGTTTTCTTCATCACTTTATTTTCAGGGAAACTTGCTATCTCTCTCGACAGGACATTAATCTCACTGCTGTATGAGATATAAGTATGATAAGAGCCCACAACACAGTGATTCGGCTGTTCCTAAAAACACTGCAGTGCCACTCGACTACAGATTAGTCTAAAGATAACATATGTACCTGTATGGATACAGTACAGAGTGTTTGAAGCTGTGTTTGAGTGTCAAAAGCAGTTTAATTTCTTCTAATCGCTTGCATTAAAATAAACATTGCAGAAATCAGAATACATTTCTGAAAGTGAATCCACTACTCCCACCACTACAGAAAATGGTTAATTGTTTTTCTTTTGTTCTTGTTCATGTGTGCATATAAAAAGACTGAGAAATGTTAAAGTAAAGAAGGAAATAGATGTGATTCCAGGCCTTCAGTAGGCAACTCTTTATCAAGACACCCGACAGGCTCTTATTTTTGACAAAACCTGATGGACTTGTTAAGAAAAGATTTTTATTCTACTCAGTCTTGCCTTGGTCCAGTCTTGAGAATATTCAAGCCAGTAAATAAGACATTATGCCTTGATCAATTGTTTAATCGAGTCCAGCACTTCACTGCTCCCTCAGCAATGAAGCTGCATTGATATTTTATATCGCTGCATGTCGTAAACAGAACCAAGTATTACACAAACAATTAGCAGAACATCCCTAAAGGCTCACTAAAGCTCTGAAAAGTTTTTTGAATCAGTGCTGAGAACAGATTTGTTCAACCTGAGCTTCCACTGCAAATTTAAGTTCAATCGCCAGTGAACTGTTTTATGGGTAGATTTGTATAGCTCTGGTAAATCTTTCAGTTCTTATCTACTAACGCACAGGCTACTTGAGAGCAACTTCTCTCACTACCCGCACTGTAAAATCTACTCATCATATAATGATAATATTAAAACAATGTAATGGATGTAATAAGGGCAAAAGTGTAACCATGAATAAATCATAGTTGGGTGAGTGACTGCTTGTCATATTCCCTGTTTTTTATTACTCTAATTTCATGTCACAGCTGTTACCAATTTTTCTAATATGTGTACTATTACAAAATTATTATATTCAGGCAATTTTCTATTTCAAGTGCTGTAGTGCTCTGTAACACATAATTTAATTTCTAAATAGCCATCATACATGAAATAATAGTAAAATAGATTGAAAAGTACTGTTTGTGTGTCCCAAAGGAGTCTGAGTGGGGAAAGAGACCCCACGATTGGCTTCGACAGATCAGTCAAAGGACTCCAGCTTTGATTCTGTGTGAGTAGCTGGAGTCTTCAGAGGTTGCTCCAGCTGCATAGAGAATCCTCAGTGGGGAGGGGAGGACTTATGACAAAGTAGAAAATAGGCTGAAATTCAATATTCCCCTTGGAAAACAAATGTTTATTACATTAAAGGCAATAACTTTATAACCCAGGTGACCTTCAAGTTAGTCTGTTCTTATCTTACTTATGGAAAGTTCATTATTTACATTAAGTAAACATACCACTGGATTGTACATTTCTTCACATGGGTTGGCTGACTAAATAATTGTATTTTTATTTGTCTGATACAACTCAAATGAAGATGTGCTTTGTTTTCTTTCGTCACTACAGTCTATTTTTTCCTGTTTAATTTCAGAAATTATTTTTACATCACTTTCACTCCTCTGCCTCTCTCTCTAACAAATATTGACAATTGACTCTTTTCTCTAGTTGTAGTCAGACTGGCCATCAGAGCACAGAGGTGCAGGGGTTTTCAGATCTATTTTATTATTACGGGCCTTACCTGTCTCTTTACTGCCCCTTTCATTGTGTACGATGAGAGTGTGCTGCGTGCGTGTGCCTAAACCGCTCTAGATTAGATTAACCTTAACTGACCTGATCTGACCTTCCTCCAGCCCCTTTCTTAGAAATCAAATAAAATTCTGTGGGAAACACTACAATTCTTGTTTCTCTGCCTGTCAACCTTGTCATGCTCATTTCTCACACACACAATAGCCTCAGGTTCAAAAAGAACTAAGTCGGGTTCAAATTATTTCATCAGATCTTGTCATCTGCTTAATAAAGTTGATGTTTACTCAGTAAATTTGTTGAAAACATAATTTGCTACTGATTTAATGTTTCGTGCTGACCAGTTTTAAGAGGAGATGCAGTTGATCCCTTTATTTTGCTGCAATTTGGTGTCTTGATATCTTCACCAATTGAGGATTCATAAGGAAAATTCATAAGGAAAACCTCGATACTTATGGTGGTGTTCTTTTTTTTTTTTTTTTTTTTTTCACCTGTAGTACCCCAAGAGAAATTACTTGAAGGATGAATACTACATTTTGTGTTCAGCATTTTTTTTTTTTCTTGAGCGTATGCTTGATGTGCACTTAATGTGTGTATTGGGCTCGTTAGCTGGACATATTAATCAATGAATTAAATTTATTATTGCCTGAAAACTTTAACTCTTTTCACCCTACTATTCAAGCAACGCTTCATCAAAAGAAAGCATAGCACACTGATTTTGATTTAAAAAAACAAACAAACAAACAAAAAACTTTATTGACTTTATCGAAGAACACCTCAAAAATATTAAAGATTTCTTTACCTTTGGTATTAACTCAATGTAATGAACTATACATTAATCCATAGGTCTGGACAGCACACATAGAAAACAATTTGTGTGCTAAAAGTGACTTGATCTTGAAAAGTGATCATATGCAGTAGACAAAAGTACCACAACACTTTATAGCTTAGACATTCACTGACAGCACAACACCAACACAATGCTTTCAGAAACTGTATCCTTGTATTGCAAGAGAGAAGCGTCAAATCAGTTATCAAAATGTGTTGATGCAGACAAACACATTACAAAATATATATACGTACAGAACAAAGTGATTCAATATAATAGATTATGCTGCTCAGATGAAGTACTTTATTATGTTCTTGGAAAGTGCAAAAGTATTTTTTTGTGTTTGTTTGTTTGGTGCTTTTGTATTTTCAGAGATGATCGCAATCATTCAAAGACCAGTAAAAACTGAGTGACTTTTGTGAAAGCATATCATTTGAATATGAGACTGCTACTTGTCCATAGCACTGCTGATGATGTGCCCATGAGCAAGGCACTGAAATCTTAGTAATTTCAAGGATGCTTGAGGTTTAGTCCATTACATCAAAGAGTCTTACATCCCAAGCTTTTTAAATGCAAGGGACAATGCAAATTCAGTACAACAAAATTTTTCAAGTTGTATGTACATGTTTAAATGTCTAATTAAAAACCATGA
Organism: Echeneis naucrates; assembly: GCF_900963305.1. Classification (NCBI taxonomy): domain Eukaryota; kingdom Metazoa; phylum Chordata; class Actinopteri; order Carangiformes; family Echeneidae; genus Echeneis; species Echeneis naucrates. Next base: position 6,362,476 of record NC_042527.1, read on the forward strand.
AGGAATCAGCCCCAAGTTGTATCTGTTACAGTAACAGAATTCACTGAACCATTGCATTTCATTTCTTCATCCTTGTTTGTGCATTAAACTGTATTAAACAGTTCACATGCAGTTTTAACTGAAAGAACTATATAATAACTCTTTAGCATGCACTTATGTATTTGACTTTAAAGTCACGATCCCTGAAAAAAATCCTATGTAAATGTTGCTAGCAAGCTAGCAATGCTACATGAACAACAAACCACTTTATAAACCACTTAATTAAAAACCACTTACACGTTTCAAAGTGATGAAGGAAATGAAATTCAGTGGCAGGCAATCAAAGCGAAAAACACTGATAGTTCAAGTCATTACCAGTATATTCTCATTACTCTGCCTACTCACTTAATTTCTTTTTTGAATGCTTTTTTATTTTATTTATTTTTTTTATCTTCCCTACTCAACAAAGTCTTCAAAATGCATTGGATAATACACAAATTGTGTTCTCCAACCTCCCTTTCTGACTGCACTCAGTAACTGATCGTTGCATTTCATTCCTCTTCCTGCACTGAACATATTTCTCTTTGATTATATGATGGAGTGTCTCACTCAGCATTAGATATTGCACAAAATAAATGATCCATACAGTTCCTGTGTTTCATCCAAAAGAAAGTCCCTGAGACGCTCAGTCTCAGCAAGACCAATGTAAAGTTTCTTGCTCTGCAAAAAAACCCTGCAGCCCCCGCCAGGTAAACCACCTCTGGTTTCTACCCACATTGTGTAGAGGCAGTCCTGGATCATCCTTTGTTACTGGACCATCGTCTTTTCTCAGCTTTGCAGAGCTGATGTTAAGGCCCGGGATGAATCCTACGTACTAGCAGTTGCCCTGGACAGTTGCTCTCTAAGCTTCAGTAACACCATCTTGCTCTTATTGTTAACGACTTCCTGCCAGGGAACATTGGCTGTAACCATGTAAATGTCCCCAATCATCAGCCATCAAAGTGTGCAACCAGTGATACTACGACAGGTTTGATGTCTGAAGATGGGGCTTTTGTGATGTCAATGGTGGGTTCATAGGAGGGGCCCAGCTGGGGCAGTGTGGCAGCCGGTTGACCCAGGGATGCAACCATAAACAGGAGGTCATTGGTTCGTCGTGGACCGTTGACTGCAACACCTCTCATGGCCTTGGTAGCAGCCTTGGAGGAGCTTTTTAAGCTGGAGCCTCGTTGGGGAGTCTCACAATGCAGAAGTGCTTGGAAACATCTGTAAAACTGCAAGCATACAGCACAAGGACGTGATCAGAAATGTATTATATAACAGAGAGAGTGAGGAAACCGGTGATACATGTGGACAACGTTTGGCTGAAGATATTGCATGTAAATGTTACATCAGACATTTTTTGTTAACATTTATTGGATTCAGGTCACAGTTATTTCTAAAAGTATTTAATTTCCTCCTCTTTCTTCCTGCATGTCTCAGCCTTCCACAGTGCTGCCCTGTTGGCTGCCCCCTCCTTTCCATGTAAAACAATATGGGGACACGGGGGACACTGACTATTTGTCAGTTTATCTATTTTTTATATTTAACTAATTACATTCTTTGCAGCCCAGTGGCAGTGCTGTTGCCCCACAGCAAGAAGGTCGTGGTGTCTATTGCCAGGCCGAGGGCCTTTCTTTGTGGAGTTTTCATGTTCTCCCTGTGCCTGTGTGGGTTTTGTCCAGGTTTCCTCCCTCCTTCTAAAGACATCATATTTGGGTTAATTGGTGACTCTAAATTGAGCATGAGTGGTTGTTGGTCTCTGTCTGTCTCTGTGTGTTGGCCCTGTGCTGGACTGGTGACCTGTCCCTCACCCAGTGTGAGCTGGGATTGGCTCCAGCACCCCTTGCAACCCGGAAACGGATAAGCGGTTGAAGATGAATGAATTAATTAATAATTACATTCTCAATCACTTGCTTGTACCATTGCTCTGCTTATAGAGTGTATTAGGAAACTGAGATTTCAAGACAGCCCTTTCTTTTTTGGCTGTTTCTATAGAATCCCTCATTTTATTTCTGGATAAAATAACAACCCTTGATTTTCTTTTTGTTTTAAAATGTTCAAAGCACAATGCTGTTGAAGAGGTCCTTGGAGAGACTGGCTCTGAATTGAAGAGTTTGGAGTATGGGCTGAAATATAGAAATAGATTATAAATTGGCTGTTGAAAATTGAAAGAAATAATGTGGTCATTTCATATGTTGTTAATCTTAGTTATTTCAAATGTCCCCTGTTAGGATTTCCTTTGGCATTGTGCTGAGAAATAATTCACCCTATGTCAAGAATACAAATGTGGGTTGAACCACTGGAAAGATCCCACCACTGCATTACTTTACTTAAAAACACATACTTTCTCAAGCAGAGGAAATCAAAAGAGGGCATGGAATTGCAGCCCAAAGGTCATCATCAATGAATGAATAAATTGAATAATCAATTCAGACCTCTGTCTATCCTACATCAGTAGAGGAAGTCAAGTGAAAAAGTTGGAAAATAAAACCTTACATTGCTTTTTGGCCACATGCAAGTTTTTTTTTTTTTGACTTTTTAGTAAGTCTAGTCTAGATGCACAGGGTGTTTGTGTTTCATCCAGACAACTGCACAGCACTGTGCCGCTTACCCTGCGATGCAATGTCAGCACAAAGTTTGAGATTCCAAAAAGTCTTCTATCTGCCTGAAGCCCCATGGATTTTAAAGTAACTGCACATAAAAAAAAGAAGATTTTTCAATCACTGGTGTATCGGCCTTTACTGTATTAAGTAGTGACAGTGAAATGAGAGCTCTCATGCTCTCTCAGTATAGTAACTACTCTGTGGTTGGCGGTAAACTGCCAGTGGCAGCAGTTATCAGTGTCTCTTTGGTTCTGCATCTTGCCAAGAAGCATCTGTGGCGAGATACAACACCCCTTTTGAAATGAGACATTGAAGAGTTGTTGGATGTTTCCATATGTCCGTATCACCCAAGATGTTATAAAGGGACAGAAGAAAAGCCGTACTGGGTGACTCAGCATTGTTTGAATGTAATGACAGGGAGGAAGTAGAAGATGCTCCTTTCTTCTGGCAGTCCAAATGGGAGCAGTGAGAGTTACACCATACTGGGCTGTTCTAGGTTACTCTGTCAAAATATGATAAATCAGGGCAATTTAGAGTCACCAATTAACCTAAACATGCATGTCTTTGGACAGTGGGAGGAAACTGGAATATGGTGAGAAATTCAAGTTGTCAAATGTGTTAGGTGAACACTCAGTGGCCGCTCAGTGTGCAGTGGAAATGACAGATGGAGGCTCGTTCCCCATTGTACACCTTCAAAGCAGTGGTAAATATGGGCACCAAAGCGCATGTTTATGCCTTGCAGTGCCTGTCCTACATCATTGCTCGAAAATGTTAATGACCGTACTTGAACAATGTAAGATTTAACAGTCTTCCAAAGCATGCCCTGCTGCTCCTCAGTTAAAGCAACAACCCAAACTGACTGCAGTAACATCGCATCATCGGTCCTGATTATCATGATCAGGACTCAGCTCCTATTTTCAAATGGCCTGTTGGCAGATAAATAGCCCACTCAGACCGTCATTCACTATCCCGCTGTCCCGCTGGCATATTAGTAGCACAGTCGTCTTTTGACACAACGTTCCTCTCACCATCTCATTTTTCCACCTGCCTATGTCTTATCCACGGCCTGTAGCATTGCCTCTTCTTACTCGTTTTATTCTGCTGGCTAGAGCAAAATATGTCAGCTGGACTATCTGGAACATTTTAGCTGTTTTAACCTTTAACCTTCTAACCAATTTAACCTTTTACTCCTGGTTCTGTACCTCATCATTTATGCCTGCAGGAAACTTTTAATGTCATCACCAGAAAGAGAGACCCTTTATGTAGCCAAGCAGAAAGTAATGGAGTGAAGGTTGGGGTTGTGGGTTGCACAACTCTAGATAGTTTATTTGTATGTCTTTATTGCCACCAAACATGGTTTTCGTGAATTAATACATATCAATACATCCTATGAGCAAAACTTCATGTTACATGCAGAAAGTGATGAGATAACCATTTGGAATAGACCTGAGGTGCCAACAAAAATGAATCTTTAACAATTTAGAGGTACAGACACTCATTCCTGGACAAGTAGAAGATGAAGGATCTTGAAAAGTAAATCATTTGTTAATGTACTCTTTTGGATGTTTTCATATTTATTTGAAACTTAGCTTCTAAGAAACATTTTTAGTATGATTTTTGTATTGGAAGAGGCAGGACTAGATTAGACTAGAAAGAAGCATTGCTTCTTTCGGTTCCTTCTTGAACTCATTTTCCGAAGGTGTTTATTTATTTTATTTTTATTGTCTACCAAGATATTTTCACCAGCTTTTACAAAAATGCCCAGAATCAATGTACTTGTCTTTTCAATATGTCTGACATGCAGTACATTGTCTGAGGTCAGCACCAAACAAGCATGTTCCCACATATCTGGGAAGTATGATTTGTGGGCCAGAGCATCGCTTTAGCATTACAATGCTTCATTCATAGCAGTATGTTGTGACACATTTGACTTTATCTTTTTTTTTTTTTTTTTCCTTAGGGAGTTTTGCATTGCAGCATTCGATAACATCTGGATTAAATGTTAACCCCTAGACCAGATGGCTAAAATTATTACCCTAGACACATTTCCTCAAACTGATAACATTGTCCCAGTGATTCTATATTAACAGTTTCAGGTCTACTACTATGTATACTAACAGGCAAAATCTAATGTGGAAAAGAGGACTGGCTGCATCCACGGCATTGAGGAAATGACCTGAAGTATATACACCGCCTTTCAAGGTCGAATAAATAGTTAATGGATACCTGGATACATTTTTCAATCCGAGAGTCAGATCTGTACATCTCGGGATTATGATTACATGCAGATCCTCCTGTTTTACACCAGCCTCGACACTAACGGAGCTGCTCCACAGCAGCTGATGGACAGCTAGGAAGATTCTGAATAATTGAGAACCCCTGCAGCAGGTTGAAAGCATAACAATGCATTCAGGGTATTTGGCTTAACTTTACATTCTAGGCATTTCCAGCCACATACAAGACTTATTCACAGCAGTAAACACTAGACCACATTTTAACACATTTTAATGTTTTCTTCTTTGACTCAGTTAATCCGGCACAAGGCCACTCTTGAGTAAACGTAGTATACTTAGTATACTTTGAGTTTTATGTATACTTATAGTCTACTACATTTTCTCACAAGGTGCAAAATATGACGCTTTCTCACAGTATGGTAACATCAACCATACAACAATATTAGGTTACAAGTGAGAGTGAGGAATAAAAAGACAGCATAAGAGATACACAAGTTCATCACAGATCATCACAGATTTGAATAGATTACAATGAAAATGCACTGCAAAATCTAACAATAGGTTTGCAGTCGCTGAAAAAAACCACCAATATAATACCAATAATAAATCTAATGTTATGAAAGTGATTTTAATAAGTAATAAGTCACAATGAGGCAGTAGAACAGTATTGAAAGGTCCACACAAATCCAATGAGAAAACCAAAGAAGAACCAAAATATAGAATTTTGGCAGCGTTTTCTTTTAAACTATATCACTAAGTCCTTTTCAGTTTAATATCTCAGACAAATTTGTGACACAAATTCATCAATTGTTTTGTAACCATTGACCTGACATAGAGTCTTTCCTGCACGTTGCTGTCCGTCAAAAGCTTCCTGGGTTATGAGGAGACGTGTGAAAGAGCAAGAGATGCCTCAGGACTTAACTTAAAATTCTCCTTACAATGTCTCCCTTCTCAGTGTGTCTGCAACCTATAGGTCATCGAAGAGTGAAGGCTAGTGAGGAGATGTAAGAGAACACGGTGATGATGCTCACGCCCAGCTCCCCTCAGGTCGAGAGCACTCAAAAGATGGAGGAGATGGATGTAGAAGAAACGGATGCAACAGACAAGTAGAGGATGACGCTGGTTAAGACACAGGCATCAAGGCTAAGGTCAAGGGAAAGGTGAAGCCAATGACAGATGAATTGATAAAGCATGACAGGGAGATGGTAGGAGCGAGATGCACTGGCAGTATTTTGGACATAAGGTTGGAGGTGACTCAGACAGGGTCATCTCATAGTGGCCATATCAGTTTTGGAGGAATCTTTTTATGATTTGGGCAGAGATTGGCAGCCTACTCATGTTGGCTTTGCAAGAAGAGACATCAGTTCTGTTTGTTCTATAGAAGTCTATATCCTCACAATCAAAAATGAATACTTGAGCTGGGCAACTTTTCAAATTCATTCTATCCAATCTACAGAGGTGGATACAAAAGAGAATGAGGTTCCACTCCTTAATTGAGTTCTTTGTGACACTAATAATGAAAACTTTGCCGTCTTCTCATCACAACTTGAGAGCAGTTTGATTGTAAACACCGTCAACCACTTCAGTACATTATACCAAATGAAATAAGAGTAAAGCAGGAATAAACTTCTTTTAGAGGCATCCGCAGATAGCCCACTACTTCATTTAACAATGGCGTGATTTCCTTTCATCCATTAAACTCCCCAGAGTTCTGAAGTATTCTGCAGGCCATAGAGCGAAATGAAAAAAACAAAACAAAACACAAGTTATAGATCTGAGAGCTCAGGTCAGAAAAACGACGACTCTCACAGAAACGTGTGAACAGAATGACAATCATCTGATTTCCTTTCAGGATTTTCTGGCTTCACTGTGTTTATATTGTGTGTATCAATCATTTCATCACACTGTAATCATTCACTGGAACAATCAGTTTCCACTTTTTTAATTTCCTGCAACAACTCATTTCTACTGCTGTAATGCTTCCTAACATCATAGTTTTTTTTCCCTGACAGATGAGTCTCTTATTGATCATCATTGGGAAGACCAAATGGAAGTTTCCTTGTGGAAAATTGAATGAGAAAGAGTAGTTAACAAATCTCAGAATGAACAGGGGTGAAAAAAACGTGTCCGACTTAAGTGAGAATTCACAAGAATTTGACTTTAACCAACCCACTTATTTAGAGCAGATGACTTAGAAAATAACAGGGCGAGTCAGACAACACAACACCACCTGTCTGTTTGCTTGCTATATTTTCACAGCTTGAGTCTGTTCCTTTTGACAGTATGTAATAATGGAATCTTTTGAAACGATGCTCATGCAGTTTATTTACATTTTGAAGCACCGCTGGGAAGCTTGTGTTTTCTCAAAGCCAACAATTACTCCTGACTGGTGCTTGACAAAATGTGACTCACTTTAGCAGCATTGTTGAATATTTTGAGATTTGGGAAAACGTGTTCATTGTTTTTATTCCTTTATTCTTTTTAGTTAGATGGAAAAAAACTCTCACATTCACCTCTGACCATCTGACCAGCGTCTTCTACTTCACAAATTAGGAAAACTATTTCAGTTAGCCGGAACATGTTGTCATCACTGGACAGAGTCAGGCTGAGGTAACCATGCTGACTCTCACTTATCACTAGGAAGACAAATAAGAGTGTTTCTCAAAATGTCGAACCCCTCCTTTAATATTTTAAGTCGTTCTAAATTCTGTGTGTGAGTATCTTTGTGTGTGTTTTCTTTCTTTTTTTTTTTTTTTAAAGCTGCGTGCAGTTCCATTTAGGCCGTATGGTAAGGTCTGAAAATCAGAGCCAGTAACTTTTGGCAATTATAAATCGGCTCTCGGTTTATAGGGCAGCACTAATGGTTCCTCTGTGTGCCCTTGAAGATTTATAGAGATCAATTTTTGCAGCAAAGACTTGCAAACTGAGAGTAGACATAAAGCACAAGAGAAGAAAAGACCAGTTGGATTTAACTTACCCATCCTGAGTCCTCATGGCTGTGACCGCTGCTGATCGTTGACGGGATAAACGCACACCAGCTGCTACTTGTATCTGTACAGCATTTTTAGTCTTCAACTCGCCTCAACTCACAGTTTCCATAGTAACGGGCTGGGAGGAATTGAAGACTGAAAATGACATACAGGACATTTGGTGTCCCTCTCCCCCATTTTCGCTCTCTCTCCTACTGTCATGAGGTCGATGATGTGTGAGCTGAAATGTCCCTGTAAGGTCATTTAGCTGCAGTGGCAGCTCAAGCATGAAGGGAATGTTAGTTAGACAGCAGAGTAATGAAGGCTTTCGTGAAATGGCAACATCTGGAACAGCACACAATTTTGTGTTGATTTCCAACTTTACAATAAAATTACTTAAAGTAGTAACCTTGCAAAGTTAAACTTCAAAACTAAGTATTATACTTGGCTGGGTTTGGAAACTGATAAGATTTCCTCTTCAGTACTGTGCTTAATTCTCTGTGTAGTATGTGCAATTCTTCTGTGTTTTGAAGGGAACATTTTCTAAAACCTTGTGCAGAATTTTGTGCTTTACTTAATAGAACAAAGAGAGATGATAAAGATTACACAGACGAAAAGAAGTTTTATCGATCAGACCCAGTGGGAGTGAAGGACAATCTTGTTATCTTACATTTTTTTTCTCACAGTGATGAACTGTGTTTCAGAAAGGAACAAAACACATTAAATCTGAAGTCTGAACATTTTGTTTGGTGCAAAAAAAAAAGTTATTCGGAGGAAACACTAGATAAGGAAGTATAAATAAGAAAGTGCAATGTTGAGTTAACTTAGGAAATCTACACATTTAATAGAACTAAATCTCAGATGAAATTTGCAGTCAAAAGGAGTCTTGAACTATTAGACATGAAGTGTGTGAGAATGTGCTGCCATCTGTGAACATACTCTGTCTGCTTTCTCAAAGACAGAGAGAAAACAGAAGTTTCATTCTGGCTGTTTTCAACCGAGTTGGTGAAACTTCACTTTCTCAACTCACAGCTTCATGCACAGTTCCTGTCATTCACCAGCAATGAAGCCTCAGCAGTAAAACCCGGAATCCAGTTTCTGACTATTAATGCACTGCATAAGGTACACAGCTGCTTCATATTCACAGATGTTGAGAAATCATTACATAAATAAGAACTCTAGTGAAATTGTTTGGTGTGGGTGTTGCACTTAACCAAGTGTTTTAGAAGTTGTCAATCTTACCTAGTAAATGAAGAAGCACATGAACAAATGTCAGTTTAATGTGCCAAGGGGCCACCAGGGCAAAAATGAGCTGGGAACACTGTTGGTTTCCCTCTTATATATTACTGGTATCAGGCCCTTTGAATGAGGCATCAGGTTTTTGTTGCCTTTTATATTTGGCTTTTGTTATGGATCAAATTACTAGAAATGACAACACTTAAACATACATAGCTTTTTTTTCCCCCTATATCCCAGTATAGTTCCATTTAGATTAGCGTTTTTAAAAGAGGTAAAAAGAAAATTCCTGAGGTAGCAAGTTATAGTTACAATATTAGAAAACCCTTGGAAATGAAGTCTTTCGTAAAAGTATCTCCTCATGTCCTTCTGGGGCAAAACTGCATCAGTAGTCCTACTTGTTAAGCAATGTGTTAACTTTGATGTTTTGGAATTCACCAAAGACCTTTGCTGGAAATAGCCTGATCTAAATTCCAGGAATGAGAATTTCAGATCCATTTCTCACATTGTTCTGGACTCTTAGCTCTGTCTTGACTGAACCTGAAATGGCTAAATAAAAGGGCCCATCTCAAAGATTCAACAAAAACACACTTGTTTTCATCAGTCTGTGGAATGAATCAAATAACACCAACATGAAGGAGTTACATGGTAAATGTGACATTGCTTTTAAGGTCTGCTGTGATTAATTATTTGGACAACAGGCTTTGTTTCCCCTGGTGTGTATACAGCTGTAATCAGAGATGGTTCTGCACATATTGGCCACTAGAGGCATAATATGAAACTGATGTTGGAGTTCATTTCCCAACCCTGGCTACCTGAATGCTTTCATCTGTCCTGCCTCTCTGGCTTCCACTAGTAGGGCCTGAACTGACTGTTTCAATCACTGTTGGCCAAAAACCCTCTGTCTTTTCCTTTCATTGTCTTTGCAGTCGTTCCTCCACTGCCATACTCATGTTACCAAGTGTGGCGGCAAATCTCACAGCTAGTTATGTTATTATATAATTTCTGGTTTGACATGGGCAGAATTTCCTTGTGTGTCTTACGAAATATATTTTCTTTCTCTCACTCTCTATTTAAAAATTTGACTGCAAACACATATTTCCCATAATGTCAAACTATTCTTTTCACTAATATCAATGATCAAAGTTCAATGCTTAGAGAGTTTTAGCCTTTAAGCATCAGGCTAAAGCCAGCAGCGTCTGTGGGTTAGCTCAGTACAAAGGAAGAACTGCTCTCACCCTGAAGGGAAAAAAAAAAAAAATCAGCTGTCAGCCACTTCAAAGCTAATTCATTTATTTGCATTACCTCATAATTATCAAGTGCAAAACCCAATGTTTCCCACAGCTCTGACATTCAGTTGTGCTTGTAGCTGTCTGTCAACATGTGACATACAACATATCCATGTGACCTTTAACACAATATTTTGATGCACTTTATCTTCCTAGGCTTTTCAAAGAAAAGCTTCAGCACTTCAGCTGTGGGTTGATTTATTGCTGCCTTGCTTTCACTTACATTGTCTAATCAGTTATGAATCTGAGAAACAAAAGGAAAACAGATACAACTGAAGAGGCTTTAAAGCAACAACAAAAGCTACGTGCATTATATATTTAATGGTGACGCTAAAATGCACTTTCCCCGCTCATAGAAAAAAATCACAGTTTGCAGGGCTCCAGAGTAAACTCTGCTGAACCCAAAAAGCAGAGTCCGGGCTGATGTTCTGTTGTGGATGATGCTGCAGTATACAGTGGTTGTACTTTCTTTCATAAGATTCAGAGCTACTGCCAAAGTTAAATAAGCGGAAAATTGACTTTACCTTGTCTGTGCCTTGTTTCTGTCTCTGAGATTTCCAATACAATACAAAGTAGGACTCTAAAATCTATTTAAAATATAACTAAAATTACACCGTAGCCAAGTGCAATGCCCAAATTCAGTCACATCCTTCTTGTTCTGCACTGTTAACGCAGCAGAAGCATTGCGGTGCTCGAAACACTGTGGATTACAAATCATATTTCTCAGAAATAAAGGAGCATGCTTCTTTGCAGAAGGTCCATAAAAGTTCACATCATTAAAATTACTTTAAAGAAAAATGCTTTGACATATTAGTTGAATGAATCCACACTTCATAGCTGATTACCCGAACACTGTGACCAATTCAAAACTAAAGAAGTCCTAAAACAGCCACGCACTAGATGAGCATGAGGGGTGGCCAAAACCGAAACCTGGCTTCAAATTGGTTTATGCACATCTGAAGCTAAGTTCATAGTTATTGCCCAGTAACTATCTATCTGACATGTACGACCCCAGGGTCTCTGTGTAGAGTCAGGACTAAACCATACACGCTCAAAACCATAAATATGTAATCATTTTCTCAGAATTATAAAACTGAGCATATGTGTGGTTCAATTTATAAAACTCCCTTATTATAGACATGTGCATTTGCCACATTTCCACTATATTTGGCCATAAAATGAAAATAAATGCAAGCTCTCACCAAGAAATCAGAGCTCATCAGTAAACCTGTACACTAACCAACAGTTCTGTTTTCTATTAACTTCATTCCATAGACAATGGAGGTATTAACATAAGATCTACAGAAAAAGTTGACAACTTGACTCGCATTAAATAATGCAGATAGAATATCAAACGCTGAATAAAACCTTTCCTTTTAATGAAATGTTATTTAGTTCTTGCTGCATTGAGGCTGATAATGATTGTAATGAATGCAGCTTAGTGAAGTTGTCTGTTTCTGCAAAATGTTTATAATGAATTTGTCTTTTCTCGATTTACATTTTCACTTTAAAACAACCTCTAAAACATGTGTTGGCACAGCTCAAAAGAATTATTGTGGTGCTTACAGCCTCACTGCACGTTCTCTGCTCATAAATAAGGACCTCTGTGCAGGATGTGGCATGCACAAGGTTTGTGTGTGTGCGCATCATTTACACTTTCGTCTCCAGGTGAGGGACAACAAGAGTCCGCTGTGGCCACTGCAGCTCCAACAATTGCAAGTTAAGCTTCCCATTAGAAAAGGAAATGACAACATGGTACAGTGACAAGGGTTAATGTACTCCATGCATTCATTAATACTATATTTTTTAACAGCAAGATAACAGGTCTTCTGCTTCACTCCCATTTTTATTTCACATTAGCTATTACAATGCAAATGTCTGTTCCCATGTTGATTTGGGCCCTTTCCACTGACATTTCACAGATAAAGTGAGGTAGTGAAATTGTTGACCATGTTTTCTCTTAGAAAGGTAAATTGAAATATAAAATGCCACAGTAGATCACCAAAGATAGTATTAAAATATCTGGTTGGCCCATGTATGGCTAAACCTACTAACCCTAGTATGCCAAAGGTCCTGGCAGTAATAAAAAGAAATGAAATGTTAGTTTTGAATCAATAGTTTTCCCTCTCGTCTTTTTCTCCTCTTTCTCTCTCGCTTGTTTTGGCTAGATGCTGTTTTAAATTAATAGGCCTCTGCAGATTTGTGTAATTGCAACTTCATGATGATGCAGCAGTGGCAATAATCTTACAGCACCCGCCTGCCACTGCCAAATACACATAAGAGAAATGCTGTCTTTTATTTAACAGATATGAGAGTTATATTGATCTTTTCCTCTTAATTTTACAAGACTGTGAATAAGCATTTTTTGCTAAGTTCATGTGTTCTTTAAATGTAGGGAAATGGTTGATACTTGAAAATATAGATGATTGGTTGGAAGGCAAGTGAGAAATTGTAAAGTATATGTTATCGAAGTGTCAACATACTGAAATAAAAGGTTTTAGCAGTTGCTGCTAATAATAATAATAGTCAGTGTCATGGGGTCATTATGTTAGTTTTGAGTCATCATCTCACAGTTCAGTGACGTACAAGGGCATAAAAAAGGCCATGTTTGTAAATGAGAATTAGCTCTCAAACATTTTACTTCATAAAATCATATTGTCTATAGAAGGTGTTAGCCAAAGTTAAATGAGACCTACAGTTAGTTTAATTATCATCACTTCATACAATGAGGGCTTTTGTGACGTTTACAACCTGCTCTAGTCAGCAGGTAAGAGGAATTGGTTTAACTCACACGCAAGGCTTGAGTTAGTCCTTCGAAAAGTACATTAGATTTGTTTACCATAGCCTGAGATGCACCAAGTGCCATTGAGGACAATAAAATGAAGTAAAGTCCTTCTCTACTGATCTCATGGACTAACGAATTATTAAATACTGCAATGCTTATTGATAAACTTCTCATATCTTATTACAGAGGCAGACATCCATCAGCTACATGTGTAGAAGGGTGTGTGAATTAGGATTTTGTTTTATTTTTTCAGAGTGAATTTGCACCACACAGCTGGAAAGTGTAAGCAACAGTTACACAAACAGATGTAAAACACTCTATTGGCACACACAAGCACATCATTTAGAGCACTGGTCTCAGTGGGGGAGATGACTGCTGCCCACAGCTATGTCACTGTGCTTCAGCAACAGCCTTCAGCCTCTCATCTCTCTCACCTGTTTGTTCATGAAGACGTAGATGACCGGGTTAATGACCGTGCTCGTCTTGGCCAGGACTGACGGGATGATGCTTGCCTCAGGTGTGACCAGGCCCGGTGGCCCGAAGGTGGCCAGCAGGGCCATGATACCATACGGCAGCCAGCATAAGAGGTAGCAGATCACCATTATCACCACCATGAATAACACACGCTGCTCACGTTTCCTGCTCATCGACGCGTTGATCCCACTCACCTGGACACGAGAGGTAAAGACAGGGAGGGAGAGGAATGAGATTTTAATGAGGTAGCTAGCTTTCGCGATGGCAGAGTTTGTTCAGACACCCATCTGAACTTTATCCTATGTGAGAGAGCTGTTTGGAACAGGCCTTGGAAATAAAATGCAGGAGTGACAGAATAGAGTGCAGGTCAGAGAGGTTGAAGCTAGAGACTGAAAACCATTCAGAGAGGCGGCAAGAACAGGAATAGACAGATGGAGTCTAATGAGAAACAGGCAGTGGAAGAAAATGACACTTTCATTTGTCATTGCATTTCCTGGAAGTCCTCAAACAACAGACAAATGCGAACAGTCGTCAACATGGATGGTCACAGTCAGGTTTTCATTCATTAAGGGATAAATTTGTATCATCACAAGTTTAGCCCCAGCTTTCCCATCGTAATAAAATTATACAAATATACCCAAAGACACATTTCACACACAAATCCAAGGATTCACATTCCTTGAAAATCATCAGGTTGCTTCCATCCTTGAAATTTCTAGGACAGCAGTTCATAAGAACAAGGTCAAGCAGCAGACAACAGGGACAACAAAGCTACAAACCGGCAGAGAGCAACGACGGTCATCTCTGATCGTTGTTGCTCTCTCGGTCGATTATCCCACACCAACAGTGGGATTGCAACAAGTGACCTACAAAAAAGAATGAAAAATGGCAGCTGGGGTAAAATGTGGCGAGAACAGTTTGAAACTAGCTCCCAGGTGCAGGGCAGAAGTTGTGTAGAGTTGGAAAATAGCTCTTGATCAATAAGAAGCGAAGAAGAGCCCTAAGGATTGGACCGTAGAGGACTGGAGTAAGGTCATCTTCTCTGATGAGTCTGAGCTTCAACACCTGCTCGTCTAATGGTTAGACAGAGACCTGGAGAGGGTTAGGATTATCTGAGCTGCTTGAATTTACCCAACAGCAATATGAACTACTGGTTGAGCGCATGCCACGACATGTGAAAGCTGTGATTGAAAATCAGGATTATTCCGGCAAATGTTGACCGGTCTTCTTATGTGCAAACATTTGTATTGTTTTGTTTAGTAATGAATATGACCTTGTTTGCTGTACAATATTTGAGGTGTGAGATCACTGCATAGTTTTTAGCGATTTTGGCCATTTGTCATTTTCTGCAAAAATTGCTTTAAATGGCAGTATTTTTATTTGAAATTTGGTAGAAAAGGTATCAGTAGTTTATGGAGTAAAACAAAAATCTTCTTTTCACTAAAACACATACTTATAAATGTAAAAGTCCGAGAAAGCGGTCTCTTCATTTTCTCGGGAGCAGTATATGTGTATGTGTGTTTACCTTCACCTGGATGTTTGCACACTGACAAACCTTCATGCTCACACACTTGAGCTGTCTCCATTTGTTTCTCTGCATGATGGCCCCGTGTCAGCTGCTGTCACTCAGTTACATGGCCACGGACGCACATCCTGACAAGAAGCTGCTTCAAGAAGAAATCAAGCTGTGACAAGTGTGTGTGCGTAGGGGGAGAGGGAGTTGCATTAAGAAAAAAACCCTCATGGCTAAGTGAACACACATATCTCTCATGAAAGCTTGTCATGCAGAAAATCTTGTAGACTCTGACTGCTTCGCCTGTTATCAAGCTTATCAAGTCTTCTTCGAGCAGATATTTTCTATTTATGAACCTGCACACTACAGGGATTAGTTGAGTGGATATGTATGGTTGGGTGTCATTCTTCTGCATTATTCAGCTGACATGGTCCTGACCATCACGTACAACTGACATATTTGTGCTGTCACTCACACTGCAGCATTTCCATGAATACACACATTAATAGAGTGCTCAGCTTTTGACAGACAAGTAGAGTCTGTGTTGCTGTCACAATGCGACAAATACTTCTCTACTATGGCAGACTAATCAAGCCAGTGACAGACAACCTCTTAACATATAGCTCATTTATCGCCAACTGAGATCCCCAGTTTTAAGATATCTTTTGACCAAGCGCATCCTAATTTGCCATTTTACTGTTGTTTGTGTCTTCAGTTTCCTTCAGGCAAACTGTGTGGTGGGTTGGCAGGAGCACTTGATTAATGGAAAGGACACAGGCCCACTAAGATTTTGCAGTAGGTCCATGGCAGTATTTCATGGCCTGACATTATGGTTTATTATGATGACCTAGGTTATGTTTCCTGCCTTGTGTTAAATTGTTATTTTAGTGATTTTTTTCTTTTTTTTTCCCAACGTCAAACAGAAATGTAATTATAGGCCTTTTAATAAGTTATTCTAAGCTGTTGTTTTAATCATGGTCTGAGTTTAAACAAAGTTCAACTAAAGTCAGTTATTTGCATTTATGTATTGCAGAATTCCCCTCTGCTCTCATTCAATGAATCTATCCATGAAACTGCAGCAAAAAGATACATAAGGTCAATAGGTCTTTGCCCCAGATGCCAGTTTGTGTGTGTGTGTGTGTGTGTGTGGGGCAGGTGGCAGAGGGGGTAGGTTAAAACAGCAACGAATGGCCTTGCCATTGGCCATATGGAGCTGATGCTGACGTGAAACTTGTGTAGAGCAACATGAATTCAACATTAATCTACTACATTTACTACTAATATAAGTAAATTATTCTCCAACAATCGGAAATTAGCTCACCAAAATCATTGAATACAGGCACAGCACTCTTTCTAACTCTGTTTCCAATATGAAGGAAAAATATGAGACTGTTGGATTATTTATTTGTTTTTTTGTCCAGATGAGCCTTTTTTTTAATAAAACATGCGAAGATACCAAAAAAATTATGTTGTATAAAATCTATGGTATCTTAGCATGTCTGGCTTACTACCTCACAAACCAAAGAGGAAATAGTAACCTTTGCAATTTAAGAAAACACAACAGCATTTTCTGCCTCTAACACAACACTGTAGTTTCTGTGGTTTGTTTTTGGAAGGACTCTACAGTGAATCGCTATCACACTATCCATAACGCTTCAATATGCATATCTGCAGTTGCTAAGATTTTATAGCATAATTACTGTACAGGATTAAATTTTGTAAAAACTCAATAGACAGACACAGAAAAGCCGAGTTTAAAGAAGAATCTATTTCACTGACTGGGCCTAACCAAATATAGGTTTTACTTCGTCTGCCACCAGCTCTCCGACTTGGCAGAAAAACAGGACAGCAAGTCCAGCAAACAAGTTCTTCAGAACACACATAGATTTTTGCCTTGTTTGCTAGAAAGAGGTTGGTATAAAACCCAAAATGTCACAACCATCTGTACGTGGCTTTTCTTGGCACATTGACTTAGATCTGTAACACTCCTGTCTTTCTCTAAGCTGCTTCAGGCTCAGTGGAAAGTTTTCTAATAATTATCCTTGTTTAGGTCAGCCATGATTTTTGCAAATAAAAGTTTTGTTTTTACTTCCACTTTAGTTCCATTCTCAGTGTGTAATAGGTGGCTAAAAGCGTCAGTGTTGGCTCTGATTAAGTACATGAAGTGGCCGAGATCACAGTACAATTAAGGGAGAATGAAGAGTAAGTGTTGGAATGATTGCAATCAAAGGCGGGTCCAAGGAACCCCCTTTCTAATTGACTGTCCTTACACAGTAACTATTTCATATGCTAAGCAGCAGCCACGATAGCTACATAATTATTATGAATATATTGTGTCTCTGTGAATGCACAAAACAGAATTTGTCAAGAACAAGTCTGATGTGAAATTGTTTGTCAAGCAAATATCACGGACTTAATTAGATTTGCAGTGGCTATTTTTATTTTTTCTGAGATGACAGAAGGAGCATTGTTTCTACCTCGGTCCCAGGCAGGCTGTCTGTTCATAAGACAGATCATTTGTCCAGAGTGATGCGATGAGAAAATTATAGTTTGGAGCTAAACAAGCAGCAGCTTCATAGAAATAGAATAAAGACATGAAATATCTGAGCACCTTTGCAATGTGTTTCTGTGTGTGTTCTCTGGTCGTGCAGTGGTTAGCACCTTTGCCTCACAGCACATAGCTTGTAGGTTCTCTACAAATATGCTGGTCCAAAGACATGCAACTTGAACTTACTTGGTGACTCTAAATTGCACGTCAGTGTGAGCATGAACCATTATTTGTCTCCATATGTCAGCCTGTGATTGACTGGTGACCTGTTGGGTGAACCCCGCCCTCCCCCAATGTCAACTGCGATTGGCTCCAGCCCCCTGTGACCCTGACAGATCAGTGGTATAGGTAATTGATGGATGGACAGTCCTTTCCTTTCAGTGCATTTTAGTATATGTGGAAATTGCAAATATTGATGAATGATAAATGGCATATATGTTGTCTTGGTGTCAACAGTAAAACACCAACTTTTTATGCACAAAAAACAGGGACCGAAAAGAAAAGAAACATTCTTCAGCCGTTGACAAATAGCACTCAGGCTCAGTCACAACATACTGTCTTCTGTCTGTATGTGCTATGAATGGTGCTCTCTGAGTTTCCAGTCTGTCTTGGGTTAATTGTTCTTGAGGGATTTACACATTTGATGGGCTCGATCTGCTGGTTCTATATCTGTGCTTCTGCTTTGTCCATATTTCTAATAACATCCATATTCCTAATTTCATTGCTTCATCTCACATTTTTTTCTTTGTTGCCAGTAAGTACTAGCTACAACTGAAGTTGTGAGCAAGAACCTGTGCTGAATAATTGTCAACTATGCTGTTTGTGCGCATCAAAAGGTTGTCAATGTGCAGTCACTGTAACATCTACAGTAGTGCAGGAATTTCCTGTCTGTAGGTAAAACCATCTATTCTAATCACAGCATATCACATGCAAGAGGAAGAATAATGGTGTGTGAAGTGAGAGAAAACCAGATTGTGCGCTTGAAATATTCTATCAGTGCACTTTACTGTAGCTATTGTTCATGTTTCTTATTGGAAAGAGGACCTGTAAGAGACACTTGACAGGTGTAAAATGTGCCATTAGCGAGGAGCATGATTTACTTTCAGGATGAGGAAAAATGTTTGTTTGTTTGTTTTTTTTTTTTTTTGGATGCAAAATGGGAGAGGCAGACACCGAGCCAAACCTGGTGACCAGGTCATCCCACAGAGAGGAATCGTGGGAGATTCAGATTTGATGGATTTTTGTGAGAGAGAAAAGCCAACAAACTCAAGTTGCGGGTGCACTGTAGACTTAGTATGGCACTTCCTTGTCTAGAATCAAGTCAGGTCTCTTGCAGGTTACAGGCAGGAGTCATTATAGCCTTGTCAGGGATGATGGAAAAGTGTAGTGGAGGACTGCAGTCATATGGGTCAGCCTATCAATTTTTCAGCATTGTTAGTTTTCAAGGAGAGCGGTTCACAACGTATTGTTAGCATGTCTTGCAGACCATAGTTACTGAATTAGACATGGAGAAGATAAAAAAGAATAAAATATTTTGAAGGCTTTGCAGCCAGAAATAAAACTGTGGCTCTTGCGTCATTTAGCTGCCTCTGAATGGCAAAAAGTCATCTTCATTATAAAAATATTTTCATTTCATGAGTTCACGAGAATGAGACATCCAAAGACAAATGTACTAAAGTTAATATTTAACAAGCCCAATAAGAACAAGCTGGGCATTACAGGGACAGTGGAATTAGAAGGATCTGTTTGACAAAAGCGAGGAAAGTGTTGAGGTAGATTTGGAGGAGGATCAGGGGAAGACCATCAGTCTGTGTCTGATGCCAAGCCAGCAGGCATGCAGAGCTCCCCAGTGAGGAGAAGTCACTTCCAGCGTGTTCCAAATGAACATAAAACTGGTTTGCAGCTGGATGGTGCGACAGGCTGACAGCCGTATTGACTCAGTGCTCAGAGGAGGCTGAATTAAATCAACATACAGCTCTTGACTGCATGTCCCATTTCCAAAAAATTCCCCTTTTTGAATATTAATGGTCTATCTGATATTTCTGTAAAAATGTTGATATTCACATTCATCAGTTACTAACTGATGCAACCCTAACCCTTGTGGGTGTATCCTGAAAATGGAACAGTTTTAATGGTTCTGCTCTGTTGAAGGCAAAAACCTTTTCAATGTCTGAAAACAACTCAAAGAGTAGATAACACATAATTCCTGGTGTAGTCATTACTAAACCTACACATCTACTGTACATACTCTGTATTTCTGCCGGAATCAGCGCTCCACTTTGAGTTTCCTGTAGTTCTTTCTCTTTCCTTTTCAAATGTTGCTGTTTTTAATCACAAATTAATAGACTTTACAAATATAATAAATCTCATGAATTGCAGATTGAAGTGAAAACAAAATTTAGCACACCAAGGATTCATAATGAAGCCACATAATCAGTTCATTTGGGTTCACTGATGGAGTGGGAGCCTCCTAGACTCACTGCAGGAAATCACCTTCGCCCAGGGAGCACTCAGGGAACCTCCTGTGCCCTTCCCAGCTGCTGCAGGCACCGAACACAGGCTATTTACCTTAGATTGGTGGTGGCAGTGGAGATGTGACAGGAAACAGACACAACAGTGAAGGCTGACAGACAAAGATGGGTGAGACACAAGAATGTTTGAGAGATTGAAACAAACAGGGAGGGAGTCCATGGAAACAGTAGAAATGAGAGAAGAGAGGTGACTGGAGGGAAATTTTGGCTTACGTGAAGTAGGGCCGTGAGACTTCATTTGAAGACTTCTGAGTCCATTTGTGAAACCCAAATCAGGCGCGCGAGAAACGTCTGGCTGCTGCAGCCATGTTTGCCCTGCCAGTTACACAAACATTCACTCAACCTTTAAAGAGAAGGCTGTCACCTAAGTGCACTTTCCGAAGCAAGCCCCTTCAAATAACCACCTCCAACTCATCTTCAAACATGCTCACCCTTAGAAAACCCTTCAGAAAAATGGGGAGCTCAGCCAAACCATTTAATGTAATTAGTATTTGCTAGACTGGGAGCAGAACGCGCTGTCAATTCTCCTGAAAGATGTGAGCTAGAAAAACTTTTCAGCGCTACAGCACCTCAACTAAGAACGAAAGATTGGAAGTTATTTTCTGAGAGCCTTTATTGCAATTTCAGACTGCACATCTCCTTCTATCTCCTCCAGAAACACCCTCTAATTTTCACGTCCCTAATGCGGCGGGATCACTCTTGGAAATGCTGAGAGCCCAAGTCGTTTTGTGTCACTGTTGAATGAAATGAATGATGCGTAGAGGAACAAAATAAGAAATTTATGATAGTTGCAGGCAACTCTCTTAAATTTGAGTTAATGAGGGGGAAACTTCTAAACTTCTAATGCCACAGCTCTCAACTCTCGCAACACCCCCTCGCAAAAACTCAGTTTCCTTGTGACTGAGATTTTTTTTTTTTTTATTTGATCATTTATTAAACATGAGTATATCGTGTATCTGAGTGAAAGTCAGAGTTTTATTAGACCTACAGCATACAACTGTAAATGCAATAAAAGCGTCCCACTTTGTTTCAGGCATCTCAAAGTTACAAAGTTGTGGAAAATTCCTGTCTGATATTTGTATTTCCCTCCGCTGGCAGGGCTTTGGCAGCTCAAACTGTATATCAAAGCTCAGTTGAGTCAGAATGCCATAACATGAGCCTTCAAAAGCTACATCCTCAGCACTGTGATTACTCTTTTCTTCCTTCCATCAACCCACATAAAGACTCCCACAGTACACACACACACACACACACAGAGTACAGTTGATGGCTGTTAAACATGATTGATGGTCAGATTTGTGTTTGCTGCATTTGTCCTGTACTCCATCAGCTCCTGCGGCCTGCCAAATGCTACGCCAGTCTGCCGCCCATCAAAGGGCCTCTCAGCAAGAATCCTCAACGCTCTGTGCAGTCGCCATACAAACATTCGCTGTCCTCCTCTTCCTCCTCCCCCTACACCTTTCTATATTCCACCTGCTCCATCTCTCTTCCCCTTCGCTGTCACATGGATGAGTCTGCAAGGTTGTGCAAAAAAAAATAAAATAAGGGCCATTATTATAAGTTTTATTGAAGTGCTGAATAGGAATGAGCATCACCCGCTGCTTTCTACAGACAAGCAACTATTAAAGGAGGGAGGCGGGAATCTAACTGAGGGTGAGCGTCCGTCAGGCGGCCAGAAGAATTAAGGTGCGGATGGAGTGATGGAAGTCTGATGCAAGCACGTGTCTGTATGCTGGAAATGACATGCTGCGACATTCATTTTCATTTGGAATACGAGCTCTCAGAGGACAGAGAGCGGACAACTGTAGTTATGTGGAACTGACTTGTTGAATAGAGGAGCTCAGGGGTTGAATTGCTTCTGGTCTGGAGATTCTGTCTGTTGTCCGGCCTCCTTCCAGCTCCAAAGGGACTCAATCAGAGAACTGATGTTCTCGCCAGTATTTGAAGTCTTTGTAAAATTCGCCAAATACCAGGAACAAAATGAGTCATATCAGCCAGCTGTGAGCAAGGTGTCAAAGACGAGTTCATAGCAGTCCTTCAGTTATCTCCGTCTCTGGCAAACGCAAGTGACATTTTTGACATCAAGAGTGCCTCACATCTGCTTTTTAAAACATTCTGCATGGAACTCTACCTCTGTTAAATTGAAGAAAAGAACTCCACAAGAAAATAAATTATATATAAGTTTGAAATCTGCGGGGAAATTGTCACTTCACTGCACTAAATTGAGTCCTTTGAGGCTTGAGCATTTTTATTTAAATTTATTTGAGGCATTTGTCCTGAGTCATTTGCCAAATGGCTCAGTCAAAGACAGCGACACAAGTGGCGACCGAGAGTATAAACAAAGTCATGCAATTGGTCATGGACACACGCTGCTTACCTGAATTAATTACAGAAACTGCCTTTCATGGTGCTGAGACACCCAAGGCCCTTCAGTGTCGACATTTATGATACATAGGTAGCATGAAATGTGTAGATGAGAAAACTGGCATCAGTGAAGAATTAATGAGGTACAATTTCTGTCCAAGTCCAGACTGTTTTGGACTCTGCAGAGGCATCATGCTATAATTTGTCACATTTGTACGCACTGACTGCCAAAGACACACAATACAGGGAAGTTTGGCAGCATCAAGCAAACAGGAGATTTATGAGACTTGCTTAGTTTTTGAAAGGTAGCTTCCAAGGAATACAGCTAGTTCTACCAGTGTTATGACACAAACTGGAAAGCAGTGGGAGGGCACGTCTACTACCTGTGTTTTACTTGATTATGCAGAATAAACGTGCCAGCTGTTGCACAGGCTATTTAACATTGTATTGTCATCACATAGATGGACTTAGATTAAGCAAGCAAAACGTCACAGTCAAACAGCAGGGGTGGAGATATCTTAATCTTTGGTCCATGTGAGTCCAGCTCCAAAGTCACTGTATATCGATAATTCCCATAATGCCATTTAACGCCTAAATTGAACACAAGAGCCTCTATAACCAATCTATTCAATAAAAATCACACTTCCAGTCACCATTATATTGTCAAACACAACACTGTCACGTGTATACAAGCGTGTACATGCATAGGCACAGAATAACACGGTTTATGTCCTCGTGTTTCATCATTTATTAGCAGGAGCATAAAAACTCATCACTTACTGTGTCCTAAAACTGCCTAAAAGAACACAAACAAACACACACACCGCAAGCTTTCCTCTCCATATGGACCTAAACACCTTTCAGTAGTAATCTAGATTGCCCCAGTATGGCTCCATTTTAATACATTAGGGAGACATATTCTAAAAGTAAATGAATTATCTACATGAATATTTCATTTGATAAAGGGTAAGAAAAAGTGACGAACAAAGCTGTAACAATCCAGATGTTTTACATTTCCATTTTCTCCAACCATTGTCAGTATTGATAGTTTCCAAGAATGTATTTTAATTTTGCTGCCTCTTTATTGCAAACACAGTCCTGTGCATTAATCAATCTCTGCTCTTGTTTCACTTGGCTATTACCTGTCTTTGAAATAACCAAACTGTACCAGACGGCCTTACCGTATGTGTAGAGCAACTAATTAAAGTGTAAAAATGTAACGGCTAACACCAGGAAGTAGTAGATGCTATTGTTTTGTTTCATGAAAAGGTGATCTCTTACTGGTGTAAATGTGCTGTAAGTTAAGTTATCAGCCGGATTCAGACCTTTCAGACTTACGCAAAATTTCCAATATAGCTTTTCGCTTGCCATATCAATCTGTTTCTGTTTTCAATTGGATAGTTATGAAATAATAACTGAATTGTGACCCATCGAAATATCTTAACCAGCCATACACATTTTATAACCATGGTGTGATCTGACAAAATCGTTTAACACATATATTAATGATAGCTTTTCTGTAAATGTGTCATATTTACATGCAAAATAATGATTTGCAGAGTAAGCAAAAGATCATCTTTCTTATTTTGACTTTAAAACAGCATACACTCTCTTATAAAGATATTGGTGGCTCTCTTGAATAAATATGAACCAGCCAATTCTGTTCAGAAGACCTTAGAAACCAAGCCTTGATATTATCTTGCAGGAAATCTCATCATAGGCTGGTGCCTAAACACTTCGAGGCCTAAAAATAATCACTTGAACTCAATCGGTTTCTCAATTTGATATCTGTTCTCCTCTGTACAGCAGGCTTTTTATACTCTCCTCTGACACTTAACTCAGTGTGCTGAAAACAAAACATAGTCTGTCTGCAACAGTTCTATTTTTGACTGTAGACTATAGCAATGTACAAATGTGAACTTCAACATTCTGGATTACAGATTCATTTCTGTTTCATGACTGACAAAGTATAAAGTGAGCGTGCGGAGCAGGAGTCTGGTGGGAGCCATAATGATGCAGGTCATTGGCAGTAATCCCACCGTGTGGCAGAATTTTTAGAGGCCTCTTAGTACTGTGTGTGGAATCTTTTTCCTGCAAAGCATTCAGATGCGACGCTTTATTAACTAGGAGGATGTGACCCAGATCTCAAAGGACAGATGTGTATGATGATTAAGAAAAATGATAGGTACAAATAGGCTAAAATGTTAAACAGCAGGAAACTACACAGCCTTTGAATTTTATGGGGCGATAGTTTATAAGAATAGGGAAACTTTAAAAAAAACAAAACAAAGAAATTTCTCTTGAGCTTACATCATGTATTAGGAAGGACCTGTGAGGGAACTCATGGAAGTAGGTCACAAAGAATCTAATCAAAGCTATAATATATCTGTGGTCGCTGCTCTATTTCCAATGTAGAATTCTCAAGAGGTACTTTAGATTTATATCCTTGGGAGAAAGACAGGCGAGGCGGAGCTGGGTCAGGCACATGCTGTTAGAACAGCGGGAAGTCATCTTCAGTTAACCTGTGGGCTGTGAAGTATGGCAATGAAAGCCTGTAATAATCTCAAGAAAGGCATCGATGTTCATCACTGCTTTGCTGAATGAATGAGCATTTGCGTGCGTGTCACAGCTGCCAATGAATTGCTGCTACATCCTACAGACACATGACTGCAACGGGTGGCAGTGCCAGAGAGGCTCCCTCCCACACAATTTCTCCAATTAGGCCATGGCTTAGTGGGTCAGGACAGACGGAGTGGAAAAATCTGGCCGCCGTACAGACACAGCAACTACAACTCAATCATCAACAGTAATTCTGAAATTTGTCATACGATAATCATTACCTGAAGTTGTTTCCTTGGGATCGGCCAAATTAAACTGTCTTATTGTCTGTATTGTTGTCTTAATGTGCTCTGGCTTGCCAGTGTCAGCACCATTTAGATCCAGCCAAAGACAGCTCCTTAAAAAGACATGACATTCCAACCTAAAGAGTTTGAAGGGTTTCCAGGAAGCGCCACAGTCATATTCTTTCAATTTCATCACAGCACATCCTGCCATTTTTAGTCATAGCTTTGATAAAACAGGCTTAAATCACGATTTGGGGTTTACTCTTTCTAAGTCCAGATCTGATGACAGGACACTCTGTCATGGGTTGACAAGGCTTCCCCATTCAATTTTGAGGCTGAGAAATGAAGCCAACCAGGTGCCAAATATTGCAGTCCTTTAAATGACCGCTAGAGCCCAGCTCCAAAATTCAGTCAGTCCTCAGACTCATAAATGTGTAAAGGCCAGTCTCTATCTTGTTTTGCCCTTAATTACTATACAGTGGTTGTGTTTTATTTAATTCAGTTTAAATTTAATTCTAGTTATCTATAATTGCGTGCATGGAGGGAAAGGGAAGTGATCAGACATTTGCCACAAATCACATTGCGCCGAAGCTTTGGCTTCGCACCCCACACCACGTTTTTAACTCCTCCCCAGATAAGACAAGACAAATAATAGAATAGCAGTGAAGAGCACAGACTGCTGTCGGGTTGACCTGCTGGGTGAGAGGAAGTCCTATTCACCTGCTTTTACATGAAAATATGAGACTAATATGTCAGTCATATCTTAAATCCACCTCATGTCACATTAAAAGGAGCAATGAAAAAGCCACTATAGATGAAACGGTCTCAGTAGACTACCCTAGAGAAACTGCAGTATGTGTGAGGTTGCACCGAGTAGATTTATGAGACAGATATGGAAATATATCATCAGCCCTCAATACACAAATATGCCAAGACTGATGGCCTGCGTGTATCAGGACACGTGTTCCTGAGCACCGAAAGCAAGTGACATTTCCTGCTGTGACTGCGTTGGTGTCAATTGTGTTGCATGTCCTGCAGAGTCACTGTATAACTTTTCAGCCAAGAACATTGTACCACAGATAACAACCTGCATGTTTTCAAGGACCTGTAATTTTTAAGTGCTGCATTGTGATCCTGGCAAATTTCACATTGATTTTGTGACAACCAGCTGTGTTGCGTCACAAATAGAACTGCAATTAGCGCTGCGTGACATAATAAGCAGAGTGTCTATTTTTACACGGTGATTTCCTGCTTTATGGTGACTTTGGCGCCTACATTTTGTTTTCCTCTTTGGAAATCACACGAAAACATATTATTGTGGGGGGAAAAAAAAAAAAAATAAATAACCAACCCCCCCCAACAAATGAAACCAAACCAAAAACCCTAACCTGGTTGATATTTTCAGATCAATGTGTCCTAGTTTGCTTTTGAGGCAAATGGGAATTACCGGGAGCACTCTTGCTGTATATAGCCATCAGATGACATCAAAACTTTGTCTCTCACGAAAGTCTATGGCCAAGTGTCAATAATTAATGTGGTAATAATGTATAATTAAATCATTTTTGCCCATGTGGCAGATGCAATTCGAGTTGGTTTCAGTAAAGCCTTTGTTTTTGCTCAGATCATATCGACATTTGATACTAGTGGGTAATTGAAGGAACTTTTTCTGTCAAATTAAAACCATGGGGGCAAATTACTGATCAAACTTTTGGTTGGTCCTATTTTACGCATGGGTAGTAGCTGTGGCTTGCATATTGTTTTCCCAGACAACATCATATATGAAAAGATTGTCAGATGAAATGAACGAGTACTATTCATGTTAGTGAGTTGAAAAAGGCTTACTTACTGAAAAGACATACTATTTCAGTACATTAATAGCTACTATCATGGCAGCCTTTAAAACAATAAGACCTTTTAAATGCATCAAGCTCAGCTTCAGCTTCTGGAGTAGAATAAGTGGCTATGAGGCTGCTTTTCAGAGCCTGAGATCTGAAACAGAGGTGTGCAATTTTTAGCCACGAGAGCTTGAACCGCAGTCATTGTGTGGCCATAGAAGCAACAAGAATGTCAAGTGTAGATTTATAGACGGTGCTTTGCATGTAAATGAGCTTCATGTATAGAGGATGGTGTGAGGTTTGTACCTTTGCTGTTAGGGTGGGAAAGCCAAGCAGTGCTTAGTTAAGGCTAAACTACAGACATCAGTTGGAGGGATACTGAGGTGGAAGTGATCTCTTTATATTTGACCCCAGATATAAGGAGACGAGGGAAATTACGCTGATTTATCTTCTCAGTGCACCTGCAGGAAGTTTGAAACTGAATACTGTCAAATGAGCAGAGCAGCTCCTTCCAGGAATAGCTCAGCACATAGCAGGAGAGACAGAGAGGCTGCTGGTGGTAGCAGAGGGTTTAGTTAGCAGCTAGCAGTGTAGCTGTGGATGTGCGGTGCTGTTTGGTAGTAATTTAAAAGCTACAGCTCCTTAAGATTTAAGTCTCCACCGTGTTTCCCATCCGCAGTCAAGACATGAGCCAGGAAAGGTTAACAACCTCCAGGCTGTTTTTAAGATTAGCAAAGATTTGACACATAGATGTTTTCATACCTATCTTTCGTCTGTAAGATTACTGCATACTGCAACCGCACCCCCCCCCCCCCCCCCTTTTTTTTTGTGTGGCTATAATACACACATTGAATGGTTTCAAGGTATGCACTTGTTAATAGACAATGTATTTGTAATTATTGTTAGGAGCTTTACATTATTATAGACACAGAATCAAACCAGGAAATGATATAATATCAGTTCAGAGTTTATAGTTAAGATCTGATTCCTCTTATGACAATATCAAAAATCAATCCAGCAGATGGCCTGTTGAACACCATTATACAAGACACATCAAGAGACCAATCCTTATATTCAAAGATATAAGCCTCCACTGAACAGGGCTCAGTGTGATAGATGACAGAAAATTGAGCATTTGGAATCCCTTGGAATCAACAATGAACTGATTACACAGACAAAGGTCAGTGTCAGAATGACATAAAATATATGAATGTGGGACACACATACAAAGAAGCCTAACCTTCACCTTCTTAGTTTTCAAGAGGGATTTTAGCAGGCCACTGACTGTGATTTGGCAGAAGTGTTCCCTCAGTGAGGTTATCACTGAAAGCATCAGCAGGCTCTAGTTAATAGCGTCTCCCATCTAGTTTTGATGTGAGAGCTGCATGTTTTCTCCACATGTGCACAAGATTGGTAACACAGGATTAGCAGATGCCAAGGAGCCCCAAAGCTGAAGTAAAAAGATGCTCTGTGCCTGCAGTTACTGGCATCATGATAATTGAAGACTGTACTTCTGCTTTCCTTTTACTAGAATATTGTTTTACTTGTGTGTTTGTAGTTTAGTATTTTTGTTCTGCTTGTTATTAATCATTTTATTTTTTAGCTTTTCAATGGATCATGGTAACAGAGGCAGATAGAATGAACTTAATGAAAAACATTATAGTAAGCTATTTTAAAGATTGGAAGCAAATGTTTGACATTTAATTCAAGTTGTTGGAACTAAGAAAAGACACCACATTAATATACAAAACCCCAACATTTTAACCATGTTCGCAGCATGACTGAGGATCTTCCATCCATAAAAGCCATCTATAAAACTGCTGTGTCTCCATGATAAATGGTAACAGGACAATTGCTTGATGAGCTGGTCAAGGCTTCTTGACAGCGGGTTAGAGCGCCACTTTCAGAGGGGTCAGTCTGACATCTGGGAAGTAAAGCTGACCTCTTTCGTTCCATCCAAAAGTTTTGCAAAAGAAATGCTATCACTCTTTTGTGGTTTGTTTTATTTACTGCAAAACCTGCGAAATGTAACTATGAATTTTCCCAAAGAAGTTTCTGTTAAATGGGAAGATATGAAAAACGGAGCACTTGAGCATATGCACATTATTCAAAACAAAACCATCCCACCTCACTTTGTTGTGTTTTGTATCCACACGTTGTGTCATACTTTGTGGTGAGTATTAAGTGTTATCATATGTCAACATCTGTCTCATTGTTATACAAAAGCTGCACATATCGCATTGCTTTCTGGAGAGGTGATGAGGGGTGGAGATGGGATGTGGATGATAATGGCAAACTAGACAACCAAGGTGAAGAAGACAGATGATAATGGCACACTGAAAAGGAGAGACTATGAAACGAGGACATACTAGGAGGTGAAAGATAAGGAAAGAGAGTTTTGAAAAGTATGAGAGCAAGTGAGAAAGCGCGGGCTAAAGCAGTGACTGCAGCGAGTGAAATGAGCTGTGGTAATAGTGTGTGTGTGTGTGTGTGTGTGTGTGTGTGCGCTCACATTCAGAGAATCATGGTGTGAATGTATGGAGATGAGTGAATGAAGAACACACACAAAATAGGTAGAGCAGTCCAGACTCAAGAGACTTAAATTGATTTTGAGGTGAATTCTCAAAGGGCAAAGAAATACAGATCTGAAAAAGGCATTTAAAAAAACATAAAGGACTCAGCAACACAATGAGCAAGGACACTCCCTGGCCACACACAAGGGCACAAGACCTTTGTGGGGCCAACCTGATGGAGAACTAATTTGTGTTTTAAGTGTGCCGGCTACTCTAAAGCACAGCAGCCGCACACTCCAGCATTCTGCCATTCCCCCTACTGCTCACATCAGGCAGAGGTGCTTTTCCAAATATTTCCACAGCTACCTCTCTCTGTTTCTGTCATGCTTGTGAGTGTGATGAGTATTGAGTCACCCATGAAATAAACAGTTTTAGCAAGTAGATAGATTTTTCTATATTTATATATGCAGAGTTGTTCTTTTTGCTTTCTTTGCTTTCATTCATTTGTCCGTCATTTCTAACAGTTATTCCTACAGGATTGCAAGTCAGGGGAGGGGCTTAGACCAGTTGGGTAAGGGTGGACGCACACACGTGCACACAACTCAACTCAACTTAATGTGAACCTGTTTAGTCCTTGGAGGAAGCTGGAGTACCTGGAGGGTAACATTTAAATTTTTGTTCCTTGCTTGTTCTGGTATCATTGATGACTCTATCTCCCATGGTGCCTTTGGGGACATTTTGGACTTCAGGGAGCGTACAGTAACATTATTACCAAGATAAGAAATAAAAACTACACTAACTTCTTTTGGCTACATTTGGCCAGGTATACATTTGCTATTTGTATAACTGTTGCAGTGCATGTCGGTTAAGTTTGGCAAAACAATTTTTAAGTTTTCACGATGCAGCTGTTATTCATTTCACATTCAGCCAGTCTTCAGAAATCTTGGAGGCTGTTTCACTGTTTATTTTTTATTACAGTTGAAGACGTGCAACTCATAATAGCAAGTTTTCCTTATTTTTCACCAGTTTTCTGCATTTATGCACATAGTGCTTATTGTTGTCACATTATACTGTTAGCTATATACTGTTAGCCATATACTGTAGGATTGCGACTTAATTTTATCTTAATTATCATATAATTTAATTTGCTAATTTTTACATAATTAATTTGGTTCAGGGCTCTTGTGTTGTTTAGCCAAGTGGGTCGACCAATATAAATATATATATAAAAATATATCTTATGTTTGTTTGTTTTATGAATTTAAAAAAATATATATTTTTTTTACACTTTATTGGAGTCAAAATCTGTAAATGCATCAGTAAACATATCTCTGATATTAATTTTACAGAAATGCAGATGAACTTTTCATAGCTTTTTGATGAAAGCACATTGATTATTATTATTGATTAATTAACAAATTAACAAATTGATTATTTTACCTATTTTGCATGATATTAAACGATATTAGCTAAATTAAGTCAGAAATTCAGTTCGGAATGATGGAAAAGAAAGCAAAACAGAGGTTCTTCAAATCTGAAATTCTGAAAAATATGTAAACAGTATCACTTACAGTCGCTTGTTCACAATGTTAATCATGTTCAAAGCAATAGAAGCAGTAGAAGAATGAGTAATATAGCTTCTTAAACATGAGCCTTTGCCTCAAGGCAGTCTTTCCACTGTCTGATGGGCAGCAGTACAGCTATAGCTTTGCCTATTAAAGTTCAATAGGAATTTTCTTTTTTACTGCACCTTTGTGGGTGGCAGCAATGTAGGTGGAGGGAGGTGGGTGTAATTTCCTTATCTAAACTTTACCTCTTAATGTACATTTAGATTCCCCTCTAGTGTTCTTATGAAACATGATAACAGGTCAAGAAATGACCCTATGACCAAAGCTGGGGGGAAAAAAGTCAGTACAATTACCACATGACCAGTGCAAGGTCACTGAGCCAGCACAAAATTTTGATTAGACGTGCCTCCCCCTTCCTCCTCCTCTCCTGACCTCCTTGACGTCCTCTTGTTTTGTTCATACCCCCGCCTCCACTTGCTGCCACTTGTCCTACAGGACGTTGGAGAAATAGTGTAGCACTTGAGAGCGTTGCTAGATATCCACAGGGAGTCACATAATAAATTCAGACCAAGGGTAAAGATGTTTAGACAAGGGAAGGAACTGCCTGTTATCTAGCGAAAGACTCCTTCACCTGTCTGTATATGTGCATGTGCATATTTTATCCTCTTTTTTTTTTCCCCAATCAATTTCAAGTGGTCTGTGTCCATGTCACTTTAATCCATGAAAAGCTACTTTCTGTTTGTTTCGATGCTTTTGTTGCTAATAGAAACTGACAGAAAGATTTACTGGGCAATGATTGTTTGGATCAGGAAATTTAGTAGCTTTGATGAACTGCATTGGTTTGGGTCACAAATCATCACACAACTGTGCTCCCACTGTCCTCAGGCCACAAAGCAAGGAATTAGGAGTTATCTAATCAAAATTTTGGTCCCATTCAATGATTCATATCTTAGTTCAACTCGAAATATCCTGACACCAAATTATGTTATATTGTAAAAGCAATCTTCTTTTTTTTTTTCTTTTTTTTTTCCAGCGTTGTCAAGCTTTACAAAAATGGCCTTACTCTCATGGAAGTGCACAGTGTACAGCACAATGTGGCTTTGCTGTGGAAAAGTGCT
Organism: Echeneis naucrates; assembly: GCF_900963305.1. Classification (NCBI taxonomy): domain Eukaryota; kingdom Metazoa; phylum Chordata; class Actinopteri; order Carangiformes; family Echeneidae; genus Echeneis; species Echeneis naucrates. The sequence continues at coordinate 6,394,917 of NC_042527.1, forward strand.
GCTATTTTCCTGCTATTTTGGGGCCCCATGATGTTGCCACCTCATCCCCGGCTTTAGTTATTTTGGTGATTTGTGTGAATGTGTCAGTGTGGGAGGAGAGGCACACTCAGCCTCATTCATGCCACTGCAATTCTTGTGTACAATATTGACAGTGATCAGCATCATGGACCTGTTCGGACCACCGCAATGATCAGCTCATAGTACAAGATGGAGCATACAGTCTGCGTATCCGACATGATGAGGATGTTCCATCTGAACAATCATCTGCAAAATCACACCAATGATTAGTCATAATGAGGTGATGTAGTCACATCACACTTTGATGTGTACCACGGCAGCTCTAGAGTTACAATGTGCACATTCACAGATTGAACAGAGCATTCTTTGTGTACTTAAGTGTGATTTCTGATTTTAGATTGTTTAATGAGCTGATGGGCTAAAACCGCTTAGAACTGTGGCCATTTTACAGAAAGCTCCAATTATAACTTTAGGACACGTAATTTTGTCCTCCCAATCACTCCCACGGCCATTACTGCTCCGTATGTTGCTTGTGGCTTTTGCTGCACCAGAATGCAAAGTCTGTCACCATATCCCAAAGTTGGTGCTCAAGTGGAGAACACTAGATAGAAAGAATTGAAGGTTTAGCCTTTAAGGGGTCATTTCAACTGTTATTGAGTGCTGTCACACTAATAAGTAGCGCTAGCAGAATCTGTGAACCAAAGTTCATTGTGTTTGTGGTTTCGTTACATTAAATTTGTATGTTGCAGTTAAAGTGCCCCTCAGAATATATTTAGACAACAGATGCAGTTTTACAACCTTATCAGCCTGCACAACCTGATTGTAAAAGCTACAATAATGAGATAATGAGAACAGTGAGTCAATATTCAAAGTGCACCTTCAATGTCAGTGCAAGAGCATGAAGATCCATTTCAAGTTTTGGTTTATTCCTGTTTGTGACGCTTGAACAGTTTCACTTTCCCAGGAGCAGATTATGTGAGTGTGCTCTTCGTGATTTGCACATAATTTGCTGGTTCTGGCTAATCAAAACTTTCATTTTTATTCTGTTTACACAGAATCGCATGCAGCGATTTGTAGAAAAAAGGGAAAGACATATTTGTAAATTGTGTTGTTGAACTCTACACACACACACAATTCACAGTAAAGGCAGCTGGTTGCCTTTTTTTTTTTTTTTTGATTGCACTGCTGATTTAAAACAGCCTTTAGTTTTCTATAATAAGTTGAATTAACCTTTAGCTGTGGTATTGGTATTATTGCATCAAGAATATTTTTTGATCTGATATACATGTGTTACAGACCCTGAAGAATGATCTGTTTGGGTATGGAAACTGGCAGCATAGTCAAGCCCTTGGCTTCTGAATGGCCAATAGCAATAATAAAAAGTAGCCCATAAAAGCATGGGTCTGTTTTAAGATGTTATCCGACTAAAGTGCCTTTGGAAGGACAAATCCACCCGTCTCATAGCGTCTGTCCTCTGCACTGATATAGGCTTCAATTTGCTCAGAGAGGAGGCGCACTAAAAAAACCCTGACAATGCTGACAGATACTTACAAGCCTGCACAGACGCGCTGTGCCTGAGCATCTGTCAGCCTGTCTTCTCTCTTACTGTGTTTCTTCTCTCGGTTCGTATCTGATGGACAGGATGGAGCATAATTTCACAGAAAAAAGAGCAGATTTTCACATAATGGAGACAGTTTCCAGTAGTTTCACAGAGTTGGAATAAGATCATTTGAAAGCACCTTGGATCAAACCCAAACTAAAAGGAGACTGTATTGTTGTGATTAGGTTAATTGGTACTTTCTGCTCCCAGTTTTGTCACTGTCACACACCCAGCTGCTGTGCAATTCATCGGGGACAACAGAGCCCAGCCATAGTCACGCAAACCCATATAAACACACACACACACACACACACAAAACATAATGCATTATTTGTCTGAGAGGACATGACGCTGAGTCTGAGTGAGTTGAAATCCTGGAAAAATTGCTGTGGGATTTGTTTCTGCAAGCTGCACGGCTGTGTGTGTGTGGTTTTCCTAGAGAGAGTACACCGTGCCCTGCATGTTGTCTGTCCTGATATCCTTTCAGGTAGTCAATGTGGGGCAGAGTGTGCGTGTCTAACACTGCACATGCAGCAACTGGACTCATCATCATCATTGTGGTGGTGGGATTTTTGTTGAGCGTTCGACCTAACAAGAATTTTCCTTTATACATTTGGAGAATAAGATTTGATCAGAATGCCTTCGTGGCTCACGGTGCCAGTAATGCACAGCAGTGTTTTAACACACTTTGCCTTCACCCAAATAATAACAGCTTGTGTAATTTGGATATTGCCCTTACCACTCTGAGATTCTGATTACATTTAGTTTAATTTTGTAACCTTACTTTGTACAACACACTCTGTAACTTGCACATTGTTATTGAAGAGGGAGCGTGTTTAGTTCAGTAATGTTACCTGGCGTTGGGAAATATACTGTCCAGTACTCTCACAGGCCATTTTATTAGTTTCACGTGTACAACCTCTGCCATATATCATTTCTTTTATAGCTTTGTCACCTTTGTCAGATATATCTCTGACCATGGGAGGTCTGTGAAAAAACATTATTCTTGGGGCTGTTAGGTTACTAAAGATCATCAACAAATAACTTTTACTCCTACCCCTGAAAGGATCCAAAATACTTTTTCAAATGCTTTGAAAAAATCTGGCTGGATGATTAGTTTCCTTTCCTGAGATGCTGCATAAACAAAGGTTCTACTCTGCTCAAATTAAGTAGTGTCTGTATGTGGTCCAATACATCAAAACGACTTTATGAACCTACAGCAACAACAGCTATGGTAATTTCAGCGTGATGCCACTACAGTTTATGGTTCATGACCATAATTAGTTCAGCTGTTTGAATGGATTGTAAATATAAAATGCAAACATATAATTAGCTTCAAAATCAGCTGCGTAAAGTGTCCGTAAGGCAGCTGTAGGTTTTGGTTCAGTGGTTTGAACCGGAAAAAAAATAAATAAAAAAAATTACATTTTAATAGCCAAACCACAGCTTAACCGCTGCTTAAAGTGGACAAAGCTCTGCAAGCTTTTAGAGGACACTCGTAGTTACTTTCATGCACATTCAGTTCTTAATATATTATATGTGTGAGCTGTTTCCTTCTCAATAGGACAAATAAATACGAGGGTTATATGACACATAAACAGTTAGCACTCTGTCCGCTGCACGGTATTAGTCCTCTATTACATTTTTAATTTACTGGCTACGTGGCTGTATTATCCTTTTTACTTTTTTACATCTGTTTAGATCGAAATGAAGATTTGTAATATCCCAGGATACAAATTCTGAACTGTGCCAGCACACATTGTTCCTGCAGCAGACTGAAATGCACGTCCTAATAAAGACAAAAAATCTGTCTCCCATCCTATTTTAAGCACGCTCTGAGATGTTTCTTGTTTTTATTTAGCTTATTTCATTTATAGTCATATACATCAGATTTGATCTGATTTAGTTTTTCTTCCTCTTCAGATGTGATGCAGTGCAGCTAATATTTAAAGCTCTCACAGCAGGATTACCAACATCTGAGGGATCATCTGGTACTTTAGTGTTAACACCGTCCAGTGAGCCTTTTCTGAAAATTTAATTCATTCTATTTGGCCACTTGAGGCTGCGGCAACAAGTGGTAAATACAATACCAATATATAGACTATCTGTAAACAACCAGTTCTCTATTTCCATGCATGCATTGATAGTACATACAGCTACCACCTGATAAATTTAAGTCCAGAGTAGCTGTTTTTATTTGCATCTGCTCCAGAGACAAAATGGTCTCCAGCTTCTGTACTCTGTAAATAGCTGCTCTCATGCCCGGTCCACACTCCCTGTGTTGTGTGTGTAAGATGATCTTGCATGTTTGTGCAGCCACAAAAAATATATGTGAGACGCTGCACCTAGAAAAAGATACTGCAGAGCAGGTATAATATTCCTACATCCATATTTCTAAATCTATGCTCTGACTATCTTGCCCTGTTAGAATACATATAAGCTTTTTCTTGCACTAACTACCTTGTGTTGTTAAGTACCAAGGTTTATGAACATATATGGGTTTAAAATTTGAACTCCTGCAGGCGTGAGGTGCATTGTGTATTCAACCTGCAGTGATGAGGCTCGACAATTATGCAAATGTAGAAGTCTTCCTCGTTCCCCCATGGACTCACCTGTCTGATGGCACACAGCAGCTTCCCATAACAAAAGACAATGACCAGGAACGGCACGATGAGGCAGAACACAAACAGACAGATGATGTAAGAGACGTTGTTCGCTGTCTTGGCTGTCCAGTCGACAGAGCATGTGGTCCCGGGACCTTCAGGACCGTAGTGGCTCCAGCCCAAGAGTGGTGGTAAGGTCCAGACAAAGGAGTAGACCCAGGTCAGGGCTATCCCCAGGGAGGTCTTACGGTAGTTGGAAGGGTCTGCCTCAGTGGGGGCCATCATGGTGCTGTAGCGCTCATAGGAGAGGACAGCTAGGGAGATGAGGGACACGATGCCTGGAGCAGGAAAAATAAGGTAAACACATGCATAGGTAAGCATTACATACCAAGCTCCGTGTGGCCTGTCCTTTTAATTCATTGACTATTGCACATCACATATAATGAGGCCATCAAATACACACAATGTGCAGTCTTCCCAAATGTTTATCTACTCTGGTGAGGGGAAACGTGCAGTCAGTGGGATTTTAAGCCCCACAGCTTTCGCTGGAATCACAAGTACAGCTGAAATGAGCTTTATGGTTTATGGCTTCAAAAAGAGGCCTAGTTATGATTTAAACAACAACAAAAAAAAAGAGATTGCCTGAGTGAAATGTGCAGCGTAATAAAACTCTAGCAAGCACAGTGGGGTAATCATCTAATATTTCAGTTCACATGCCAGAGCTTGCAGCAGATACACGCTGCTGTAAATCAGAAACAGTGGCATTACCAATAACATCTCTACTTGAAGCAATGCAGATGGATGCAACATAAAGGTTCTCAAACTGTGTCTCTCTGTTTATGTTTTTCAGTGTTTCAGAGACAGGGCAGCAGGAGTCTCGAGCTCAGTGTTCATGTTGACCCCTCAGCCTTTAGATAATGTTAGCGGTGGTTCGTAAAGCCACAGTGATCCATCCATGGCCATCGAGCTTCACTTGGCAATGAAGTGGACTTAAACTGGGGGTTTCTTAAATAGTCCAGTCCTTTCTTTAAGGTAACAGAGCTATGACTATTCACAATGAATGAATAAAAGTGACAGTATTTTGAGCTATGTGGAGTTGTTTGTGCTGCGCCTTTATTCCCTCTGCCTGCAGTCTGTTTAGAGCAGTGTTTTATACCTGTCTTTTGCCCTCAGGTATTGTCGTCATGTTGTTTTTGCTGCTCAGACTTCTCAGCTCGGGTCTTTTATTACCTCTTTTACTGCAATTTTACAAAATCAACGCAGCTTTATGACATCATGCTCGTGCTTCTGTTTGAAGCGGGCAGTCTTCTGATAGCAGTCCAAACAACTTCACTGTGTATTTTGACAAAAGATGTTTTCATCTCCGCTCTCATTACCGCTCTATCTCGTCCAGCCTGTCGTTCTTCCTAGGCCGCTCTGTCTGCAGTTGGAAATGAAACAGCAGGAAGACTGCGCTCTCTTAACGTGTACTGAATGGTGTGAGCTTCACACATTTATCGCCGGGTGTTGTGCTCTAGCACCAACAAATCCACACATGCTATAGGAAGCCTTCACATGAGCACATGACTGGCTTCCGACGCTGCGGACTGAGCACTTTAATACATCACTCCACTACTCATCAGCTTGCAGTGCCTACCTGCCACCTCTATCATATTTTAAGCCACTAATGTTTGATTTCAGAGTAACTTTTGGGAACTCAATCATACAGCTTAATGCTCCTTGTCAGCCACTGTGTTCCCCCGAGTAATGTCATCTAGCATTGCCAACCCTTCGTACAAAGCAGACTGATCTCTGGCTGTTTCCCTGAGGCAGAACAAGCTACCAAAAGCTATTAGAGCATTGGCGTTCCTTTCTATATTCAAGACTATCTTGAAAACCGTCAACATTAGCATGCTTCAAAAAAATGTTTTAATGCTTAAGACTTGCACCAAGGTTTCCTGCTGTCTTGAAGTTTCACTGGTGTCCCTCACTCTTAATATGCTTCAGATGAATTCAGATGATGTGAATTCTTTCCCAGCATAAATATAAATCTTTGACTTTTATACTTCCATATTTACTGCTAAACTTTTAGTATTTCCCTCTGAGAATGACTGCGGTTTTATTTGAACCGTCACCGCATTAACTTTAACGAAGCAATTTGTTTACTGAATGAACCACAACCTTTCTTGAATTTAGAATTGAATTTGTGCTTCAAGCTCAAAAGGACTTGACTGATAAGAATCATAAGAATCCTTCTGCAAGGGTCATGTTCCGGTTTTTAAATTACTGACAGCGTGTTCCTGCTGGTTGGGGTGCAATAAGGGTTTGAAGACTAAAAACTAGATTTGAAAATGAAATCAAGTGTATTTAATGTGGATCAGTCACATCTGACCAGCACAATAAATGCCTAATAAGGTCAATATAGGGTCTGATACCAATCCAGGGTTTTGAATCGGTGCATTGCTAATAGAATCAGCAAAACACACAGTCCCAGCCAGATTTCCTGATATAGAAGTAGAAAACAGAGCAAGAAAGTAATACTACAACATTAATAAATCTGAATCATCTGAAGGCTTCAATCCCCAAACCCGGCTTGGGAGTCTGTGTGCAGCACATCTTGGAGAGGACAGAGTGATAATATCTATAAATGTCTACATTGTTCCCATCCAGCATTGAACAAGGAACCAAATCCAATCACACATTCCAAAAATGGGCTAAATAGCAACTGTCCTCCTCAGTATGACTCCCATAGAGAGGAAAATATACCAACATCAGGCCTCCAGCCGCTGGCTGCTCATAACTGTTATAGTAGATTAAGTTTTATCACTTTTAAAAACTGTTATACCAGCTCATCCTATCACATGCCCACTACTTTTTCTATTGTGACATGCTCTGTGACTAACAATTTCATACGAGCCGGCATGACAGACACATGCACAACTTTGGGTGTAACTTAACTCCAAGTGAAATCAGTCAACTCACACTCCATCCATCTTCCAGCAGTTATTAGGAAAGATCAAAGGCAGCTGTGGAATCTTATTTTCTAAAATAAAACATCTTATGATCTGATAAAGTCTGAAATGGAGAGGAAAGAGCATTTTTCTTTTGCAGTCTTTGTGAAGTAAAAAAGAAGGAAGTCTTTTATGAGATGGAAAGGTTGACTTCAGTCATCAAATGTAGTAGTAGTAATAATAATAATAATAATAATAATAATAATAATAATAATAATAATAATAACAATAATAATAATATATTATAATAGTAAATATTATTCACATCAATGCATGACTCAAATATTAGAATAGGCACCTATCAAAACAAACAAACACAAAACATATTTTTGTCTGTTTTCACAGATCTTTAATTAGTTATCTATTACACAACAGATTAGCTGGCTCACACTCTCTGACCTTTAATGCAGAGCAGCATTGTTCTGCTTTCTTTCTCCCTGCTGAGACCTTCTTTACCTCACCGTCATAACAAATTAGAATCACTCAGGCCAGGTGCTGCCTGTGCCGCCGTGATGCATATGCATCCTCTGTAAGTCTATCAATATCTGCGCTTGTGTGTGTGTGTGTGTGTGTGTATGAAGGAGGGCAGTCTGACTTCAGTATGCAGCAGGTGGGTCCAGCAGTGCAAACTTAATCCAGTGACTGTGTGCAAAGATCACTTGAGGCAGAGGGAGGCAGTTGACAGTATGCAGGGACACGCAGACCTAGTATCAAATAAAGACAGGGAAGGAAAAAAAAAAAAAAAAAGATTTGTTCCTGTTTCTCCGCAATGTAATGGAAGACAATAAAAGCTCTGTGAGAGGGAGAGGAAAATGCAAAGTGCAAAGAGGTGGGCAGGAGAAGTGAAGCAGCTAAATGGGTGCCAGGGGCTGATGACAGGAGAAGAAATACAGTGTAGATGTGAGCACACACAGGTCTGTGCAAGTTGCCACAAATTGTCTTCAGTTTGTGCTCTTGACTTTAAGTCAAAGTGGCGCGTCTTTAGAAATTTAAGACATTGGACGCTAAAAGTAAGAGACTGTGAGCAAAAAGGGGAAATCAGTGGAGAGACGAAGCAGGAATACCCTCAGAAATATCTGAGCAAAAACTCAGTGTTTTAACCACTCTGAAAAACTTTATAAAGATTTGGTGAAGGCAGACACTGCAGCTTTGTCAAAAGAAATGCAGCCTGGATTTTTCATCCAAACAATCAATTTCACTTTCCTTTCTCTGACCCTCCGTCACTCTGCCTTCCACTCAGCCTTTATGAGCCCATTGAGGAATTACTCACCCACAACCAATGGGTGTTCTAATGACGTCTGGAAGCCAAGTCTCTCTTACAGCCAAAGATGTTAGATTTTCATAAATTGGCTCCTTGTGGATGTTACAGTTACACATCTTCAGTTCGTGTTTAATCTCAGAATAAAACCGGAGTAAGCGAAAAGTGGGAACAGAGTACATCCAGATATTGAGAGCCATGGAGGCTCACTTTATCCTCCTCAATATGACTGAAATGAGGTAATTCTGTTTTGGAAATTGTCAACTTATCCCAGAGGAAGCTGAAGTAGCAGTCTGTTTTTAATTTAAAAGTTTGACGGATTCAAGAGTCAGTTAAGCAACAGGAAATTGAATTTAGTTAAGTTGAACATTCTGTGTGAAAATGGTTTGGTAGACCAAGGCGAACAAAGAGACAGTCTGGTGACAAAAGCCAGGGAAGGAAAAGCCTGCGAGACTCGCCTGCAGCATGAATCTTAATCATTGAGTCTGATGTGTATGAATCTAGTTCTCTCCTCAGCTGCATGGATGCCTTTAACAGCCAGGGGCCCAATGGGCCCTCCCATCCCGCAACCCGGCTTCACCTGCAAACCTTAAACCACCACAATCGCAAACTGGCACACAATGACTACAATGACGTACAAAACAGCTACTCTTCTATAAAGACATAAAAGTTCTGCAGAGACAAAATGGCTGTGAAGAGATTTGTCCTGCAAAGACTCGCAAAACTGCTAGACGCAAAGACACAACAAAGATACAAAACCAACCACAAAATGCAAAGCAACCACAAAGGCGCACAGAAAACAACATCGACATCATAAAGTGATGCAAACTGCTCAGACTGAAAATTGCAGTAAAGGCACAGAGAAATGTAGAGTGACCACAAATTCATTAAAAAAAAAAAGAAAAAAAAAGCACATAACTTGACCATAAAATGTCCACAGATTAATACGAAGAGACAAAGCTGCGACAAAAGATGTTAAAGAAGTAAAAACAAAAAGCTGGACTCTGAAGCAGGTGATACTCTTGATAGGAACTAATGCTTGAAATCCAAAGTTACCCTGGATACCACAGGGCCTGATGTTTGGCTTGTGCGTTGTAATGGATTTATACGTCAGGAGATTGGACGCGCTGAAGTCAGTAAGAGGGAACTCTATGTGCAAGATTTATGAGACCTTTTTACAAACTTCATCAGAGGAAAGTCATGGCTGCTGACTGCAGACAATCAGAATTCAATGTTCAAAAGAGCTGGATTCCTCTGTTTCTGAACAGCTCAAAATATTTTATCAGACATTCATTCATTCATCCATCTTCTACCACTTGTCTGTTTCTGGAGCCAATCCCAGCTCACACTGGGTGAGGGCGGGGTCACCAGTCCATCACAGAGCCAACACACAGAGACAGACAGAGACCAACAACCACTCACACTCACACTCAGACAGTTTAGAGTCACTAATTAACTCAAAAATGATGTCTTTGCACGGTGGGAGAACATCCAAACTCCACACAGAAAGGCCCCAGGCCGGCAACCGAACCTTCAACGTTCTTATTGTGGGGCAACAGCTCTAACCACTATGCCAGCACGCTGCCCTTCATCAAATATTTTTAATTATTATTATTATTTATTTATTTATTTTTTACTCTAGTGGCCAGTGAACTTTAGGATCTCATTTTTAGAAGAAGCCTACATTAAAGTCCAGCGGCTAAGATTAATTGATGTGGGAAGTATTGTTGCACTGTAAATACTTACATTTAATGTAATAATAAATAGTACGTGGGATTAACTTAGTTTTGATCAGTCTGTTAGGAACACTTACACTTTCATATGAGCAACATCTAGCTTGGGATCAAAAATGTGGACCAATCAAGACATTTTAGGTTCAGATTACTAACAAAACACCATTTCAATACTTTGGCATGTGCAGGCCTCTCTGGTGCCTGCCTGGAACAGCGTGGCAGGTCTGCTTCCTATAAGGGAATGTTGTTCTGTCAAGCCACCTACCAATATTGTAATTTGCGGGTTGCGGGTTTTGGGGCTTGTTTTGTAAAGTGTAGCTGCTTATTCGTGCTTGCTTTGCTGACTGTATGAACTCCTCCTGATTCTCTCCCAGCTCTCCACAGTAAAGCCAAAATGCTGTAGTTTGTCCACAACCCTGGTTCATTGGTTACCACGCACCGGCACAGAAAAGTGCAACAACAAACATAAAACTAACAACAACAAAACAAAACTCTGCAGCTTTTTCATCAGCGAGGCTTACGGACACTGGTTTCACTGTCTTAAAACAAAATGAGTCAGCGCAAACAAGTGAGCTGAAGACAGCCACTTACAGGCTGTCACACATCAGTGCTGAGGATAATCTTGTGAGTCAATTGGCTCTACCTCGACTGATAAAGAAGTAAAAATGCCAAATCCAGTAATCATGCATTTGCCTCATGCATGTTCAAAGACCTCATGAGATGAAAGGTGTGGTTACTATATATATATATATATATATAGTTATCAAATGGCCTCTCTGACACAATGTGATCACCGGTTGGGCTTTTTTTGGGCTTGTCTCCAAAAACCAGTTGCTTGTTTCTCTCGCGAGATGCTGAACAGCCCATTTCAGCGCAGCACAGATCGGACGTCTCCTCAGCTGCAGCGACATTTTTACCGCCATTGGAGTCCCGTGACTGTACAGGTTGATTTGGTGAGTGCCCTAATTGTTTTAACTTTTGCATTTTGTGTTTCTTTCTTGAGTTCTCATTTTTTTCCAACACCAGCTTGAGGTTGTTGTTAACATCAGGCTAACGGGGGTCCTTATTCTTTTGGATGTTAATAAGCTCACATTAGGTAAAGCTAACATTAAGTTAGATACACATTTCCCACAGGGTCAGTCTGTTCGCTTGAAAGGACGAAATGAAATGTAACGTTATTTTATTATTATTTTAGTATTCTAGCGTTATGTTTGACTAGCAGCTCTGTGAGCTGAGCGCCCCAAACGTTTTAACAAGCTAGCAGAGCACTTAACATTACTCACACATCAGGACTTGGTGCAGCATGTTAAGCACAGCAAAGCGTGGCATATGACCCTGAAACATGATTTGCAGCAATATTTCCTGAAAGTCATTTGCTGAGAACTAAATCAGGAGTTCCTATCAACGCAATTTATTTTGCTTGCAAGAGGTATGGAATTGTGGAAGTGTGAGTATACTATCTTTTGACTGATTTTAATTGTGCTTTGTGCTAAAATGATCCCTTCTCCCTTTCTAGGTTCGTCAAGAAGACCAAACTGTTGAATGCAGTAGACCTGGAACTACTGCACCTTTTGTGCTGAAAAGAGGCCAGTTACTGAAACATGGGTCCCACACTCGTACATCACCTCTCCCGTGCCTTCATAAGAAATCACTATGCACGTTTAAATCTTTCAATTCACTCAAGGTACATTTAGCAACATGACAAACACAGAAAGATCCTTGGAAAGTAGTTATATCTGGATTTCATTTTCAGCTGTGTGACTTTCTGGGGCCTTGCAGCGAAAATGACTTTTTCATTTGAAGCTAAAGCAAGTAGTTGCATGTTCACACAAAGACTGTCACTTTCAAAGCAAAATTTATTCCACCTTCAGTGCATGTATCAAACTGAGAGGCAATTCAAACTACCGACAGTGAACCTTCTGTTAATGTTGATTTGGATGAAGCCGGTGTTGAGTTGGAGGGATCTGAGCCTTGTGAACATGTGGATGACTTAGAAAAACAGTTAGTGAGTGAGGTGACAGGAAAAGCACAGCATCCTTCACTCCACTAGTTCCTCCGAGCACCACCTGCTTCCCTTCCACATCTTCTCTGTCCTTTGTTCCCCCCTGTATTCACTGAGGTGTAGCAATTCCCTCCCTGCCACACAAATGTCATTCCGCTCAATAAAGATCCACAAACCAACTTCCAGGGAGGGCTGGTGATGGTCACACACACTGAAATCATAAAATATTTAGCTGCAAGACTAAAAGTGCATCATTCTCATAAAGAGTTGACACACCCTGTGGTGTCAAACTGAGAGGACAAATCCAGACAGACACACACACACGCACAAAAACCCCAACCAGAACATAATGTAGCTTCTCCATTTCTAAAAATGTCATCGATTTGTAATGCCGCTGAAAATGCCTTGCAAGATGTTATAGAGCAGATGAACCAAATGTACTTGCTGTCACAGCCCTTATTGCAATTCTCTGCTCAAAGAATACTGCAGCAACATTGTGGAGATGACTCTTTAGTGAATCAGATAGTTCCAGAGAGTCATGCATTTCTCAGATTCACTTCTACTTGAGGTTCACTATCAACTGTAAGTGCGCGTCATTCATTTTAAGGGAATTCTCTGTCGTAATGCCTGAAGCGCTTCTCCTAAATTACAAGAAGATATTTGTGTATGTAATTATTTTGAGTATTACTCATTAATAATAATTAAACTGCAGTAATTTACCATTACTAAGTTCATTGAACTTTTTCTAAGGCAATGAGTTTGTGTTCTTTTTTTCTTTTTTTTTTTTAAGTAAAGTCAACATTTTAGATTTTACAATGTGAAAACAAAGTGGAAAAGCAATGAAAAACATAAATTATTCAAACGAGACTAAAGCAGCGAGAGTTGTCTGTTAATGTTTGAAGATACCGTACATATATTTAATGCAGTGAATTTGAAATAAGCTGCATGTGGATATCCATTTCAGGCTCAGTCGTGCATAGAGTATTACTGCTCATATCTTCAGTTACTTTCATACCATCTGAATGGCTTTTAACATTTTAGTTAAATAGCCTGGTTCTAAAGACGGTTTCTGCTCCACTCTGACTGGACAAGAGGAGAGAACATGTTAAACGTGCAGAATTCCCAATGTTATGACTTTGTGTTCCTGTCAGTGAGGTGAATTAGTGAGAAATTTCAGAGCCCAAGATCTCAGACTGGCCTGTCTCCAAAGGTTGATGGGATGGCAGCAGAGACTGTTCATTATAGAACCTTCACTGAGGCATAAGGCCAAGGACTTGTAATTTGTCTTTATTGCACTGATGAGCCTCCAGGTCAGCATCACATCATTTCAATCAAACCACGCTGAAGGGACAGCGTTTGGACGCGTAGTTCTGTGCAAAACTCCTGATTTAACAACTTCATCATCAATCCTTTCCCGTCCAAACATTTTTTTTTTCTGTTTTGTGGAATTATTTCTGGGCTGCCCCAGGCATCCCAACACGGTTCGACTCCAGGTCGCCTTATTGTCAGCCGCATGATTGTGCTACATTTGCATCGATATCAGCAGTGCCTCGTCCCTCGTTCCTAATTTCCCCGGGGTGATTTTTACTCTGAAACTGCTGCCGATGCGTCTGCGGCGGACCGAGCTCTCCGCCTCGGGCTGTTACGCGGACGAGCGTTTTAGCGGTCATTAAGCGGCATTAAGCGGCATTAAGCGGCAGGCTGCACGGCGCCAGCCTCCACGACGTGTCGGGCGTCCTAATGGCACCGTGTGTGCGTCCTCTGGAAAATATCCGGAGCGATGTTGCGCATGCAGCTTGGCCAAGTGGCTGGAAGTGTTTGAACAGTCTGTTCCGACAGCCCCGAAAGCAGATCACGACCTGCCGGGCTCCACAACTCACTCAGCACAGCCGGGCGGTCCCATGCGCGACCTGCTGGCCAAGCGTCCCCGGGCACCTCCATCAGCGCCGCGGGGCTCCGGCTCCAACGACGACTAACACGGATTGTCCGCACTTGAAGAAGACGCGAGTGCTGCCTGCCGTGACTGCAGCACCATCACACCCACAGTTAACGAAACGGTCCCGTTAATACTCACCGAATCTGCTGCATTACTGGCCCGCTGTCAGGCTTCTCTGTCAAACTTTGACGTGGCTCTAAGGAAGCTCATCACAGACACGCAAATGTCGAAATGCGCTGTAGTATCCACAGGAACGAGGCTGAACTTGGTGAGGTCTAAGAGGAGAGGCGCAGAGAGGAGTCCTGGCGTGCGGCGCGACGGCACTCACACCCACATCACACAGGACTGCAGATGCACAAGCACACAAACCAAATGGAGACCCCCCCTTCTCATGTCTACTCACCGAAGAGGGAGTTGGCGAAGCCGTACCACACGCATCCTCCTGCCCCGATGAGCCAGCGTCCCTGCGTGCTGGCGGCGAAGCTGAACGGAGTCCCCAGCACGCACACCAGCAGGTCGCTGATGGAAATGTTCACCAGCAGCAGGTTGATGGGGGAGCGCAGCATCTTGTAGCGGCAGAACAGCACGAGCACCAGCAGGTTGTTCACAAGTCCGAAAGTGCCGATGAAGCCCAGGCACACCGCCACCACCAGGTTCCCCGTCGGGCTGAGGGTGGTCCGGTGTGAGCCGCCCCCGAGGTGCCCTTCCCCGGCTCCGGCGCACAGAGCGCTGTTGACCCCTGCGCACCCGCTCAGGCTCACGTTGGACACGATCATGGCACAGTGGGCAGCCAAGGTGCAACGAAGAGCGGCTAATATGTCGTTGCCATTTCTTTTTATCTGTGTGTGTGTGTGTGTGTGTGTGTTTGGGTGAGAGAGAGAGACTTTACAGTTGATGCCGAAGTCCGCAACACTTGGTGCTTTGAAAGAAATCGGCGACCAAGTTGTGAGAAAGTAAAGCCGAGCAGGAATGTGGGATAGTAATTGGTTTGATGGGGTTGTTTAAACTTTGTCTCAGCTCCAGAGGAAGGGGGAGTCAGGAAATAATATGTATCAAAAAAAAAAAAGTTTGTTCAGGCCTTGCTCCACCGTGTGGTAGTCTACAGTCCACAATGCGCACTCCCCCTGTCTCCACACCTTCCCTGTCTGTCCCTGTTTAAAGCTCTGTTGCCCCCTCTCAGCTGACGTCTCAGCATTGGGAGGGGGATGTTGTGTGTGTGTGTGTGTGTGTGTGTGGTGGGGTGGGGGGCACACTCTGGTTGTAAGGTGGGGGCATGGAGTCGCATGGAGATCTTGAGGCAGACCAATCAGACTGTCCATGCTCTAAAGCCAACAACAAGAAAAAGTCCACCTTAAGCATTTCAGGGTCTGCCCCCTCTTACTCTTCTGGAATCACTTCTGTGTCAGTATAATGTAATAACACTTGATAAACACCAGAGCAGAACTTACCAGAGGTGTGTCCCTTTTGGCTAATGAGTTCAGGAGTCGGACTCGGTGTCCCACAAACAGCTCTGGACAGGCCAGTAAGTGGACTGTTGTAACAAATTATGGTCTGGCTAATACATCGCAACGTCACCAAGGCTTTAACTTTCCGGCTGAGAGCTGAGCAGAAGTGAAACTGATGGATAATGCGCTCCCTGGCGTAGTTTTAGGAGTTGATTTGTCCAAACCATCACATTTTAGCTTTACTTAGAGTTGAGTGTCAGCACCAGTAGTGGATAAGAGTGACACCTGTCTTCAGACTCGTCTCACCAACATCAGGTGCAGCTCAGTAGGTGTTTGACAAGCAAAACTACAGTAAATGATATTGAAAGATAGGGTGCTTTGGTTGGTGCTGATCTTTGAGGTCAGGGGTGAACTTTTACAATACAGAAGCTGTGAATACAGTGACTACGAGGTTGGTCCCTGAGCTGAGAACTGGTGAGGTCTAACATTTAAAAGCAAGATTAAGTGAAATTCTGTTTGTTTACTTTGAGATATTATTTGCAGATTGCTTTCTTTTTTTTTTCTTCTTCTTCATATTTTCTTGCAGGCAATGGGCGAAGAAGGGGTCAATAATAATTTTTAATAAGCCAGCAATAATAGCCAAACAGTGGGAGCCATATAATCTTGTTTTTCTTTTTCACAAAAAAATAAAAATAAATAATAAAAATGATGACACAACCCCCGCACCAGTTTAGGACCTATAGCACAAGCAGGCGGGTCTGGGGGAGAGAAGGCTTTCCATGCCTGAAGACGTGATTCATGCAGGGGTGGCCTATCTTCCTTTCTCTGGCACACACACTCATCAAGCGGCTGTCGTTGTCGAGGACATCATTATAAAAACCATTCAAAATTCATAATTCAGATGTAAATTTTAGGTCTCCAGCTTGTTTAAAAGTGCACATCACTGGCATCTGTACAAAGCAACTCCTCTGCACGTTGTAATGGAATTATATTTTGAACCTGCTGTGAAAAACTTTGGAATGCGTTTTTGCTGGCGGAAATGAAAGAGATTTATCTGCAGCACCCCCTGAAATAGCGGGATATGATCAGAAGTAGCTGTGGAGGAGGAAACCACGCTGCACATTGTTCCCCTACAGGAAGAGTTTGATTTAACACCTATTCCCCGTGATGCCTGAGAATTGCACTCATGTTCAAGCCCGAGTGCAAGATTTGGTTTATGGTTGCGCTCCTGAAGCATCTGTCCCTCCATGTGAAATAAAGTGAAAACCCAAAATGTGGTACACAGAGGACCTATTCAAAATGTAACTTTGTTTTGCTTTTGAGATGAGTTGGATAACTGAGGTATTTGCCTCTGAGAGAGGGAGTAGGTTCTGTGATTGGTGCAGCTTTAGGACTCTCACTTTCACATTTCATGTTACTGAGGATGGATGTATGTTTACAGCACTATCCATTCTTCACAAAATGAACCCATCGGCCACCAACACACCAAAAAAGAATCTAAGCATCAAGAAGCAATATCTTACACCCCAGCCATCACACATTCAGAAAAAAGAAAACATCAATCAATAAGAAATCTCCCTATGGTTACCTCATTCCTGCTCATGGTCACTGTGAAGATGTTCAACAAATAAAACACTGATACCAACCAGAAGGGTGTCTCCTGGCAGAGCACCCTTATCATGGCAGGTGTATTAGACCTCAGTTGTCATGGTTGCAATGATAAATATGTGGGTTGTACCAACTGCAATGCTTTATATCCATGGATACAGTAATAATCGTCATAATGATATGCTGCGCCTGTGGTTGTATTTTTATTTTTGTCCGATCCTCAAAGTCGTCAAGGGCTGGAAAAAAAAAGTAAAAATATTCAGCTTTTGAGCCGAGAATAAGAGTACCATTTAGCATACAAAATTAAGTGACAGAATCCTGAATGTTTGTCTCATCACTGTGACATTTACATTAGTTTCTTTTTTTTTAATGAAGACAGGGATTTGACATACGACTGAATTTCAGGATGATAATTCTGAGGAGAAGAAAATGCATAAAACATCTATGAGACGTGTGATTGGCACAGGACAAAAAACAAGAAAGTATGCCGAGTGTTGGAAAAAATGGCATGAGGGCTCACTGAATGGTTTGATGAGGATGAAAATGATGTAAATCATAGGCAATAGCGTTCAGTCATCAGATCTCAGCACAAATGAACACCTATGGGAGATCTTGGATCGACGTTTTATAGAAAATTCTCCACCACCATCATCAAAACACAGACCACAGGAGTCTCTGTTGTCAGTCAAATTATGAGACTTGCAGAATCTTTGCCAAGGAGCCGTTCGATGTGTAGTCGATACGTTTTCCTCCTCTATTCTACAGTGGTGCAAAAATGTGCATGGCAACCTCAGTTTGATATTTTTCCCCTCGGTTGAAATTTGAATAATAAATGTGTCGTAGTTTAATTGTGAGGGGAGAACGGGAACTCGTGCAGTGATTCTCGAAATACTCTGATGTAGATACTTTTCTTTAATGAGTTGGTATGTGTTTGAGCCAGTGAAGTACATAGCTTTATTTATTTTATATAGACAGATTGACCTTAAAGTATGTGCAATAATCTTAATATATCTGTTAAATATGATACATTGATAAGGTTTGATAAAATGCTTCCTTTTTTTTTGTTGTAACGTGTCTACATTTTACTGCAAACATATGCTGTACGTATTTGTAGTTTGCAACAAGTGATTGTGATGCAAAGCAGTTTTAGTTCTTTGAGGCAGCTCTAACCAGACAGTGTAGAGACACTTGAGATTTGGGTCGACCCAAGTTTTGATCACAACGTGAAGCAAATGAAAACGTTTGTATCAACCACTCCGGCTTTAGCATTTGGAAACAGCTGAGTGTGAGTTCTTTGTGCTTTCACACTAAGTTTGGATTATTTCTATGGAGCACGAGTCTGCTAAGACGTGACCTAGAATCTTGGCGTTGTAGTAAAACGGCTGCAATAATACAACTAAATCTTTGTATGCTACTATAACTGACAGTTATAAAACTGCTGAGCAATCCCAAAGAATAACGCTGTTGTTCCTTGTATTTCTGTTTTTGTGGAGGTAGATACATGTGTAGGTGGGAGAGAAGAAATTATCTCTTTGTGTTTTTTTTTTTGTGTGTGTGAGAGAGAGAGAATCAGACGGAGCCACTCAACTGAAAAATTTATGGTCAGTGTTTATAAGAACCAAGGACTGTGGTAAAGGAACACAGTAGCTTCTGCCAGCTACAAATTCAAGTTGAACCCTACGCCCCCATCCAGCTCCCACCCTGCTGTATAGTAGCCTTCACCCTATGCCACGGCTGGCAGCAGCCTCGGGCTGACGGCTCCCCTTTCCCACAGTGGAGCATTCTTCAGTTTATTGGCCTCTCAACATGATGAAATTCATCATCTGAGATTTTAGAGTTGCATCCACAAACAGGGAGGCTGTTTGTGGGGGACGTAGCTCAGCGGTAGAGCACATGGTTTGCATTCATAGGCCCTGGGTTCAAACCCCAGCCACAGAGCAAAGCAGTGTTAGGCTTGTGCAGGTCCCGAGCCCGGAGAAACATGGAGGGTTGTAGGACGGGCATCCGGTATAAAAACTGCTGCCAAATCAGTCAAATAGGGGAAGAAAGTACACCAACAGAGAGGCTGTTTAGTCTGATCCTTGAAACACCTTACAAATTAGCTGGCGGTGGCTGTTGCAGTATCTGGCACATTAACTGATTCTTCTCCAGTCGATTGACTAGA
Organism: Echeneis naucrates; assembly: GCF_900963305.1. Taxonomy (NCBI): domain Eukaryota; kingdom Metazoa; phylum Chordata; class Actinopteri; order Carangiformes; family Echeneidae; genus Echeneis; species Echeneis naucrates. The sequence continues at coordinate 6,414,274 of NC_042527.1, forward strand.
GAAAAGTGTGGATCAACTCCTGTTGTCTCTTAATGAGTTCCAGTGGGATGTTTAGGTGCGAAAGCTATTGTTGCCAAGTAAAGCTCCTGCTGAACAATGTCCACATCTAGGCCTTAATTTCTTAGAATCAAGTTAAATTGTGATTGAAGCCTCTGCAAGAGCTCTCCTCGTACTTGCTCCTGCTGGCACAAGTCACAAACAAGTGAGGTGATCAAAATTAGCCGCAACGGAACAGCCTATGTGATTAACAATGTAACAACCCATTCATTTGGATTTCAGTGGAAAACCACTTCAGATTTGTTTTTCTTTCCTCCAGCAACTTTGTTGCAGTTGTTGAATCAATGTCTGCATTGACCAATAGTCTCATGGAATGTGATCACATTTCATAAGCATATTAACTGAGTTATGGCTAAACTGTGGTGTTTGGTTCAGCCTAGAGTCCAGAGGGACGCCATACCAGATGTGATGAAATTCCCCTAAAGCCTTAGTGATACATTTTGCTCTGGTGAAGACAGTAAACGGACGCTTTAAGTTCTTTTACAGTGAAATTACAATTGAACAGGAAGAGAATGAAATAAAATCTGTCCCTAAAAACCAAAACACCAGAAAACATATAAGACTGTTCCACATTGGCGTGTCCAATGAGGAATGTAAAATAAAAATGTTCATTTCTCAGGGTCTGTCTGTCACAGATACTGATGTATTAGCTATGGGAATTTGTGGCACTGCTGACATTGTGATGTATCTGGATTTCAAGTAATTTATATTTTATATTTTCATTTTAACTTTTGGGCTTTGGCTTACAGTAGAAGGTGGAGTGGGACATTCACTTCTCAGAATACTGCTGTTTGTTCTAGGGCAAGGTGCTGAATTCCAAATTGCCTCTGATGGTTGCTGCATCATTGTGTGTGTGGTGTGTGTGTAGTGTGTGTAGTGTGTGTGACTGGGAGAGTGTGGCTTGTAGTATAAAGTGTTTGTAGTGGTCGATAAAATTAGAAAGTGCTCTATAAGTGAAGTTCATTTATGTTTAAGTCTAATTTAATCTCATTGACACAATTCAGACTCACCGCCTTGTCTGACTCGTGTTGATGTGTGGTGCAGTGGCAGCTTCGCTGATTAACTGTTTATTCTGGCGTGTTGTGCATTTTAATTATTGTTTTAATTATTTGTTATAATTAAAAATGATTTAAGAGGTTAAAACTTTGAGCATTCATTTCCTTCACCAAAACTGTAAATATAAACTCTCGATCATTCACCATACAAATGGGAACTAGGCATAACGGGAAAGGTGCTCTAGCTGAGCTAATGATACTCATAGGTCAAACTTATATTTTATCCTTTGTTCATTACCTGATACAGAGGGGCATGTCAAGAAGGCTCTGCTGTGTTTGGAAATCTGACACAAAGCGGCGAGGCACTGATTCACGGTCTGGATTAAGCCACACACTGGAGGCTGAGTCACTCCCATGTTAAAGATGAAATTTCCAAGGAACTCAATTTGGTGTCACTTTGCATAAGAACATGGTGAAGAGGTCACGTTGGAGGGATTGCATAACTCTCATTGTAGCCAGATCTAAACTTGGCATGACTCTGGGCTGTCATTGAAATCCAGATGTTTGGACATTTGGCATATACCAAATGTCTTTTGATTTCCCACAAGGGAAATTAATCTAAGTAGATTTTCCATTGTCCAATAGTTTCTTTTTTTTTCCTAGTCCATTTTGGTTGATTCTATCTGTAAAAATGTAATAATTTTTTCCCTTCTGACAGCTCTGAAAAAAATAGCAAGTTCAGACTGGAATAATGAGGAACTGCGAAAATGCTAAAAGTTGATGTGTGTCGGGCATTTTCCCTTATGCTGTCCACAGACAGAAAAGAGCTGCAAGCCTTTTGCAGAAAGCACAGCCTGTGAAACTAAAGCTTGGCTTCCCTGTGAGTCAAACAAGCATAATGTTGCCCAACCATGGCCAGTGCACCTAAACGTCTGCTACCGAATTTACACGTCTGGCAGATAAAGTGTACCAAATGCCAAATGAGTTATTTTTATTTTGAGGAAGAAACAGTTTGTTCTAATTTTCATTAGACAGTCTCAAGTTGAGAGTGTTCACTTCTTAAAAGTTAAAGTAAGAGTAAGCAGAACATCTAAATACAAAGGTGCTATAATGACCTCCTAAGAGAACCATTTGCATCTGGCAGTAGGTAAAGCACGAGTCTCCTGGTTGCTTTCTGTTTAACAGTATGCTGCTGCAATACTTCCACAAGACACCAGAGACACCCAAAATATGATCCGCCAGAAAAAGGAGTCAAGCATCGGGCCAAAATGTCAGAAGTTACTTGGTAATTAAAGAGAAATCCTTGTAGTCAAATACCTGCGTTTCATGTTAATACAGTGACCTTAATTATGCATGGCCTGCTAAAAATCTGCACTCTGCTACACTTGACTTCGTACAACGGTGCGAAAATTACAGAATGAGATGGGGAAACTTCCTCTTTCTCCTCGTGGTTTGTTCAAATGACTTCCCAGCAAATAACCCCCTTGTCACACAGGAGCAAGGTAATTGCCCGTGAAAACTATACAGCGACATTTCCTCTGACAGCATCTCCCCATATAGTCCTAATTGGGCTGAATTAAGACATTTGGTTGTATAGTGAATACCATCCCCATTTAATCATTGCAGTGGAACTGGGCAGTTGGTATTTAGTTGGATTTTTAGGTCAACTCAGTGACTGCACTCTTGGGAGATGCCCACAAAGATGAAATGCAAAAGGGGCTCGGAGGTCAGCACAGCAGATCTGTGTTTTGTGTAAATGAGAGAAGAGGTGCTACCAGAATGCTGTTTTATGGTTCTTAGCCTGCTCGTCTCTTCATGTGATAATCCAAAACATTAGTAGTAAAATTTAGACAGAGCATGAATACTAAGTGGAGGGAGTTGCTGGCTGCATGTGGTCATAGTATTTGTTGGACGTTGGTCGCCTACTAAGGGGTGAGTGTCATATATTAATGTGGCAATAGTGCAATACTACAATTTCCTTGAGTTCTCATTCGATCAGCGATGAAATAAACTTTCTGACTGCTGGTTGGTCAGTCGTGCCAATAAGATGGCTTATGTTTCTGCGTTTGATACTGCTGTGTAGTGATAAGTCTCCTGTGTCTTCTGCAATTAATGAGCAAGGTCTACACCCAAAATCAGTTAGAAACCATAAACTATGGACCCAGCAGCCAATTAAACTTAGTTAACCCCCCCCCCCCCCCCCCTCCACACACACACACACACACACACACACACACACAGATAATTATTATCAAGTTATTGCTCCAAGTGAAACTTTCTCATCTCACCGCTTTGTTGTGTCACCGCAGGGCTGAGGATTCATCATCGCCACCATGCATTATTATATAGGCTAATGTTAACCGGGTTCACCATCTGAATTTAGGTTGTTGGCATACTCAAATTTGATAACGTCCCCATCGCAGCTGAGGCTGATGAAAATGTCCAAGTATTAGACAAGCTGACCATTTCACCTGGAATTGATGCAAGACAACAGATCATTCAGTTCTTACTGTTCACTCTGATGAGGAGTTAGAGCTGTTGCCCCACAATAAGAAGGCTGCGGGTTGGGTTCCCGGCCTGGGGCCTCGCTGTGTGGATGTTCTCCCTGCGCCAGTGGGGGTTTCCTCCCACCATCCAAAGACATCATGTCTGGATTAATTGGTGACTCTGAATTGTGCGTAGGTCTGAGCGTGAATGGTTGTTGGTCTCTGTCTGTGTCTGTGTGTTGGCCTTGTGATTGACTGGTGACCTGTCCAGGGCGAGCTGGGATTGGCTCCAGCAACCCCTTCTGCCAGGAAATGGACAAGTGGTAGAAGATGAATGAATAAATTAACATTGTGGCAGAGCAACCTAAATACTAATATAACTACAAGCATGTTCAAAATCACATGAAGGATGAAGACTCATTGAAAATGTCCAAACCATTTTTAAACAAATGCTAACAAATGGCACCACGGGTTTGAGTCCAGATTGAGGGCCCTTCGTTGCCTCTCGTCCCCCTTTCTTTTTACACCACACTGTCGTTGTCCTCCTCATTTAAAAGAAAAGACAAAACAAAACAAAAAACAGCTGTCCAAAAAATAACCACAGCAACAACAAAACCCCAAGAGGCTGGTCTGCATATCATCTAGTATTTATCACCTAGGAAACATGAATATCTCTATAACATTGTGCCTCAAGACATGTTGCAGCATAAGTGAGAGCTTCCTGCTGGTGGTTATTAAAGTCAGAGGATTTCCTTAAATCAGTCACATTCATCCTCAGGGGACAGTTGAAGGTCGAAGGCTGAATTTCATTGCAAACCAGTGAAAACTGACATTAACATTTCGGTAACTATGCTGCCAGTTTGACAAAAATGTTTGTGTCTGCTGGGTATATTTAGTGTTGGCAGAGAGTTTTATACTTTTTTTTTTTAATCAGAGTTGAGAAAAAATTATTAAAGCTGCAGCTCTGCGTTAGTGGCTAGACTGCCCTGTTCCCCGGCCGACGTGTTAATAGGATCCCAGGCAAAGCTAAAAGATGTCTTTGTAGTATTTGTTCAAAGAATATGTCCAGTAGCAGTTCCAACCCAGAAACTAATTGAACCTAACTTTCATGGAGAAAGGCCATCACATCAAGCTCAGCCCACAGTCCCAGTGCATCAGCTGATGGCAGCAGATCTCTATGCCGCCCACATCAGCTGACGACTCGATGTTTTCAATAATGCTAATCTGATCAAGGCTGTTCTGTTTAAGCTGCTGCAGCTTGTCCACCCATCCTGCTTCCCCTGCAAAGGCTTTCACAGCCTGCCTCCATCGCAGCACCTCCTCTTCACACTGCATCTCATGCTCATGTCATCTCTATTGTCACTGGCGCCTGCTCTCCTCTTCATGGTAAGAGGCGTTTCCCCCCACCACAGCAGAACCTTGCTGTCAAATATAACTAATCAAGGATTTGGAATTATTGAAACAAAATACTTTTGGATTCAGTGGCCCTGACTGAAATGTATTTCTCACCCAACATTTATGGAAAATATAAATCCAAGGTAACCATGTGTAGTACAGCTCCAATCAGATTTAACAAGATCCATCAACAGCATTCTGCTAAGATTAGTTAGTTAGTTAGTTGAAAATCAGTGTCCTGCATATACACTGGAACTCCTTTTTACGTACCTATAATCTATGAAGTTGTCATCCTCTCACAGCGTCACATAACCTTCCTTGGTACTGTTGATTAGGTAAGCGAGCCGGAAATAGCAGTGATGGCAGGGAAGTTGCAGACATGATACAACAGCTTAAGAGAAATTCCGGCAACTTAATATAATACCCCCCGTGATCCGGAAACAGTTAAGCGGTTGAAGATGAATGAATGAATAATATAATGATCATATCTTGTTTCTGATGGTCGTTAAGTTATGTGGAAGTGGACTGTTTCTATAAATCTTTGTACTTCCTCCGTTCCAGTTGTCACTGTTTCGCTATCAGTTCTGGAATCGGAACATATGGTTTGTTTATCCTGCCCCACAGAAAGATGACGGCGGCTTGGATGCTTACTTTACGTTGACATGATGCCTACATTCAAATAATCCATAAGTGGAATATAAATAAATTTGTGTCTGTAAGTTACACAGGAACTGCCACATTTAGTTAGAGACAGAAAACATGCCATCTCACAGAGTTAAGGACAGGAAATGGGCAGAGAGTGTAACAAGAGCGAGCGTAGGGGAGAGAAACGAAATGTCGACAAACATAAGGGGCTTACTGCTGTGTCAAAGTGTGTACTGCAATGGCTACACAATCATTTGTTCCACATTAATTTTGTAAACCCACATCACATTGCTGTTTTGTTCTGCTCCTCTTTCCTTCCCACTTCAGCACCCTTCCATCCTCCCTCACTACTGCCCTTTTCTCTGACATTGACCTTGGGAGCATGGCCACTACTGCTCTGCAATTTCTTATGCCCACAGCTTTGAGGAAAGATGAGGCAGCTACCATGGATCATATAGATTTAGTGTCCACATAGCTCATACATGAGTTATCCACAGCCCTTAGTTTATCTGGACACACGTGTCACTCCAGCCCCATGCTTTAAATGTGTGACACACTGTCTGTCATGATATGATACCGGTGGGCAGGATAGATCCTGGATGACAGGTGGGGAGGGGCAGCGAGGAGAAGCTGTCCAAGAATACACGCAATCAGGCAGTTCATGATGCAGCACAGCACTGAGTGACAGATGTCAAATCAAGTGTACATCCTTGCATCCCAACTCCAGGTTTACAACTTGAACCGTTCAGGTACAAACACTGCAGAATGAGGAATTTGAGCCTTTTTTGAATACTGATTCTTCCATAGTAAATGGAATGTGTGAGAAAGTACATTTGACCAAGCTAATTTGTGGTGGTTGAGTTCTGGTTTTATATATATATCTTCAATTTCTTTGTGTATGGTGGTATAAAGTAATGAAAAATGAACATGAATGATCGGTGGGACAGGAGCCGGCATCTCTGATTTATGCCTTTCAATCCTGTTAGTGTACCTGAAGAAAAGGATAAAAACACGGCAGATCTTGTTTTTAGACAGGAGAAGCAATCGACATGTCAGCTTGTTGTTTGGCCTTTAAAGCTGCAGGAACATATTTTGTCACTTCTATATATAATTACCTTTTAAGTGAATACCGCAAACTGCCCCTCATCCTGCACGTATGACGCAACGTAATCATTAGTTTGGAGTTGTGTTTGTGTCCGGTTCACGGGTGTAAGGTCAATATTCATTCTCTCTAATATCTAGTATAAATAATAACGATTAGTGTATGTTCAAAGACAAACCCAATTGTTTGTTCACCAGGGAAACGACATTGAAATGCTACTTTAAACCTCTGGCGGTTGATTGATATTTGTTCAGATCAATAGCAAATGATAGCCTATGCTCCATTACAACCTCACGTGCCTCAGGACTTTGGCATACAGCACATAAGCCTTTTGCTTTATTACTTTTACTTTTGACTTACAGATTTTCCAGTGCAGTTACTCAGCCCGCTCCACAGAGCACATGCAGAAGGACAAGGCGACATGTGACACATAAATGTAGAAAAATAGAAGTTAAACAGAATTTTGACCCTCTTTCCTCCTGCCGATGAAACGTATCTGACTTCCTGGTGTGAAAATTGTTTGTGCATGGTGACACCTGCCAGAGGCGCAAACCCCTTGAGGTGCAGCCCAAAGGCTGTTAGTCAGGCGGTGCAAACAAGTGGCTTCGACTCTGTCTGCTCTGGGTGAAAACATACCAAATTTTATATCAGCAGTTGCACCTGCAAAAGCCTTTATCAATCGTATACACATGTGTGGAGTTCGCTGTGGGAGGGGGCGTGTCCCTTAGGCGATACAGCTTCTTTGTTCTGTTTTTTTTTTTTTTTTTTTTCTTGGTTGAAATACGAGCTGCTATGAGAGCTCGGCTTGACAATCACGTTGCATGATTTTGGCTGCGAGGGCAGTAAAGCATCAGCACTGCTGCACTGCACTCAGGTTAAGTATGTGAGACTCCAACCCCATCAGCGATGTCACAGTTGTGTCGGCCAACTCCTGCTGTGTTACCACTGACTTAAAAGTGTCAGACTAAAACGAGAGCAGTGCCACGGCAGTAAGCAGGGCTTTTGTGTTTTTCCATGACCAGTTTCTGTTACATCATCATGAGGTGTTTACGGAAGCATTTCCTAGAATAATGACAAGGCCCTTTACTTCTACTGCAGAAGGTAACAGACATTTATTTGTGGCAGCCTTTATTAAAATTCCTGCCATCAGTTTGGCGTGTACCGGTGCATCTCAAAAATCATGGAAAAGTTATGTTTTGTTTTGTTTTTTTGGTGAAACTTTAATATATTCTTGACTAATTACACATTGATCGAAATAGTTCAAGCTTTTGTCTTTGTTTTAACTTAAATAATTAACCCTTTTCAGCTCATTAAAACTAAGATCTAGTGTCGCAAAATATTAGAACATTTCCTAAGAACAATCGAAATGTGATACACAAAACACAAATGCTCAAGTGTGTTGCCATTGCATGTCATGTGGGGCCGTGGCTCTGCTGAGGTGTTGCTGTCGCCCAGATTGTCCTTTGTATTGTGTTCCTCTTCTTCCTCTTGACAATATCCCAGAGATTCCCATTAGGGTTCAGGTCAGGCAGGTTCATTGGCCAGTCAAGCACACTAATAACAGTAATATCATGGTCAGCAAACCAACTAGCAGCAGTTGTGGCCCTGCGGGCAGGTGCTCAACATCTTCATAAAACCTGATAACAGACAGAAGCATGAAATCCTCTGAAATCTCCTGGTAGACTCTGCGTTGAACTTAGTAAAACGCTCTGGACAAACACCAGATAATGAAATGGCCTCAAATATGACATTATACTCACATTTTTTCAGATGCATTTATAGAGCAGTTCATATTGGTAGTTTAGTAAAATGATTCACTCCTATTAGCCCAGTCAAAGTTACTACAGTAGGCTTTCATAAAACCGCAACTCTTCCTGTAATGATTTTAAATTAGGATTATTTCAGTCGGCAGCAATTCTTTTTTTCCGGACAGCTATTTTTACACCTCCTTTAGCAATCGTGTGTGTTTCATGTGTTTATATAGTTGAATTTATTCAATTCAAGTAGTAGAAATTAAAATTGTACTTAAAAGGCAATTGGATTATAGGACACACTCCCAGAGTTTATCCTTCTTAGGCCTATGTATGCCTGCATCTGCTCAGTTAATTTTAGCCCCCATGGGAACAAAATTGGTGGTTGATTACATATTTGAGGGTTGGGGGTTGCCCACCCGTACACAAACGAGCCATCTACCACGTTTATAACTCGTCTTGTTTCTCTTGGCTCCATGTTTTATTTTCATGTTTACATGTAGTTCTTTAATTTAATTGCCCAAATCACAAAAGACTGAAAGGAGCTTGGATTTAATCAGCTGTAAATCTTTTTATTTTTCTGATCTCAATGGAACTCCCGAGGTGAAAATGAGTCAAACCAGCATGTTTTCCCTCTCTCCAGGGTCTCACTTTCTCCAGTTTAGTACAAATGACTGCAAAGCTCAGCAAATGCAAATATACAGGACCTAAGGAAAAGGGATCCATTTTTTTTTTTCCTGCTGCAAACCTCTTGATATATTTATAAATGAGACACCAGACGGTCATGTAAGTCTGAGGCATATCTAGAAAGTAACAGCTTAATATAGTTCAGTCATACAAATCTTTAAAGTGCCAATTTGAGCATCAACAAGGATTTTATTATTTCCCTGAAACGCGATACACAATGAGAGAATTGTAAATATACAGTAATCAAGCATTAAATCTTTGTAAGTCAAAAACACTGAAGGAGGAGGTTGGAGTGTTGAGAAGAGCTGTGACAACCTGCAAAGTAGGCATGAGGGTAAGTGTAAGCGGGTGCCCTGACAGATCAGCGTATAACACACAGGGTTTGATTTTAACAAGTGAGTAAGTGAGTGAGCAAGTTCTGTCTCCCTCTAAACTGATAATTCCATAGAAAAAGCAAAAATAATCAGAATTACTTAAAAAAGAAAAAAAGCAAGAAAAAATAACAGCATTTGGAGAACTGGCAGACACTATGATACTGAATATTAGCGCTATTTCTGAATGAATACAATGCCACACTAATGCTCCAGTCCTGCACTGTTTTTTGCTGATTTGTTAGTGTGCCACTGAGTTTAGATGAAGGAGTCTCTCGCCGGCGTGTAGTGTCAGGGAAGCATGGACTGTCCTAACATTCACGTGCAAGCAAGAACAGGACCTAACCCACATTCACTAAATAGCTAATAAGAGTTATCTTAATTTCATTTCCTTGCCATTTCTGCTGTCGGGGAGTTTAACTCCTTAATTATTGGAAGATAAGCTACCAAAGAGCAAAATTACTCTCCGGGGATTAACAAAGTATTCCCGATTTAAAACACATTATAACCTATTTTCACCATGACACCATGGCTGAGTCCTCTGCTGCAGACTGTTTTTCCATTACCAGCCCCAATTCAGGGCTGAGCCCAGAGTATATCGCTCTTGGCAAAAGAAAGTCACTTTTCCATTGAAAATTACAAGCTCTTTCAATTTTAAATTGGCCTGACTGAAGGAAAAGGGGGAGTAACATGTCAGTCTTAACGTCCGATGGAGGGCTAGAAAGGGCTTTACAAAAACCTCCCTGTAATATAGAAACAAGAGGCATACTCATGAGAAATCATATTATAAGCTATGAAGCACATCCACTCATTTCTGTGATAAAAGTGTTGGTCGGGGAAGTCACATAGCATTAATATTTCTGTTGGATTCCCTCACAAAGCGAATCGGGGGTTGAGTGCCTAGAAGATAAGGAAATCTGACAAGTGATTTGGAGTCATTGTCTTGCTGAATGATAAATCTGTAGAGTCAATGTTGGTTGAAGTGAAATTATTGCCTGTGATAACTGTGAATGTGGGCAGCACGGCGGCATATTGGTTAGCACGCTCACAGCAAGGTTGCAGGTTCAGTTCCCGGCCTGGGGCCTTTCTGTGTGGGGTTTTAATGTGCTTGTATGAATGTGTGGGTTTCCTGCTGCCGTCCAAAGACATGAATGTTTAGGTTAATTAAGTGGTTGTTCGTCTCGACCTGCCCAGGGTGTACCTGCCCCCGGCCAATGTGAGCTGGGTTTGGCTCCAGCACCCCCACGACCCGGAAACTGAAAACTTTCATTTTGCAAATTCCCCCATTTAGGGACTAATAAAGAATTATCTTATCTTATCATTCGTATCAAAGTACTTGTATAATGCTAGAAATTCAGATTGACTCCATACAAATGCATTATGTGGAGGTGTGATGGGAGCTCTTAAATATCAGACATTATGCTTCCCAAGCTCTCCAGGGAAGTTTGAAGACTGCAGTTTTTCAAAGGGTTTTCTCCCTTCTCCAGAAATCTGTGCTTAAAGTGTCTTCATTACAGCCGTTTCATTATTAACCCCAGAAGCAGCACATGAAGTTTTTCTGTTTGTCCACTGATCATTAAAAGCTTTATAGAGATCACTGTTGTGGAGTGTCTCATAAATCTTTTGTCAGCTGAGCGCCTTTTCAGGTCAGGAGCTGCCCGATAAAATAAGGGTGGGTGAGAGGGAGTGAGAGCTAAAAGTGCTTTCAGTGGTAATTGCAGGGAAACCTATTTTCACGCTTTGTCAAAAAGATGTTTATTTTCACTGCCCTTTTTTTTTTTTTTTTTTTTTTGAGCAGTCAGATAACCGTATGACACAATTTCAAACCAGACACCAGTAGTGTCTGGTTTGAACGAGAAACTGAGAAACTACTAGTCAGATGTTGGCAGCATTTTAAGACTTCAGTGATGCTTTGTTCCAAATACATATTTAGGCTCCAGTCTACTTTTCTCTATAGCAGCACTTTTTGACATTTCACATAATACTGCTAAGCCATGAGTGATCCACATATGCATCTATCGATAGTGCACTTGGTGTAGAAATAACAGGAAAATCAGAATTATCCTGGAACATGAAGAGCCCTTCATGGTGCACGCTAAAGTGACATGACATCTTGAGAACACATACAAACATAACAAAATACATAAGCGAGGAACATCCGCTTCCATTCTCACCCTGCAATTATTATTGCAAAAATGTAAGGCATTGTTTCTGAAGGTCATTACTCACCACCATGCCTATGATTTTGTGATTTTGTATGAAACCAAGACAGTAACATCCACTGAGCCAACAGGTGACAATTCATAGTATAATGCTTGAAGGAACTATTAGTAAGTTTTGTTGTTGCTTCATGTTGTTCGCATGAACCACCATTTATAGACAGAAAGAAAGAAAGAAAGAAACGTTACAAGTTCAGGATCCAACTCTGTTCCTTTACTCACCAAGAGCTGTGTAATGCTGTGATTTACCTGTAATTGGTAGGCTATTATCTGCCACTTGGTGTAAAGCCAAACCAAAGCCTCTTCAGGGTCACAAGCCTGTCAGCTCATCAAATGAAACTCACCTGCCATATTCAACAAGATCAGGGTAAGATTTAGGTTTTACTTTGACCCACTCTTTTTCCAGTGCTATTCTCGCTCCATCTGTGGGCCAGCAAACTGCCAATCAACGCCTTGGGAAGGATTTTAATGATGGATGTGTCTGCTGTAGAGGGAACAGTCTGTATGAATTTTATTTTGCCACATTGTGGCAGCAAAACAAAGATTCTGGCTAAATGAACAGCTGCAGTTCATACAATTTATACTTGGAAAAAGTTTCCCAGGATGTAAAGAAGTAACACTTTGAAAATCATAAAAATGTTCCGCAACTTTTATTATAAAAAATTGGTATCATGGTTGAAGTCCCTTGGGGGGGCTACAGACAAGGCTTTTAAATCTTCACTGCTGATGAGTGTGAGCTATGGAAGGGAAAGTTTTTCATGTGGGATCTGGAGTAAAAATTGACCGTGATGAACACCTGACCTATTAAAGATATCTCCCCCAGAAACTAAACTTTCCAAATCTTTAAAAGATACCTGGATGTCAGACCTGCTGTATGAGTTTCCAATGGAAGCACATCAGATTGAATCACATCACATACAACTAGCAACGAAACAACGGTATTTACTTAATCTGTAATAATCTCACAGTTTATCACTGTCAATCCCAAATTACTGAGGTAATACAGAACTCTGAGTCCTATTAATATGACCCTGAAACTCATGTTTTATTATATTTTGATATAAACTTTGATTATTCATTCAACATTTGTGCACTTACCTGATATTAAAGATGCCCCTGAAAAGCTGCATATAAAAAAAACAATAAAATAAATTATGAAAAATGAAATATAAAAAAATAAGGCAAAAAGGCGGATGATGATTATATTAACTGTGGGGTTTGTGTTTTCACAATGAACCAGGCTAAGGTGTTTAATTACAGTTGAGATTAAAGACATAAAACATCAGAGAAGTGTTTTATGGTCCCTGTGAGTACTAGTACATTATTCAATAATACTGCGCCGTCGTTTGCTTTTATGGCTTCAGGACAAAAGGCTTTGTCGTTCCCTTGTGACTTTGTCCATTTTTGAGCTGTGAAAAATGCTCAAGTAATGGACAGCAAGACAGAGGTTTCACTCATCCAGCAAAATATAATGGTCAATACAGTTCAATCTACAGTGAACAGGCGGCCGTCACGGAAGAGTTCATACCAGAGTGATGCAATCCCAGGATGTATGTTTTGTGTTGTTGGCTAAATAAAGCACTCACACACAGCACGGTAGTTAGAGAAAAATATTCTTTAGTTTAAATGTGTGTGTGTGTGTGTGTGTGTGTGTGTGGGGCTTCAATCACGTGCTTCACTTACACCCTCATGGGAGTGATGTCCTTCCTGAAGCATCATCTTTTTGTCCGACAATCATTACTCTTCATCAGTGGAAATACGAGGAAGGTAGCAAGTTACAAACTGCGTGTGTTGAGTCATCTCTCTCTCTCTCTCTCTCTCTCTCTCTCTCTCGTTCTATCTCTCCTTCTCGTTCACCGTGTACTTGCAAAAAACATCACAGATCAGCAGGAGCTCTTAAAGTGACAAGCTGAGGAAGCAGAAATCTGCCATGTATCAACGAGATGCAATTATTCATCATTTTACCCGTGGGAGCTCTTTTACCTTTTAATAAACACAACAGTGGGAGACTTCCGAAAGGGCTCTTGTGTGTGAAGGAACAAAGTGATTTTTCTGGGGAAGTTAAATCTGCCTGGCTGTAGAGATTAACAGTAATGTGATCAGATAACAGAGTAGTATGCACATTAACTTCATTAGCTACATCTGATCAAATCTGCAGTTGTCAAATCACAAAATCAGCTCTTTGGTTAGAAACGTACCCCTGTTTTTGTCTTCCTGGAACTGAAATGGGAAAGAAATATTGAGGAGCAAACATACTCTTGTTTTCTTTGTTTGTTTGTTTGTTTGTTTGTTTGTGGTTTTTTTTTTAACTGCAAATGGTGTCATGACCAGAAAGTGAGAGAGGAGTAATTGATCCAGTGGAACAGGACTTAGCAAACTGGATGGTTCTTAGTTCAGTCTCTCGATGTTCAAACAAAAGATTTACTGGATTACTCCACAGTTCTTCTACTGCCCAATGTCTGACCGCAGACACACACAGCGCCTAGCAGGCACTCGCACCCATACAGATAAAACACACAAAAATGTATAGTGCTCCCATTTTCTTTCTTTTTCTATTACTACACTGCAACATTTTCTTTCTGTTGTCAGGTGTTGAAGATGTTTTCGATCTTTGCTCATGTTGCAGTGCAGTGAGCTCTCCGGGCCGCTGATCGTGTAATACAAATGTTATGGATATTGCTGGTGTTATGGAAATCCCTGGTCTGTAAACCGTATTCTCCAGTGTTCAGGAAATGTGCTTGTTTTCCATGATGTCGCCCACTGGTTTATGAACTGCTGCTTTGAAGCCATATTTCATTTTGTTTCATTTTCACACTTATTCATATAACAGCTTGCAAAACACAAGTTTCAAAGTGCTCCGCAAAAAGACCAGTACACACAATGCACAGTAGAAAAACACAGCGACAGTCAAACATAGGGCCATAAGATAAACAACAACCCTAACCCAAAGTGTTGAATCAAGAACAGAGGCACTTTGTGAAAACATTTGTTTAGTTCTGACTTAAGGCAGGACAAAGTTTAAGGTGGAGGTAGACTGCGTGTGGCACAGTCTGTCAGTCACACATTAGCCACACCCTAATCCATCCCCCGCCTTACGGTCTATTGTTTTTCCTAAATGGAGACATGAGACCAGTGGAGTAGTCGAACGGTGGGCATGTGATAGAATTCAGGATTGCTGTTCTTCAGCATTTGCTTCACTGTTCAGCAGTCTATATCTATTTTTACATTCAGTCAACTTTAAAACTGTACAAACATCAGTAGTTTTTGTTTTTATTTTTATTTTTATTTTTTTAACTTTTTTTCTGGAGGGGGGGTTCTGTTCAGCCTGAGCGGCAACACACTTTTAAATCTGTGAGCTGCCTAGTAAACCAGCTGTCAGCGTTACTGAGCATTTAAACACCGAAGCATCTCGAGATCTCTGCGACCATCACCTCATTCTCCATGAGCAGAAAGAGATGATTTAGAGATGGAAACAAATGAATATAAAATTGAATGCAGACCAGTCCTTCCTCCATCCCATGCCACATCAACAATAAAAAAGGTAGACTTTGACACGTTTATTAACTCAAATTCCTCCAGTGTGATCTCTACAGTATAGTGTGTGTATTCGGTGCCAACAGCACAGTAAACCTTAACACCAGAAGCTGTCTCCAGAATGAATGTTCCTGTTTTTCAGTCAGAGGGCAAGTGGAGCTGCATGTTTGCATTAATTGCTCGCTGTTGGAACCCGCAAATTGCTCAAAAATGTGGAGAGTGAATTTACGCTGAGTGAACTCCTTAAAGGTCGAGAGTTAAAAAGACATTATGCTCAAAAAGTATGAGTACTTCTCGCAGCACACTTAAATGAACCTATTACCTATAGATGGCATTACAGTAACATGATGAATGCAAACGGCTATAAGTCAGAGGTCCGATTCATTTTAAACTGTGGAAAAATTGATCTTTGTGTAAACTGCTAATATGCCCTGGCGACGGATCCTCTCTGAAATCAATATGCTTCTCTATCACCATGGCCAAATTCCTCTGCTCAGCTCCACTGTCCCATTTTTCACTTCTTCTGTTCTTTTTCTCCTTCTGGCTCAAAGTATTCAATAAGTAAAATATTTCCCTTCTTCTCAGCATCCTTATCTTCTTTTGCTATCCCTTCGCCTTTCCTTTTGATTTTTTTTTTTTTTTTTGCTCTTCTACTACTCCCTCCCTGTTGAGTGGACACCTCTTTACTCACATCAGTCTCCTGTTCCTTTTCCATTTACTCTGGCTTCTTATCTATCTTCCTTCCCTTCTTCCTTGTTCGTCTTGCCTTTTCCATGGACCGGTCAGCTCTGTGAAGTAATTTAGCTGCTTGTGAGTGCTGGGCCAGAACTGTCACTACAGACACTTCAGCAGCAACACTAGTGATTTCCCACCGGGACCACAGACACTTCTAATCACATCCTCGGGGACACAAGGAGACAGGGACAGGGTGATATATAACAGATAGGTGGTGAAAAAGCAGAGCAAGCCCATTAAGTAAACAGTCAAAGACATAACCCATACTGGAGTTCGATATCACTCTGGTAAATTATGTCGGCGCACTTGCAGGAAGTGTAATAACTTCACAAGTAGGGCGTGTGATCAGTTGTTCTATTCGTTGCTAATTTTAGCATTTGGGCAAATGCGTTTAACATATGATGGCTACGTTGTGGGGTCATATTTAGTGTGTCCAAACTTTGTTGAAAACTAGGCCAGTGTACTGTCAGGCAGAATTTTTAAACACACCACGACACACTGTGAATACTGTTGGATGTACTGCAGTGTGTGTGTATATATATATAGCAGAAGCCGAAGACAACTTTCCAAATTCCTGCTGTGACCCAAAGTAACAGTCCAATAGGTTATAGAGTCTTAAATTGGAGTGCATCTGTGCAATATCTTTGTATATTATAATATTAAGTTACATAGAGGAACATAGGCATGCCATTTTATTTAATGCTCCCAAATGCCAGTGTCATGACAGACAGGCATGGGAAGCAGAATGGATCTTCTCATAAGTGCGTCCATAAGTTTTCATGCCCATATGTGAGTGCGTGTGCTTCACGTGTGTTGACTGTCTTTGATTGAAGGGAGAGGCGACCTACTCTGTCAGCCTGCGGCCTACGTTTAGAGAAAGATTTATGTCTACATTACACCCCCACAGGCTCCTTCCTGATTAAGAGATGGCGGTTGGCGAAGTTGGACAAATTCGCGGAAAGGATTCCGTGTTCATTATGTGTCTTGGATGTGGTGCTGACAGCTCGGATGACTGATGGGGAGAGACAGCAGAGAGGTAAGGAGCTGGACAAACTTTGGCGGCTGTGAGGGCCCTTTTCACACCGACTGTGTAAATATGGTGCTCATTCATAAAAAGGAAGGAGTTTTCAAGCTGACAGGCCTGCGTTTTTATGTGGCTCTAAAAGGCACTTACAGACGGTCTGTTTTGATTGAAACAGTGCCTCTAAGACTATCACTGTGCAAGTAAAAGTCAATTTCCAAAAATATGGCCATTCATTTGAAAATGTTGGTGGGCTACATTACATGCCTATACATGATAAGAAAATGGAGAACGGCAGTAATTTTGCACGTTATAGCCCATTAACTAGAAATTGCTTTTAATCTGCATCAGTGCTGACCAGACATTTTAGGGTTGGTGTCCCACCTTCCAGGCAGCCACTGCCTTATTTCTTCTTTCTGGTCAGTATGAATAAATCAAACATGTCTTTTTCTCTCTGAGGTACACTGGCACCTGGGACTCTGATGGCACTGTTGTGCAATATATACACATGATTAATTTAAAACGCAGGACAGCATATCAAATGAACAGCAGGGCAGAGCATGTAACCTGTCAATCACTCTGCTCTGATCTCCTAACTCCTCCAGCTGTTGCACTGCTTTACAGAAAAACACCCATCACTGCTGCCTCGGTCCTCGCTGCTGCTCCGGCTGAAGGCTCTGTGACCCTCGGGACTCTTCTGGAGGTGGCTTGGCTCTGCTTTTACTCCCGGGGCCTGTTCCACTTCTCTGAGGTAGGAAAAAGTTGTTTGTGCTGTAAACACACATGTGATGCAGTGACTCTGTTTGACCAGTGCGGTGAGCTGCTGTGTGAGTCTGCCAACACTGCTGACTTTTTAATTGATGTCCTGCAGATGTGCTTGCACAGTGGACTAGGTCACGGTGTTTGCTGAATGCTACTTTCTGCTCTTGTGCTGCTTCTGCTGCTGTCTGTTTGTTATGTGCGCTATATCCATTTGTATGCATTATGAATACAGTGGTTGTAGAGGGCAGTATAATTTTCCTATGGTGTGATATGATGTTAATTTATGAACCAGTGGGATATACGTTAGAGCTATTCTGCTTTCCTGTTGGCTCAGGACATGAGATGGGGGTAATATTGGTTATTTAGTGCTGAAGAAATATGTGTCTTCTCCCAGTCCACAATCTGTATTTCTGGCTCATGAGGAGCACAAATGGATTCCTCATATCTGTGAAGCTTCAGAGAGCGTATTGCACTATTTTATTAGTAATATATCAGTTGTAATTAAATTATTGAGCCTGTTTGGGAGTGCACGCTGCTGAACTCTTTATACATGCACACGAATGATCATGTACTGGTCATGGTACAAATCACTTGGTAGGAGGAGCCTGGTCAGGACCATTGAATTTTTGTAGGTGTAAAGTTGTAATTAGCTGCTGATGTTTAATCTGTGTGTCCTTTATTAGGTATTACATTGTTTGCAAAGTGCATATTTGTCTAAGCTACTTTGCTTGCTAGCATGAGATGATTAACCTGGTTGTTTGCATATGAGGGTACCGGAAGTATGTTGTCACCCAAAGGTGATTACTGAAGACATTGTTACTGTAACAGTCTGGACCTGTTTACTAAAAGGCTCAGAAACAACCATTTTAGGCACCCTGCTGTACATATTATATTATTATAGATGTGTGGACTAGTATCATCATTTTGAAATTGAAAAGGAAATTCCACTTTGGCTCCTGCACCCCCTGCAACCTGAAACTGATAAGTGGTAGAAAATAAGCAATGAGTGAGCCTGAACTAAAAAACGAGGATGAGGCTTGAGTGTCCGCTCACTTGTTAGTCTTGCTTTGTATAAAAGCATCAAATGAATAAGTATACGATAAAGTATACAAACCTCCTTGGAGGTGTAAGTTATTATCATCAAAGTCCAATCTTTGCTATCCTGAGCTTTTTTATCCCTGTGGAAAGTGGCGGGTAAGAGCTCCAGTTGCCAAATAATATATGTTGCGCAGGCTCTGCATTCACATTATAATCTCTACCAGGTGAGGTGGCTGGCTGAAATGTGGTTTTGAATAGATTTTTATATTGTATGTATGCCTTTGCCAACTATACCCACACATTCAGCAAGGACAAGTGTGCAAATTGAGTTTGCAGTATGCCATCGAATCTGCATCAAAGCAAACCTGGGTTAGGCAGATTAATGCTGGGCCACAAAATTATCAAACAGGTGCAGGCAGACAAAAACTTTAAATTCAGATGATGAAACTGGCAATCGACCAGTTGAGCTGCGGCAGGATAAAAAGAGAGTTTGATTATTGAATTTATAAGCAGTCGGCAGATTAGTCAGAGTTCCTCTTGGCAATTTCCATCAAACCTTGGCAAATAAAGACCAACTCTTTTGTAAAAGTCATACTCTTCAAGGGTCTGTCGCTTTGAAATAAATTTTGGTTCCCAAATGTACAACCATTACACTAAGCACTTCTGCAGGGCCTGAAGGTTGCCATAGTGACAGCCTTATTCACCTCCTCAGGAGTGCTGCTGATCTGTAATCACTGCAGTTGAGATGTGTCTATATTATGAACAAAAAAAAAATGTATTTCAGTATAGATGAGAAAATGATATTCTTTTGCTATAATAGAATATAACTCTGGCTGAACACTCTATCTTCCTGAACTGCCACACAAGCACGAACAATAACCTTGTACAACTGTTCTGTACGTCCTTCCAGTTTCTGCACTCTGAAGTCCTCCTAAATGTATTCAAATGAAGTTGTATTATATTATTCTGCCACATGCTGATTAATGCCCTGCACAGTTAAGTTAGGTTACCGCCAGGGCTTCCATATTTTTTGTCAGTATTTTTTGAAGCGGGTGCAGTGCGTGTCTTTACAGTGCTGTGTCGATTTGTGCGTGTGTCAGTTTGTGCACTGTCTGTGCCTGAAGAATTCAGGCGGAACAATTGTCAGCGTTTCCAATGAGATGGAGGGTTGTGATGATTTATGGACTAGGATGGAAATAGTCCAGAATCTCCTTCAGTCCACAGGTGGGACTGGTAACCAGTAGAGAGGGAGGGGGAGAGGAGGGGGTTCATTTAAGTGAAGTGGTGCACCTGCAGCAGAGGCAGTGGGGCAGAATATTTAGACCGTGCTCACCATGATGTCTGAACATGTAACAGTGGCTATAACGGCCTCTGACACTTTCTAAAGATTAGAGGAGAGATGCATTCATTTCTCTCATGCTCGTATCATAATGTAGAGCATGAAGACACAGAAATGCATAATGTTTTAACAAATTGGATATGACATTAATAATTAATCTTTTATTAATTCTATTCATAATAATCAGTTGGTAATAATGAATGTATTCATATCAGTCATTATTTTTAATTCCCTGTTTCCAGTCTTCAGTCCGGCATAGTGATTAATGGAGACCGGCTACATTGGTAACAATTTTCTCATGAAATTTCAAACATTTTTCAGGTGGAAGACCATTTAGCCATTTCATCGAAACTCGTCGGTCCTTCCACTTCATTAGTATGGAGGTGAGCTTGTACTGTTTGTCAGACAGGACATAGTATTAATTACCATCTACCATTGTCTTTGTACACTACAAAGCAGCAGGTGGTGCTACAAAAAATTAATTCATCATTATCATTATCATCATTAAAGGATTAAATTGCAGTTTTACACATAGCATACCCTTATTATAGTCTCTGTTGGCATCTAAATGAGAGAAGTGATGTCTGATGTATTCACATGATCTTGTGCTGCTTTGTTTTCAGAGCAACATATGAAAAATGTAGCGGTACACGTAGTAGTTGGAATGGCATCCATACTTAGCAGAGCTTGCTTCAAATGCTTAGGATGGATGTGGACTCAAAAGTCTGTAGGACATGTCTCCATGATCTCCTCAATGTCCCATGTCCTGAAGGCTGCTAAACACATTTGGTGGAAGCTCAAAACTGACTGATTCAATACATCCGTTTTGTCTTTAAATTGATTTTTATTTATTTATTTTTATCCACGAAGAGTCTGAGATCCAAGTTTTTTCTTGAAGGCAGCCACTGTGTTCAGAAAATCAGTAGTTTTAGATAGACACACCTCAATTCCATTTGTGATTGTGATGCAAGGGAATGTGTGGTAGATATCTATAATCAGCGTATTACCTGCAGTAGATTTGGATCAGCACCCAGGAGTACCTGCACAGAAGCTGAGCGGCTGCTAGAGACATTTGCAAAACTGCATTCTACCCACTTAAAGAAAAGGCCAGTGAAAAATGGCATTAACAGTCAAAATGTATGCTTCATTTTGAATGTTTTCGCCAACTTATCTTACTGTCAAACACTTTTTTAATTTGGATCTATATTTTTGGTGTAATGAATGCAGTAGTTCAGCACTCCAGCTCTGCGTTGGCTGTATTGTCCGCTCTTCTGCTCCTTTCTATTAAACCTCAGATGTAATCCTTACCGTGTACCTCACATCTTCAACATTCACGCACAACAGGCTCAGTAAAAATGTCTTTCTCTCTGAAAAAATGCATTAGCTCAATTAATGGAGCAAAATATCAAACCTAAGTTATGTGGTTAAAGGTATGTGGCCTGTAATAGTCCAGAAATGGAAAACAGTCTATTTGCTGTTGACATTTGATACAAATATATTTTTGTAGTTATTCTCCCATCTTAGTAAATACTGCAGACATATATATTGCTGACACCACTGCTATCAAAATGAAACAAAAGGGAGAACTCGGCTCAACCTTACAGACCTTTAAACATCAACGAATCTCTGGCTCTCGTGGTTAATGAGGTTCATAGCAGGTTGTCTTTCACCTGCAGACGGGTGAAGTTCTCCTGACCTGTGTATGGATCTGATCTGACCTGGTAACAGTGGATGGCCTTTGCCCAGCTTGCAGCACTATTTAGCCTCAGAATAAAGACGGCAGGACGACTGCGGAGCTGGTCAGGAACTAATTCTTAGAGAGACTTGTACATACTTGATTTTTCCAGTCCGAAGGTATCAGAAATTCAATGTTAATGACAATAGGTTATCATAAATTTTGCATAAGTGCCTTTAGTTCTCGATGCCAAGATAGTTTCCTCTGTTTTGCTATCAATGAAACCGTATGATTTTAAAGTGTGAGTGATCGCACTGCGAGTTGTACTGTCAGCAGCCTCAGTGGAAAGCTTTAATATGTGCTCTGGGAAAAGTGTAGTGCTAATTGTTAATGACCTGAGTGCACCTTTAACATCATGTTTGACTGACATTAACAGTTTCATCACAATAACAATAAAAAGCCTGAGATGAAGTAGATTATCATCAGTGTGACGAATCAGTGTGACGAGAAGCAGCCGGTGAATGAACACAAGTGGTTTGTGTGTTGGATGTATTTGTGTGTCACAGTGAAGCCACACTAGGAGCATCCAGGCTGAGGAGAAGCTGTGGTACAGCCAGAGGTCAAACTAAGCTGACCGGCTCGGCCGTGAAAACACAGTTTATCTAACTTCAATCTCCAGCAGCGTGAAGCAGGAAGTTTGTCAGGTTTCTGTGGAAATGCATCACAAATAAGGAAACTGTCAGAAGAGCGGATGGTGAATTCAAGAATGTTTAAACACTGCATCTTTGGTAATTAACGATCAGAGGCTACTACAGCCGCCGGCAACTTTTAAGGGTAATTGTTTCCTTGCACTTTAGTCGATGCATAATTGACATTTTGAAAAATCTATAAATACATCTTTTATGTCAATATCAATATAATTGCTTTGAAATTTCAGTTGCTTTTATTGACTAGCTTTCATGCCGTATGCTTTAGTGTTTTATTTCGACCAGATGATACAAAAAGTAGATGATTAATTTCATCACTGGAAGGGAGTGAGCGTGTTTCCATTGTGGTTAACATTAAATGAATGTATGACAAAAATATATCTCTGATACTTATCTGTTCCAGCGGGAATAAACCCAAACTAAAAAGATTCAGCTCCAGTGCTTCTGAAGCAGTGCCCCACAGCTTCAGGTTGGACTGAGGCAGGACAGTGTCATTGTTTGGCCCTGACCCTGATCAGCCCTCAGGCACTACATTCAGTGAGGTCTGATTGCTGTGTGTGAAAACATGGGGCCACTTAGGCTGATAGATGATTTCCCACGGTGGCTGATAAAAATAGCCGTTGGGTGCAGGTGATACTGTGGAATAACATCAGAGCCACTGTGAATGGTCAGTGTAATGTGAATATTCTTAAAGACTCATAAGAAGAAGCTAATGTCATTTTAATTGGTTTGATTATGAAGAGGTAATAACCATCAGTACTTAAAGCACCAGTTCTTAAATCCTTATCATGACAGTAGTTTGGATGGGTTTGGATGCTTTTGGCAGCAGAGTCTGCAGCATCACTCAGGTTCAGCTACATTTCCCTGCTCTGGGAAACAGTGCCTTCGAGCTAATTAAAGGAGCATCATGTCTGGGTTTATATTTGTCAAACTAACGTTGTTGTGGGCTTTTGCATGTTAATATGTGGATTGATTTGATTTATCTGCCTGTGTGATGCATTTATATGCTGGTCAGAAATCAGTAGAGAAACATAAGAGACAGTCATTGACACTGAGAAAGAGTTTCACATCTTTGCAATAAAAACGAAAAAGAGATTGTGCATTTATGCGCAAACGCAAAAACAATTTTACTACTCTTTCAAAGTCTTACCTAATCTGAATTTAATTACTGAGTCTTCCTGAGTTAAGATCTGTTTTCTAAGAGAAACTTGATAAAAAGAAAAAAATCAATAGCTCATTACATGACCAAAAACAATGAATTAAGAACAACATTTTAATGCAGAAAAACATAAAGAGCTTTAAAATCAGATCTAAAATCAAATCAAAAGAAAGGTAAAACTGTAGTTTGAAGGCATTTTCTAGTATGATTCTTTTAAACGTGTAAACCCACTGCAACCAGATCTTCCAATAGCGGTGTGAGTAACATGAGATGATTATTTTCTTTAGACTGAAGGAAGGCCTGACCCCAAAGGTGATAAGACAATTATATTTGTAATTTCTGATGCAGTGTATCCACTGTGATTATCCATATAAGCCCCGTATAACTACCACAGCCTGCATGCAGCCTAGCTGGACACTGTCTGCCTCCCACAGCCATTATTCTGTAATTAGTGTATCGTACTACAGGATCTGCCTCCTTTTTAACTACAAATCTATTTCTCCTCATGAACTATATTGAACAAATTTGCAACATTACCGATGTGGTGGGCTTTCTGAAATCACGATTATGAACGGGGTAAAACCAAACATAATGGGATTGCATAAAAATCGCTATGACAGTTCATCTCTCCATTTTTGATTGTTGATATTATAGCCTCTTAGTAATTTACCAGAACCTGAGAAAATTGTTGTTTTGCAAAATGAAGCAAGTTTTTGCATTTGTGTGTTTCTCGTGATTGTGAATAGGTGCACAT
Source organism: Echeneis naucrates (assembly GCF_900963305.1). Lineage (NCBI taxonomy): Eukaryota > Metazoa > Chordata > Actinopteri > Carangiformes > Echeneidae > Echeneis > Echeneis naucrates. The sequence continues at coordinate 6,438,706 of NC_042527.1, forward strand.
AGGGCCTCTGGGCAGTTGGGAGCTTGTTTGCCTGCAGGCAACTGTGAGCAGCCATGAGGAAATCATGGTAGCCATTTTAAAAGAACAAATGTCAAACAGTATTTTACCTCGAAGCAAAACCTGTGTTATATATTAAAATTTTCCTAGTGACACCAAACAGTGATCAGTGTTGAGAGGTAACTGGGCACATTTAGACTAACAGCACGGTTACTACGTCTATCCTAAATCCGTAGTTCACAGTAAGAGCAAAGGTTGTATAAACGTACCTAAAAATTAAATGAATAGAATTGCGTCCTTTTGGTTGTTTTATTGTACACACCAACCAGGTTAGAGGTTAATGTGGTCCCAATTTCCCTTCCTGGCTTACTGCGCTGACTAACAGTCAGATGTGTCTGTGCAGACCATTGTGATGTCACGGTGATGGTGACACTTCACTGTATTTCATTAAATTCATGTGAGATTACGTGATAGTCTGTGTTTAGTGAGTTCACAGTTACCTTGACCATTCACTGTTGACCCAAATGTCAGTTGGCACAAAATTTACATAACATAATTTAAAATTGATCTAATTGCATTTCTCAGACTGTTGACGATGAGTTTAAATTTTATTTGTCCAGGGTTATGGTTCAGGCCAATCCCAAACCCATTGGGTGCTGTTTAGCCTTGTAAAGCAAATGCTTTTTGTGCAAGCACAGTAGGGTGTGTCCACATGATTTATCTACTGTAACACTGCACTTAAATCTTTGAAATATTAAATCGTAATCATCCATGGCCAACTTGTCACCAAGTATTTGCCCATAAAGAGCTTTGTCTAGACTTGCTCTACATGTAAAGTGCCTTAAAGTAACTTTGTCATGATTCAAATTCAAAGTGTTTATTGCCATTTGTCACATTTCCCTGTACAGTGGCATTCTTTTTGTTGTCCACAATGAATGTGCATATAAAGAAACAGAGATAAGAATTAAAAAGATAAAAAATAAATAAATAAATAGAATCGCAGCCAGTGTGAAAAGCCAAGATTATGGCATGTGCGAAATGTAGCGTAACAGTTGCCTGAGTGTTACACGAGGAAGTCAATGCAATTATTGACTTTTGTTTAGGAGTCTGATGGCAGTGGGAAAGAAAGTGCTGCATAAATAAAATTGGATTTGATTTGATATTCATGGGAGTGTTGTCTAAACCAGATGTGCTTGCACCTTGCCATTATAATGGGGCAGCATTTTGACATGGAGTGAAACAGAATAGACTCTATTTGTTGTGAGTAGATCAAATATCATGTCTGATCAGTGACTCTGGGTGTGAGTCATGCACACCGCAGCTCTATGCTGAGTGACTTGTGCAGACAGAGACACACATCACAACAGTAGTCAACTTTTATCTTAAATTATTATTATTATTCCAAATTTGAAGGGAAATTTGCATTTATCTAGGTATATGAGCGGATCTGTACTGTTCACTTGGATTCACTGACCCTGTTGAGAGCTCACTGGAAGGAAGACTTGGGGTGGCAGTATCTGAGGAGATGTCAGACAGGTGTCATCAGTCCCCTGCAGAATTGTACATGCTTATGTTCTATGTTCTGGTCCTTCTTTGCATAAAAACTGGACAGATATTTCTGGATCTTTGTCAGAGATTCTTTGAGTTTGTGTCATCATTGGTTGATTTTTGCAGAGGGGGTGTTGTGCTACACAACATATAGCTTACAGTGCAGGCGCACTTGTGTCAACCAATCCGCTTCAGTGGACTGTTGGTTCGATTGCTAGTCTTTTGTATTGCACTTGTTATTGTTTTTATGTGTACATATGTATATATATGTATATATATATATATATATATATATATATATATATATATATATATATATATATATAAAATGTACATTTATTTACTTATTATTTTTTCTTATTTACTTTCTTATTTACTTATTATTATATTATCATTATTATATATCATAAGGGTGTTGTTCTGGGTGGGGGGGTAAAAGAAAGATTTTTCATTTGCCAAATTGTGTTGTTGTTATGGCGATGTTTGAATGGTTGTATAGCAGTTGGTATATTATGGTTTATTATTCTTTCATTATGAAACTGTGGTGGAGCAGATTTAGGCGATGGATAGGAGAGGCAGAGGTTAATGGTTTATGGGATAGAAGGAAGAAGGCTTATGTGCAGAGGTAAACATGACCTTCACAAAGGGCTGATATGTAAAAGTAAGAGTGCATGTGGCGAAGATACTTCCACTGCACTCCCTGGGAGAGGATAAGGCCAGATATGTCAGCTGACTGCTCCGTTCTCAGTATAATAAGGACTGTGGGTGGTGCAGACACTTCCTTGGATCATCACAGAAGTACAAAGCAGTCATGAAACTCTCATGTTTTTATCATATTGTGTAAATTTACCTGGACAGAGGGGGAGTTTACTGTAGCTGCCTCTGCAGCTGAGCTCTTAGAGTTCAAAAGATCTGCTCATATCTTATTCACTCTTCATGGCCCTCTTTTCCTACCTTGTCCTTTTCTGCTCTTCAGTTTTTCCTGGAAATCAATAACAAATGCTTTCATGTTTCAAGAATTAGTTGATCTTTCTCCCCGCTGTTTTCATGTCCATGACATGTTTGGTATCATTGATTGGACTGTGGTTGGGGTGGAGCAGTCTGCGTTCTGCACAAATCATTTAGCTGGTCAGCACACATTAACTCTGGCTTGTTTCTGGCACGCCTGTCAAAACAAAAATCAAAATGACTACACTAATGGCACAGTTAGCTGCAAGCTCGACAAAAGAGATCAATAGCACCCCTTGGAAATAGGGAGGGCAGAAGACGCACGGGTGGTCAGGTGGGTAGATCGGACAGGTTGAATAGCATAATCAATGCAGTTAGGACTGAGATGATGCAGAGTAGGAAAAATAAATGAGTGACTCAATCTTCCAGAGAAAACATTCTCCATAAAAGATCAAAACAGATTTCAGTTGTTTCGCTTCTGACAGATAATCATGTCCAGCACTTCAGTGTGAAAAATAATATCTTGCACACAGTTTTACCACTGTATCTCTGTGAGTGTGAGTGAAGATCGATGGCCAATTGTAACCAATTATATGGACTTGCCCTGTATACCATAAAATGGAAACAGGGCTCAAGCCTCATTGCACCCTGCCTGACTCTTTTCTGTGTTCTGTGACCATTTGGTCCACTAGACCATGATGCATTCTCAGGTTGGGCTATTTCAGCAGCTAACTAAGAAACTGCAAACGCAGAAGAAGAGGGGATGGAAGAGGGCTGAAAACACGAAGGGTGAAAAAAAGTGTAACCTGGAGAGAAATAGACTTTATGGATTACCTTTTTGTTACATCTAAAAGGAGCCACCTACATGCAGCGACCAACACACATGCAGGTCCTCCCCAAATACCCATCATTCCAATCATAAGCACATAGAAGTGGTGGGGGGGCAGGATTATTACTGCTGTCTTTGCAGGCTGAAACATTACAGAAAATGAAATTGGTCCTTCAACATTTAGTCCACACGAAGCTAGCGCAGCATCCCAACGGGGTTGATTCCTCGTGTTTGTGGGGGTGTGGTCTCCAGATGTAACAAAAAGTAGTCAATATAAGTCTGTCTCTGTCCAGTGGCTTGGTTTGTTCACATTACTTGACTTGCTTCTACATGAGACTTTATTTCTCACAGCAGTCAGGAGGCTTACTGTTTGTGTGAGGCATGTAATAGATAGTGCCTTTACAGAAGAAGGCAGAGCAATGAGATGCAATATGTGTAACCTATTTATATTTTGTATTCAGAGTCAGGCAAGATATGATGTGTTATTATTAAGGGCTGAAAGGAGAAAAAAAATATTTTCTGTTCTTTGGTCCACATAAATTGATCATAAGATCATTACTTTTTTCTTCTTTGTATTGGAGAAATGTGGCATTTCTGATTCATACGAAAGCAGCTATGTCTGTCCAAATCAAAAAGGGGCATCTTGCCCCAATCAAAAGCTCAACCAATCAACCTAACCCACTGGCAGATTATGATAAATGATGACACGATTTCACTAGAAGGCTGATGGGAAAAGTGGGCAAACACAGAGAGGCGGGGAGGACAGCAGGGGGAATAATCGCCTTTTCCACCTGTATATTATATTCTGAGAAAAACAGCTGAGCTGAGGAGAGTTGGCACACCTTGAAGAATCACATAGATTGCTGAAATATTAATACTTGACATTCGTCAGCGGGCTTCACGGTGGCGTCATTGAGTGTGAAGAGGTGACATACTCCAGAGATTGGGGGGGATGATGACATTCAGTGTGAAAATGCACTTCCTGCGCATGATCGCTGTCAATTTGGAATGAGAGGAGAGCTGCTGTCTGTGGCACACTTTTTGCACATTTTCATTTAAATGGAAAGCTGCCTACCAGCACTTCTGGAAGGCAGTAATGTAAATGGGGTTCTTCAAGTGCACGACTGCGTGTGGCTGTGTGTGATTAACATTAAGACGGTTAGGGAGCGACTGACTCCGGGGTTGAGCAACACTGTTGAGCAAATGAACACACTAATGATTCATAGACGATTGATTTGATTGAGCTGCAGATTTTTAAAGCAAAATCAGGGTCATGAATGTGCCGCTTTCTCATCTTTGAAGTTTCAGGCAATCGAGGTTTGTCGAGAAAGCATCCGCGATGGTCAAAGCATCCAATGAATTGTTGTTTTTTGGTTTTTTTTGGGGTTTTTTTTTACTGTGGTTCCACTGTGATTTTTATAATTTTTTTTATTTGTGATATTTACATGTGTATGTGGAAGCAATTGCTACGTTGAGGATTTGCAAGTTTCATTATTATTGTGAGGCTGGAAGAACACTTTCCCCATCCTCAGCAGTTTAAAGATAAAATCCAATTCATACCACTTTTATTTGCATTTTCTTGCATTTTCAACCGCTTATCTGACTTTTATTAACCTATAAAAAAAAAAACAATAATATAAAATATGTCTCGGTGTTCGGGATGTAAAAACCCTATCTTTCTTTAGAAGTGGTCGTATGGGCAGCCCTTGCCTTCTGGCTTTGTGCTTCGCATTGTTTGGGTAGTTACAAAAGCTGAAACATCTCTAATGTGATACTTAATTTCATTGAAGATGTTATAACTTGGTAGCATCTCTCTTCTCAGATTATTTGGCAGTCTTTAAAAATGTACCACATTGACAGCTATTATTCCTATAGCTGAACTGAATTTGAAATCGCGTGTACCCCATGGCAGTATTCTCCAGGGACACCGTTGTTTTCCAACAGTATATTCTGTGCAGCTTCTCATGCAGCAGAGTGTAAATGTATGTATGTATTCAGGTATGCTATACTTGTGCGTAATGCAGAAAAACCAAATTAGACCATTTAAAATATTTTGACAGAAAGATATTCACAGTAAGTTGATGCTTCGGGTCACATCTTGTTCCAGCAGTCCACCCGCTGTCTCAGCTGGGACTCAGCTGCACAGATTGTTGCTGCTTCCTGTTTTCACAATACATATATATTAATACAACCTATACTTGAATGTCTGTGCAAATCTAAATTCTCTGACGCACTACTTTTGATTGGCACTGATGTGAACCTGAGTCTTTATGTAAAACCTGAGACCAATACACCTTCGGTCGAGCTCAGAGAGCATTGTTCTTTGTGGCAAGTTTTTCAGAAGATATTACAAAATGTTCTTTTGAAATTGTTTCACGTTGACACGACATCACATCATTTTAGTTACCATAACTTTCCTTTCGGTTTATAGAGTGCGGTCAACATTCTAGGTGTTGTACACCATTAGTGTTACTTTATCATGAGCCTAATGCTAAGCATTAAGCAAAACCTACTGGGGTAAAATCAATACGTATTGCACAAGGCACATCAGAAGACCTGCAAGATATTCGGCCCTTGGACCACAATTGATTATTTGACTTGAGACTAAATAAATATGGATGTTCGAAGAGTTCAGATGAATGATGTTAACAGAAACCTAGCCCTACAATACCTAGAGACCATCACCAGGCAAAATAGGCCAATGGATTATCAAAGTGTGTATGTGTATCTGTTTGATGCTTCTGACCATCTACAGTATTGATATTAACGGATATTGATCGCCTCCCAGCAATCCACCAATACCAGCCATCTGGGCAAGAAAAATCAAATGTTTCACTTAAAGGGAACAGCCGCTGCTGGTCATGAGGGAATTTGATGCATGATGCATTTGTGCTGCAGGGAATGAGAAGTCAGTCAATATATTTTAGATGTATGTTTGTGCTGATAGCAGCCTGCGAGGAGAGCAGCTGATTTAGTCCCAGCCTTCACTGTGACATGGTGACCACGTCCATTCTCAGACTCAAGGGCACGTAGCGCCGCACAGATTTTAAACTGTATCCTATTTTCATATTATGTGCTATTGTAGTTTTGCTGCAGCGTATTGCATCAGTATATTGACATCTTTGAATGTTGCATCGCCACTTTCACTCAAATCCTGGTTAGAATAAATCCATTCATTCATAAAGCTGCACCTCTCTTCTTGTCACGCCTGTCCTTACCACAGAATCCATGCTGATGTTTGAAACCCTTGGTCTTAAACAAACAAGGCAAAAGCAAGAGAAAAGGCATTTTGGTGAGGATGAACCTTGACGGCAGATGTGTGTATCATAAATATGATTTATTTTTCTTTGTGTAACTTCAACTCAAAAGTGCTAAATACTAACGGCATGCTCCTTTGCTATGTACATCTCAAATTGTGTTAAAATGTGGCTGAAGCCTGTGGTCACTGATGCTGTGTAGGAATGTCAGGTTTAAGTGAAAGCACTACAGACCCAGTATGAAATTTAAAATGGTGGTGGGGGGGGGGTCTGTCCAGTAAATGGAATGCAGAGTGTAATGAAGCTCATTACTCACTGTCACAGAGCGAGTGACAGGTACATCACGCCTGAAAAAGCGCACATTTAGCTATTTATAAATAACAATGACGGGAGCTTGAAGTTGATGTCCCGTTTCATGAACCCACAGCCCCCACCCTGATCACCAGCTGGCTCAGATGTAGTGAAAGATCCCATGTGCAAACACTCTGACACAATAATCTCTCTCTTAAAAGCAGAAACGAAACACATATGGGCTGGAGCCCAACACGACACCCACTTGTCCCAGACTGCTGGCTACTCCTCCCTGAGAGCAACTCCCATTCATAGGTTCTTTTAATTGGTTGCTTATCTCTCAACGGTGGGAACATTGTCTACCAGCAGATACAGTAATGGTTTACCGTGGGAGCTGTGCATTAAAGACACACTTCGGCCGAGCCGCCGAAGAACACTACAGTGCTTGAGCTGATGTCTCTTATAGCCACCCATTGTAGGCAGCTTCCATTCTTTCAATTTTAAGTCGGAGGAATTCTAACCAGTCAATTGATGAGACGAGCTTCTGTTGTCTTCCAGGGATCAACATTAGCTGTGTGCAGAGGTTACATTAATGGCTTTGATGATGAGTTGAACTTTGGTGTTTTGTTCGCAGTTATGTAATCTGAGGAAATTCGATAAAAACGTCAATAAGATGGAAACAATGTCCCTGAGAGCACTGTGACCTTTATCTGAGGGGCCCGGCTCTAGTACGGGTTGTGATTGGAGAATGTGACAAGGCTCATCCAATTATCGGGTAGTACACACTTTATTTCCAAACAAATGTTTTATATATATACATTAAACCAGACATTTGTGTAGAAAATTCTGATATATGATAATTACCGTAAGAAATACAGAGCAACATCGTTGCTCTGTATTTCTTTATGTGTATCACAACACTTTCTCTACACGCCTTGTGAGTTCATCCCCTGCTGAAATGGCTAATGGGGACTAACTTGCTCATTATGCTGAGTACAAACCAACATATGAAGGCCGGAGCGAGACAGGCTGCAGCCCACATTGAAAACTTCTGGGTCGTTTAGAACTTTTTGTCACTTTACGGCGGATGAAAATTTATGAGTCAAGTAGATCACTTTTCTCTGGACCTTCAGATCAAGGATTCCGTTGGAGTTATCCAATGAAGAAGACATAGATGCAAAAGACCACCAGCAGGTTTGTTTGGAGTCTTAGTTCAGCACCTCTGGTCCTAACCTGGTTGGGGAGATGAGATAACATCGATCCAGGTCCTACAGGAGTATTCACCTTAGATGACTCACAAAGAGACTCTGTGTTGGTTTGAACAGCTGAATCAACATCACATTTACACCTCTGCTGTGTTAATACAGCGACAAATAAATTAAAGCTCTAGTGGAATACATGTCCATCTGAGTTGGACTCTAATTCAGTACCTCCTGAAGTGACGGGGTTCATAAAAAGATTCAAGTTCACAAAGAGTTCGCTAGCGTGAGTTCTGTGTGAGTTTCTGCTGGGAACCAGGTAGACAAATTGTATTTGTCGGCTCAGAATGAGTGTATGACACAATGATGACCATGCTTGCTGGACTTGCTGGACTCGACTCGCCGTCTTTGTTTGGGATGCTCTGACTGAGGAGTGTTAAACTGCAGATCTGCCTCCTGGGTTTAGGGTTAGGGTATATCACGGGACCAAATATTAGGGAATATCACGGTTTTAACTTTCTAGTAAATTCAGTCAGAACTCTTTTTTAAACACATCTCCAATGTTTCACACTTTAAATGTGAAAATTGATGAAGTAATTTCACAAAGTTCAGTCAAAAGAGCATTTAATTTTGCTTCCAGTTGGTTTTACAAAGCTGGACATGTCTGGACTTTGTCTGATATCCACACCACCCTGCATGTGGTGATAATTTGTCTGCTTATCAACAAGAAAGGTTGCCTCGTATGGAAAGTAATTGAAAAACCTTCTCTCCAGTTTTAATGTGAATGTATCGCGAGCTAGCCACATAAACAAATCTTTCTTTAATGCTGTTTTAAAGAGGGTGTAATCTGAATGAGGTAGCATACTCTTTTTCTTTCCCGCCCCCTTTCAGCTTTTCCCAAGTCATCTTCCTGCGACTTGGATGATTGATTTGGCTACAGTTTTTACACCAGATGCCCTTCCTGATGCAACCCTCATTTATCCAGGCTGAGCACAAGAGTATCACTCGTTAGCGCCTTGTGGCTGGGGTTCCCTCGTCTGGGAATTGAACCCTGGTCCTCTGCATACCATTAGACCATAAGATACGCTAAAGCACTTAATTATGCATGTATAAATGCATATGAGTTTTCTTTTTTAAAACTCTCAAGGTGCAAACTTGGAGTTCCACAAAAGTCACTGCAGTAGAGTGAATGAGAGAAACGGTTGGTGGAGCAATCATTCTTTTTCGTCCTTTTCATTCTATAAGCATTTTTTTTTTTTTTTTAACTCTAATCACGCCTTCTGGTTTCTAATGCATCCTGAAGTCAGAGTCATCCTTATTGTTTAGTGGGACAAGCATGAGTGACAGATTCAGCAATGATGAATTTTGAGAGTTGTTTACTGAAACACCACCAACCAGCAGGACTTGCACTTCTACAACCCCAATAGCTGACACAAGGGACTCCAAAAGAACAATATGAAAGTGCATTACTGCTCCTCATTCTCTTATTCCATTAAATGGGATCATGGCCTTTATTATGCTATTCTTGACAGAATCCAGCCCAAGCCTCCCTCTTATTGCTTATTTTCTATTTGAGACAAATAAGTAAATAAATAATCGCACGGCTGCTCTTCAGGATGAGGTTTAATTATCTGCAGGCAGTAAAAAGAACGGGGGTTGTGTTCTGTTGGGTGACAACCTCTGTCCCTTTGAACCTTGCTGCAAACACACACACATATATATAATGACACACACCATATCTATCTAACACAAAGCCATTCATCATAGTGTCAGAGGGAAGCCTGTGGCGAGGACTCCTGGGTACAAAACCTCTTGAATTAGAATTCTATTTCATATGTTTACTCGGCTTGAGCTTGTCTGTGAGGCCTGGCATTGTTTGGTTAAATGTGTGTGTGAGCGCGCGATGAAGAGGCCCTTGATGCTGCAGAAGGCAGCACAACATGATTACAATGGAGTTCTAACAACGTGGTGGGAACATTTATTGTTTCTATGATTAACTGTCTCCTGCGGAAGGCTTCACAAAATATCTTTCATTACACCTTGTTTTGCTGTGTTTTTTTGTTTGTTTTTTTTTTTCATTCTTGCCCACCCACAGTGTGAAGTATATGACGGATCATTAATGCGGTACATTTGCCCACAAGAATGTCTCCTGATTTTCAAATTACACCACATTTGATTTGAGTCATACATTGGATATCCAACAGTTAGCTATGGCAATGTGCTCAAGAACTAGTAGAAAACATCACTCCCCAAGAACAATTATCGTGTACACTTCTGTGAAAGTTGCTTGGAGAGTAAATTAGAGTGCACTTGCAAAAATAAGAAATTGGTATAAGGTATTGGTATACAACAAACATGATTCAGACTTTAGTTAGAATGAAGAAACAAAGCTCGTCTGCAGCAGTTTCACCATTTTTACTATCACTGGTGATGTAGAATCTCACACCGTTCCCTTATCAGACAACAATTCGTTTTTTCAGATATGAAAAGCTGATTCGCCTTTATAGCATCTCAGTCGTTTATGTTTTTACAGACAAGGAATGTGCTGCTGGATGAGGGTGCAAACAAAGAACCACAAAGCAACAGTAAAGAAAGAAAATATATAAAATAGGCAATAAAAATGCATAAATACTGGTAGAAGTAAAAATAAAAATAAAAACATAAACATATGCAAATGTAACAGTCAGGGGAAGATGAAAAAGTCCAGATCCCTCTAAAAGGAAGTGAACTGGAGGAGGGAGACTGATGGCATCATGGTCTGAATAATTATTAGGAATAAAAAGGCCGTTGGTACTGTCAATATCAACATTGTTAGTAGTGGTTGCAGTAATTATTTCAGCATTGTGGTACTGAAGGAATCATAGCAATGTCTTTCTGAGAGAAAGTGGTGTAATAGATGGGAACATGGAGGTTCACCCATGACTGTTTGTGTGTGTGTTTGATGGCCCGTCACAGTGTGTTTCTATGGCGTGCAGTGACATGGAGCTTCTTCAGCACCTCAACAACTGACTTACAATTGGTTATTAGATTTCCCACGTGCATCGATATGAAAAAGTACAGGCGTGCTCTATTTTAGCTTTCCCCGGCCGGGGATATTTTCACCCCAGGGCAAGGTCTGAATGCTGGTGAAATAGCTGCAGCTCTGCTCGTGTCATGTCTGTGTGGGTATGTCTGTCAGTGGGTTGGTTCAACAGGATTGGTAGACATGAATTATACTGATACTTACTCTGATATAAAGAGAGAGAAGTAAAAAAACACTTACAGCAGGACATAAGGTCGACTTTTTTATCTTTTAGCAAGTTTTTTATATTGTAGAATATATACATTTATGAATGGATTGCAACAAAATTTTATGCAGAGGACAGACCCTAGAGACTATATTGCTCCTCTGACCTTTTATGACAGACATTTCCAATAAATGTCCCATACTCTCGTTTATGAGCAAATGCCTACAAATCTTTAGTGTGTCCGGTGCCGTGAACCTGTCAGCATGCTTACCTGCTCAAATAAGACGGTAAACATCATTAAGAAAAAAAAAAAGGTTAGCATGATGAATGTACCCCGCGACCCGAGCCTGGATAAGTGGATGAAGATGGATGGATGGATGAGGAATATATTAGTAAGATCAGTCAGTCAATCAAAGCATGTATCAGATTAGTTCAGGCCATAATAACTAGCAGCTACTTTAGGCTGATCACACGTGAATAGCCTGCCTGCAACCCGAGTGAACCTTTCCATTTCAACATCACATGCTGGAATTGAGCTTTTTTAAAATTTTTTAAATGGTCACCTAAAAATGTTTTTTTTTTTTCCTCAATAAATTGACGAGGTTTCCTATCTCAAGATGGTGCTGAGAATTTTTTGCAGAGTAATCTGAACAAACAAAGAAAAGAAAGAAAGAAAAATCCATATTGGTCAGTCTCTGTCTTTGCTTGGAAAATGGATTAATTACGTGTAGAATGTTTTTCTCCCCCTCTCATCACTGTCTCCCCCTTCACAACTGAACTGTATGCCCGACGTGGACAAATGTGCTGGGGCAGAAGTGGCAGCAGTTAGAGATTGCACCACTCGCTTCAGTTCAGCTGAAAGGGACGCAGTTTTTTCACATGTTCCTCAACTCTTTTTGAATTCACATTCACACTTGTACATAAACTTGCATTAGTACGTGTCATTATGCTGTCCTTTTATATACTCATAGAAGTGCTGTTCTTTTAATATTTCTGTCTTTATTAAACATCAGAGTAATGCGGGGGCACATTATTACATGGAATAGCTGCAGTAAGGGCAAAGTGAAGCAGCAGCTGAATAAACACAAATATGTTGATCATAAATTACTGAGGACAAGACTACAGTACTTTTACTTGTTAGTGTGGAAAATGAAACTTATTATTCATTCTGCCAACACATAAGCAGAGTGCATCTGAGACTATAACACTAACTCTCTGCTCCGGCATACATCTGCAGCCATGTTGCGCTCGATAACTGGATAATCAACCTTTTCCTGTTTGAGTCTGTTCGACAGCAGTGTTTTTAAATCTTAGTGCAGCATCTGTTTTTAGTGCTGAGAGAGTTGAGTCTCTGGCTGTCTGCCCTTATGTGCAAACTCATTACTGAACAGATTTTGTCAAAGGTGACTGTGTGCTTTCACCCCTCACCTTCCCCTTTGATGGGAAAGGTGTTGACTTTCCCCTTTGATGGGAAAGGTGAGCCGTCTGCGCTGAATGTTGAACTACGTGATGGAAAAGGAGTATGCTATCTCTTTTAAATTGTTGATCTTTCATGGGTGAAATGGAAATCTTTCATGTTGAAGGACACAAAAGGCCAAAGGGGGAGCAAAAAATCTGTCAGACAAAAATTTCAGTTGTGCTTATGTAATTGTTTTCTATTCCAGTCTTTCCTTTTTTTCAATTTGTAAAGTCAGCACCCGACAAAAATTGCATTTGCATTTAAAGCAATATCGGTAAAATTATTGATTTTCAAAGGTGAAAAAGTTGGATTGGTTGATGACAAGGCCTGTTAGCATTATCCTATTAATCACAATCGATTAAAATGTAGTTTTATTTTGTTTTGTTTTTTTAACCCTGCTGTTATTTTATCTCTCCACTGCCCCCTTAACTTGCTGTCTAGCCATCAGCAGCTTCCTGTTTCCATCATAAAGGTGAATGACAACAAAACAAAAAACAGCTCCAAAACAGCTCCTTAGACAAGCCGAGAATACTTTGCTACTTTTGTAAAGTGGAATTAAAATAAGTATATTTCATATTTACGACAGCCTATATTTATGAAGAAGACATTGAGTTTCTTTCGGCCTATTAACCTTCTTTTGATTTGAAACAAATCTAAAAGGCAACTTCATAAAGTCAGTTTCTTTTATTCCCAATCAAACCCATTAGTGAGAACTGTTTCACATTGTTAACATGGCCCAAAAAACTGTTGTGAAGTTTCATCAATCCATCCATCTTGTCCTGCCATTAATCTCTCTGTTCAGACAGAATACATGGAAAATGTGAATTTTATATAATTTTTAAAAAAAAATTCATATTTCGAAATGGTGAATAGTTTGATGATGATTAATCAGATAAAAAAAATATTTACCAGGCCTAATGATAATGATAATCAAATATTCAAAGAAAAGAAAATATTGCTTATTAGCATGCACATGGCATGTATTCTCATTTTCTCTGCTTCTGCCCTGCTTTTAAGGCTCTTTACGTCCGAGAGCCACACTCTGGGGGGAAAAAATCATAGTAGGTTGTTTCATTTTTCAGGAACAGTGCACTTTAAGATCATCATTAGGAAACGTTTGCATGCAAAATTTAGGGTGATCTGAATATATTAACTTTTTTTTGGGGGGTGGGGGGATGCTGACTGGATGGCTAGAGAGTTCAAAATGTGGCCTTCCTTGTTGATGGTTGAACTGCTTCATAACAGAGGAATAGGAATACACTGATCACCCGTAACATTATGGCCACTGGTCCTAATGGCAAAGGAAATAACATGGAAAATCTTGTTACAATGGAGGTTGACAGTGAACAGGCAATATCGTGCAGCCAGTGAACATTTTTTAGTTAATGAATTGGAACCAGAAAACAGAGCCAAGTGAATATGAAAGACTTTAAGGACGATGTGATCTATGGACTTCCCGCCCTCACAATTTACAAGCGTTGAGTGGTCAGGGCTTTTTTCCTCTTGGCAAAAGTTGGCCAGCCCTGCACAATATTATGTAAGCGGTTCTAATGTTATGGCTGATCTGTGTTTACCAGCAAATTAGTCATCCACACATTAAACTTTAATAGACTGAAAAGACAGATGAACACAGGCTGAAGGGTCAACAGTGTAATGTTGCAAACCTAATTGCATAAATGACTCCTGGACCAGTGAGATCCTCTGTTCCCTTTAATTTGGTCATTTCTCTCAGGAATCTTTCAAAATATCCTCATAAATCTGAAGGTGATCAAACGCCCCTCTAATCAGGTGGCCTTTTGTATGTCAGTCCTTCTGAGTTTCTGCTGCAGAAGACCATTTCAGTCATCGTGATCTATCAGTTGACTTTCTTCAAAAAAAAATCTTGTCTGAGAGCAAGTTGAAGTGTGTGATAGACCTTGGCTGAGAGTGTTGGGTTGTGGCAAGTGACATTTTATCAGAGACTGACGTTTGACTGCAGATGGATCATTGAGAGGCCTTTGACAAACATCCATGAAGAATCTTCTTAAGGATGTGGGAAGATTAGGAAAGATGGATGGAAAGAACTTGGACTTTATGGTGTGAAGAGGTAGGGAGAGGTATTCCCCGAAGAGCTTGGAGCGGGACACTGTCAGGCCCCATTAGTTCACAGCTAGCCTTGTTAATCTACTCTCTGCTGCAGCTGCACATGCACCACGGGTAGTGCTGAACTCAGTGCAGCTTTCTTTTCCTGCTAGACTGGAGACCAAAGGTATTTGCTTCAGCAGAAGATTAGATATCTAAAACATTTTACATTTTTTTCAGCGGTCAAAGAAAACTGAGGCTGAAGAAGAAATTTTGCATGATGATAAATGTTGTATTGGACTGAAGGGATTTAGATGTTAGTGTCAGGGTGTGACATCACTGTTGTGTGTAGCTACAAGCCCAGGACTTCAAACCAGGGTGAGTTGAAAAATTACAAGGTTCCTGGCCTAGGGCCTTTCTGCGTGGCTTTCCTCCCACCATCCAAAGACATCATGTTTGGGTTAACTGGTGACTCTAAATTGTCTGCAGGTCTGGTTTTAGTGTGAGCGGTTGTTGGTCTCTGTCTGTCTCTGTGTTGGCCTGGTGATGGACTGGTGACCTGTCCATGCTGTATTCTGCCCTCTCCCAGTGTGAGCTGGGATTGGCTCCAGCACCCCCTGTGATCTGGAAAGGGATTAAGTGGTAGAAGATGAATGACAGAATTAATGACCTTGTGTCCCACCGTGAATGGGATCATGAAAACAACATGATCACTGACTTATGTCAGAGTCATTCTCCCCATAGCCAATGAAATAAATGTTGGATGTGAAGATGTGTGGCATGTTTTTTAGACCAGCATAAGAAAAAAATCTTACTGCTATCCTACTTAATTTAACTGGATTTGTAAGTAAAACTAACATGATCTTGTACTGGGTCGATCAGATTTCACCGGATCAGATCATAGTCACGTACAAATTCAGACTGTATGTGTTTTATGTTTTGACATGAACTCAGTGTTAATTGTTATTTAGATATTAGTCACCACGGACACCGCGACAAACCTCACAGCCAAATGTGGGAATTAGCTCCTAATCAATAAAACTCAGGCTTAGTTCCAAGTGATGGTCACTCCAGGTTAAAGAGATTAAATATGCGGCAGAAAAGGTTGCACATATTTAAATACTTTGAAGATATGCTTTCTTTCCATTTATTAAAAAAAAAAAAAGAAAAAGAAATCCTCCAATTTGGGGAATGGATAGCAACAACTTAAGAAAGAAGGTAAACAAATTCTTTCTTAGAAAAACCAGACCAACACTAACAAAACTCTTTCTCACCAAGCTTCTAGGAGTCAAGTTTAAAAAGGTGGTGAAAAGGTTGCAGGAAGTACATTCAGACCTCCAAAATGTCCGAGAAAAGTTTAGCTGCGTCTTTTTGCCTATAGATGCAGCACATGCTGTACACTGTTTGTGCTGATACAGTTCATGTCTTCTTGGCTCCTCTCCAGTTTACATTTCTCTTCTCAATGCTCATCACTACATTTCTTTGCCTTTCCTCTCCTCCTTCTCTCCTGTCAGCTCTGCTCAGTGTTTTTCACACCATCCCTGACAGCTGTTCACAGCACTAATGGGGCACTGAGAGAGAGGGAGGGACATGGGGGCGAAGGAGAGAGAGGGACAAAAGAGCCAAACAGGGGTGATTTGGGTTTGAGATGTGATACAGTATCAGTAATAACATTTTGTCGAGTAACTGATTGAGGTGATCGTGTAAGAGAAATGCAGAACACCACACAAGGAGTGCTTTTAAATTTTCATTATTCCCACAATGTGATGGCAAATTTTTGTTTCAGCTGTGGAAACTTCAGTGGCAATGTAGATAGTGGATAAGTCTTCCCACAGCGAGCCAGGTTGTGGTTGCCTGTAGTGATTGTTTTAAAAAAGTGTGTATGTGGGGTTGCTGAAGTCATCAGCAATGGAAAGCGCACAGAATAACAGCCATGACTAGAGAAAACAATCTAACCTGGACTCACCGCTCACACAGATTATGTCCGTGTGAGAATGTAATGTTTACAGAGAAATTGCAAATTAAAAAAGTCATCGCTGCAGACAGCCAATATTTGTGGCCCACGGTTTTTGTGCTGCAGGCAACCAAAGCAAAATACCACTGCAACAATGTGATGTAAACGCCGATAAAGCGCAGCAAAGATAAACGGACATAAAACTGCTGCATCAGTCCCAGAGGTCTGTACTCCACTCTGAGACACTGTAAAAGTTCCTGTGAGCATTTGAGAAAGTTAAATTAGGTTTTCTGTTCAGACGAGAGAAGGATGGTGTGGACACTAGCAATTGCAGTTGCCAATTGTGACGCATTCTGTCCGTTCTGCTCTGTTTAACTGAGTTGGACAGAGTTGGTTGATTCATTCCCGGGAATTCATTTGTTGCTAAAAATCTCCCGTGTAATCTACTGTATCTGACGAAACTGTATTCCTAAGCGAATATCTGCGTCATTCTGCACTCCACATATTCAGCAGAAAATGTGCCCAAGCTGACAAACCCACACTCCTCCAATTTGCAATTTTAAAATGTTGCATATCAAAAACGTCCTCCCTTCCTCCTTACAAATTGAGTTTCATCATCTATTTTTCAGGCTTTTTCAATTGTGTCTGAATGCGAAATAATAACTAGCATTTGGTATTGCTAATATATTTCTCACTGTTTAGAGTCCCCCGTCTTCTGCCACCAGCTGAGTTCAGGGTCCCTGTGACAGCAAGCTAAACACGGCAGCCCATATGTGCTGTTGCCCCACAACAAGAAGGTTGTGTGTTTGGTTCCCAGCCTGGGGCCTTTCTGTGTGGAATTTGCATGTTCTTCCTCCGGGTACACCGGTTTCCTCCCACCATCCAAGGACATCATGTTTGGGTTAACTGGTGGCTCTAAATTGTCCGTAGGTGTGAGCGTGAGTGGTTGCTGGTCTCTGTCTGTCCCTGTGTGTTGGTCCTGTGATGGACTGGCAACCTGTCCAGGATTGGCTTCAGCCACTCCCCACGACGCAGAAATGTGGTCGAGGATGAGTGAGTGAGTGTCGGTGAGATTTCGTTTAATTGCAATTTCACAGAAACTGAGAACTTCCTCTTTGGACTCCATATTTCTGCCATTGCTGTATCAATATGCCTGTTGATATCACACATGGATTTTTGTTGTGAGCCAGAATGGCTACAGAGAGGCAGTGACGGTACTAAAGGTTAGCACCAGCAAACGTTCCTTTGTTGGAATAAACATTTGTGCACAAATTGATAACATGATTGGAAAGACAGGGATTGGGCAAAGGTGGTTTCCCAAATGGCTTCCTGAAAAACTTGATGTTCCGCTACAGACTAATACAGTCAAAGGCCGCACACATTGTTTGATGCAGGATCAGTTACCAGTTTATGTCTAACTTACAAATAATTTAAGACAGAATGTTATCAGCGTAAAATGAATAAGGGGCGCATCAGCAGTGCCTGACTTATGTTCAAGATAATCACAAAAGCAATCAGCTTCTTGCAGAGCGCTGTGACAGATGAGGATATATTTTAGCTTGCCAAGGGTGCACACAGTTCTCACTCCAAATGGCTCGTTTCATGGCCCTGGTACTCCTGCAGTGGCCGCCATAGATCCCCTGGGGGAAGAGATCATAAGCTTCCAAGTCAAAGACTCTCCCAGGAACACTAAGCCAGGTGACACTGTAACTTTGACAGTTACTGTAGACTATACACACCAACACATTTTCCTGGTTGAGTAGAATTTATAATCTACAATGTCTCATCGTGCTTGTTCAGATCATTATTATGTCCTGAGTCATATTTTCAATTATGTTACCTTCTCTCTCCTCAGTGCTTCTTTTTGACCAAACTGGACTTGAAAGCTGCGCGTAGACTTTCTGCTCTGTTGTTGTTGTTTACAAGAACCAAAATCAGCTTTATCCTGGAAAATGTTTGTCATAGTGCTTCGGCATCAGAAATTGGGCCCAGGTCAGCTGAGGTCTGCAGACTGCACAGTTTTGCTTTGTTCTCTGCTCCTCTGTTCAAGACAGAAATGAATGCACAGATGGCACAGTATACACAGGCCATAGTGGTGTGGGAAGATGTTTTATCAGATTTGGTTTCATGTTGGAAACCATGTTTTTATTCTCTCTGATGCATCAATCATTTTGGCTTCTGAAAAAGTACCCTAAGGAAGGAGCGGTTTAACGGGGAGATTACTGATCATCTGTTAATAGAGAATAAAGTGCTTGAAGTAATCAAAGACTCACATTTAGTTTCATCAGATTTCCAACAGCAGCAGATCAATGGGACGTAGGCTGTGTGCATGTGTGTGTCCTCATGTGCTATGTTAAACACAATAAGAAATGAAAATATCTGTAACATGGCTGATGCAGCGTAGATTAGAAAAAAATGACGAAGCAAAGAACAGACTTTTGAAAGAAAAGTGTACGTTTTTGAATAATGTTTAGCAATTCGGCCTCCCATTAAGGCCAATAACTTTGGAACTTGGATTTAAGCCTTTTGAATTGAAAAAACATTTCCACCAATCCTAAACATTAAAAAACAGGGGGTTCCCATTCCTTCTTATCTTTGCAGTGGCCCATGACAAGATTCAACCTTTAAGGGCACATATTCATCTTCTATTTTATCATTCATGGTCACACAACTTCTCTGCCCTCCCCTCTTAGTACAACACACACACATCCTTGTTTCACTGTATACATTGGCAATCTTTATTAACATAATGCATTCCGTGCCCTTTACTCTTCATAACTGCAGGCCTAACTCCTTAATCCTAATGGGATCCAATTTCAACGTCAGCCCTCAAAGGGCCATTTAAACTCATGAGGTCCAGCATTTTGGTCCCCACAAAGCTGTCAGTCCTCACACGTGGGCTCCTGTAAACACACGATATAAACATCAGAGCAGAGGGGCTGTGATTTCTGGCCAGTGAGCTAAGTGAAGATAACTTCAATATCCCTCGGGCTGACAGCAGCTACACTCATTACTGTCTTAATCTTTCACCGTGTGTTTTACACAGCCAGTGCCTGTTGGTTAAACTAACAGGGACTTCTTCTGATGATGCTATATCAAACATAAAGCTGTGTGTTATGTTGTGACTGCTTCACTCTCTCTAAACTTCACCCAGATGTATTATTTATTTTCCAGACACTTTTGATTTCTTTCTAGCAAGATATCGAATGTTTAGTTACTTTGAAACTGTGAAAATGCCCGCTGCTAGTCTATACAGAATATTTAATTGATTTGAAAATATTAGTCAAGTCTAAGCCTGTTGCTAAAGGTGATTCTGATTCTGAAAGTATAAATTTAATTCTACAGTAATGAAAAAGATTATTGATGTAAATTTGGATAAAATAAAAGTGAAATGTGACTGGAGAATTAGTAGATTTAAATTTCTTTAATGTGCAGTATTTTTATGGGCCGACCCAGACATTGGCATCCCTCTGTTTCCCTTGAAAAAAAAAACCAAACAAATAAATAAAAAATAGATATGTTTTATTCAGCAAGATAATCTTCACACATGAGCACCAAATTGCCTAAATTCAGTCAGGAAAGGTAAAAAGCTAATGATGCTAATGCTACAAATTAAGTCATGTAGGAATAAAATAATTGTGTTTCGGCTTAAACAGGTTTCAACGGTAAATGTTATTATAGAATCAGACTGTTCATGTGTGAGATGGTTTCTCTGTTCCCCTCTGTTCTACAGAGACCATGTGAGGATTTTAAGAATGTCTGCAGCATGCATTGTAGCATCTGCACGTGAGACATCTGTAAAATGTAGATACCAAAAGCAACCTGGGTTTCACTGCCCGTCTAACCTGCATGGGCTTACGGAATATCTTAACCTGTGGGAAACTGTGCTCTATTAGGAGCACGGCAAGCCTGTTCATGCAGTGTCCCAATGCCAAACCATTAACGGCGCATCTCTCTTGTTTAGGATGTGGAACTCAGAGTTTGAGAGGCGGAGCTAGGCTTCTCTCTTATTATCAATTTCACCAAAGATGCTTTTAAAATATCATGATCTGTTTTGCAGCTTGTAATTGGGAAGAAATTATATTAATTTGTGTGCACATACATGTAGAAATTTTATTATTTGTTTTCAGTTTTCCCCTCATGTGAGCCCACTTTGAGTTTTGGTAATTGACAGTGCTTGTGTTGAGTGTGTTCGCAAACTCCCTGCAGCTGACGTTATTAGATCCACGTATAATATAAACCTGAAACCTGTTCTACTTCTGTTATCTTGAAATTTTCTACTATCTTTACAGTGGGCGGGTGGATTTGCAGGATCAAAATGATCTCAATCGTTCCTTCATGATGGTGGAAGTGACAAGTGATTGAAATCAAAAAAGAATACAAAGAGTTGAGAGGAGGATGAAGATGAAAGAGACGAGATGGTGACTGAGGAGGTCAGGATGTCTTTCATGCCTGAAGGACAGTAGAATGTTCAACTTTTTTATATTGCTGGGAAGACGATGTCATTAATAATAATTCCACGCTTCTAATAACTTTGCAACAAATACACTGAACCATCCAGAGTGATGTTGTTCAGCCTAACATTTAGAGGATCAAACCCATGAATCAGTTGCAGGAGTAAAGTAATAACTGATTATTGTGAAAAGACTCGCTACCTGTAGTGGCAATGCTGAAAGCTGCAGCACTTGTTAGAAAATGTGTTAACTCATTTTCAGGTTTGAACGACAGACAGAAGTCCATTACAATCATCTACGAGTAGCAATAATCATTGATATGAGATGCTGATGTTAACAGCAGGACTGAATATCACCATCACGTTTCAAAAGGAGATGCTTTTCCTCACAGCGGTGTAAAATCAAAGACTGTACAGATTCAAAGAGTTTCAATGACTGTCAAGTCGTTATTTTCATGGTGAACTGTATTTATGCTTGGCAGCAGTAATATAGTAGGAACGGAGCCTGGTGACTAGACAATTATCTGTGCAAAAATGAGCTGCCCAGTGTTGTCTTGGTCCGATGTGACATTTAAGAGCATTGCGTCATCTATCCAATCAATTGAAGGATTAATCAGAGAATGGCATATTGGCCTCACGTAGACATGTGCACATTACCAGCTTTACCCCTGTCAACAAACAAAGGCAGTGAACAGTTACTGTTACTCTGTCTTTTTTTTTTTTTTGAAGCGGGCCAAAGGGGCAGCACAGCAGCATCGTGGTTAGGGCTGTTGCCCCACAACGAGAAGGCTATGGGTTCGGTTCCTGGGCCTGTGGCCTTTCTGTGTGCCGTTAGCATGTTCTCCCCGTGCCTCTGTAGGTTTCCTCTGGGTACTCCGGTTCCCTTCCACCGTCCAAGATATGCATGTTGGTGATAACTGGTGACTCTAAATTGTCCGTGAGTGTGAGTGGTTGCTGGTCTCTGTCTGTCTCTGACCTGTCCAGCGTGTACCCCACGCTCATACAGTGTGAGCTGGGATTGGCTCCAGCACCCCGGTGACCCAGAAATGGATACGTGGTAGAAGATGAATGAAAGATGACTAAAGTCTTTTCCTCAGTGATGATGAAATTCAGGTGATGTAGGCTGATCGCTGTACATTAAGGTGGTTTTCCTTGGAGGACCAGGCTTTATCTGTGCAGGAATATGAAACCTACCTACTTTGCAGTTTCCAAGCTTTTCCAGTTTCCTCTAGGGTCCACAGCGCTTTGGCACAATTCAGATTCTGACCACATAATCTGAATAACTGCCTGGTCATAACTGCTTCAGGTGAGATGTATCCTTAATACTGCAAAATACAGAAAGGTAAACAGTTCCAGCAGCACGTATCTGGAGATGACGTGAAGCCAGAGATGATACCTCTGCTGTCAGGTCTGCAGTGTGTTCCTCTGATAAGCACCCTGTTTCATCATTTCTTGCTGGGGAGTTGGACGTAGATGCCAAATGAAATTACAGAGTAAAATTGTCTCGGAAGGGAGACCAGTTTGCAGGCTAATTACTACTACCCCATCTCTTAAAAGTTAAGGAGCAGCAGTGGTGACACCACAAATTGGCAGGGGTCTCCATAACATTTCTGCTCAAATGGCAAAACAAGCACTAGCGCAGAGTAGTAATTAAACCTGACAGAGGACATAGTGGCATCCTGGCGCTCCCTGATAGCCATGCACGTGTTCATAACCATGAGCAGTTGGCTGGCACCACTGCAACAGATTGAGAGTCAAACCAAACAGCACAGATGCACAGGAAACAAATTGCACTGCAGAAAAACGAAACAAAGTTGCCAAAAACACGAGTATAACAACCTAATACCTCAGTGGAAAATCACATACACGCATCCCTTCAGAGGATCGCTGTTAAAACACTGCCTTCAGTACTCTGCACATACACACACTGAATTATAAGAGGCAACAGTGTAAGTGAGGGTTGTACTGAGCAGGCCTGTAGGATACTATTCATCTTTAGAAGTATGTCACTGCACTTAAACAATGTATGATGCCTTAATCGTAAACACTAAAGGAACTTTACGGAATATTTTTTTGAAGTTAGAAGAGAATATAATCAGGCAGAACGGCGGCATAGCGATTACCACTGCTACCCCACAATAAGAAGATTGTGTGTTCAATTCCCAGGACTGGGGCCTTTCTGTGCGGAGTTTGCCTGTTCTCTGTCTGCGTGGGCTTCCTCCCACCGTCCAAAGACATCATGTTTGGGTTAACTGGTCTGCGTGTGAGCGGTTGTTGGTCTCTCTCTCTCTCTGGCTCTGTGATGGACTGGTGACCTGTCCAGGATGACCCCGCCCCTCACCCACAGTGAGCTGGGATTGGCTCAAACAGATAAGTGGTAGAAGATGAATGAATGACTTTATTCTCATGTCGGGTAAATATGAAGCTGCAGCCAGACCCGGATGGGTTATTTTAGCTGTAACAGGAGGTAGCTTAAAAAAATGTAAACCACCCACCAGTTTTTGTCCAAAACGCATTAAATCACTTGTCACTTGTTTGTTGTGTGCCATATTTCTACCTTGGTTTTTGGTCAGATTTAACAAAGGACACACAATGTAATAATCTGTAAACTTCAGGGGTGATACAATAACTAGATAGTTTGTTTAGCTTTATGTTTAGCGTTCATTCTTAATCTAATGGTGTATGGCTGAACTGAAAGCATGGCAGTGCTGTTGTGTGTTTTAAGATGATAGAGAACAGGCGTGATGGGACAAAGAGCTGTAACTGTGAAACTTTAAAGACAAATGGGGAACGAGGATGAGGGTGTTTCTTTCAGAGCTTTTGTTACCTTCTGCATGCAAACACACACACACACACACACACAAATCAGTTTTCTAGACTGCCTCTGCTGCCAGCAGCTGGCAAACACAGGAATGCAAATAGTTTTTAAATGCTTAACCATCAGGGCTTCAGTTTGATTTCTAACTCCAGTGTCTGAGAGCTGTGAGAATGGACCAACATAGTACAATGAAAATGAAAACAAATGGACTAAACAATGCAAAAACACTGCAGGCATGAATAATAAATGCCTGTCGATTCATCATTACGTTACAAACTATTTCTTAGTGATTATAAAGTACACGCCTGAATGTTTTTATGATAACCCATTTAAATTCTTTTATGTCACTTTCCTTATGTTAAAATTTGACACAGAGCGCCTTTAAGAACTCTCACACACTGACAGGGTGATTAGCCTAACACATTCTAACTGGTGTTGATGGGCCCAGTGGACCACAGGCATGCTCCTGGGGCTCTAGTTGGCCACTGAGGCAGGAACCGCAGAGTAGGCTACAGTGTCTCCACTGTAACTGCAGCTGCCCAGAGGAAGATGGCCAGCAGCAGAGATAAGATAAGCTCCCCCTCCGTACAGAAAGTCCCGAATAGGAGCACCATGTTTGTCTCCTACTGTCATTCAGAATTTGTTTTTGTGCTGCAGTCATGAATAATTGTAGCTCTGTATATTTGTGTCATTTCACAATTGACCTCAGAGTTTAAAAGTTTGAAAGTTATGATTTGTGTGCATGTTAAAGGAGTTAAGTTTTTTTTTTTTTTCCCTTATAGAAGCAGTAACTTCTGATATTACTTTTCTGTCACATGTCAAATATTGCAAGGAAGGGGTTGTGTCTTTTTTTGTCATCCTTTCACCCAATATGTAAAATTAAATAGATGGAAAACGGTCTGTTTTAAACAACCACACAGTACAGTAGATGGTCATTATTTCAAAATCTTTCAGGATTTTAAAAGTGAGTATTGTTATTTGCTCACACGAATTGGTGTCTTGTCACTTTGCAATGAGTGAGAATTGCTGCTAATGAGTTTCCACCTAAAGCCAGGCAGGTTTGGTCCCACATTCTGTCAGTCGGACTCTGATGATCATTATTTTTCACTTGGTTCAAAAACCAGAAAATTAAGTTATAACAGTAAGACTGAACTCCTGCAAATCAGCAGTTTCCTGCTCAGGTCCGTCTCAATCTCTTCAGCTGAGGCTGCAAATATGAGAAAAGATGAGAAATATTAGCATCTTGAATAATAGCACCTCCACTTAGCAGTTCTGTCATGTTGCTCAAGCTTATGAGACTTTTCATTGGTGGAACAACTGAGATGGCAAGCTACTTTATTCCATTTGGTCAATATCCGTCCCCGAAATGACTCAGACTTCCTTCTCTCTCTGTCGAAACCTCCTGCTATTTTTCTCCCTGATCCTCCAGTTTCAGCAGACTGCTTCACCTCTTCATCAATTCCGCAGTTTGTGAAGAAAAATGAATTTATTTCTTTTTCTCCAACCCTTAACCACGCTCCTTTTCTCTTATCTCTCCACCCCTGCTCCTCTGCCCGTCTGCACTCCCTTTAATTTCTGGATATGGCATATTTTTGAGCAGTGTGCAAATGTTTTTCTTGCCCTGTCAAATATGGCAGTGCTTTTTTCACTAAACGTCAATTCACGTCTTAAAAGATGACAACCTTGAATTAACAATTTGGGATGAAGTTATTTATTTTATTTTTTTTCAGTCATCATCTTCTTAAAACTCTTTTTGACGCGGCACTAAACCACCACTGTCATTAAAACAGTTTCTGAGGTGAACGTGCTTCTATGGCTATTTTTCTGTCAGGAACGAACACGTGCACCTGTTCTCTACAGTACATGAAGGCATGCACATGTATCTGTATTTCCCAGAAATCCAATTCCATCCATGAGTGGAGGTCAGCAGAGGGAACCTGTACATAATGTAACTATATAACAGTCATTGGTGAACTCAGTAATAGCCTTACTCTTCAAAGAGTTCGCAGCCGATTCATGTGTTCATGTCTCATTATGTCGAATGATAGGACACACTCCACAGCGGCTTAGCATATAAGATCATATAACTGTGGTGCTTTAATGATTTTTGGGACATTAAATTCAGTTGTTAAAAATTATGATTCAGGAGGGAGGTTTGTAAAGTATTAATTGAAAGAAGGTAATGACCACTTAAATAATAGCAATAAAGGGAAGATAATTTTATGACAACCTACAGGCACACAAGGACATTCGACAAAAGGCTGCTGTGAGCTCAATGATTAATTGATGAAGAGGTTCATCATTTTGTGTGTACTTTCAATGACAAAGCACGCTTCACCTCTTTGTGTCTCAGCTACATGGAGCTCAGTGGTCTCGTGCAGGTAGAAAATATAATATCTTCTGTACATGTCACACAGTGTACTGTATATTTACTGCACTGAAGAAGGAGAGAGCATCTGACCAAAGTCACAGGGCTGAATGAGGAAGAACAACCGGACTCGATGTTTTCTGTTCTTGAAGCTACTCTTAATAAAGATAATACACACTTAATAAATGAACATTATAGCTTATACGTTCCATGCTTATTCATTCCAAGTGATTATTACAAGTTCTCTCACTGATTTAGATCCTTTTAATCAGTAGTGAGTTATTTTTTTCCACTGTTGATTGTTGGTGATATTTCAATCAGTACAGAACTAAGTCAATTTAACAACATGTTGTATGGTTAATAGCTCAGGAGTCTCTCATTTAGTTTATTTTGATATTTAATTGTTTAAGGTATGACATACTTCGTCTTGTAAGTAACACACCGCATTGTGTTTAAGCTAACAATAGAGCGTTCATAAATTGTTGCTTTTAACACTCCAAACGTTAAATTGAACATTTAGAATATTGCAAATGATGATGATTGAAACATGATATTCATGTCCAAACCTCAAATTTTAATCACGTTAACTGTAATTAAAAATCGGAAAGACTTGAAGAGGTACGTGTCCAGAAATTACATGGAAAGGCTGCTAAGGCAAACCATTTCAACTAGATTCATCGAAGAAGTAAGTTGGGGAAGAGTTGTTTTGCTTAGATAGCTAGAGAAAGAGAAAAGTATAAATAAAATGGGGTATGTTTTGATAGCATGCCAACATTTCCTCTCAGTCCATTCACCAGTCCCTCTGTCTCTTCTGCTCTTTCACCTCTCAGAGTTCTCAAAAGTCTCTCCTTTGTATCCTCCTTTTCCTCCAGCTTCATCTTAGAACAACAAAGGGGATGATGGCAAGGGAAAGAAAAGGGAGAAAGAATATTGAAATAGTATTCTATAAACCAAAGTGTGTGTGTGTGTGTGCGGGGGGGCAGGGGATTTCTTTTCCAAGGTACACTCTTCTCTGTTGCTCTTCACTTTCTTGGCAGCTATCCTCCTGCCTTTGCTTTGAGTCTGCCACCTCTTTGTTGAAAACCAAAATAAATTCTCTGGGGATTCATGTGAGCCCATTACTAAAGTGCCCCAAAAACAACTGGAACAACAAACAATAATCATTTTCCCTGGGACCAAGTAATGATACCATACCAACACAAAAACACACCGTTAAGATGAATGGAGGGCTTATTGGGTCTCTTGACACTGAGTTGAGGTTGCTCAAGTCCAACAGCAAAGCAGGACGTGTACATATATACATGAAGGACGGTGAAGAGCAAAGAAAGGGAAGACATTAAAGAGAAATGTGTGTTTGTGTGACTGAAGGTTCAATAGTTCCTCAGGCTTTGTCATCTTTTATCATATCCAATGCACCATTCTGCATGGAGTGTCAGTGTTCAGTTTTATTCTGCAGTAAAGTTTAATGTTTTATTGACCCATGAACATTCTTCATCATTAGGAATCCAGCCGTTTCATCAATAAACAAATGAGACTGCGATTTTTGCTTATTCAGGTCTCCACATATCAGAAACAATTTCTGAACTATGTGCTTGGTGTTACAGCGGAGAGTATGAATATACAATATGAAGGTCATTGGTCGTGCGTGTTCAAAGGATCAATACACATGCAAGGTCTCGGCTTTATTTTCTCACAGGGATCAAGGCCTCCCATTGTCGGAAAATCAGTGATTGCAAACACAAACACAACCTCGTGGATCTGGATCGATGTGTCACATCACACTACAGCCATGAGAGTTGGTGGACGGAAGCTGATAAAATTGCTCACCGTGTAACACCCACAGATTGTTTGAAAGAATTTCAGGCTATTGTTAAGGGTCAATTAGAGACCAAGGCAGCATCTTCAAATTCCATGTGTTCGAGTCCAAAAATGATTCCGTTTTGGGAATATAAATATTAACACTGGAAAAGAGTAAGTCCTTGTTTGGGGGCCGAACTTGGCCAATCATTTTTCCACTTTATAGCTCTAGGGATGGCAGTATTAGTCAGTCCACCACTTGGACTGGAGACAGATATCGGACATTGATGGGAAGTGAGGGCCATCAATCCTCCTGCCACAGTTCAGATATATTGGCTGTCCGTCTAGTGCTATTAAACACTTTGCTTCATGACAAAACGGCAACACAACTGGAGACATTCCCACCAGCTTTCGCTGTGATTTGTGCTTTGTCCTAATTAGAAACATTTAGCATGCTAGGATAAACTACAGACCGTGGAAAACATGATCTTTCATGATCTTTGCCGTCATTGTTTTAGCATCTAACTCTAAGCGATGCTAAGCCTGAAGATGCATCTCTTGTCAGTGTGGTTTTTGATCTGTTTCCTGGTGACTGACTAGTACGATACGATTTTCGAGCCTGCTAAGGTTTTTGTTGATTCATATTTAAAGAGGAAAAACTTCAGTGTACATTGAAATGCTCACCACTGCAGTATTTATCTCATGATAAGCTACATCCAGCATGATTTCCCATTGAAGCAGCACTTACAAAAACAATGTAGGCGAACAAACAAAAGTATTTGTCAATAGAAGAAAATAGGTAAAAAATAATTAACTCTTTAATAAAAAATACATTTATAAATTCGGCAGCATGAACTTCTCTTGAACAGTTCCATCAGGCCTAGGAGGATGGGGGGGGGGGGACCAGCTGCACCATAGGCATTTAACATAAACCACATTCTGGGAGGCAAACACATACAAATGAGGAAGAACTGGCAAGTTGGTTTGAAGGAAAAACAGCAAAAACAATATGAAGGACTTTGAAATAGCACAATCAGTTTCTGTAGACATATCTGGCAAAGACCAAACAGAACTGAACAGTTTTTGTTTTTTGTTTTTTTTTTTTTTTAAACACCACAACAGGCCAACATTGATTTGGGTTGATCATAACACCACAAGCTTCAGTCCTTCTAATAAAACTACTGCAGCATGGTATGAAGACAAACAGCACATGGACAGACTGGAGGCAGCCCTCACATCAAGTTGTCCGTAATCGCTGTGTTACAGATTCAGCCCACACCGAAACTGAATCACAACACACTTTATACTGAAAACAGTGTTTCATCTGCATTCGGCTATAAGGGCACAATACGACAGGGAGAATGCTGAATGATATTTTCACTGGATGGCACTGATGGAGGGACACACTGGGAGGTCACAGGTTCTACAGCAGCCTTATTGCACACAGGAAAAAGCTTTGACTTGAGGTTTTGTAAAAATCAGTCCTGTACATCCTTTATAAATATTTTTAATTTATTCAGTTTTGGCTCCATATAAGCTTTTTCAGAGGCCACTTGAAGTTTCTGCACAGACAGATTGTGATTAGAAGTGTCACATACTGGGGCTTGCTATGGGCATATGGAGGGCTTTGCTTGGTTTGGAGCAAAGCCAGGGCATAGATGTGGACATTGATGATTAGGCTATAAGTAAATGGGTACCAGTTGGCAAATGGTGTTTATTTTGCTATAGAAAGAAGCTCTGTATGGATCATGTGTGTTGACTGAAAGTTGTCAACTACTGAGGATTTAGAAAGCCGAAGCATGTGGGCTGCCTTCAAAGTCCTTCCTGCCATGAGAGTCATCAAACATTAATATGTGAAATGCAAAGTTTCAAACTATTCTTTGCTCAGGGCTCTGCTGTGACAATTAAGTCAGAAGATGTATTATCATGTCCAGCAGAGAGTGGACCAACGGCTGACACATCCCGGAACTTTCTAAATGATTGCCCCTGAAGCTGCTGACCAAAATATCACAGTTGTGGTTTTAAGTGATGATTAGGAGCCTTGGGGTAAAATTCTCTACGCTGCTGTTATTAGCTGCCAACGTTGTCTGGGTGCATGCAAAAAAAAAAAAAAAACAAGCTGGCAGGAGTTTTCAGCTGATGCACACAAGTTCTGTGTAGGCAAAGTGCTTAGAGGAACAGATTGAGGAAATACTATATCTGAGGTGAGGAAAGACTTCGCTCAGTGGGTGGCCTTTCATTTCTTTCTTGATCCACACATGGCAAAGGTCATAGATCAGTGATGAAGATTCAGCTAAAGGCTGCTCTTAATTAAGCTCTTAGATAAGTTGAATTCTTTTTATGCTGTTCAACTTAAATTCAGACAATTTAAGTCTATAAAATTAGCCGCCCATCACCCAAGCTAATAAAGAACTAAGAGCCAAGTCCACATGGTCACAATCAGTGACAACTGTTGATCGGGAAGACAGTACTCAGAATTTGCTGGTTGTCAATGATGAGACGCTGATTTTGCAGATCACAGTCAACACGTTATTCTGTGATAACGGTGTCGGGAGTTTGAATTCACCCAAGAAAGCTTCCTTGGATCTGACTGACTGAGCTGTGCAGTCAAAGTATTATGAAATTATGACTGTTTTGAGCTTTCATTATACTGATGGTTTGCGTATTTGTCACATTCTTTGCTGCATTTTCCAGGTAGAACGTGTAAGTGGATAATTCATTCATTCAGAATGCAAACGAGTCGGAGTGAGGGGATCTTAGCTGTCACAGGCTCATAAGTTTCAGTTCCACTCAAAGCCTTCTTTCGCCCAGAATTCTTTGGAAGCAAATCATCTTTAAGACAGTCAGCAGCTGGACAGCTTTGTGCAATGGGTTAATTTAGACTAAGGGCGACACAGTAAATTTATGCTGAAAAAATATGTTCTCTACTTTTAGCACATTGTGTTAAAAAAATACTAAAATAACATCATTATTTTGTTAGGAGGTTATAAATTAGACACTAAGGTGTGAGCCTTGGCTTCTCTGATCCTCTCCTTCCATTAATCCTCTTGGTTCAGTGGACTGGTTTGACCTTTGAATCTCAGTATTGATGCTCTGCTGCAGGGTTAAGGCTAACCCTAACCCTGCAGCAGAGCACCCTCAGCACTAACTTCCCTCATTATACGATAAGATGCACATTTTCCCGGAATCCATAGACTTATCAGTAGCAAACAGTCAAGGGGCAAAATGTCGTCCTGGCCAGTTAAATGCTAACTTGGCTTTTTGCTGTGCATGAATGTTGCATAAGTTGTAATATTATTTACTTTTAACTGCTTTTGAAAACAACTACTTCAAGATCCCACAGCTGCAATGCACCTCCAATGACCTAACTGTACATACACTGTACAGTACTAGTCATCAGAATGGCCTCATTTTCATTTACTTTCAATTGGACTTTTTAATGACATGAACAAAAGAGAGATGAAAGTTTCTCTCTGCTGTTGGACATCAGTGTAATTGTGGCAGTGACGATCTGTCGGGGTGGCAGCACCAAGAATCTGTGACAGATGTGTTTGGGCAGGACCTTACTGTCATGAACATATAAGTGAAGTCTTATTTGCCCTTTGGCAAATCTGAAAAGAGAGTGGATGGCAATCTCCAGTTTCCTACTAAGTGAAACAATGACATGTACTTCAGACCAAAGTCAAGTATAATGCTAAGTCTTCTTTTTGCACTCAGGCTAAAGTCCTCTATCCAAACTATATGCGAATGGAGCAACAATGAAGTTTGGTATTTTGTGCTAGTTCAGTAAAAATGTCCTTGATTCCTCTGTAGTCGGTAGATTGGACACATTCAACAGACGGGGTCAGGAGCAGATTCATTTCCTGTGATGTTTTACTGAGGATGAAGTTCCAATCAGAGCTCAGCAGCTTGAGATTTCTGTCACCGTCTGCAAATATAAAGAAGATTTAGATTAGATTGAGAATACTATGATGAAACGCTAAATCCTCCTCAATGAACCTCAATGATGTTTAGCAAGAGCTGCCCCTACTTTTGAAGCTTTTGAAGTGAGCTTCACATTATACTGGAATGGTTTAAAGGATAATTTCCATCTACTTTTTCTTGAAAAATCCAACACAGCAGAAAAACTTCTTTGGCTCATTAAAAAACACATCAGTGTCAGTCTTCATTGGATCCGCTGCTTCCTGTCTGCCTACACTGCTGTTAGTTATATTTAGATGAGGGAAAACATAGAAAGTAGCTTTAATTGCATTTCTGATGAGTTTGATAACGCTACCTTTTATTTGTCTAGACTTGCCATAGCTGCATGTGTCCCAGCTGTGTGTGCGTATATTTGTGTGTCGGTTTGTCGTTCAAGTATGGGCACCCGCTGACCTTGTCCTCTGATTAGCTTACCAAGAAATTTTACTCTATCTTAGCCAGTCATCCACCTCAAGCTCAATTATACCCACGTGCTCCATGTAATTATTGGTCGCGGTAACAGCGTTTTAATGATGGAAATGGTAATTATTTGGAATACTTTACTAAAAAAAATGGACACCGTTAGCAACCCTCGTCACTGCTGTTTAGTGTTAAAAGTTCTGGCATGGGAGTCATGAATCTGCAGTTCAGCTGTACCTCTGCCTTGTTGTGGAGCCATAGTTATCTAACATTTGTGTGCTGGCCACCTCCAGGTTCCAGTCACACATCTCAAGCAGCTTTAGACACTCTGACCTGCTCCTCAGACCCAAACAGAACAACTGCTCCACCTGCAAGGACAAGCAAAGGACAAGGTCAGGTGCAATATCAGCGAGAACCACAGATATATACTATTTTTTATTTATTCCCTCAAGGCGTTATTGCAGCAGTAAGCAGGATGCAGAATGAATTTGGTCTTTATACAAGCTCAGTGGATGGCATTTTTCTTTCAGTTTTAAATTTCTCCACCGCTATTAGGGAGGACTCAAGTGTTCCCTCGTGCTCACAGCTGTCCAAACAGCTCCTCCATCGTCTCTCCACAGCGGCACTCAGGACTGCTGGAGACACACCGCTTATTCCATATGCTTTTTATTTATGGCCAGCTCACTGAAGCGGTAATGACCCGATTTTCCCTTAAGGATCAAGTGGCTGCTATCAGGTCCAGGTATGAACAAAAATGTAATGAACTAACTGTGAATGACGACTTGTTCGCTGTTACATCCTGTATATAAACAGATTGTTATGGAAAATGACTCAAGGATCTGCTGCACAAAGAAACTGGATGTCAAAGGATCCTTGAGCAGCACAACAGGACCACTGAGGACTCAGAGACTCTTCTAAGAAATGTACTGCTTCAGCATAATGATCCACTTCATGGCGTCTTTATTTTGCTGGACTGGAACCGTGGGATGTGACTGTGAAGCTACCTTGGAGAATTGGTGCCGCTTTAAAGTGAAAATTTCTTCACACACAGTTATTTTTTCTATTTGCTGCAATTTGCATTAAGTTATTGATAAGTAATGAACATTCATGGATTTATTTTGCCAAGCATCCTGGCTGCATGCATCTTTGCTTTGTTTTGAGTAACTGGCTGCAGTGTGTGAGCTTTTTTCCTGTGTGGCCAATAAACGATCTCACCTTTAAGTAATGCACGGCTTTCTGGACATTCCAGTTGTGGTTCTGGAGGGCGGTTTGGCACTCCTCTATCGTCACACCATGAACGGCCTCCTGTACCTGAATCAACAAGTGTATGGCATCTCAGTTCTATCTCAACACACCACAGTGTTATGTTTTTTGTTTTTCTTTATGAGGTGATGAGAAATTTGACATGAATATTTCACGTGTACAGATTTTCAAAACTAAAGCTGATGAGCTAGAGCTCCTCTGTTATTTATGGCCTTTGCTGAGGAAAGCTGCTGAAGCGCAGAGATTTCAGTCCTGCATTTGAGGAGACTCTTCACAAACTAAATTAAAATAGTTTAAATTCCACCAATTACGTTTAATTACGTCCAAATCTTCTTAATTCATTTTCATTTCAACAACCTAACCCTGACACTCTTCTTCAGTCTGATTTTTCTAGCAGCAGTCAAATATATCAATATTTTAACGGATCAATATTTATTTTCTGCTTCTGTAGATGTGATGGTTTATTGATACTCACAATATTACCACATCACCTGCAACTACCTCAGTTACTAATGTTTGAACTACCACAATCAGGGAACTCATCTGCAGTACATTTTATCCCATAATCCCATGTTCCCAGGGCAGCCACAGATCTCAATATCCACAACATAATGGCAAGAGCCTGATCAATGTAGGGCCGCAGATTTTGACAATGATTCTGACTCTTGTTCAATCAGGCTCAAACGGGGTTTGAAAAAACAATCAAACGCTGGTTCTTCATCTTTTAAATTCAGTTCAGCAATTCAAAGTAATATAGACTTTATCGCCAAAGAAAACCATCTTATTTTTAAATATGTTATATATGTATAAATATGTCAAAGTTCTCAGCTTTGTGCTTTTTCATAGTTTGAATGGATGAAGATATACACTAGCAAGTGTTGAACTTTAACTGTGTTGGTGATGGATCTTTTCATATAATTACCCCGATTATTTGGCTTCTGTAATTTCAGCTCCACTTTTAAAATGATGTTTTGTTGTTACATATCAATCAGAATTTGGGTCTGATACTGACTTATAGTTGAATGGTGAAGAAATCTGTTACAACAGATAAGAACAGTTAAACGTGTGCCAGCAATTTCAAATCACTCACTTCTGCGCCAAGTGTCACAGAGAAAAACACAGACGCAGATGCACAACACAAACACCTCGGCCTCAGTGGCTTACCATTAAAAACCTAACTTCTGTTGCCCCCTAGTGTTCAGTTTTAGAGCCAACGCAGTATACTGAACACAATAGCACAAATGTAATATACTCAGGTTTATTTATCTTTTTGTTGATTTAAAATTTTATTGAATTGCTATATTAAATGTGTCACTCGTGAAAATCCAAGTGTCATCTAACAATCTACTGAGGCACATTTAAGACCATATTAATGGAAATGTATACTTATATATTAATGAGAGAGAATAAATAAAAACACTAAGAAGGTCATTAGGTGAACTATAAATTACAGATTAACTATCACACCACCGGAGTTTATCAGTGAGCAAGCAGAATATGGTTATAAATGTGTAAATATGTTGCAATAGAGAAGTTGGAATAGGCAATTACAGCCTCTCCATCCTTACCACTTTGACCCTGTCAGCTGAGTTCACGCCTCCGTCTGGCCTAAAATGGGAAGTAATAACCAACGGCGACATCAGCCCATCTGAACAGACTCGTGGGAGACTAACTGATGTCTTCATCCCTGACCGTGGTCCGCCCAGACTGCTATTATTGTTGGAGGAGAAATTAGCCTTCAGCTCGCCTGTTTGGATGGTGCCCTGTCCTTGGGCGTGTCCCTGGACAGTGTGGTTGCTGACCACCATTGGTCTGACGGTGGCAGTGTTAGCTTGGCGCGCGTGTCTTTCCTCCACACTGCTGGCAGGAAGGCTCTCTGCTTCTCTGAAAAAGCGGTCGTATCGATCAAGGTATGGCGGCCTCTCCGGCAGAAGGTAATAGTGGGTATTACTGACTTTCCGTCCATCACGTACGATGGGCAGGATACATGGGCCCTTAGTTGTGGGGTCCTTCCCTTGTGCCTGGGCCTGGATCACTTTGGGTGCAGCATATTTAGGATCTGAGGCAAAGCTGTGTGTGGTAGGCATGAGTTTACCTGGTGAGGTGGAGAGGTAGGAGCCGTAGCTGTGTGTAGGGGGGCAGGAGGTAAGTGGAGCCTGCATGGTGTTGGGGCTGACAGAGTAAATCCTCTGCTGAGGTGAGCCGACTACCAGGCCCATAGGGCTAGGAGTCCTGGAACCTGGCTGGGACAAAGGATCCCTCGGGGGGATCTGAGGTGGTCGGCTCTGGTCTGAAATATCCTCTGTGGTGTCTGCTGGTGTTGGGGACAGAGAGAGATCCCTTGACCACCGAACAGACGTGTAGTCGCCCCTTTTTATAGGGCGAGGGGGGATAGGGACACGTGGAGGGATCTGAGGTTTGTCTTCATTCGAGGAGAGGGTGTCCTGCTGGTGTCCCTCCAGGGCCTGAACCGCCTGAGCAAATGAAGATGAGGTCTGGGATGGTGAGCTTGATGGAGCAGCACTTCCCGACGGTACATTGAGCCTCCTCATGCACTCTTGCTGCAGTTCTTGGAAGATTTCTTCAGACTGGGAAAAGGATGTAGACAGGCCCTGGCTGTGCTGGCTGGGAAGAAAGAGGTTATCCTCTAGGCCTGGTCTGTCTGGACCTCTGGAGACAAGAGCCTCAACCTGCACCTTCTGTCCAGAAGAGAAAGGCTCATCAGGGTCGTGGACTTCAACCTGCTCATCTTCATATTGCTGCTCGGAGCTGTTGATAGAGCTCACCTATGGGAAGAGAAGATTTTACAAAACAGTCTAAAAATGTACAACTTCATGTCACTCTGCTTTGGATTTAGGTGATAACTGAACAGGACACAAACATTCCCAGTTTTGGCATTATGTGAAATAAGATGTATCACCTCCTACCGTACCTCCATATCATCTTCATCCTGGGCTACATCATCATAGGCTGGGGGTGGGGGTAATGGTCGTGCATCCCAGTCCACTACTGGTGTGGGGTGAAGGGGGCGGGGCAAAGACCTGGATGGGCTCTGAGGAGGGGTGCGGTCCAAAATGTTCTCTGCTTGCAAAGCCAGCTTCGCCAGTGAGGGGATCTGCATTTCAACAACAGGGGAGGCGGAGGGTGTGGGAGGGGGCGGCGGGAACTCCTCCCCAAAGTCAATGAGGGACACTTCACTGTTTGGATTGTAGCCTGAGCCTGAAATCCGGCTACACCCATGTTTGGAAGCAGAGACCCACGCAGCAGGTTTAAGTTTCAAGCCTTTGACAGAACCCGTTTTACGAAGTGATAATCTCTTCAGGCCTGCAGAGGTCAACTCCTCGTCTCCATGTACTGGATCATAGCAAGGCTCTGGAGACACAAGCAAACAATAATTTCATTCATTTACTGAAAAAGTTTAGAAAGTTTTGACAATGATGCTTTCCAAGATCACTTCACACCCCAAATACACTCTGCACCAAAAAGAGTCTTTGGTTTGGAAGTTAGTCCTGTAGTGCACAGCAAGGACACTGCACATCTGTTAAAGGGAAACAAGGATGGAAAGATGGAGTATGTAAAGAGAGGGGGAAAGGAGGTGATAGAATCACTGCAAACACAAGCAAAGACAACTCAATAACCATGAGATGTACCTTTGAATAGTGGAGCTAGGAGGGAACAGAGAGGGCAGGAGCAATGGGTGAGAAGCTGCTGAGAGAAACCAGACTTACTCTTGATTAACACAGCTGGCTGAGGAGGGCGGGGGGGAGGCTCCTCTGGAGAAAGAAAAACAGGTAGAGCCGCCGCAAAGGAGGACCAGAGAGGGAAAAAAACGAAAGCAACCACGATAAAAAGATTAGGAAAAAAGTAGGAAGAAAATATCAGATTGCATATGAAGCGTTTCAAGCAAAAGCAAAATCTGCTCCAAGTGTTAATACATTTACATTGAGTTAATATGTTTTTATGTTTGTTTACATCTATAGTTAGCCAGTAAAACAGGTCTGTGGTGCTTTAGTAGAATTTGAGCATTTATCTGTAACATTTAATACACGATGAAACAATCACACCATTGTAAGAGGGTTTGCAGAAAGTGGACATTTCAGGCCAACAGAATGCGTTCTGGTCACCTTGACATAGAAGTAGAAATGTCAGCACTCCCACATAGCTAAAGAAGTTCAGAGTCTACTGATGCAATCTAAAAATCCTTACTCTAGTAATGGTCACTCCTCAGTGGCCTTAAACATTGCATACCACATGACCATGACTATGGCAGAGGTTGCATTTGTTCACTAACAGCTCTTCCACTCACTTTTAGCTCGTCCTGGTAGCTGTGTGGGCCGAGTAGCACTGAGCTCTACACCCAGAACATCAGGGGGGTCCATGGGATTTCCCAGGTAGAGACTGGAGGGAGGCAGAGGACAGATGTCATTACAATAATGTCGGCAGAAGTTAAGTCAGTCATTAAGTATGTGGACGATTAAAATAATCTATAGCTACTGTTACTGTTACTACTACTACTACCAAAAAAAAAAGGAAAGGACAAAATATGTCACCAAATTCTAGCATGGGATGTTTGACACCTCACCAGTGATGTGAGGGGCATTTAGAGCATTTCTTGGCACCTACTGGTATTAAATTCACATAATGCTCAAAGTAAATAATGAGCGAGCTGGTGCTTACTCATCAATCCTGTCAGGGAAGCCCCAGCAGCGATGAGGATTGGTGTCACCGTGTCCCGTGTGGATGAAGCTGTTCTTCAGTGGCCGACTGATGTCATGAGCTGACAAACCAGCTACTGATGTCACCACATTTCTGGGGAACTGTCCGACCTTCTGAGTACGCTTGTTTTGGCCTCTCCACCAGTAGTTCTCTGCCCTGAGGGATGACAAACCACACTTGTTAGGTAAGCCTACTCACATTTATCAGCTTGAATGTTAAGACCTTTATCAAAATGCCATTATTATTAAAGTGGAAAATTTTCAGGTTCTGATTATTTATTAGGATAAAAAAATATATAACTCATGCTTTTACTGGCTTTAAAACAGGGTTTATTAATTATTTAGAGTTTTATTTGTATGAGTCTAAAATGCATTTATTTCCTCTCACCTTCCCTCTATGATGGTGATGACATCATTGACCTGGATCTGCAATTTGTCAGGCTCATCAAAGTCCTGCAGAGCACACATGTCTGTGGGCATGGTCTGAAAAGCACACACACACACATCACACTCAACACTTGAGCTGAAGTCATTTTTCTGTTTTGCTTGCACAGTCAGTCCACCAGGTGGAGCTAAAAGTCCATGGATGCAGTGATACAGTTTCTTTCTTTGGGGAACATAAGCTTCTCTATAGGAGCTTTATGACAGACGTCAGATGTTTTTTCCTTTGTCGGTTTGCATGGAAATCAAATGAAAAAAAAGTAAAACATCCTATAGAGCACTTTTGATTTCTTCCATACCTCAAGCAAGAACTCTCTCAGGGCGACAAAAGTAGGTCTGTCATCTGGTTTTTGGGCCCAACATTGCAGCATAACATTATAGATATCCTGTGGACAGTCCTCAGGTTTAGGGAGACGTTCACATTCTTTATCAATCTTGTGCAGAATCTGAAGAAGAAATTGACCAAAAAGGAAAACTGCCTATGACACGTTCACCCTGAGATGAAAATTTCCATTTCATTTTCTCTGTGTGTTTACCTGGCTCCCATTAAGACCCAGCCAAGGCTCCTGACCATGTGTGAACATTTCCCAGAGAGTCACTCCAAACATCCACGTATCTGTAGCATGGGAGAATGTCCTGGTCTTCAGACTCTCTGGGGCACACCTGGACAAGTCGAACACCAAACTATAAAAAAACCAATAATCTGCATTGCGTGCCTATCTGAGGAAAAGCTCACTTTGGGGGGGAATGCACTGATTCTTTAAATCTGGCCCTTTGTGCAGAAAAAAAAAGGTTTAATTTAAGCCAAGTAAGAAAAAGACAGATTTCTAAATTGCTGTTCAACTGACAAGTCAATGTTTTATGAGAATAAAAAAAAGTGCAGGCTTGAGCTATCACAATCCTCTGTGGAAACCTTCTGGAAGGAAAAGAACAAGGTTCGGACTCTAACCCTAAAAACATGTCTGCATTATATCAGCTTCAGCTCCTTCTGCCCACCCACCATGCAAAGGGGACCTTGCGATGCTCCTGCATGACATAATGCTCATGGTTGTTAGGCAGCGCCCTCATTAGACCGAAGTCCCCAATCTTCACTCTGTGAGCTGAGGCCAGCAGGATATTCCTGAATAGAAAGGGTCAAATATTTTCATGTTAACATGTACAACCTGGCAAACAAAGTGCCTTACATTGGTGCAACCTCACAAAACCTTCAACTCAGGAACAAATAGAGGGTTGTTTTTTTTTTTGTTTTTTTAAATCTCAGCCCTGAATTAAAAATGGAGAGATGGAGGAACACTTCACTGGTCCATAATTTAAAACCACAGTTTGAGAACTCTACTTAGCCTTTGATATATTGGAATAGCCAAGTCAATAATGGGAAAAAAATTAGGAATTTTTTTACCAACTAATAACTCTCAAACATCTAAGTAGTTTCAACACTTTAGTAAACCTGACTAGTTTGGAAAGGCCAAGAATTTAGACCTCCAGTACAGCCAACCAACAAGTGAGTCATTTCAATTGTATGCCAAGTCCTCCTGTAATGGCCTGTTAAATTCTGGGTGGAGGAGCAGGAGAAGCAATATGAATAATCCAATGTACCAGTAAATATATCCTGTGGAAAAATGGGCTTCATAATGAGTAAATACACACTCAAAAAGGTTTAAGCCTTTGTGTAGTCCACCTTAACAAGGCTGCTGCCTCCTACCTGGCTGCCAGGTCCCTGTGGATAAACCGTCTCTGCTCCAGATAGGCCATGCCACAGGCCACCTGTACAGCATACTGACACAGAGTGTGGATCAGTACTGGGCCCTGCGGACGAACACATCGCAAACGCTCCAGCAGAGAACCCAGAGGGGCCAGCTCTGTCACCTGCAAAACACAGAGCCAGAGAGGAGGAGGGTGAAGCTGGGAAGGAGGATTCTGGCTGCAAAATATGTGATAAACATTACAAGGAAGGAAGAGCAGAATGATGTAGTCTGGGGAATATATGAGTGTGAATTGAAGCTGAAAGAAGTAGAACTAAGAGGAAAAGATGTTGATAAGAAATGAAAAAGTCATGTTACAAAAGCAAGGTTGAGAAAATGTCAGCACTATTTTGGCCCTCTAAGGACTTGCTCCCTCCCTTCCTGTCTCCGATTTTTCCACATCTTTGCATCACTCTCACTCGTCATGGCAAAGGCCTTCAGATGCCTGACCAATTCAAATAGGCTTAAAGGTCATACAGAAAGCTGTGGGAGTGGCTGTCAGCGTTAATGTGCAGGTGTAAGTGAGTAAACAGGGAAGCCAAGAAAAAGCAAATGTGCTGGTGTGTGATGTAAACCTGCGCATATGCTATGCGGATTGTGTTGTCTCTGAATAGCCCTCCCTGTGTGTGTGCGTTTCTGTGTGTCCACTACCATCTTCATTGGGTGTGTGAGCACCACACCGTAGAGGCGAATGAGGTTCTGGTGGTCCAGGGAGTGCATGGCATTGACCTCACAGATGAAATCTTCCAGGGCCTCCGGCTGACTGAGCACATCTGTCTTCAGACACTTTACAGCGACGTTCAGCTGGAATAAAATGTCTTTCATCAAATGATTTCAATTTGATTATCTTCCTCACACCATCAGCACAACACCACGTTTTTTTTTAGTCTTAAGAAGTGAATCAGCTGTCCTCACCACCTTCCCTGCAGGTGTCAGCCACTCTCCTCTTTTCACAACGCCAAACGAGCCATCCCCCAGCTTCTCAAACAACGTCAGGTCCTTCTCAGGGATGAGGCAGGTCAGAGCTTGTTGCTGCCCATCAAGCAGAGCACCACCACCAGACTGTGCAGTCAGGACACCCTCCCCCAGGCCCAGGGGAGCTGTTGGGGACAGCTTTCTAAAGGAGAAGGCTGGCTGTCCCTGCTGGGGGAAGTCTCCCCCGTCTGGGCGCTTACCACTAAAGACCTGGACAAGAAGAAGAAGAAGAAGGGACGAACAATTAGAAAAAATAAATAAATAAATTTGGTCAAACATGTTTAGCATGGGGCAGCACAGCAGCGTAGGGGTTAGCGGTGTCGTCCTTTCTGTGCGGGCTTTCTCCCACACACCGTCCAAAGACATGCATGTATAGGTTAACATGCAGGTGTGAATGCGAGCCTGAGTGGTTGTTTGTCTCTGTTTGTCCTTGTGTGTTGGCCCTGTGATGGACTGGCAACCTGTCCTGGGTGTACCCTGCCCCTCGCCCAATGTGAGTTGGGATTGGCTCCAGCAGCCCCGCGACCCAGAAACGGATAAAGCAGTTGAAGATGAATGAATTATCATTTAGCGTGTAACAAAAAGGTTAAAATAATAAC
Source organism: Echeneis naucrates (assembly GCF_900963305.1). NCBI lineage: Eukaryota > Metazoa > Chordata > Actinopteri > Carangiformes > Echeneidae > Echeneis > Echeneis naucrates. The sequence continues at coordinate 6,481,027 of NC_042527.1, forward strand.
ATAAAAGAACAGAGAAACATATTTTTTCTTGTGTTCAATTATCACAACCTGTACTGCTAAGAAACCACAATACTGACTCTGTACACCTGACCAGGGGACCTGAAAAGGCCACATTAATGTTTAATACTACAGTGTTATTCGAGTTATCTCTAGCCTGATCACTTTGTACCCAGGAAACACTGAGCTGCAAAGTGTGGGGAAAGGAAAACAAAACAGACACACATTGAATGGCTCTTCTATTTCCATATTAGCCTTATGAAATATCACCGTCCCCACCTTATCTGTCCTTCTCTCTCCTCTGGTCCCCGCTGCCTACCTCCTCTACACACAGTATCCAGCACGCTCAGTCACATGATGTGGCCACAATATTATTAGGTATAATATTGTATTTTTTCATATTCTTCAGTTCATTTTGTGATATCAGCATTAATGACGGTGAAGGCAAGGTTTACGTTTGTGGCTTCAACCTTCTACACAGCATCTAAACTACCAGCTAGTACTGCTTGAGCACAAGATGGAGGAGCCTCTCTGCCTGCACACACATGCACACAAACTCAAAGGCAAGAATTCAGACACCAGCTCCTCTGGTAGATGAAACATCTGTGATTGTTGGATCTAAAAGTTCAACACATAGGGGTGGACTTTTCAACAATAACTAGCGGCTATGCTGTCAGTCAGAAACTATGCATATCCAAACACACTCATCATCGCGGGAATTAGATTCGTTTTCTGCCTTTTAACTTAAGTGCTGACAACACGACAGGAATGACTTAGCAGAGGCATTAAGGGAAAGCATTGCATCTAGGCCCTAAATAAGACACTGGTCCTGATGCTGTTGTTAGTGTGGACAGACATGGATTAAAAAGAATATTTCTCCAAAACCAATATCTAGCATCAGTCAAGCTGTAGCACGTCATGAATGAAATACCTCGTAGGTTAAACAGTATTGGTTTTAAAGCAGTAAGTTACTGTTTGTGCATTGACGTGCATGAATGAAAGAAATGCGAACTCATTATTGGCTCATACACAAAGGTCAGTATTCTGAAATGGTATCATCAGGGAAAAGAGGTGTCAATGAATGCCCAGTGCCAAACATATTTGACTGGCCAGATATAAACAGTAGCACTGGGTGTGTGGTTTCACATTCACACTGGACCAGACATGACATAATGCTGCAGACTTTTTAAAAACACCATCTCTCTGTGGTCACTGTGTGGTGAGTGGGTTTCAAATAGGAGGCATGAAATTCAAAAGATTCCGACTGTGGCAGCGCAGCGCAAACACACGCAGTGCAGCACACGCACACCCACACACATGCACACAAACACTTAGACACAGACCAGGCTGAGGAAGCAGATTACTCAAGCTGAAGATGGAGCCAGGCTCAAAAACAGACAGGTGTAATTATAGACGATAAGCAGCCTCCTGTGGGCACCGTGTTATCCAATAAGAACAGCTCAGCGCGCGCACACACACACGTCTATCTTTGTTAGCTCTTAACTCATTCTAAACATAATTTTATACCCTTTGAATGTATGAAGACCAGTCAAAATAGCAGCACTTTCCTGAAATGCCCCCACTCTGTTTGGTGTCTAACACTGGTCCTCACAAAGTATGAAGTACACACACACACACACACACAGGGCTGGCAACACCAAGCCCACGCGCTTCATTCATCTGAGTCTTGCGTGTGTGTTGGTGACTGGTGGATCAGTTTTTGTGTAAACTTGTGTAGAAGGTGTCTTCTCATCTTTCTATCTTTAAGCTATATGTGTTTGTTTAGCTTATAGGAAAGTGAAGTCGGGAATGGTCATGTCTCTAATCTGGAGAAATTTGTGCTTGCTGAGATATCTCTGAGATATCTGCAAATGCAGCGTGCTCTGACATGGTGTGTCACCGCCTCTTGTGACTTGACGTTTTTGTCTGTGTGTCGATGTGGATGTGTGAACCCTTGTGTCTGTGGTCAAGCAGGTTTGTTCTCAAGAGGGCTGTTCCTTAGAGATGCACATGCACATCTGTGAGGGACAGATGTGTTTTCTCTCACAGGACCCAGCTCACACTGGGTGAGGGAGCGGGGTCACCCTGGACAGGTCACCAGTCCATCACAGGGTCAACACACAGAGACAGACAGAGACCAACAAACACTCAGACTCAGACCTACGGGCAATTTAGAGTCACCAATTAACCCAAACATGATGTCTTTGGACGGTGGGAGGAAACCCACACAGGCACGGGAAGAACATCCAAACTCCACACAGAAAGGCCCCAGGCCGGGAGTTGAACCAACAACCTTCTTATTGTGGGGAAACAGTGCTGAACACTATGCCGACACACCGCACAGGATATGCATATATATTATTATATATTATATTTATATATAATATATATATCATATTTGTCTTTACATAAAAAACAGTTTTTTCTCCACAAGGTATTGCAAAATAGGTTTGCATGATGTGTGGAGGAGTGACCTTTGCTCAAACTTTGAGGTTTCTATCATGTATTGTCCATGCAGTTATTGTGAGTTATTGCATCCACATGAATCTATCCGCACTGTGACAGACAGACAGGCAGACAGACAGACGCCACTGTGGCAGCATAATGTCAAGCATACCATGCACCATTATAAACGAGTGCTGTGTCTGTGTATGTTGTGCCTGTCTATATCTGTCACCTTGCTCATCCAGGACTTGCGCTTGCACATGGCTTTCCTCCGCTTCACAGCCTCCCACAGTCGTCTCTGCCCTTTAAGAGAATAAAAGAAAAGAATAGCACATGAATACAGTGATGCTCAGTGGTGAAACATATACAAGGTGTTGAAGACTGCAGCTGCTTTATCTGCTGTCTCTTCTTGCGTTGGTATGTCACGTAGGGCCAGTTAAGAGTTGAGTTACAGAAGATATACTATGAGGAATTTAAAGTAATCTCCTATAATGGGGGGGTGAAACTCCCCTTGTATGAAAGGGAATGAAGGGAAAACCCTAGTGTAGATGGAAAGGGAGGGGGGATGAAGGGCCAACATATATATGAGAAGAGCCTGGAGAAAAAGTGAAGAAATAAAACAGGAAGTACAAAAAGAGGAGAAAATACAGAGTGCTGGGAGAGTCGGTGTGAGTGAGATTACGAACAGGAGAAGTGGGTGTAATTGTTCTTAAGCAGCTCTGAAATGGCCTTGAGGGTTTCTGTAACTGGATTTAGAACATTACTGCTGCCATCCCCTTCACACACACAAACCACAAATAAAAGACTTGTCCCCCTCCTTTGTGCTTAATTGCCACTTGTGACTTTAAAATGACATTAAGGGTATTAGTGACGGGGGATTTGTTTCAGCTCAGCTGCGGGGTATCTAAATGACACACAGTCATCACTGCAGCCTAATTGCAATACTTTGGCCTATATGTAGATGTAGAATTATATAGCCCCGGAGGGAAGATCTATATGTGCAGTCTGAAATACATATATATGAGATGAGCGTACTACTGCAAAAAAAATATAAATAAAAAATGAAGGCAACTCTACCTCTCTCGAGATATACTTTACATCATGGCAACTAATTAGAGACAAAACAGGATTTGAGTGATGCATGCTTCTTAACTATAATTATTCAATAAGAGGAAAGAGAAGCAAACACATGTAAGCAAATTAGACATCAGTATTTTTGGTAGCTTTTGCAATTTGCCAACCGATCCGTCAAATAGATTTTTACTACATATGATGTTTGCATTTTGCTGAAGTGAAACCACCAGGCTGGTTTTCTGCAATGCAAGCAGCTCTATTAGTCTGTAATTAGGCACAATTAACAGCTGCACCTTATAGTGAACATGCTAGCATGCTCATTTTGATATCAATGTTTAGCACTCAACACAAACAACAAATGAGGCTGATGAGATCAGCCCACTCTGAACTACTGGAGGCCAAGAGGAGCATTGGTGGTGGAAGTTAAAGAGAAAACCGATTTTCATTAAAAACAAATGAATAACTATTTAAACTTGAGTGTTTGTCAAAAGGTGTGTTTAGAATAAAGTGATGATACATTTTCAAGATGCCAGCAGAACTGAAAACTTGATATGACAATGCAGGGAATATGTTAATACATACATATTCCCTGCATTAATATGCATCTTAAGCACAGCTCAGTTTCACAAGTTGTACGCGTGCACACGCGTTCTCACCAGGTCTACCCATGCCGATCTTCTCCAGGTCTTCATTCTTCACATAGTCGAAATGTGACAGCCGTGTGACGTTAAGGTCATCTCTGATCCGCAGGAAGTACTGCTGCAACTGCACTTCCATCAGCAGCTCCAGCAGCCATTCTGTGCCTTCCTCACACTGCATACTACTGCCCAGTTTCTGAAACACACATACACAGAGAGAGAAAATGCACAAAAATGTATTCTTCAGGATTCATTGGGGAGCTTTTGCAATTTAAAGTCCAAAATCTGTGGGAAAAAAAAAACAAACAAACAACAACCAAAAAGACAGTGAGCAGCAAACAAATCATTCTCTGCTGTTAAAAAATGAGGAAATGAACTCTGAGCCATTTTGTGCTCTCTAAAATTCCTGTTTAGAAAATGAGACGTGCATTCTACATACCTAACGCACCTTAGTATGGGTTACCCAAATGGACATCGCATAAACGATGGCACACATGGCAGGGTGCCAAATGGGGAATGAGTTACATGTCAACGGGCCAGAGAGAAACTGCACACTGATTTTACTTTAAACGTGCAAGACATGGCTACACAGATGCTGTACGAGTGTGGTGTTCATGGACAACTGTCAAAACACAAAGTTGTATTTTCAGCAGATACACGTCACAGTCTTAGAGCAGACACAGATATGTGAAACAAACACATCTGGTGTACATAAGTGTCTGCGAAGACAAATGCAAGCCTTAACAATCCACAGAATATACGACAACGCTAAACCAGACCATTAATCTTCAATGTCAAAACACAGCATCGCATCTTAAAACATCCTCCATCACTGTCTGTTTATTCTAGATTTATCTGAAATTCATCTGAAATCCTGATAAACGTCTTCATAGCCATTTGAAATAAAAATTATGGTTGCGTTAGAATTGGTGCTTATCTTTACTTCCAGTGCACCTGCTCATACTGATCCTGATTATTATTACCAGTCCCAAAGGGGAATGAACCTATAAACCACTGTAATCATCACAAATGGTTATATATTTCTACTGTGCAGAGGTTGCCAAGGAGGACTTTACGGTGGGGGCTTGGGGGCGTAGGGGTCACACCGCTGAGTAGTAATTACACTGTGAATGAGGAACTTCCTGTGCCGTTAGAGACAGGGTCACATGGTCCGCAGGAAAGAGTCAAAGGGGTCGCAGTTTCCTCGGTCATTTCAACTTCTTAATGGGTTCGGTTAAAGGTCACTTCCTATTGCTAAATGACTGTGACCTGAGGAGTTGGATTTTTTCTCACACATACAAACAGAAACCAAATGTGCCAAACCCCCCCCCCCCCCCCCCCCCCCAAGACTGAACTGAACAACCAGCGCAGAGAGCTCCTACATTTTCCATGAATTTTAATGCAAAGCCTGACTGAGGTCAGTCTGCTGGGATCCAGATGTCCCCATCCATATCATAATTCATTGCTATGCACATAAAACTCGGTCAGCTGATATCGACTCGGCAATGTCCACATTTGGAGCGTTGGCTCCTAGAGTTAGCAAGAGATTTAATCCGCAAAGAGGTTTCTGTAAAGAATTCACACTGCGAGATTGTTCTTTGTTGTTAGCCTGGAAAAAAAAAAGAAATAACAGGTACTACTGCATAGTCCAGTGGCCTGCAGTACGGTAATATAATATAATGACCTCCGGTCACATGGAGAGTTGCAGGGTAAAATGAGTGCTGGTAGTGCCTGTGGCTTTAGGATTAACTCCAGCTGTAGTCATTTGAATCCATCTCCATATTTTGCATTTTGCTGCATCATATTTGACCCTTACCCTGAGAAAGACGATACAACAGTCTGCTTGGCGGGTCAGCTCCACACTAAGCTGTGCCAAAGGCTCTCCTAGCACTTGATATGTTTATTTGATCTGTAGTTTGTGCTTGCAGAATTTAGAGCTCAAAATTTCCCTGAAATTTAGCAACAGAAATGTATTTTTGTAGGAAGTGCAACATATTTTACTATGGGGAACTGTCACTCCCCTTTTCCTCCTCATAGCAGCTCAGAGTTTGATCTTCCCTGGCAGTCAACAGTCAAGTGTTATTTCACTGGATGGTGCCAAAGACGCAACTCAGCTTCCTCTCGGGCGTTTTTCCATGGCTGTGTCATATTTGAGGCATGAGGAGTCAAAACCAAGGTGCTAAAGCTGTGATATCCTGTTTCTTGTTCATCTTGCTATCTGATTTATAAATCCATTTAATACAAATTATATATTTTACAGATTTTCCAATTTGTCTTGAGACAGGTGCTGCATGGAAATAGATGCTTGAGTCTGGCTGTGACTAATCTGTCAAAGATCATGTGTTCACACTGAAGAAGTTAACTGTCATGGCACCGACAGTGAAGGTTCGCTGTTCCTCTTTCAGTGTTTGTGTGTTTGTGTGTTTTGTGGCCAAATAACTGTTGGTTTATTAGTTAAAGACTTAAAGTTAACTAAACTTTACTGATTATTCTAATCTTAAAGGGACCAACTCATTTGCTTGGGCACACTTTGGATTTAGTGTGAGGTTATGGTTTAGCAGTGTCCATAAATGAAACCTGTAAAATGCCAAAGTTAAATCATTTTGCGATTGTGTTTCATATTGTACTCCCTAACTCAAAGGGCTCAGCGACTAAGGTGCATGAAACACATTTGTCTCACTGTATCAGTCCCAGGGCATAAACCTACCCTGTTTGTGAGTACCTGATACTGTCAATCAGGTCTTTAGCCAGACTCACTTGCGGATAACTTTAATAACACTCTCGATGCTGGATTTAGTGGCACCAATAAAGATTCAAAAATGATCCTATACAACCTGGCTTGACGGTGGCTTTCTAGGTTAGAGGTGCATTTTCAATGGCGGCACAAAAATCTGGCCATACATCAGGCTAGGATAGCTTAGGCAAAGGCGGCCTACCATTTGACTCCGATAGCTGAGAATAAGCATAATCCTAGACTTCTGTTTGCCACCGTTGCTCAGCTGACACAAAGCCCCCAGCACAATGGCCGTAACAAAATATCTGCCTATGACTTTTCTGACTTTTTTGAAGATAGGGTAGCCGCTAATAAAGCCAAAATACCACAGTCAGCTTTAGGGGGACCAGATTTCACTGCCACCTCTCCCTTTTGCTCAGGACAGGGCTTCTCTGAGTTTGAGTCCATCTCATTAGATGATCGGACAAACGTTATGTCCTCTAGATCTACAACATCTTCACTGGATCCTGTACCATCCTGGGTCAACTCTGAGAGCCTGTGTTCTAACCATCCTGAACTTACCACTCTTAAATGGAGTTTTCCCAGCTTGTTCTAAATTGGCAGTGGTTAAGCCCTTATTAAAGAAACCAAACTCATTGGCAAATTATAGGCCTCTCTCTAACTTGACCTTTTTTCTGAGGTTTTTGAAAAAGTTGCTCCAAAACAACGTTTACAATTCTTGTCATGTAATAATCTTTTGGAGCCGCTAAGCCTGCGTTTCAGGCTAACCACTCTTCAGAAACAGCACCCACAAAGGTATTGAATGGGCCGTTACTGGCGGTTGACTCAGGCTGTTATCGGACCCGAGTCTGAATCTATGCTGATGATCTTCAACTGTATGCGCCGATTAAAGTAGATAGTGTCTCAGATAGAGTGAAGCTTCAGACCTGTATGGTTGCTGTGAAGAAATTCCTTTCAGAAAATGTACTATTATTAAATTCAGACAAGACTGAGATGATTGCAATTGGCCCGGCAGGACTGAACCATCTAAATGATAAACCTGTGTTGACCTTAGATCGTTGTGTCATTCGGTGCAAGGATAGCATTAAAAACCTTGGTGTCATCTTTGATCAGTCTCTTACATTCAATTCCCACATAAGCATTCTTTCATCTTAGGAGAATCACTAAGATCAGATCACTTTTGTCCCTCGAAGATGCTGAGGTGCTAACCACCTTTTGTGACATCTAGATTGGATTACTGTAATGTCCTTCTGTGAGGATTGCCTAAAAAGAGCTGTCACAGCCTACAAATGGTCCAGAAGGCAGCAGCCCGCATTCTGACTGGGTGCAGGAAATATGACCATATCTCACCAGTGCTGTTCTCGCTTCAATGGCTCCCTGCTCATGTTAGAGCTGACTTTAAGTTACTGCGTCTAACTTACAAAGCTGTAAATGGCACTGCACCATCCTATTTAAAGGACCTTTTGAAGCTTTATGAACCTGCAAGGTCTCTACGCTCTCAGGGGATTGGGCTGTTGGCTGTCCCTAAATTTAATAAGAAGACAGTGGGCGAGCAGGTTTTCTCTTTCCGTGCACCATCTCCGTCGTTTCGTATTGTTTTCATCAGTTTTACCTGCTTTTTATCTGTTTTAATCCTTCTATCTGTGTATCTGCTCTGTTTTACGCTGATCTGTAAAGCCCAACCAATATTAGGTTTTAAGGAATGTACATATTGAGTGACCTCTCTTTTTTTTTTTTTTTTTAATTTCTGGAATTGTTTAGTTTGGAGAGTGTACGCAAGTGTGTGTCCCGAAACAAAACAAAACAAAACAAAAAAAAAAAAAAAAAAAGGGGTGCTGTAAGTTATACTCCTATTCATGTTACTTCTATAATGTTACACCGTACAGTCAGCAAGATGCGAACACATTAGCTTCCACCCAACTGACATGCTATTAAAGAACCCGTGTGGTTGGCTAGCTAATTTCACGAATAATTATGATTAATATGAATGCAGAATGGCTGTTACAGGAAAGTAAAATGTATGAGTAGGATAACTTTTTCAGGGGCAGGTATATTCAAAGGAAAGAATGGCCTTTAATAATTTCCTCTTTCTTCAGCTGCGATACACCCTCTGAAGCATGAACTAATAACTGCAGAGGGAGTATTGTAAACAATTGTGTCACAGTCTATCCATCCTGTGTGATGAGACCTATTGTAATTAACCCTGAACATCCTTTCTTCACTTGTCATAGGCCAATGTCAACTGATAGAATTGTCTGGCTGCCAAAGCATTTGGGCTCTAATCTCAATTTCTCCTGAGATGAACATGCACAATATGGAGGTGCGAGGTCAGAGAGAAGAATGCAATCTGCAAACAAATTAGGTGTGACTTGTGGAAGGACTCTGAGGAATCCAACCAGGGCCAGAAGTCTGGTACTAGTCCTGGGGTGTTATTTCTAGAAATTGTGGCAGGGGTTATTAAAAGGAACAAAACATGCTAAATTGGATAAAAAAAATGTAAAAAGATTAAAAATTCACATGAACTAGTAAAAATTTTGGTTTTAAAAAAAACCTCAGGGAAAAACAACAAGTATGACAAAGAGGGGAAGGAGGGATGTAGGAATTTATATGCAGACAAACAGCATGATGTCCCTACTGAGAAATGCCTCTGGCCTGAACTCATTCCTCATAGCAGCAGAGAAAAGCATGCACAAACACACAAATCAGCACAAACACATTTGGACAAACACACACATCCCTTGGCCAAAGTCATGTCCTGTATCAGATCTGTTCTGCTCTAACATCCTGCTACAATAACAACAGCCCTCCCAGAGGATGGCCTCAGTCCAACTGGTGAGTCCACACACACGCACAGACACACACATACATACGCATAACTCACACAGAGTGAGACCTCCGCTATACCATATTCATGATAAAAATTTGCGGTCAGGCAGAGTAGACATCAGACAGACACCAGACTTACTCGATATACATGAAAGTGTGCCAGGAAGGGGAATGACTTTTTCAGCTTGTCAAAGCGTCGCATCCTGAATTCCTTCTTCTGGATGAGTGGAGGTGCTAAAAATGTGTGTGCACGTTTAAATGGCCCGAGCTGACTGCTCGTCTTTTAAACCATTACAAGAGCAACAGTTCTCCCAGTCTGACGTTCCCAGTCTCTGAGGGAATGCTAAGAAGCGCACGCGCTCCTCGGATCGAGACCCGCAGCTCCAAACCCAAGAGGGGGAAGAAAAACTTCCAGTGATCCGGTACACAAGGGTACAACATTCCATGGCGGGGTAAATCCTCCCATAAGCCCCTTCTTTACCTTCAGATCCTTCAAGAAGGCAAAGAGGCATTCATGTAGCACGTTACAGTGCAGAAGAGACTCAAACTGTGTTATTATATGTGACAAGAGGCTGCAGAGTGATTACAAGCTGCTGTTTGTAGCAGAGTAAGCCTTCCAGCTCTGCTCTCTGCCCAGTCCAGCCATGTGTCCTCCTCAGACAGCAATGAGTCAGTGATCCAAACTTGCAGAACTTGCAGACAACCCCTCCTCCTTCCTCCCTTCCTTTAGCTCCCCCTCTCTCTCCCTTATAGAGACTCCCTCTCGCTCTCTCTCTCTCTCTCATTTTCTCTCTCTCTTTGCTCATGCAGCTACTGTCTGTTTACTTTTCCATCCTTCCATCGAGCATGGGACTAAAAATAGGAGCGACTTCTCCCAGATTCACCCGCTCGCCAGTCGACCAGGCAGCGGGAGAGTCTGTGTGAGTGAAGGGCTCTGGTTTCACATTTTAGGGTACACCAAGGTGCGTGTCCTGGTGGTGCTTGTTTACAGACAGCTTATGTACTTTTGATGTACGCGGAGTGTTTATATTGTCTAGTTCCTGAATGATCCTGATTTGGTTGCGGTCTTTTCATCCTGGTTACCAGCCAAACCCTCCCTCTTCTATCTCCTACAGTATATTTCTCTGCTCCCCTCCTCACCCTGTCTGTCCTCCCCCCTCCTGCAGGCAGGCAGTCAGACGGTCCATGCTGTGCAGAGCCGTCTGTGGTGCAGAGGACAGAGACTTCATGGTATTCAGCCCGGAGGAGCATTTGATCAAGGGCCAAAGGGTTACATTCAACTGCAGGATGGAGAACTTGTTTCCTGTGATGCAGCAGCCCCCCCTCAAATACACATACATACACATGCACATACACACACCCATGCCTTCCCCCTTTCCACGTCTCCTTCTGCCCTTGTCTCTCAGACTGCTTATCTATAAATTCACCATGGTGAATATTTGTCTTTTTGGGCTTTTGACTGTCACTGTTGAAACCATGACTTTTACTGATACAGCAATCTGTGAATAGAGATTCTACTCTAAGACTCTCTTGTTGCCAGATAACAGGCTGATTGTGTAAGTCTGTATTTGTATGGATTTTATATGGAGTTTTACTTGTACATTTATTGTGGAATTTAGCTTGAAGAGCCCAGAAATCTCCTTCTGAGCTTATTTAGAGAATGAGAGAATTATTTTTTGCGTTGACTTTTATATTCCAAATTTTTGCTGGTGTTTAGGGTTGCACCTTTGCTAAAACTTGTCCCAAGATTGAGAGAAAAGGAGCTTAAGGCTACAACTTTTGCTCCATGCACTCTGAGGACAGCGCAGAGGACCACTACCTCAATACTGAGCTTCACCTGTATGACCTCAACTGACCAGTTTTCATGCATCATTATGAATAAAGGAGGCAAAAGAAAAGCTAAACACCCAACACATAAAGCAGAGAAAGTAGAAGAGAGGGAGGCAGAGAGAGCTGTCATCAGTAAGGAAACTTTCTATTAACAGCTATCACCAATTCTATAAATCAGACAGGGTGACTTAGACTTAAAAACCTGCCTCAAATGAAAGTCTCACATTCGGTTTTAAGTAAATAGAAGCTAAACAATTTTTGAACCCGGATGGTGGCAGTGCTCTCTGAGACAATTTAACACAGACAGTCTGTGTCTTGTGTGTGTCTTTCTCTCGTTCTCTCGCTGAGATAAAAATAAGGACAAAAACCTGAATACGTAACTAGAAACACAGATCTGTCTTTCTGTTTGATGATTTTATACTGAAATATAGGACTAGCTGAAAGAACTGCATCTTTGAATTTTTTGGGCCTTGTCCAGAGAGGCTTTTATCAGCTCTTTATCTAATGGCTACATCTGGAAATACCTCCCCCAAAATTAGAAGCTAGAACATCTGATATAGCTTTAAAAAAAAAGGTTCTTTTTCAATCTGATAAACAGGTTTTGGTTCCTCCATTAATGACCTAATATCTGCTTTCCTTCCATCAACTATGGTGTCCCTCAGGGGTCAGTTTTGGGACTGTGTTCTTTATTCTATATGTCATTCCCCTGGGACATATTGTGTTTAGCCCCAGTGTTTCTTTTCATTGTTGACACTACCTGCCTGTATACCTGCCATGTGAGAGCTGGTAGCGCGCAATTGTGAAGCTTATGAAAGTTGCAACACCTTCAGATGCAAACCCTCATGGCACTGAAACATTAGACTGCATCCACATATCTATGGTTTAAAAAGTTATGCGCATAATAACGATAGCTTGCAAGAGAGTAAACGGGGGGCCCTGTTGACTGATGACATGCTGAAATATATGGCTAAAACATGCACCTGCCCAAGGCACCTAACTACCATTAACTCCCGTATTGCCTTTTCTGTCTCTGTGACGTCTATTCTGTTTTAACCACTGCAGCATAAACCTCCTGCCCTCACCCTTCACTTCTTTATTGTTCCCTCCTCCCCTCCTTCCCCTGGGTCTGACCAATCCATGGCACTTTCTTCTTTATTTGGTGCTGCCTTTTATTTCCTGCCTCTAAGCCTCCAAAAATGTTATCTCTCTCCCACTCTGCAGGCTAAACAAACCCTTACCAGCCACTAGCAGGCCCCCTCCCCAGACACTTTTTTAGCTTTCGGCTCTCTCTGTTGATTGGTTTTCTCTTTTAGTTGATAGTTAATCAATGTATTTGGGCATTTGGGTATTTTTTCCGCTCGTTTGCCATCTCGCTCTCTCGTTATTTATTGCCATCCAGCTTTGCTTTTAATTAGAGAGGTTTTTTTTAGAGGAAGGAAGGGAGGTAATCAGACAGTGAAGTCATTCAGGGAAAGGAAAGAGAAAACAACAGCAAAATGGAAGTTGTTGTCAGAAAGCATCTGACTTTGATTAAGGATATTGTATATTGCACCATTGCTTTGTCTATGATAGGCATGAGTTAGTTTGTGTCTACGTGCCTCCATTCACAACAAGATCAAGAGTTGGCTTGTTTTGCTTTTTTTTGTTAATCGTGAGCAGTCTATTACAGAACAGTTTTTCTGCATTTATCTTTTAAGAGATTATATACTGATCTGCAGATGGAAACTATATATTGTATTGAATGATAACACAATGATCAAAATGTAATTCAAACAGTCACTACATTATTCATTAACCATCCCACTTTGTGATAAAAACTGAAAACAAAGGTGGAGAATAGAGAACCGTTGGGCAAAAATAGCTCAGTCAGATGAAAAACATGTTTTTGCATTGGCTCGAGGAATGAATGTCTCACAACGCATGTGACGACTCATGTACGATACAATACAATATGTTCCACCAGACCACCACCAGATTTACAAAATTGTTTGAGGACAGTCTGAATATTGGAGTTCTGTACTTCTGCTGTTGTACAATGAAAACCTCAACAGCCAGCACATTTAAGAATAACAGACAACCAGGCAGTGTGGTTAGCCAACATGCCACATTATCGCAGCCTCCTGGATTCTGCTCCGATCCAGGTGTTAGTGTTAGTCAGCCTAAGCTTTTTATAAATCACCTTGAATTGGAGTTGGACTATCAAAGCAGAGTGGTGCTTCTATGTGTTTATCACTACACATCAAAAACCACATCCAACTGTAAGTGTAAAGACAGTACGATATGCTACAACATAAAATATGTCATCTTCTTTAGACTTGTCTCATTCCCACAGTCACGCAGACAACAAGACTCTGATTCCAAAACATCAAGCACAAGACTGCTTCCTCCCCTCTTTTCCTCACTGATTCCACATGTTCATGCACACACACAGTCTGGATGCACAGCTCCATAAAGTTATTGTAATTAATGGCCTAAAAAGATCTCTGCCCAGCAAATGAATAGGTCGTGTATATTGAATTTTATGTATGAAAAAATAGGAAGGCAGTGTTTGCGCAAGTAAGAAGGACAGCTATGTAACACAGATGACACAGAAATAGCACACATTCCTTCAAATAACCAGCTGGACAAGAGGCTTGTAACTAAAAACTGAATTCAAAATCTGATCACTTGCAAGTGAAAATAATCCTGAAAGAACAAGCAAGAGAGAAAGAACTGATACACTGGTGTGTGTGTGTGTGTTTGTGTTACATTGTACAACTGTACAGATGAGCATGTTACTCTGATGCTTTGCAGTTTTAGAAATCGATGGAAGGAATGTGTCACAGCGCCGTCAGCTGCCTCCACAATAAGGAGATTAGACCAATACGATTACTGGTCAGTAAGTCAATCTGCAGCTACGCTCAGACTCCATTAGGTGGCACCAATATTACTCTGGATGGCGAGTGATCCGACCCACCAGTCTGACTCAGGCTATGTTGATTAATATAGATACATGTACATATTTACGTATTAGGCAATGGTAGCAAGCAGACTCACTTAATCAATTGAAGTTTCCCCACCACATGTTTCTTAGATTTAATTTCAACTGCGGATGAACTTCAGTCATCATTCATACATTTAAGAGGGATAAACTGTTCCATACCAGCCAGCGTCTCCTTGGCTGCCTTCGTTTCCACCCGTCTCTTGCCTGTGTCCAAATGTGTTATGTGCAGTAGTCTACATACTGTACTATAGGCTATAGACCTAATTTGTTTATTGTCCCGGCCTGACATGAAAAACTGGCTCTCCCTTTTCTCTTTATTAAGCACAATGGCAGACTGGTGGCAGAATGGTTGTTTTTGCCTGTTTCTTTGCTGTTCTCATCCACTATAAAGCTACAATGTGTCCAACAGGAAGACAGTCTTTGTTCTTTCACAATATGTCTTTAATATCGATTTTCCTTTCCTCTGCTGTCCAATGTCATCTCAGTGCCTATTTTTCCTATTTTTCCTTTCCTCTGCTGTCCAATGTCATCTCAGTGCCTATTGCTGCGGCCTTGTTCCATCCCATTCACACTCGGTCTTAAAAACCAGTTCCAGGTCAAGCTCCGTTCGCTCATCAGTTTCCAGTCTGACTGCAGTAATGTAATATTATCATTTTTTCTTTTTAACCAGCACAGTACATGCAGTCAGCTGTGTTGACTGTCAATCGTTAGGTCACTCTGTGGCTTCAGGAATGAGTCGCTGGGAGAAGTTCTGAAATAATTTGTCTCCACACAGACATATTATACACGATTATGACTGTACACAGATGCATGAAAAAAAAGGATTTCAGTTATCCGTGTACAGTAAGTGGCACTTAACAGGATAACAAACCAAAACCTTCAGACTTCACTGTCTCTGTCTGTCTGACTGCCTGAACACACTGAGGCAGCTACTATAACTGCTTCTATTAGGCCCTCACGTTCATCCCTCTTTCTTTTAATCTCCTTCTCATACACACACAAAGTAGTATGACTCCCAAATGGAATCATGTCTGACCGTGTAGATTGTATTATCATAAATTGACATCAAATTAGTCGCTTGCTGGCTAATGAGATTATGAAGAACAAAGCTCTGTGTGAGGTCTGCATTACGCCTGAGTACTGCAACATACACAATACACACACACACACACACAGTAAGCTTGATTCTGTAATATGATGCTCACTGTACACAGACGCAAACATGAAGAGGCATGCACTCACATTGGCTGGATTCACACTGACGTACAGTGTTGGGAATTAAAGATAGATTAGTGGATACGGGTGGACATGCTGCCAGTGCATTTCTAGAATGAGTCGCAACCTTTTGTGGCAAAACATCAGTCTGTGGTTTGGTCTTGGATGCCAGAAACTTGCAGAGTAGAGTGAAGGAGTAGTAGAACAAACATGATTAATCCCCATTACAACTCTGTAAGAAAAACATCCACACACACCGTGCCTGTGACGGAGGTCTGCATGCACAGACAGACAGAGATGCGTCATTTGTGATCTCACAGATAGTAACCCTTTGCCAAGCTCTTGCTTTTATGCTCTCCTTAAATCCCTTCACCTTCCGCAACACCTCATCATTCACAAAGGAGAGACAGTGTGTGGTGGTGGGCGTCAACATGGAGAGGAGGTGAGTGTGGGAAAGAAAGCAGCTCAAGGCTGCTTCCCGGCAAACAGTTGTTTTGGTAGCTCGGCTTAATATGCATAATGCTAGACAACCAAAACAACCCCCACCAACACCTGCCAACACTGCCTCCACCCTCCAAATACGCTCATTCTAAGCCATCCCTTCGCTGATCCCCTAAAGCTGGTTAAAGAGGGGAAAGGAGGGTGTGAGTGAAAAATGTCGGTCAAATGTCAGATTGGCCTCCTACGAACAGTGAAGTGGAAATCTAAGAGGTGCTACAAAATGGAGAATAGCCCTTGATTCCAAATGGGCTGTTTGATTAAATGGTGCTTATGGACTAGACCAGTGCAGCATTCTCAATTAAGGAGTAGTGGTCTAACTACAGTTGCAAGGCTACGTCACTAATCCCCCCGAGCACCACAGGGGAAAGGCACAGCAGGATCGACCAAGAAAAAAATGGTTGCTCATAAAACAACTTTTTTTTGTGTACAAGGCTGAGATTTCTTTCTTGCCTTGGTCCAGCTATCCTTACATCTCTTTCTGACCTAGCTCCTGATGGAGATGATAGTGTGGTAGGTTTGTGTGTGTCAGGACTGGAAAACCGCTGTATTCAGCACAAAGCTGCAGCTGTAGGAAGAGACTGATCTGATTCAGCCACCAGCAACCGGGGCAGCTGCAGTGTCCACCAGCTTAACTCTGGTGAACTAGCACACAGAACTAAACACACAAAGTCCACATTCATGATATTAAAACTGTTGCACAGATCAACACATTCATCCAGACATTGTATTTTCTAAACCCGCTTCTCCTTTGTGGGGTCTGAACTACAAGTCCATAACAGCACACAATGAATGACAGTAGGAATGGGTGTTTGAAACTTTTTGGTACTGACAATTTTCATTCTGTACAAAAAAATTTTAAATGATCAATACACTTCATGCCTCAAAGTTCAATTCAGGACACCTCTGGGTTTTCAATACCCAGATTTATGGATGAAACCAAAACTGAAAGTCTGTATAAATCATACAGTCTTGTATGACTGCAGATTCACTGCAGTATTGTTTTCAATCTTTAATATGGTTCTATATTGTGAGTGAACATAGACGCACATATCCATCCACGTCAAGCTTTTCATTTTCATTTCAGCATCTCATGCTAACCCAACAATGAGTTGGACCTGTAAAGTCCACTTGGGTGTGATTTTTAGTGGACAAACCACAGTATGTAATAGTAAGCCTCAAACCTAGTTTGGCATTTCTAAAGCTTGCAGTCAACATATAGACAACACTGGATACCTGGAACAAGTTCATGCAGGATAAAACATTTGACCAGCCAATTTATGGGTCTATCTAGTTTTCTATGATTCTGCACACATTCTTTCAAGATTGAAAATATCCAATAAGTTAGACAAACAAAGCCAAAGAGAGGCTTCAAAATGGCCTGCTCCTGTAAAGGCGTGTGCTGAAGTGTACAGCATAAATCTTTCAAAAGGGCAAAAACAGCACTGAAACAATGGCAACTGCTGGATTCCACTAAGCCAGAAGAAAGACCAGGCCTGTCAGTACCTCGCAGTATTCACAAAGGGAGGTGGGAGTTTGCGGAAGAGGTAGGAGGGTAAAAATTGTCATACTTTGCCTGTGACCATGTTCATTCAGCAGCACTTCATCAATGATCTCATAGTTCTGTATTCAATAACTCAGCACACACAGGGCCCGGCCTCATGTGTGGGCGAGAAGTGCTGTGTACGATGTGCATGGGTTTGTGGTTGAAGAGGTTATTGGTGACATAGGAGTGTAAAAGAGCTGGTTCTATTCTTTTCAAGCCTCCCAGTACTGTGATGACTATGTGACCGTGAGGCAACACATACAACACCAGGACCCTGAAACTAATGTAGCTAGATGAAATTCACCCATCATTCGGTTCATTGTTTAACACCAGTGCTGTAATATGTTCATGCGTCCATTTCTAAGACAGTAATTTAGTGAAAACAAAGCTGGCCGGCTACTTTCAGCCCACTGTCCACATGCTGACTGAGAAAACATGCACAGGAGGAAAAGGGATGTCACAGGAAAATGTCCTCAAATCTCGCTTTTTGCTTTCGGGAATGGCGTGAACACAAAAACCCTCACAAGGGCCAGACATTCAAATGTAAACATTCATAATAAAAGTGCAACAATATGCAACATAAACAATGAAAAAGCATAAATATGATTCATTTGTAAAACTAATAATCAGCCTCCCGCAGCAACGACCACATCACCTCACACCCTTCCATTTTCCTTTGACAGGATTCATAATGCCTGCTCATTGTTAATCTGTCAACCATGTTTGTCTAAAGCCATGTGTTAGCATCCCCAGCACTGTAGAATCAGGGTAAGAATAGAGGTGTACCTCTTCGTCATCGCTGGGCAGGCGCTGGTAGTCAGGCTCTGATGTCTCTTGCAGTCTCTGGTAATCTGCCGTCTCCCCCATCATGGGGCTCCACTGCCGTGCCGGTATCTCCCCGGGGCTATGTGTCCTCAGAGTCCTCAGACAGCCACAGCTCCAGTCAGCGAGCAACCCACACACTTAGTCAGTCAGTCGGTCAGTCAGCCTGCCCGGAGGTCCACACTGTCATTAGGAAGACAAGTACAGTATTCTACATGTCATTCACGGTACAGTGTTGCATTATTCCTGATAGCTTCGCGGAGCATTTTTTCCATCGTTCAACTAGCTATGCTGTGGCTGTACACCTCCTGTACTCCCACCTTCATTGTCTTCCTCATTTAGGTTGAGTCAGCAGTCGTTGAAAATGGCTGGACAATGAGCTCCTCATTTTCACACTATGATAACAGGGCTGTGTTCCCCGACCGACCAGACTGCACAAGCACAGGAGACTGATTTCTGAAATGAATTTCTCTGAAAAAGCTGCTGACAATGACTGTTGGCGCATAATGAGCACAGTCTCTAGTTTTGCATTGTTGTGTACAGGCGGGGATTATGTCTCCTAAATTGAAAAAAATAAAATAAAATAAAACAAATAAATAAGTAAGATCCAGTTTTTAAAAAGCACAGTTTGTCCTTCACATGTCAGTGGCTTGAATCTTCATCATAGGAAAGATCCTTCCAAATGGATTTATTGATAGTTATTGTCCCTTGAGGTAAATAAATCCCCTCGTTGGATCTGTTGCAGTCTGGATGGAGCGCTGGGATGATGCTGCCAAGGTGTGGCACTGGAGGTGACAAATCCAGCAGGCTCTATTTCTGTCGGTCCATCTCACGCCACGATGACCTCTATCCTCAATATCTCTCCCTCTCTCGCTGGCTCGATCTCACTCTCCACCTAGCTTGTCTCTCTCTCTCTCTCTCTCTCTCTCGCACTGCTCTTGTTCGCCCTTCCTCAGTGCTGACGCATGCTCTTCATGTCTAGTGATGCCCCTCTCCTTCCGTTTCTATTCTTGCGCCCCAGGCATCGCTTCGACCAGCTCACCTCCTCTCACTTATCGCCAGGAGTGAGATATCATCCAGAAGCTGCTTTTCATTTTTCACCTGTTTTATTTCATCGTCCTCTGTGTGCTTCTTTTTTTTTTCCTCTGGACAGATCTTGAGCAGCTGTCCAATTGGACAGGCAGCTTAGCTCTGACGATCGCGGCTAAACTGTAGGAGCATTTTTAACGCTGCTTTGTCCACAATGGACTTCCTGATTGCTCAGTCGCTGCCTAATCCCTTGCTGTTGTTGTTATTGTTTTTTCCTCTTTTCAGTCCCTCGCCCTCTAACCCCATTTCCACTCTCCCCCCAATAGATTTTTTTTTTCTATTTGAGCCCCGGCTCAATGATTTGGTGTGCGATCGCCTCCTCTATTACTGTGGCAACATCAACCCATCCCACCTCCTCCCCTTGTCTCCTGTGTCTCCTGTAGTCATGGCGTTCCAGTCAGCAGCGGTCCTGACAGAAGCAGCCAATGACAGCGATACAGGCCGACAGGGGGAGGGAGGGGGAGGAGAGACAAGGGCGAGAGGCGGGGGAGCCCTAATGAGGAGAGTTAATCTTCCCTCTGAGAGGGAGAAAAACATGGCCATGCTGCTTTGTGTGTTTTTGTGTCAGTGTGTGTGTGCGCGTGTGTGCGCGCGCACGCATCAGAAGCACCTCTCCACTATAGGGAGGGATCCAGGCCATCTGGATCCTTGCTGGGTGGACATTTAGATGGAGGGGGAAATTGAATAAAAGAATAGTGTGTGTGTGTGTGTGTGTGTGTGTGCATAGCCTCCCAAATCGTATTGTGACTAGCACCGTTGTAGTCCAAGTACTGATGCCAATGAGCAGAGCTTAAACAGAGAGCAATGACAACAGCAGACCAAACTCACTGGCTGATACACCTTTTTCCCCGGCCCTCTGTGCATATCGTTCGCTCTTCATTCTTTCCTCTTTTCCATCCTGAACGCTGCTTTTCTTCTCTCGCTGTCATCCCCCCTGTCCCCCACGTCCCCCACCACCTCTCTCCTCTCCCCCTCTGTCTCAAGAGTCCATTCCAGTCCTGTTGATGTCCTCAGGCCACTTATTCGCAGCCCGCTGAACAACATTCGCTTTTTGCTCTCAGTCCTCTCTCTCTCCTCTGCTCTGTTGTTGAATCTGCTCTTCTGGAGGCTGGCTGTCACCCATTTCAGCAGCACGCAATATTGCATTGCAAAAAACACAAACATGCACGCATGTCTGCACACAAACAGACCCATTAGCCTTACAGAAAGGAAACACTCAGCATGTATCTGGACACAATGCACAGAAACAAAGGGACCTGCCTTTCTACATTTACCACAGGACTTAATACTTTATATACATTATATTCACTCTATATTTTTGGAAGTTACCATCAAATACTTTAGAGAATGACTCCTCTTTTCCTTCCTTACATAGATATGGTTTTGTTTTACACGCCCATTATTTCTAAGCCTCTGTAAACAATACAGTTAATAAAACATAGACTCACTCTGGATTCTCTGCCGTTCTGCCAACGAAAGCCGTCACCCCACATAATTTGAATGGCTTTATTATATACACATCCAGGAAACAATGTAGCTTGTCAGCTCAGTTGGACATGTGCAGAGGGCAGGCACAATAAAAAGTAACAACTGTGCAGTATAAAGTAACGTACTCTAACGTATACACTGTGTACAGAGGGGGATATGATTTGCAACATTGCAAACTATGATCGCATTACTGCTGGATATTAATAATCAACAATAGTAAACACAGTCCGGCACCATGGCATTAAAGACCAAAGACCAAGGTGAGCAGTGGTGGAGAGACAGGAGGACACGGCTCAGCTCTTGTCATGTCAGCTCAGTGCTGCCCAACGCCTCCCCTCTGAAGTTAACACGCTCCATCACAGACTGCAGGCCAGGTTGGTAAGAATTGAGGCCAGTAGATCACGTGATCGTTTTCGCTGTGATCATTGAAATATAAATGATTTTATCTGCTTCAGTGTAAGACCAAGTGAGCCTGCATATTTAGTATGTCCTGTATAACACACTTCCTTTTGCTGCCACAAAAAATGTCCTTCAATTGAAATTCTGATTTATTTAGGAATTATTTCATGATTGATGCCAATTTTAATTCGAGTTTTATATTTGAAAGTGTTTTCAATTCTAAACATGAAAAATATACAACACAAAACCTCCCTGATATTCAACATCAAATTGATAGATTTTTTTCATCACGCCATTCACCTAAAAAAATATATGCTTCTGCAAGTTAGTTTATATTACTGAACCACTGTCTTTTCTGAGTTCTATCAGTGGGAATATAGAACTATTTTATTGGCAACAATGAAAAAGAAAGATTGTCTCAAAGCTTGTTTTAAGATCATTCGAATTTTTCCTGTAAATCTTCAACATTTTAGAATTTTCTGTCTCACTTTGACACACAGGAGCAGCCACTCGGCTCTGCACCCAGATGTCAGAGCTCCTTGTCCAATCTCTGAAGCTGATCCCTTCCACCCCGGAGGGAAACTCATTCTAGCAGCTCGTCTCCTCATGCTCTCTGTCACTATTTTAAGACTAATAGTAATATTAAAACCAAATAGACCTTCTAAAATTAAATGTTTCCAGTTTGGTTTCATCTGTTAAATAGTTTTTTGTCCACTAATAAATTATTATTATTATTATTATTATTATTATATATTGGTTCAAATTTTTACAGAGGTTGAGTTCAGACCTTCCCACAGATATTAGTTACTTGGAAAGTACCATACCTTCACCTCTAACCCCCCTACTCCCATTACAGGCCAAATTTCACAAATTGTCCTCCAGAAACCTGGAAAACCCCTTTAATAACCGTATGTGGGGACGGTGATCTTCGACCCCAGCAGCGTCGTCAGATACCTTATGTCAGTGGGGAGGTGAAGCTGAGCCTGTTAAAACATGTAAACGCCCTCTCGTTCCCCATGATGGAGAGCACGGAGAGGCAAAGCAGACAGGCTGTGGGTGTAACAGCACAGTGATCCCAGCCCAGTGGTCACGGCTATTCAACCCCTCCTTCTAAGAGGCAGTTTAGAGCCCTTAAAAACCAAAAGGACTGACTCCTGGGTCCCCCTCGTCTCTTTACGACTATTGGTAGGTAGACTCTGGAGGCAGTGGTTAAGCGTTTCACCAGCATCTGGGTGAAATCTCTGATGTCTACTTCTGATCTGGAGCTGACAGGGTGGAAATATAATCAGGGTAGTATCTAGACAGCACAGCAGAAGTGGTTATAGTGAACTGTATCTGTGTGTCTTAGCTCTGCAGAAATTATTGGATTTTTTTTTCCTTAGCTTTATTGTATTAAAATGTCTTATTTATCTGCTCTATTTGTATTAACCAGACGATCCAAGGTCAGGATGAAAAAACAATGTCCGAAAAAACTGGATAATTCTATAATCAGTGTAATTTTCATATATAATATAACAATGTCTAGTATTTTATATCATTAAATTACTGTTAAGTGCATATGTGTCTGAAAAAGAAAACACCCACTGGTTATAATGAAAGCTTTTCTCTCATAGATTTGTAGTCATCAAGCTGAACCACAGACTTTCTCAAAATTGACAGAAGTCCTCCAGAGCCAAAGAAGAAATCATACAACTGTTTTCACAAGCTCCTGGTTCTCCTAATTCTATCAACCTCTACTCTCCCACAACTCGTAACACTGTCAGCACAAACCAACTCTCCAAATCCTCCTGTACGTTCACCGTGGACACAGTCTTTTGGGGCCTTTCTGTGTGGAGTTTGTATGTTCTCCCCGTGCCTGTGTGGGTTTCCTCCCACCGTCCAAAGACATCACGTTTGGGTTAACTGGTGACACTAAACTGTCCGTAGGTCTGAGTGTGAGTGTGAGTGGTTGTTGGTCTCTGTCTTGGCCCTGTGATGGACTGGTGACCTGTCCAGGGTGTACTCCCTCACCCAGTGTCAGCTGGGATTGGCTCCAGCACCCCCACGACACGGAAACGGATAAGCCGTTGAAGATGAATTAATGAATGAACATCTTTATTTAGTTATAGTTAAAATAGGTTACTGACTTGTTTTTCTCGGCCCCACAACACCTAAATAAATATTTCTTCTTACACGGTCACAGTTATGGTAACGCAATCCATCCACCCACAACTTCAGGTCAGAGATCAAATCTCGTTGACTTGGACAATGACTTCACCTGAGGCTGAAAACCACCACACCTACTCCCAGATGATTCACAGCTGTAAACATAAAAAGAGACATTGAGATGGACCGGTGACTCTGCTACCGTGCTGAGGTCAGTGTTCCAGAAAAAATGTTGACACAGTGAAAATGTCTTCAAGGAAGCTGATGTAGCTGTGGTCAGGGTGTGGACTGAGGAGAAATGGCACAGTGGCTCCTTTCTTCAGTCTATATTTTTATCTTTAACAACTTTAACCATAAATAGAAGAATAAAATCTGATGTTGCTCCACATACAATCAGACCAAACTAAGGACTGTCTGAATCTTTGTCCTATTCTGACATATTTTTTCCCTCTTTGCTGTTATTGAATACGCATAATGCATTTTCCTACGCTGAAATGCAAAACAGTCCAGTTTCATGGTGAAGAGTTGTCTGTTAACGTTTAAAGAGCATTTTTATTTATTTTCTAATATAATCACTAGATTAGCTGTTAGCGGAAATTATTTTTATTGCATCTGCAATCTTTGCAGTAGTAGCTATTATTATTATTTCATTTATATATCAGCCCATAAAATTTCAGCTGAAGAGTTGAGCTGAAATCTTGAAGTGATTCTACATTTATAATCATAACAGTAGAGAGACAGATAACAGTGAATCTCTCCCTTCTCGTCCCTCTCTCTGTGATGGTTCCCGCCCCGGGGCCTTTCTGTGCAGAGTTTGCGTGTTCTCCCCCTGCCTGTGTAAGTTTCCTCCCACCGTGCAAAGACATCATGTTTGGGTTAATTAGTGACTCTAAACTGTCTGAGTGTGAGTGTGAGTGGTTGTTGGTCTCTGTCTGTCTCTGTGTGTTGGCCCTGTGATGGACTGCTGACCTGTCCAGGGTGTACTCCCTCACCCAGTGTGAGATGGGATCCAGCACCCCCCACGACCAGGAAACAGATAAGTGGTAGAAGATGAATGAATGAATAATTGAGGGAGGGTGGTAGACATAAACAGAAAGGATCCTGCTATAGATGGACTAACATACTGTGCATGTGTGATACACGCATCACATTGTTCCTCTGTGCAGTCACCATTTAATCAAGAGTAAAGTAGAACACGGCCAGCTTCAAAGTGCTTGGTGCCAAAACTGTAAACCAAATACAAAGGACTTTGTTGAATGAAAGCCTATCCCAAAGCCGGCGGGCCCGGCTGGGATCAATCAGGGTCAAGCACTGGAGTCAAACCTCCTAATGACTTCAATTTACTCATGCACACACAATATTTCATACAGAGTTGTCAGAGGCAATCTCATCACGCCTTTCCCAGAAAGATTTCCACTTCAGCTGAAGCAGAGGGGAGGCTGCCTGCTCGGCAAATCCGCCAAGTACAAAGGTGTGTGTTTGAGAGATGAAAAGACAAAGCCTTTATGTGAATGTGTAATGAGAGTAAAAGATAGACAGACCCCTGTGCAATATAATCCTTGGCTCTCATGCTGTCTTTCTAGCAAGTGTTGAAGGGACACGTGTGTGTGTGTGTGAGTGTGGTGTTGGCTTTCCCTTGTCCCTGCAGGCTAAACAGGTGGGATTTAAGAGGGTGATCTAAAACCTGTGGGGCAACACCGGGCCATGCGGGACGGCAGAGGACAGGATTAGGGAGACATTAGGACGGGATGAGGGTCCCACTGTCTCACTTAATCTGCGTGTGTGTTTGCACCAAGGTCACAGGTGATGAGGTATGCAAATCATCAGAAGCTAAAGCCCTCTCTATGTCACTGCCATCTGGATGCCTGGTCATCAGTCATACATCATGCCAGGGGCTTTATTTGTGTGTGTGTGTGTGTGTGTGTGTGTCTAATGACATTGAAGTGACACCAAAACATGCTAACTCATTCTCATACTGAGCTGACATGCCAACCCTCTCCTGGAATCATAAAAGAGCCTGTACATAGTATTTACTGTAGACACATATATGCCGCACATTCCTATCTGCACACATAAGAATGAGTTTGTTTGTGTTTCTCATGACTTAGATTTCTGCACTCGTATTTGTCCGTCTCTATTACAGCCACGTCCTGCAGCTCTCACTGCATCACTCAGTAATGAAAGTACTGGAAGCAGCGTTGTCTGAGCGTAGCATATTGTGAGACATCATGTAGCTTCTCTCTTATTTTCCAGCCACAACATACATATTGTACAGAATAGTTTATTCAATGTGACTAAATAAACAAAGTGGGGCCTCGTAGATGAAATTATTAAGTTCTGTTGCTGACAGATTTGCAGCAACCTGCTGCTGTCATTACCACTCTGGCCACACGGGGGCAGCCTGAGACAGTGAGAGGAAAAACTAACAATAAGCATAGTTATACAAGGAGCCTAAAGCAGACATTTCCCCTGGTTTGTAGATCAATGTTGTTGTTTTGTTTTGTTTTGTTTTTTCTTTAAAAGATAGTGAGCAGAGAAGAAGGTCTGATCTCACACAATCTGGAGATTAAGGCATCTGCATAGTCTGACAAGCAACAGACTGCAGTCTGAAGAATTTCCGAATTATAAATCTAAAGAACATGTCCTTGAATCATAACCAGTTTGTGTTTGGGATCATGCTTGAAACATGCTGTACTAAATAGTATACCAGTTCAGCTTGTGGAAAATAGTGATTAAGTGATTCAGAGATGAGAAAAGGCTGCAGATTACTGCTCAAACTGATGACAGGTTAGAGGTTAATTATTCTCTGTAATGTTTGTCTGCATTTTCCAGGGACGTAATCCATTCTATTTTTGGAAAAAGCAGACATCCCTCCTCAGGACTGATAATGACTTGCACAAGTGTGTTGTTTGTCCTTTGGCTTGGCTGTGAAAAAAGTGAAATGCCCGTTTAATGATTTCTATCCACACACCAGCCTCATCCTTGGAAGACACGCAGGCAGATGGTCTTAAAGAACGTTTAAACATACATGTAGAACTCTGTGTGACTTTTCCAATCGTATCATGACTCACAATTGTGTCAGATTAGTAAACAGCCTGCCATCAGAAAATATCAGACTGTCAAACCTTTAATTTAATGCATTAAAGACCATTTAAGATTTTCAGGGAAATTAAAAACTCTTGACTTGTGTAAAGGAGGAACATAATTAGTGTTTGTGTAATGTAGACTGTCATAGACCTGCAACACGAACTGGGCAGTTGCATCACAGCTTTCTGTTGTGTGTGTGTGTGTGTGTGTGTGTGTGTGCGTGTCTGGTCAATATATAAACTGCTCTTCTGTTCCTCTCTACTCAGCAGTGAGTGTGACTGAGCAGACAATATAGATAAGCCAAGAAGCAATAAACTGCACCCTGTGGTAAAAGGATAAGCTACGATAAGATAATATAAAGATAACGCTTGAAAATATTGATTACTGAAAAAAATTACAGCAACAGTGTAATGATCATGAAGGGATACCACAACCTGAACTGCCCTTCTGTCCCTAAAATACAAAGTAACACAGGGTTTAGACAACCATGATATCAGTGAGGCTCGTGTGTCCATCATTATGTGTTTCTCACCAGTTTTTTTTTTTTTTTAATTGTGTCAGTCAAATGTCAGATCAAATATAAGCAGAGTTGCTCAGGTGAGCTTAACATCTCAGATGGTGGCTCCTTTAAATATATTAAAACTATGAGAATCTTGGGCCTAGTCTGTGGCTGAGTGGCACCAATATCACGAGGTGATCGATTGCAGGGTCGTATTATGAGGAAGCCTCATGCTTTAACAACGCAGCAAACGGGCAATACGCCCAAAATGGCAGCCAGTACGGCAGTCTTCAGTGGGGAGGGTGGTTAGCGCAATACTGGTGCATCTTTGTGAATGCACAGAAAAGGTTTGTTTTTGGTTTTTTTTAGGGTGATCGGAGAGGTAAACTAAGAAAGCAGTGTGTGTGTAACAACTGGTCTGCTGCTAGACTGATGGAGGGGTAAAGCAGACTGGAGCATCGGGGGGGTATGGTGTGACAGCCGGATGCAAGTTCAGGGTTAAAATAACACTGTCCCCTCTCTCACACCCACACACACATACAGTTTGACTTCCCGAGGCTCCCTTTACTCCAAGTTCTCCTCTGTCGGTCCGGGCCCCCCAGGCCCTCCAAGTATTCAAAGACACCCTCCACAAAAAGCACAGTCACTGGTTGCTGTTGCTATTCTGGGAGCGTCCTCTTCGCTTTCTTACTGCCTTTCACTGCATTTTTCTTCCTCTTTCTCTGTGTACATTTTTTCCCACAATCCATTTTTTGAGTAATTCCAGTCTAACAAGTAACTGCTCATCGTTTTCCAAGCTTTCTTGGAGCCAGCCATCTTCCGCCATCCGTGTCTTTGACAAATGCAGGAACTGAACTGTGGGTAGATAACTTTGAGCCTGAGTGGTAGATCAGTAAAACTTATAGGAACCTCAAACAGCTGGTTTAAATTGTCTGCTTTACAAACAAAAACACTTTGTATTGTCTGTTTGAGCGTAAATCAGTCCACTTCAAAAAACTTTGTGAACAAGATATATAGATATATTTTTTGGTTTTAATATGTCCCAGTCAGTATATCGAAGTCTTCTTAAAGGTGTGACGGGTTTTCGATTCAATCAATTCAAGAAGAGGTGTAAACTCGAAGCGCCAATACAGGAAAATCAAATGTCAGAATTTACTGTACTTCGAGTTAGAATTTAAACAAGCATGTGGCACAACTCATTCAAATTTCTGCTCATACAGAGAAATAAGCATTAATCCCTATATGGCTCTACATCCATGTGGCTTCGCGGTGTTCAGTGCAGCACCATGACCATTTACAGCTGCACTTTTAGTGTTCTCTGTGATGTGAAGCGAACTTCCTCATGGACTGAAACTTCCCTTGAAATGCAGAGAAGTAAAGCATCATACATGATGCCATGATTAGCCTCCTCCCGTCTTTAACCCTGCTCCAAATGTAGAGTCATTTACAGAACTAAACACTGAGTGTCTGCCTCTGATACGCAAACAACAGGCCTGGTACCCACATTCGACCATTTGTGTGGCGCTTGACAACACAAAAGCATACATCAAGTGTCAGTGAGTGCACCCACTCGCACAAAGGCATGCTGGCACAATTCCTACATTCACAGGCACTCTCACTCACGCTGTTCCTCTCACTTTCACTCCATCACAGCTTTGTCGCTCACACACACACACACACACACATACACTCGATCATTATTTCTCTTTGTGCTGAGGCTGGCAGACACCTGTTAAGGAGTGCCTGGCTGGCCAGCATCCTGTGCATAGATCTCTTTGTGGCTCAGTAAAACGGTGTTCTATGCAAGTCCGACTCCCACTTCCTGTTACTCTACTTCATGAGCTAGAAATTACTCTGTGATTGTGACACAAAGACAACATAAATAAATCGTGGCCATGGTGGGTCCACGTCCACTGCTTGCTTTCAAATTTCTATACTTACTGCGTTCTATCCTAAGCACATACACATTCGAACATGAGAAAACCGACATGACATCATCAGCCCTTGTGTTTGTTCCTCTGTATTTCAAAGGTGAATAGCTCCCTTTCAGACAAACTTTGAGCCAGTCTGTGCGCCTTCCTGTTGTGAGGAAAGCACACTCACTGTTGGCATGATCTCATGACGGCATAGCTAACACACTCACACACTTAGACAAAGTGGGAAAAAGAAAGATACACAATCAAAGTTGTGAATATTTAAACAATTAACGCAATGGCAAAAAAAATAAAAAATAAGACTGGCTCAAAATCTGCCCCTGTTGTGGTGCCAGAGAGCACTGACCCAGTGGTATTGTCTGAGACACTGAATGTATGAGCATGTGTGGGTCTATATACAGTAGGATATGCACAAAATGGTCTTACCTGCAATATTTGAGCCATTGAAAAGTGGTTTTCTTTCCTGGTCTGGGTCCAGCGTCAGCTCTGACTCTGTAAGTTCTCCTCTCAAGTTGATGACAGGAAGCCAACAACGCACAGATGACACCCAGAGTCCATTGCAGTGTGGGATTAGTACACCCTTAAATGATTTCATCTCCATCCATTGAGTACATTGCAAGAATTGCCTGAAAAACCAGACAAAGAAACCAAAAAGATGTTGCATTAAACTCTTACCAGGAGGGTAAACTATACCTGCCCTCCAATTAAATAAAGCCCAAAAGTCATATTATTTTTATTAATGTAGCTTGTTGTGAGTAACTAAAAGTCAGTAAGTGAAAACGACTTGAGTGGCCAGCAGGCACACATTCAGTTGGA
Source organism: Echeneis naucrates (assembly GCF_900963305.1). Taxonomy (NCBI): domain Eukaryota; kingdom Metazoa; phylum Chordata; class Actinopteri; order Carangiformes; family Echeneidae; genus Echeneis; species Echeneis naucrates. The sequence goes on from NC_042527.1 coordinate 6,511,092, forward strand.
GGTAATCAACAGTTTTAACTGTTTTAGGAAAATGACAGAATTTCCTGTTAACTGAAACGATAAAATCAATAAATTAGGTCACCCTGAATTTGCATAATAAGATACTATTTCTAGCAGCATGAAACAATGGTTCTTTGTAAATGATAGCTAGTCCATTCTTTGTTCAACGAAATGACCATAACGCTTACTGTACGTACTGAACAAATACTTACTCGTAATGATTATCAGGTTTTCCAACAGACTCTACATAAACATGTTGAGCTTTACATATTTGACACAGAAAGTCTCTAATCTTCACGGGAACCTTGTAGTTTTGCTTAACTGTCTTCCGATTTCAGCACACTTGCGGTGAAGTTGCTTCACCACCAAGCTTTCTGCTGCAAACTTCCACCCACTCGCAATTTACATACATGACAGAACAGGGTGCTGGCAACACCTGAGTGAAATGAGTGAACCAACAGAGATGAGTAACTCTCTCATAATAGGACTGTTGCAAAACTGAAAAGTGAAACTATTGTGGTTGAAAAATCTTGATATTTTTGACTCAACTTTGAGCGAGTTCAACGTAACAGGAAATACAGTTCGACAGAACATTAAAATCCTGATTCACTGTTAACTCATCAAATCAACCACTTACAGAACTACTACTACCGGAAACAGTGCTCAGATGTTGGATGTGAATTGACTTGACGTTCCAAACCAGGTCTGGGGGCTGGGATAGGAATGCCTGAGGGGCCCTTTACAGGAGAGGGGCAGTATGAATGAATCAGTGCGATTCACACAGACACACGAGGACACAGCCCACCCACCACCTAGAAAAGTAGCTGACTAGAGCCGACAGTGTCAGAGGAGGAGTTCAAAACAGGGAGAAAGACCAAGCTATTCTTCCTTCCTACACACGCTCCACAAATGACTCCTTTGTCTGCGAGAAAACAGACTACGTATGTGACTGAGCTGTGCGACACAAGCATGCACGACACTAACGCACCAATCGCTCAGGCATGAACTGTAAACAAACACACACACACTCAACAATCTGTCAGCTTTTAGGTGACAAAAAGCTCCGGGCATGTCAGTTTATCGACATGCACCAGGATCGGAGGCCAAAACAGTGAGCAACACATTTTTCCATTGACAACCATCTGCAACATGCCCGAGGGCAGCATCAGGCGACCCCGCACCATTTTACAGTTTTGTTTTGTTTTGATAGTGTAAGTGGGCAGGACAGGAAGGGGAAGGTGCGGGGCCCCACCCAGGCACATATTGACACACAAACAACACCCACTCTCCCTTAGAGTGTAAGAAAGGCCAAAAATAAACTAGGCACAGAGGCCACTTAAAACACTAGCTGTACAAGATCAGCTCTCATGCTCAAGTGAGGACAGAGGATCAACTACAGTATATACCAGCACCAACCAGAGCCACGTTTACGATCGCTTTACTTCCATTTACTGAAGGATAGACTTAATGTCAGTGGTTTTCTGATTACATTGCACAAATCAAAAATTAAGGGTGAATTAAAAATCATGAAAGTGTTTTTTCCATGGCGTGGCGTTCTTGGTCACTAAGGAGGCCCAACTGCGCTGATGTTGCACTGCCCTGTTTGTTGGTACCTCAGCAGTTGTCAATTGACATGACTTACAATGGTGACCTTGGCCAACAAGTGCAGCTAACATGACTAACACACCATAACATACACACAACGACAGAACCTCCCCTCAAAATGTACATTCAATCTACACATGACACGGCATTACCACAACAACATTGCACACTCAGCTGTCAGTTTAAAAGAAACGGCTGAGTAAATGGGTGTGAATGCGAATTTCAGGAGTCACTTAGATTCGAAAAACAGTGAACAGTGAAAATACGGTTCATTCACATTGGACAGGTCACATGTTCAGTTTTACTTGAAATTGTACTAAAGACTCACCAGTGTGATCATTTGGAGGAAAAGGTGTGTGATGCTGTTGAGCCACATCAGGGAATACAGTTGTGTCTCCTATTTAGCCTGACCTCATTGATTTCAGTGGGTTGGACAAAAGAACAGAAACACCTGTCGACATGATACACTTCAAAAGCACAACAGTCTCCAAAATGACCACACAGGTGGTCACAGGTGGTCACACAGCTCTAAAACAGTGTTGACAACAACTGAGCATTTATGACGGTAGGATTTATTACAGGACTATTGGATTAGACAAGGATTCATCAGGATTAATAGAAAGCCTGCCTCTGTCTTTTCCATTGCAGAGTCATTGCTGATTCATGTACATGCTACAGAAAAGCCTTTCATTCATGCTGCTCCCCCCTCCCCAGTGATGAAGTCAACATGGCACCACTCTCCAAAAAAAAAAAAAAACTGTTTTGGATTGCATCATCTGTAGTTTACCAAGGCCTCTTGAATGCTAACAATGGTCTTTGTCTTCAACTAACTATTTTACGCAGTGTGTGAGTTTGATGGCGAAGTATAACAGTAATACCACTGAATAAAAAAAATCTATACATTAGCTCCAATTATAGACGAGAGTTGAAATCAGTTTGATGCCACAACTAATCTTTTGATGATTGTCGTTGCTTTTGCTGACGTTTCTATGAACACTGAATGATAATAATCCAATGTATGGGGCACTGTGGTAATAAAGGAGTAACTGTGAGGCCACGACAACAATACTCCTTCCAGGGGACAAAGCTGCCTGCGGGTCATGAGATACAGCAGAGGACAGCTACACTTTCTCTACTAATCAGCAAGGAGGGAAGAATTAATGAAAGTGGAACACCATCTTATCTTACTAACAGAGGAGGCTCTGCTCTGAGTAGAGTAGAGTAATACAATATACAGAAAAAATGTACTTGGCATTTAACACAACCAATTCATGTGTATTTATAGTTATGGGTGCACATGCAAAAGTATTTTATTTCTTCTTCATTTTACATTTTCTAATTTTCTGGATTAAGCCATCCCTTACTTCTGCCATTCATGAAGGCTAATGGATGGAAAGGTAAATGTAGGCATTACTGCAAACATTAACAAAATCAGTTAGCAGTTCAAAGCTTCCACATCTAACTTTCCACTCCAGGTTAGACCAACAGTCTCCCAGGATGCCCTTTGATCAGACTGACATCCGGCGCTCTTCTTTCATGACGTTACAGGCGGTGTTGAAGTTGATGGCCATTCAATTATCCTCTCTTCAGTCATCACCTAACCACCAACCAGAAGTGGTGAAGGCGTCAGTGTTTTAGGTGACACAGCCATTAAGATAATCTGGGTGATGAACAATTGTCAGAGTGATCACCTGTAGCTTTTCCCAATGTCAAGATAATATTTATTGTGAATGTATAAATACTATTATTATTAGAATAGAATAAGTTTTATTGTCATAATACAAGTACAGCGAAACTTGGGTTGACTTCTCTCTTACAAACACTAAAAGAATACAAATCTATAGATTTAATATGAAAATCTAAAAAAGCTGAGATTCTGATTCTGGAATCAGCTTAGTATGTGCAATGTTAGCATGTGTTAATTGTTCAAAAAGATTGTAACCGGGGAAGGTTCAAACAGAGAATGTCCTGGGTGAGTACAGTCCCTGCATATGCTGTGTGTTTTTTTTTTTTGTTTGTTTGTTTGTTTTTTTTTTCTCTCAGGCTGTGCCGCCTTTACCACCCGGTTCAGGTCTTTCTTTTCCACGACAGTGCAGCTGGTATACAAGATAGTGGCACAACTAGTCAGGATGGACTCAATTGCACTCCTATAAAGCTTCGCCAGCAGCTTCTGGGGGAATTTGGCCTGCTTCAGCTTCCGTAGCAAGAAAAGTCATTGTTCGGCTCTCTTCACAAGCTGAGAGGTTTCGGCAGTCCATATCAGCTGTTTGGAGATGGTGAACCTGAGAAACTTCAGGGATTCCACCACCTGAACCATTTCTCCCTGAATGTGTTCGCTGACCTTTGACTTTCTGAATTCAATGACTAGTTCCTTCCAGCATGGTTGCTAGGCCTGTGCAATGTACTGTTACAGATTTTAACCCACACTTTAAAAATGAACAATCTGCAGTTTCTATTTCACAAAGAAATACCCTTGTCTTAGCTCTCTGCTGCTCTAGAAAAGGCCAACATTTCTGAATCCATTGCAACTTCCCGACTCTAATTTTAAAGGTTACTACTGTATGTCATCCTGGAGCTACACATTATCAAATGTTACAAGCAGGTGAAATATTTCCTTAGTATACAGACAACAAAAATAAAACTTCATTACAAAACTTTATTCTGTCTTGCTATTATAATATCAGGAGTAATAAAGGCTGGAAAAACTGTAAAAGAATCACAAGCCAATTAGCTTCCCTTCATCGTGTTATTGTGCACAATTTGCTCATAAACCTACTGAACAGTTAAGGCAAAAGCAGCCCTGCAAACCTTCTTGGCAATGGTACCTTATCTCAGGCTGTCTTGGACTTGCAACATAAACTAGTTGAATTGCTCTGAGTCATCAACTGTTTTCAGATATTTCTCACCCATTCAGGAAGGTGGTGTAACACTGTGACATCCTGTTACGGAACGGGCACTACCAACATTTGGCGCTGTGTCTAAAGTCAGTATTGACAATTTCCTCTCCATCCATGTTATATTTTCAATCATCTATAATCATACAGCAGTGAGCCCACTTTTAACCCTCTAATGTGAACACCTTAAGAGCTCTATGTTTTAATGCATCAAACAAGTCAAAGGTACCATGTAAACATTGACATTGCAATATTCATGTAGTCCTAGGGCAAGCAAGCAACTTAAAATCCACTGCAATACATTTTTAAAACATCCAATCACAGGAGTGGGGCCTCTATAGACCATCCACAGCATTTATGGAATTGAAACAACGATAATCAACAAATTACCCCGGACAAAATTCTGTGACTAAAGGGGAGGTTCAATTTACAAGCTTACTCCACTTCTAAACTCTCTCAAACAAAAGCTACCAACATTTGATATAGTGTGTCACCAGCTGAAATCCAAGATGGCACAGTTGCAGAGTGTCAACAGGACAACAGACCTGCCTGCAGGTGAGGAAACACAAGACTGGATGAGCAGCGAGTAGCTTCTTAGCACCAATTGGATTTTCAAGTTCAACCACCGGCCTATATTTCAAATATCATTAAATCTGGTGGAAGAAATCTTCACTCACATCCTTGATCATGATGCCAAAGACTGTGATATGACCTTCTTTGCCAGATCTCCCCCTCGCAATGTAAAATCTGGAAGTCTACTGGATGAGGCCGTTTAAATCACACCATCAGTGCCCCCATGTAGAAAAGAGACAGCTGACATACCAGCCTGAAACAGGCGAATAAGGGCAAGAAAAACACATATTTAGCAGGCTAAATTCCTCAGCATCAAATCTAGAAAATCAATCAAAGGGTCGTTCTTTTGGCCATGATTGAAATTTATTTGAGCAAAGTTAATTAAATATGACGTCAAAATCTGTGCCTGTAAAACTGTGATAAACTAAAAAATTGGCTCACGCTCTCATCAGTCCTTAGTGAGCACAGCATGACTGACTTTGTTTCATTAAATGTGTTTAGCTGCTTTCACCCCCATTCTGTCATATTTAGTAACTTCTGGAACATCCTGCATGTATCAGGATCAGAGCTGCATTCAGTCCAGCAGCAGAAACAAATACAGGCAACAAATCATTCTTCTAAAAAGATGACGCCACCACACTTTCAGGTGGTACACTTTCAGGTGGTTCCACCCAAGATCAGTCAACACCGCTTACAGTTGGAATGTCAATCCCTTTCTCAAAGTATCTATCTGGAATCTAATGCCACAGAACTGCAGTCCAGCACCTCCACTGCCAAGCTGTATATTTGTACTCCTGCTATCACTGTAGACACTGTAGATGGCACATTGATCAGTGGAAACCAGAGTTGGAGAGCTGGATTGTAGGCATTTCAAACACAGGATGAGCCCACAGGTACTGTCTGGGAAATACAGGTGCAATCTAAGCCAAATCTTTGTCTATGGCAATGTGACCACCACACCATGCAGGCAACCTCTAACAAAACCAAGTCCAGACTTAGCACTGTACACACTCAGCTCAAAGATGAAATACTGCCAATTTGTTTTTCTTTTTGAAACATGAAGACAAGTTACTATAATCCCGCTTTAACAAATTCTGTCACACAGACATGATATTGGTAACCAAAAAAGGCCTTTCTGCAATTCTATCAGGTGGCATTTCAAACAATATCATTGGCATTAAAATGAGTTCGCCCAGAACGTCACAATCTGCATTACATCAAATTCACACCCAAATGTCACACTAAAACCAGAGCAAAGCTTCAGCATGTTGGAAGGAACATGACATCCTCTTTGCCCTTTGCAGCATCTGAATTAGGTAAGTGCAGCTGCTCAGTCTTGTCTTTTCTGTACAACTGATTAATACACAGAGGGATGGAGAAACAGGTAAAAGATTCCTCTGTGTCAGTCAATAACACTAATACCACAGAGCAATGTGGTGTCCAGGGGAGACTGTGATTTTCAACACTCTGCTGTACGTGAGTGATCTGGACTTTGCACTGCTTAAAGGCAGTGGGCCAATCTGATTTTATAGTCAAACACTGGCAACAATTATGTTTAATTGTACCAATAAAAAAACAATTATGTGCAAAAGGCTTACAAAATGCCACACATAAAGCTAGGTGTGTGTACAATGTAATAAGAAGTGTGTGTGTATGTGTGTGTGTGACTGCAGGATAGAGAGCGTTTCCATTGAAACGAAGAGGATGTAGAGAGCTTTGTTCTGCTATCTGCAGGCCTTGTATCTGACAATCTAACACCAGGAGACCAGGAGTGTGTGTGTGTGTGTGTGAGAGAGCGAGAGAGTGATAGCACAGCAAGTGGGAACAAGAAATCCAGAGCTGCCTTTTTTTTTTTTTTTTTTTTTTTAGTTATTCATCCTATGTAATCCGATTTGTTGGATGAAGATTCATATACAGCAAAAGTCATCAACACTGGTGAAAACTGGGTTGTTTTCCTTTCATGGAAAATACTTTGAAAGGCCCGACTAAAGATGAGATAGACTTACTGACCTGATTCAACTAATTCGATTTACCAAAAAAAAAAAAATAGCTGACAAGTTTCCTCGTGATGAGGACCATTCTGCACCAATTATAAGACATATCTGTAGAGTTCATATTTGCTCTTTTTGGTTGCTGTGAGTGCTGAATTAAGCCTCCACTGCTAAGGTATGTTATATATTTGCTGGCATTCGTTTACATTCACTGCTTACACAGTAATATTTCCTTGCAGAGCGAGAAACAGGTTAAGAATAAAAACCCAAGTATACAAATAATTCAGTTGGAGTGAGTGGCTCACTTTATCAGCTGTGGGGCATTAAAGGTGTTTTAACCTTTAACCTGAATGATGCAGGAGCATGATACACAACGCCAGGACCCAAAGCAGCCAAATTCAGCCATGATGAATTAGATTTTTTATTGTGCAGAATGCCTAACTGTCTAACTGAAAAGGCCCAGTTCATGAGTGAAGTGCAATAAAGCTTCCTGTGTGAGTGAGTGTGTGTGTGTCCTGTAACAACATGCAAGTCCATCTGAAGTGTGTACCTGTCAGCACCGTCTGTGACTCAAGTTGTGTAACGAAGTGCTGCAGAGTTTCTCAATAGAGGCAGCGGCAGCAGCTCCCGCCTGTTGGAGCACCGCTGCAGGGATTTCGGTCACAGTGCTCCTACCTGTCGGTGTCAGCTGGATGTCACCTCCTCCCGCTCCGGCTACAGCGCCACCGGTCCCGGCATCTCTCACCGGGACTCACCGCGGCCCACCGGGGAATCAGGCTGGCATAAACCAAGTTTGTTCCTCTTAGTTGTCCCGGTCTGTGTTCCGGTCCCGGCTGTGTTCCGGTCCCGGTCTGTGCTCCGGTCCCGGTCTGTGTTCCGGTCCCGGTCTGTGCTCCGGTCCCGGTCTGTGTTCCGGTCTCGGTCTGTGTTCCGGTCCCGGTCTGTGTTCCGGTCCCGGTCTGTGTTCCGGTCCCGGTCTGTGCTCCGGTCCCGGTGTGTTCCGGTCCCGGTCTGCACGCCCTGTCACTGCTGGACTGACAGGGTTCATGGCCTCAGGTCTCAGCTGCAGCTTCCCACATCAAAGATTTACAGGTGCTTACAAGAGGGTTAACTCTACAGAGAAAACTGTCTCTTCCCTTGTTACTTAGTTAGATTATATAAATTAACCTGTTTTAAGGATTATGAATGTCGGTACCAGGTTAAAAACCTTTCTTTTCTCATGCACTTATGCATTAAACCTGCACTGTAATTTTCCTTAACCTATCAAGACCAGTGCATATACTTTTAGGGTTAGGGTTTAATTTCATAATTTTAATGTGATTTTATACATTATATTATAATTTTATGACTGACTTTTTGTATGCTCTTTAATTATGTTTTAAGACGATCTCTTCTGTGTGTCTGTAAAGCACAATGAATTGCGTTTGTGTCTGAAATGCGCAATATAAATAAACTTTCCTTGCTTATTGTTTTATTTCGGTGAGTCTCAAATACCAAAACGCGTATGTTAAATTTACAAGAAGAGTATAAGAGTTTGTCTTACTTCAAAAGAGTAGAGCAAAGGGGGTCCTGTCTGTCATGAAAGCGTTTGTTGCAGCAAGAATATGCAGTGAAGTGGGGCATCTTCATTTCTCTAACATCTCTGCGTCGCATTCAGGTTGACGGCCCACGCTTAAAGGAACATGACACAATTTTGCAACAATTGGTTGCTGATGCCTTAAAAAGCAAAGGGAAAGTATTTGACTTGCAAAATAACTTTTAAACCTTGAACTCAAACTACTCGCTGTCCAAAATGGGCAAAATGTAAGTAAGTTCTTCATTTCACTCCTTTCCAAACTGAAGTATATTAAATTGGATTTGCTCTAAATAATAGCTCAAAATCTTATTCCGAAATTTGAGTTTCGGGGCCCTCAAATTGATATCTTTTTTCCAACAACCATACTGAAGTGACAGAGTACAGATTGTAGAGTTAGAGTTTAGAATTGAAAAATCTATGTTATGTCTCCATCATCTGGCCAAACACCGCACTGTTAAATCCTAAATCATCACCATAAAAAAAATTAAAAAAATAAAAATACTGTAAGCAGCATCCACAGTCATCTGCTGCGTTGCTATGCCGCCAAAAAGCTGTAACACGTGTATCAAACCAATCGAATCACACATTACGAAAAAGTTTCTGAACTGATTGGATTGGCTGGCTGAACTGACCTCGTCTGCAACAACTGGTGGCGAACAGATCAGCTAGCTAACTGAACTGGAAAAACAAAATCACTCTGCAGTGACATGGTGGGCAGGCTATGAGCTTTTACTGGCATGAGATGTAGGCACACTGCTGTCGATACGACTGAAATGTTTGTCCAGCGATCAATGTTTTGCCAATAGGTGGATGGGTTCAACAACAAATATGACTCAGTCTTTGGACGGAAGTACAAAAAATAAAGCCAAACTTTGCAGACCAATTGATTTATCTCTTTGTGATGATCATTTTTCTATGCATTGAGCCAGTTGCAAATATTAGAAATGTGACCTGATTATAGCAGCATATCAGATCAGTCACTCAAACTATCGATGGTTAACAGATGATTTTTAAGTGGATACTGACCAAAACATATTTTACCTCTAAGGTATAACATCAGGTAGTTCCTATGAGCTCCCGCACTTGAAAATGAAGAATGACAATAATGAAGGTAGTTCAACCACTGTCACACTGAGTATAATTCTTTAATCTATTCACTAATTTAATTTTTTACATTTTTTTAAATAATGTCCATGATTTTTATCTGACCATTAAATTTATATAAAATGACCTTTAGCAAAGAAAGCATTTACACCAGTTACATCACATTTTAGGAGAACACATAGTGGAAAAGAGAGATATAAAAGCATTAAAGCGGAACAAAATCCAGCACACATACTCACAAGAGATCCATGTCATGCGAGTATGTGCGTCTGCGTGTGAGTCTCAATGTTTTTGCCATTGATTCTTAAAGTAGCAGGACAAGTAGCTCAGGCCGCATTCTGCTGAGAAAATGTGTCTTCCCAACTGTTAAGTTGTGATTGGATGACCTGAGAAGGCTCTTAATCGAGGTCTGAACAGGGCATAATCGACTTGCATGCATCTTCTTGCATTCAAGAATTAAATTTTCCCAATTGGGAAAAAGGATCGTTTATTGAACTTTTGCTGAATGCTTAATCACATTTTATCATTAGCCTAAGGTTCATCTTTATTGGAAAATGTAAAGTTGTATTATTGGTAACTTTTCTAAAATCATGTCAATTTCAAACTGTTTGTGTTTGTGATTGTTGGTCAATTGTAACAGCCTACTGGTTAGCCGAACCATTAACAAGGGACGCTAAAGGGGATTTTTTTTTTTTCTAGATTTCGTTGTCCAAGGACCAGATGTCCCCGGCTAGTGAGTTGGCACAGCCCTGAATAGTCCAGGTCAAAAGGGCAAACTGGTTGTGGAACAAGTCAGTGTCTGCCTCGGGGTTGTCAGCCCTCATGGCATCAAGATGTTTGGACAGAGCTGTGATAGTGTGGGGGCCAGAGCCCAGCAGGATGTGGCGGAAAGGGCTGTCTTTGGGAGACACATAGGGTGATAGGAAGTTCCTTTCCACCTGTAGCAAGGAGGAAAAATATGGGATGGATGTTATGCTGTTATATATATACACACACACACATTGTTTGCTATATTGCATGTTCCGCATGCATACAGATCAGTAAGATCTAGAGATTTTACCGTCATGATGCGGTCATTGATGGTGCGGCACTTCTCAATGTCATCCAGGTCACTGTTCTGGATGTCTGATGCCAGAGCACGAGAGGCACGGCTGTAGGAGCCATAGGCTGACATCAACCAATGCACTGTCAGGGCCTTGGGCAGCTGCTGGGCCTTCACCTAGAAGCACACATAACATCCGCACATGCACATTAACAAAATATATGCACACAATTTGGGAACAGCTGCGTTATATAATCAAGACAGCATTTAAATAACAGTGAAAAATTACATGGCAAAAAAACTCTACTGGCTTATTTTTGCTTCTTTATCTGTAAAAATACAACTTCAGTTGGTAACATCATGACTGGACACTTACCCTCTGAATGGCCTTGACCTTCCCATTGATCTGAGCCACCTGAAAAAGTAAAGTCTTCTCGTACTTCCCCAGGTCCAGCCGCAGCAGATGATCATGCACAAGCCTCAGAGCTATGTGACCTGCAAACTGGGCTGATGTTACAGCCAGCTGAGGAACCTGGTTGGATGTAACAGTGTTCAGCGCCTCCCGGGTGTCCAGCACTGTGCCAAAGTATCTGTAATCCTGAAAATTAAGAGGAAACGGAAAGAATTAATAAGGCAGGACACTTCCCAGATAAACCACTAAGGTTAGTGTCCTTGGTTATTCTTCTGATGACTTACTGAGTCAGAGGAGAACCCAAATGAGACTGAGGGGATGCCAGAGAAGGCCATAAAAGGATAAGAGGGGTTATCCAACTTCATAGGCTCCAACCTGGAAACAAATGAGGGGTCTTTAAGATTTGCTCAACATGTGTATGACAGCTAGCCTACACGTAGCTGTAGATTTGATACTGCTGAGAAAACTTTGGTTGCCATAGTGAGAATACTGAGAATAAAACAGTCTGGTTGAACTTACACTTCTGATTCCCAGTTGTTGTTTGCAAACTGAGCAAAGAGAGTCTTGCCCTTGCTGAAGTTGACCTGAAGTGACATTTATGTTACTTTAGCTTTAAACATTTAGATCATTTGATTAATCCTTTGAATTATGAATAATACTGTAGGCTTTTATGAAACATGCTTCAAAGTTTGATTCCCTACAAATCCTCCTGAGGGTTTACCTCTTTCAGAGTGCTCAAGATCAGGCTGTGCAACAGGGGACTGCCAGCTACTTTAAATCCACTGCGTCCTGAAGAGGAAGACATTGACAAGTCATTACTTTACAAGTTACATATGGAAGTCCTTTTGAGAAGGCAGGGCTTCTTTATAAATCCCATAGATTTGGACAAAGACTGTCCATCATTCACTTTTCTTGCTGTTGCTCTGTCTGTTATTGTTCTCATCACCTAAAAGGAGCCATTTTCACATGATCACATGATTCTTATTTCGCTTGACTGCAAGTCAGTCTCAGTCATGACTTCTTCAAATATTTCTTAAGCTAAACTTTAGCTTGAGACCTGAGGATGAATGTGACACTTCTGAAGATGACAGTATATACCTGTTACAACACCATCCAGGTTGATGTAGGAGAAGGCCTTCATGCTCAGAGAAGACAAATAACCCTAGAAATGCAAAGAATAAAATGAAGGAAGGCACGCTATTCAGTACTTTAATGCAATGAAAGCTGCTTATTGCCAAACTTAGCTTGACAAACTCCTGATGCCATTCTCACCTCCAACCACTCAGTGGCACCAATGCTCCCATATTCTCCAGCACTCCAGCTAGCAAAAACAATCGTCCTCCTTGGTTTAAATCCATCTGTGGAAGCAAACCAATTCATGTTAACAAAAAGCAGAGTGTCTTTTCACCAGATCTAGTTGAATCTTATTCAGTTAGCAGGATTTGAATATTAATTCCAAATCATTTTACTTTATTACATTTCATATTCAAGACTAAGAGTGGCTGTCATCTAAGACTTACCATTCTTCACCATCTCTGAGATGGAACGGGCCAATTCAACAAGGACACCGGTGCCAACGGTTGATGCGGCAAATCCTGGACCCCATGCATCCCTCTGGGCACCGATGACCACATACCGGTCTGAAATAAACGAGGACAATGAAAGGACACACATTAGTGAGATACTGTCAGCAGGAAGTCAGTTTAGTAAAAAGACAAGTCCAGTCAGGATCTCACTGTACCTGCATCCACAAATCCTTTGATAACCCCAAAGACATTATTTATCTTTTTCTCAGTAAGAACGTTGTTGACCTCCACAGTGATGGTGTCGCTGTCATCTCCCAGTTTGTGGTAGGTTTTCCATTCTGTTGGTGCAGTTTGACCCCCCAGCTCCCTGTTGGACACAGGTAAACATTACTTAAAACTTCTGAGACAACTAAAACATTTAGACTGCAAGACAGCAGTTAGCTTTTATTCAAATGGTTCACAGTGTCTCAGAGACTTACCTCACAATGTTCAAAGCCATTGCTGCTGTGATTGTCTGAGCCAAAATATTTGGTAAGCCTGAAGACCGGACAGGAGGAAACTGGGTGTGGTTGTTGGAAGGGAAGCCTGGAGTATAGGGATCCCCAGAACCCATGTGGACCTGGGACAGGCGGTAAGAAGCCATGAAGTTTGTTAAGCAGCTGTGAGTCGACAACAAAATACATTCTCTCCAGACTGTTGCTTCCAGCAGCGTGGATTCTTCATTGAACCTCTAAACTGAATTTAGAAATACTTCAAACTGCTGTCAAGTGCTTATACAGAGTGAATAACTCCAGTGGATCCCACTTTCTTACATGCAAATGAACAGTAACCACTTACATGTCCAAAGAGCTGAGTGCTGTCACCAATGGAGTAATCAGTGGGGTCCGCGTAGATCAAAACAGCAGAGGCATTCAATTTTGCAGCATTGGCTACCTGTGAGCAAGAGAATAACAGCAGGTTCACTATTGTATACTGCATAAATTACAGAAGGAAAAGCAAAGTTCATCATACAAAAAGTCATTTATTTTAATAAAACTACCTACCTTCTCAGCAAAACTGATCCTTCCAGCCCTGACTAGCACAACCCTTCCAGTCATGTTGATGTTCCTGCTCTGCAGCAACATGAAATCGTTTTCCTGCCCGTAGTGAGCATACAAAACAGTCCCCTGGGCCAAGGCAAGATTTAAAAAAAATAAAATAAAATAAATGATTAAGAGCTTTCCATTTACTAAAACTTCAATATTTCATTTAGTTTTTAGCTTACCGTTACTGTTCCATTGGCGCTGTAGGACAAGAAACCCTTTGGCCGCTCTTCCTTTCTATTTTTGAAAAGCACTCTGTTGGATCCAGAAATTGGTGGGTCCTGAACCTTAACAAAGTGCTCATCAGTCCAGGTGTCCATGCCGTATTCCTTAAACCTATTTATCACCTTGTTTGCCAGATCTTCATCACCGGGAGAACCAGCCTGATGGTTGACACTGGAAAAGTCACTAGGATAAAAGGGAACCAACCACAACAGCAAAAGGATAAGAGGGGGGAGAAAAGAAGGAAATCCAAACCAATCAAATTAGCTGTGAGATGTTGACTTGTTCCTTAAATAAGTACAGACACGACAGTCTGGATTTACCTAAATACAGGTTCAAATTTGGTCGCAGTGAGCTTTTCAGCCAAGAGCTTTTTGACATCCTCCCAGTCCATGTGAGGGGCAGCACCAGTTTCATGGAGAACGAGGTGGTCAGATGGGAGAGCGTCAGGGCTGGGAGGCAAGTTCCTGTTTCGATGAAGCAGGAAGCCAGTCAAGTACCCTGGAAGAAGCAGTGGTTTCAAATAAGGTGCAATCTCAGTCCTCCAGAATTACAATGACTATGAGTGAAACAAATAGACAAAGCCACATACAGTTGTGTCATCAGCAGCAAAAGTGAAGGGAAATATACAGATTGATGTCAATGCAGAAAAGTAGCTTTCCTAAGAGTGATTTAGTTTTCAAGCGATGTCCTCTCAAAATAAAAGCACCATCTTCAAACAAGGGCCCCTCTTACCACTGGTGAAGAGGACAGTCGCGGCTGCCATAAAGCAGAGGATCATTGATGTGCGTCTAAACCCTCGAGGTTCATATGCTTTGCAGATTGAGTCTCGTTTCCAGTTGTGTTCCAATTTGAAGCTTTCCGAAGCCTCCTTATCCATGACAGCACACAGCTCCACCTCACCGCTCTCTCTGTCGCCGATGACCATGGCTTTCCTGTAAAAGACAGACAATCCAGGAGAAACAATTTTTTTTTGTTCATTTTATGATTAAGGTAAGACTTTTTTGCAGGGTTTTTTGTGTTGTGCTGATGTTTTTGGTCAGTGGAACTTAAAAATCTCAGTTAAGTTCATGTTTAGAAAATGAACTGAAGCAACTCTCACCTTCTCTTCAGCGCAGCTCAGACTGGAGGATCACTTTCTTTGCACAAAGCTCTTTACTGTTTTGCTGTTGTCTGCACTTTTTGGGTGAATTAAAAGAAACGGGGTAGTTCTAGTGGAAAGTACCCAAGACATGTTTTCATGTAAAACGCAGAAGTGCAAACACAAGAATACTGTTTTCAATACCCCTTCCACTGCAGTCCTGTTGAACAATTGCCTTTTTGACGCTGAAGTTATTTGACAGTGTCACTTCTGTCAGAGATGAAGATTTTAAAGTTAAGAATCAACTCCAGTTTGAAATGGATTCTAGACAGTACCTCCTCCTTCCTGGGATACTACGGTGGCTTTTTACTAAAGTTACACGAAATGTGCTGATAATAATAAGGTGAATAGGAATATCATAGTCTTATCATATCATGGCATTGACGAACTGATTGCTCTAAAGTGCTGCTCACCTTCAAATAAGAGCAAATCTGACACCAGTGCACCCAGGCCAGCTAACTTTCAGACCCTGGACTGCTACAAAACAAGATTTATTTCATGCACCAGCAGTGAAAATATCCGCTCACCCTAACCCTGGGAAAGGAGGGGAAGAGTTTCTATGCATGAATGAACAAATTAATGAATAAATGAATGAAAGCTTTATTGCCCCAACGAGAATTGGTCTTGTCTTGTCAGGTAAGTTGTTTGAAAAACAGTGAATGCACATGATTTATTGTTCCAGTGATGGTGTCTTGTCTTCCTCTTTCCTTTTTTCTTGTGTAACATTCACGTGAGTTATGCTCTACTTTGTGTCAGAGTAAAAGGGAAACAACATGGCACAAGAAACCTGCCAGAATAGTATCTCTGTTCTCAGCCCAGTTCAATTTTGCAAATGGGAGCGAAACGTCCTGCTTTATGTTTAGACACAAGCCGGGCATCAGCTCCAGCCATGACAAAAAGTCACAACAGATGTATAATAATACATTAATGTACCATATTATTAGCAGTGATGTTGGCATCATTTTCTTGCCCTAGAGGACTGAGGATTTCCCGAACAACATCCCTTCACTGCACAGGAAACACACAAGACTGAAGAATCAGCCACCCTTTTGATTGGGCAGTTGAGGTGGGCAGGGGCAAATCAGTCACCACTGGTGGTAAATGATTAGAAATCCTTATAAACAGGAAGTTCTTTTTATTATTTTTTTCATGTCCGAGCCTTTGCAATATGGTTTATTTCCTTTCTTGATTATTGAGGAAAAACAACCATAATGAGGTTTCATTACCGTTCACACAGGTTAAACTTTCCCATTTGTGAAAAATTGATTTATGACCAAATACCCACAAAACTAATAACATGTCCACAAATCTCTACTCAATCAACCCAACTGGATTAATTCAATGTCTGCATGACAACGTGTTAAACTGAACTGATTAACATGATAACTATGAACTTCCGAGACATCAGTATGTCATTTTTAAGATTGTCAGTATTAATGTTGCTGCTCACTGTGTAATGTGGTTCCTTCTCACACACTCATTAATAACCACAAAAAAATTCAGACACAAGGAAGTCTAACTGTTTATCAGGGAGGATGTTCAGTCTATTCTTTTCACAGAAATAAATCATTTTCTGAAGATCGCCTCTGTCTCAAAACTGGTTTGACACTCTGGTGTGTTTGTTTCTGTGGTGAGGAGGATTATGAGAGCAGACTTTGCAGAATGTAAACAAAAAACAAAAACAACCCAAGTCTTTCTTCTGAATTCCTCTATTTAATTGAAACTACACACAGTCACCGAATGGGCAAAAGCAGCTCCTGTCTGTATGTTGAATATTGATTGCTTTTGCTCCCCGGCAGTCCATCCACCAGCATCTGTATGAGCCACACTCACAGCGATCAGACTCTGCCCACAATCCTGCTTGTTTCACTCATTCTGTGATGCATTACATCGACTTCAGGAAATCACATCCCTATCACGCTGCAACAACACACACACACTCCTGTTTGATTGACAAATAGCGAGTGTGGTACTCACGACTTTTGCCCCTACTACACTTTGGACTGTGGATTGGCTTTTACGGCTGGAATAGATTTGTTTATAATTGATAAGTATTAGTTCGCCAATAATGTAATCACAGTATTGAAATTGTGTGTCAGCTTGATATTTTGTAAGTGGCCTTAATTTTCCCCTGAGCTGTTGGTATGCAGGAGACTTTTTTATACTATAGAACTGCGCGGCTTTCCCAGAGTCCAGCATTAGTTTCATTAGCTCAAAGAACGTTTTAAACGTAGAGCAGGGGAGTGTTGAGATGGTCGGACAACTTCAGAGAGTGATTCTTCTTGAATGTATCTCTGTAGGGCTCTCAATTGACACGAGTGATATTATCCACCCCCAATGATTCCTTTAAGTCAGAGCTCATCACCCATTCACTGTCAGCATCCAGATTCGAGTGGGAGCACTGACAACTGAAAACCTTTAGTCTCCATCATCTGCAAAAAGACCATCACAGCAACCTTTGTCCCTTTTCTGATTGTCCTGAACTTCAAGGTCTGTGGCTGAAAAGCATCGATTGTTTTCACATCTCACACCTTGAGCACACAGTTAGCAATGTCAGTTTAACAGTGTTATTAATATAACAGTTCAGTGTTTTCACATTGATACAATCTATAAACGGAAGATTAGATGAAGACTGATAATCAAATCAAGGCTCAAGTTGTGATGTGATGGTTTATTGCAGCAAAAACAAAACAAAGCTAAGCACAGTCGTATAAGAAAATGAGAAAAAAACAAAACAAAACACAGATTTATCAAAAACACATTCTTCATTAATGCCAGGTTTTACACCTTCACATAATGACCATGAAGTAATGAAGACCAATTGTTCTGTCTGCATCCTCCTAATAAAGAATATTGTTCATACTTTTCTGTGTGGTCATTAAATTGTAAATAGAAGCAATAAGCCCTTTATATCAGATCAGATGCTCAAACTATCAATGGTTAACAGATGAATTTTAAGTGGATACTGACTAAAACATGTTTGTCTACAAAAAAAAATAAAAATAAAAATAAATCAGGGGCTTTATTAAAAAAAACCTACTGAAAGTGAAGACTGATGCGCTCTCCAGACATAAGACCAGATTAGCTGGAGAAAGAAAGACCAAGTCAACTACGGTAACATTCAATGTACTTTTTTTGGAATAAATGTATACTTTTGTCACAATTTAAATTTTTCTGGTAACTTCATCTAAAACATGCTGTACCCCCCCCCCCCCCCAAAAAAAAAAAAAAAAAAAAAAAAAAAAAAAAAAAAAAAAAGTGCACCAGTAACATTAGATTTTAGGAGAAAACAGGAGACATCTAATGTGGAAACTAAACTATCACTTGTACATCTCCCAAAGGTCATTTAAGGACTGCATGTAGAAATTAGTTTCTATGATACAGTCAAAACAAAAAGGCACAAGGAAATGTCTCAAGAATGAACATCAACATGGGTAGAAAGAAAGGTAGAATGTATTCAGACCAAACTAAAAAACACACACACACACACACACACACAGCAGAACTGTCAGATTTTGTGGAATATTGAACCACACCACTGTAGCCAGTGGTCCCAAATCATTTGTGTCATGATTAATTTAAGCCCAGAGTCTTCCTATATCAGTTTGATAGGTAACCCAAAGAAAAACTTTGATTTGATTAAAATTAGACTTAGCTCACCACAGAAACCCAGATCAGATTGCAGGCACAATTTAACCCAACAGGGAGAGATGTAAAATGAGAAATTAGAGCTGATGGTCAAGCTCGTCACCATCTCTCAGCTCAATGAGGGTGAATGTGTCTGAGGAAACAATGGAGGTGCATTTGCATGAGACTGGGAGGGGGGGGGGGTCTGAGGGGACCTAAAGCTGCAGGCAACATGTGCATTGTGTAGCAATGTACTTTATATATACAAAAATTATGGGAAACACTGTCCCCGATAATAAAAACCATCCACCCCTACAGTGAAATATGGAGGGCACTGCCTCCGATACAGACACACAGTGGTAGGCAAAAACTACCTTCTTTTTCACATTATGGAAGACACTGCTCCCGATAATGTTGTCAGAATGAGAAGTGTAGATGTACCGAAAAGCCAGTATTTACAAAACCTCCAAGGAGATGTTCAGGAAATGTGTTATGTATGATCTGGCCTCAGTAAAAGACAAATCCAGTGTCAGTTATGTAGAAATAACATTTGGATCTCAGAGCTGCATGTACAGTACTGGCTGTCGGTTGACATCTACACCTCTTTTAGCAGATGCTGCTTTTGTCATTTCGACAGTATAACTGTCATAATTATGGGAGGCACTGCTCCCGATAATTACTTTTTTTTTTTTATAAAAGGTGATTTAAAAAAAATATTTATAGTGAACCCTGCCACTGATAAATAAATAACAATAAATAGATGTACGGTTTGTTTCAGTGCTATGTGACTGGAGATTTCTCCCTTGGATTTCTGAAAGGCAAATTTGCTCTCAGGTAAGGACGTTAAATGCTTAGATAAGTAACAACTTTAGATTATTTTGAATTGTTGCATGTAATTAGGACTTTCCTTTAAAGACCATTTGTGGATTGAGTGCCAGTAGCAACAGCTGATTGTCTCAAATCTACTTCTAGCTGTGTTATGTCCTACGTTATTGTACTTTAATATCCAGTCCTTTAAGTAACTTCTGAATCTCTGACAAAGATACTGTCTACTTTCAGCACAGTAATATTGTAGCTACCAACACAGACCAATTAATGTTAATTGTAACTATTCTGGTAAACACATGGAAATCGTTAGCTTATGTCATACTGCCCTTTTCTCTTATTAACCTCTGAGCTGGAAAACAGAGTGTTTCCTGCGCATCCCAAAACTGCACTGAACAGGAGTCACTTTGCCAATATTCTTTTCATGCAGGGTAACTCCAATTTATAAATCATGCCACATAACATAGGCAATTAAAAGGTAGTTGTTACTAGCACCGAAGTAATGAAGGTCGCACCTTTGAAATAGCATATGTAAAAATGACAAAGTCTTCCGCTTTGCAAGAAGGATGATCAATTAAACTTTTCTGTTAAGGCTGAAGGTTTATGCACGTATCATTAATTCTTGGTTTTATGAAGGATTATAGCAGGGTGGAATATTGGTATCTAAAGATATCCACAATAATCACTTCCTAGATCATGTCAATTTAAAACTTTGAGATTGTTGGTCAATTGTAACAGCCTACTGGTTAGCCGAACCATTAACAAGGGACATTAAAGGGGATTTTTTTTTTCTAGATTTCATTGTCCAAGGACCAGATGTCCCCGGCTAGTGAGTTGGCACAGCCCTGAATAGTCCAGGTCAAAAGGGCAAACTGGTTGTGGAACAAGTCAGTGTCTGCCTCGGGGTTGTCAGCCCTCATGGCATCAAGATGTTTGGACAGAGCTGTGATAGTGTGGGGGCCAGAGCCCAGCAGGATGTGGCGGAAAGGGCTGTCTTTGGGAGACACATAGGGTGATAGGAAGTTCCTTTCCACCTGTAGCAAGGAGGAAAAATATGGGATGGATGTTATGCTGTTATATATACACACACACATTGTTTGCTATATTGCATGTTCCGCATGCATACAGATCAGTAAGATCTAGAGATTTTACCGTCATGATGCGGTCATTGATGGTGCGGCACTTCTCAATGTCATCCAGGTCACTGTTCTGGATGTCTGATGCCAGAGCACGAGAGGCACGGCTGTAGGAGCCATAGGCTGACATCAACCAATGCACTGTCAGGGCCTTGGGCAGCTGCTGGGCCTTCACCTAGAAGCACACATAACATCCGCACATGCACATTAACAAAATATATGCACACAATTTGGGAACAGCTGCGTTATATAATCAAGACAGCATTTAAATAACAGTGAAAAATTACATGGCAAAAAAACTCTACTGGCTTATTTTTGCTTCTTTATCTGTAAAAATACAACTTCAGTTGGTAACATCATGACTGGACACTTACCCTCTGAATGGCCTTGACCTTCCCATTGATCTGAGCCACCTGAAAAAGTAAAGTCTTCTCGTACTTCCCCAGGTCCAGCCGCAGCAGATGATCATGCACAAGCCTCAGAGCTATGTGACCTGCAAACTGGGCTGATGTTACAGCCAGCTGAGGAACCTGGTTGGATGTAACAGTGTTCAGCGCCTCCCGGGTGTCCAGCACTGTGCCAAAGTATCTGTAATCCTGAAAATTAAGAGGAAACGGAAAGAATTAATAAGGCAGGACACTTCCCAGATAAACCACTAAGGTTAGTGTCCTTGGTTATTCTTCTGATGACTTACTGAGTCAGAGGAGAACCCAAATGAGACTGAGGGGATGCCAGAGAAGGCCATAAAAGGATAAGAGGGGTTATCCAACTTCATAGGCTCCAACCTGGAAACAAATGAGGGGTCGTTAAGATTTGCTCAACATGCGTATGACAGCTAGCCTACACGTAGCTGTAGATTTGATACTGCTGAGAAAACTTTGGTTGCCATAGTGAGAATACTGAGAATAAAACAGTCTGGTTGAACTTACACTTCTGATTCCCAGTTGTTGTTTGCAAACTGAGCAAAGAGAGTCTTGCCCTTGCTGAAGTTGACCTGAAGTGACATTTATGTTACTTTAGCTTTAAACATTTAGATCATTTGATTAATCCTTTGAATTATGAATAATACTGTAGGCTTTTATGAAACATGCTTCAAAGTTTGATTCCCTACAAATCCTCCTGAGGGTTTACCTCTTTCAGAGTGCTCAAGATCAGGCTGTGCAACAGGGGACTGCCAGCTACTTTAAATCCACTGCGTCCTGAAGAGGAAGACATTGACAAGTCATTACTTTACAAGTTACATATGGAAGTCCTTTTGAGAAGGCAGGGCTTCTTTATAAATCCCATAGATTTGGACAAAGACTGTCCATCATTCACTTTTCTTGCTGTTGCTCTGTCTGTTATTGTTCTCATCACCTAAAAGGAGCCATTTTCACATGATCACATGATTCTTATTTCGCTTGACTGCAAGTCAGTCTCAGTCATGACTTCTTCAAATATTTCTTAAGTTAAACTTTAGCTTGAGACCTGAGGATGAATGTGACACTTCTGAAGATGACAGTATATACCTGTTACAACACCATCCAGGTTGATGTAGGAGAAGGCCTTCATGCTCAGAGAAGACAAATAACCCTAGAAATGCAAAGAATAAAATGAAGGAAGGCACGCTATTCAGTACTTTAATGCAATGAAAGCTGCTTATTGCCAAACTTAGCTTGACAAACTCCTGATGCCATTCTCACCTCCAACCACTCAGTGGCACCAATGCTCCCATATTCTCCAGCACTCCAGCTAGCAAAAACAATCGTCCTCCTTGGTTTAAATCCATCTGTGGAAGCAAACCAATTCATGTTAACAAAAAGCAGAGTGTCTTTTCACCAGATCTAGTTGAATCTTATTCAGTTAGCAGGATTTGAATATTAAGTCCAAATCATTTTACTTTATTACATTTCATATTCAAGACTAAGAGTGGCTGTCATCTAAGACTTACCATTCTTCACCATCTCCGAGATGGAACGGGCCAATTCAACAAGGACACCGGTGCCAACGGTTGATGCGGCAAATCCTGGACCCCATGCATCCCTCTGGGCACCGATGACCACATAGCGGTCTAAAATAAACGAGGACAATGAAAGGACACACATTAGTGAGATACTGTCAACAGGAAGTCAGTTTAGTAAAAAGACAAGTCCAGTCAGGATCTCACTGTACCTGCATCCACAAATCCTTTGATAACCCCAAAGACATTATTTATCTTTTTCTCTGTAAGAACGTTGTTGACCTCCACAGTGATGGTGTCGCTGTCATCTCCCAGTTTGTGGTAGGTTTTCCATTCTGTTGGTGCAGTTTGACCCCCCAGCTCCCTGTTGGACACAGGTAAACATTACTTAAAACTTCTGAGACAACTAAAACATTTAGACTGCAAGACAGCAGTTATCAGCTTTTATTCAAATGGTTCACAGTGTCTCAGAGACTTACCTCACAATGTTCAAAGCCATTGCTGCTGTGATTGTCTGAGCCAAAATATTTGGTAAGCCTGAAGACCGGACAGGAGGAAACTGGGTGTGGTTGAAGGAAGGGAAGCCTGGAGTATAGGGATCCCCAGAACCCATGTGGACCTGGGACAGGCAGTAGGAAGCCATGAAGTTTGTTAAGCAGCTGTGAGTCGACAACAAAATACATTCTCTCCAGACTGTTGCTTCCAGCAGCGTGGATTCTTCATTGAACCTCTAAACTGAATTTAGAAATACTTCAAACTGCTGTCAAGTGCTTATCCAGAGTGAATAACTCCAGTGGATCCCACTTTCTTACATGCAAATGAACAGTAACCACTTACATGTCCAAAGAGCTGAGTGCTGTCACCAATGGAGTAATCAGTGGGGTCCGCGTAGATCAAAACAGCAGAGGCATTCAATTTTGCAGCATTGGCTACCTGTGAGCAAGAGGATAACAGCAGGTTCACTATTGTATACTGCATGAATTACAGAAGGAAATGCAAAGTTCATCATGCAAAAAGTCATTTATTTTAATAAAACTACCTACCTTCTCAGCAAAACTGATCCTTCCAGCCCTGACTAGCACAACCCTTCCAGTCATGTTGATGTTCCTGCTCTGCAGCAACATGAAATCGTTTTCCTGCCCGTAGTGAGCATACAAAACAGTCCCCTGGGCCAAGGCAAGATTTAAAAAAAAAATAAAATAAATGATTAGGAGCTTTCCATTTACTAAAACTTCAATATTTCATTTAGCTTTTAGCTTACCGTTACTGTTCCATTGGCGCTGTAGGACAAGAAACCCTTTGGCCGCTCTTCCTTTCTATTTTTGAAAAGCACTCTGTTGGATCCAGAAATTGGTGGGTCCTGAACCTTAACAAAGTGCTCATCAGTCCAGGTGTCCATGCCGTATTCCTTAAACCTATTTATCACCTTGTTTGCCAGATCTTCATCACCGGGAGAACCAGCCTGATGGTTGACACTGGAAAAGTCACTAGGATAAAAGGGAACCAACCACAACAGCAAAAGGATAAGAGGGGGGAGAAAAGAAGGAAATCCAAACCAATCAAATCTAATTAGCTGTGAGATGTTGACTTGTTTCTTAAATAAGTACAGACACGACAGTCTGGATTTACCTAAATACAGGTTCAAATTTGGTCGCAGTGAGCTTTTCAGCCAAGAGCTTTTTGACATCCTCCCAGTCCATGAGAGGGGCAGCACCAGTTTCATGGAGAACGACTTGGTCTGATCTGGGCACAGAAACATCAGGGCGGGGAGGCAAGTCCCTCTTTCGATGCATTAGGTAACCAACCAAGTACCCTGGAAGAAGCAGTTGTCCTTAATAAGCATCAAACAGACAGGCAGAAACAATTGCAATGACCTTTGTCAACAGGAGACCCACATAAAAAGGTATGTCCCATCAGCATAGGTGGGTAATGGCATATTGGGACTAATGACAACGAATCAATACACAAGAGTAGTGATGCCAAGATTGACTTTAGAACAAGATACAATCTCAACATAAAACAGCTAAATGATTTAACAACCACACTTACCAATGACAAAGATGAGGAGGGTTGTAACTACCAAAAAGCAGAGGTTCTTGGGTGTACGTCCTATCCTTTGAGTCACATATGGTTTGCGAGCGGAATTGTGATTGAGGTGATCTCCAACTCCATTTCCCCCCGCTTCCTCATCCACATCAGATGACAGCTTCATCTCCACCTGGCTACTGTCACCTTCCATGTTCTGAGTCAAGTTGAACCGTGTGTAGGAGTGTGGCTCTCCATTAAACTGTAATGACAGATCAATGATGAACCAATTTGTAAATGCTCAAAATTTTTTTGTGAAGAAGGTATGGACTTGACCTGCTTTAAAACTTTAATTATAAAATGCATGTTTGCCTGGGGCCTTTCTGTGTGGCGTTTGCATGTTCTTTCTGTGCACCTCCCACGTTTGGGTTAATTGGTGACTCTAAATTGTCTGTAGGTTTGTAGTGTGAGTGGTTTTTCTTTGTGTGTTGGCCCTAGGATTGACTGGTGACCTGTCCAGGGTGGGGGTGGGCCCGGCCCCACCCTCACCCAGTGTTAGCTGGGATTGGTTCCAGCCCAGCAGAAACAGATAAGCAGAAGATGAATGAATTTGTTCCAAGAAAGAAAAAAAATTAATCCAAATATTCAATGATGCAACATCACTATTTAGAATGTTATAATACTCACAATTTTGGTTATGGTTGACCTCGCCTGCTCCATTATGGCTTTACAGGATCCTGAAAAGGAGAGCAAACAAAAAGTCAGACTTGCACAGACTTGGTGGTCACAGTTTTAAGACCTTTAAACAACTAATGGCAAGTCTTCAAAGAGTGCCCACACTTAATACATACAGCACTTAATTCTGTGCAGTGTACTCATTTCACTTGTGGAATACCAGGGTGTCCAAAGAACACATCCCACCTCTTGTCCAAACATGCATACAGTTTCCTTTGCTGCTAACTAAAAGGGCAGCACTGTTTCTAAGCACAAAAGACCAGTGTCCTGCACAGGACAAAATAAACTCCATGCCTCCACATGAACTTCTTAGCCCAAAGAATACAATACCAGCATAACTGGCTTCCCACAAACTCAAACCACAACAAAGCAAGGTCTCAAATTAAGAGTAGAACAAGTACTGGAATGCAAATCTTTATATATTCCTTACACATGTAATACACAATTTGTGGAACTGGGGAGACAGACCTCCTTTAAAAAAAAAAAAAAAAAGTGTACCCATTCTACAGAAGAGTTACTGGGGCAACACCTGTATATTAACAATCAGTCAGCCAATTTGCTTTAGTATACAAGATGTTTCCTCCGGAGTTCTATTACACATTCATGAGAAGGATAGTTAATTTTATACATTCTGTACAGATCCTGACCACTCTGAATTTCTATTGATTTGCTAATATTTGACATACACTTACTGATACTGTAAAATCTCATTGCCTTTAACTGCTACTGACTGTTGGCCTATCGAGTAAACAACGTGACAATTTCATGTCATGTAAGAATTAGTCAAATGTGTCACCCTACTGGAAACGCTTGATAGTCAACCACGCTCTTGCAGGGACATGTGTGCCACTTCGAGTTACCCAATGTGCTGCAATCTTGCATACAAATAGTGATTGTGTAGATGTCAGCTTTGTGTTGTTTTTTTTTATTTATTACAGGGAGAAGAGGGAAGAAAAAAAAATTCATTAAGGGCTGTCGGTATGTCACAGCCAACTGACTTAACTTCTTCAGAAATTAGTGGGGGAGGGGAAAAAAAAAAAAAAAACAACCTTTAACTGAAGATGGCAGAGGTCTCATGATATACCCTGTCTGGCCTTCAGAAAAGAACGAAACAGACAAGAACTCTTAAATAAAAACAGACTTAACCCCTGAAGAAGGTTAATCTTCAGCTTTTAACAGCCAACTTATTTTAGAAAAGTTAAGGCTTCAGTGACTTCAGTCCAAAGTTTAACAGGTTTTAGTCCTGAGAACATCCCTTTCTTTCAAAACAAGGTCAAGTTTCATCCATGACATTCTTTCTATGCAATCTGTTTAACATCTCCTGTAGGAAAAGCTGAAAAAGAAGACCATAGACACAGCAAATAAGTTTTCCTGCAGCCAAACAGCAGAGGAAAATGCTGAATGACCAATTACTATTTGGAAGGGAGACCCCAAATTGGGCATTGCGTGATGAGTGTATATGTGGACTAATGCCAATGATCCACAAAACCATCAGGCAAGCAAGTCCTAATTTGCAGCACCAAAACATGACCTTGCTGAACTCACAACAGCACTTTAAAAGACAATATAAAAATGCCTACACTTGCACTCCAAATGCATTTTAATAAAGCAAGAGCATGTGCAGACATGGTGCTACATGATCATTCAATACCTTTGCCATGAAAGCCCATTGGCTAACTTAGGCATTATGAAGTACATCCAACTTTAGAACAGTTTGGCCTTGGACTGCCCCACACCTCCCTTAATATCTGTAATCTTGGGGGTGGTGATACAACCACACTAAAAGCAACACTGCATTAGCCTTGAAGGCCATAAACACAGGTACTTTAAGACAAACATTTGTAGCTGAAATTTTATTTTTCCACATCCTGCTTTGAAACACAATGCTAAGGTAGTGACTAATGTAGACTTTGAAGTCTGATCAGGACAGGATTAGTTGCCCTGTGAAGCAAATTGTTCCAAGTTGGGTAAAGCTATGTCTATAATCTTACATTCCCAACATAGCAGTTCTAAACCTTAATCAGATTACCTCATTTTTTTGGTTGAAAAAACCTATGGATACAAGCAATAGCTTTCAATACTGCACTAACAACCTGACCAGAAAGTGACAGTGTGTGCTTTGTGGCTGATGAGGTCCACTTGCTTGTATCAGTCTCTGAAGCAGTAGTAAGTGGCATGACTTATATCGCCATTGAATAATTTCTAAACATGTGCAGCAGAGATATCATGGGCAAACTTGAGTCACGCCCTTCTGAGAACAGGTCAAGCAGACATGACAGGCTTGCTAACAGATCAGGGGAGCACAGTCCCCTCTACAGTTGACTACAGTTCTACTGTGCGCATTAGACCTGTAGTCAAAGCATTTAAGATAAAACAAGTAAAACAGCCTTCAATTCTAATGTGTTAACAGGACTTTCCTCTAACAATAGTGAAGGCCAAATTACATAAAAACTAAGACTTAAAGCCTGTACCTGCTTATTAAACATAATTTAAGGACAGCTTCAAGGACAACATAGCTTCAGTTTCTTGGGGGTCAAGTGTATTGCAAAAGAACTTCCTCACACTTATGGGTAACTGAAGAAATCCCTTTGAAAAAAATAATTTCTTCATATAGTGGCTGTGGCAAGAAAGCCATTACACCACCACTATTGCGAACTCAGTTGAGGGTCACTGTGCAGGAAAAAAGAAGTTGGAGGTTGAAGCCATTGCCTCAAAAAATAAATAATCTTAACTTAACCTACACATTTCCTGCCTAATTTATTTTTTTTTTACCAAAGAGTTTTAATGTGGATTTTAGAATATTTACACACACCAAAAAAAAAAAAAACTACAACTTTCACTCAAACAACTTGAGCTGTGGCTTTATATTACATGGCAATTACTACCAGTTTGTAAGCCTTAAATGCATCTGCCACATCATAACATAATAGCTGTCATTATAGTGTGCTGCCGTGTCTGCAGGAGTAGACAGAAGTTACTCCACCTGCACTCTTCTGCATGTTTGTGTTATTCAGCTGTTTTTCCAAAAGAACCTGACTATTAGTTACTTTCAAAATCAAGCAGTGTCATCTTCCATCACATTTTAGAGTTGATTTTATTGATCAGAAAAAGAAAAAAAAATTATATATATATATATATATATATATATATATATATATATATATATATAAATTCTTTATCCCAATGTAAGGTGTGGGATGCAAAAACAAAAGTTAATGTTAGAAAGGGGGGGGGGGGGGGGGGGGGCAGAGGTGGCAAAGCAGAGAGGGGTTAGGGGGTGAGTCCTAGTTATTGTGCAGTGGCAAATCATGTGAGAGTCACACTGGGCAAGTATTTCATGGGAAAATGAGCCAGAAGTAGCAGTGAGCCAGGCAAATTCCATCTAATATGCCTGCACATGTATTTTTAAACAGCTATACTTTCTGAATGGCTGACATGAGTGGTAACACAATGCTGTTGTACTTCATGCAGAGGAGACAATGACCCCTTGTCAGCTTTATCTTTTTTTCCTGTTTTAACTATAAGAGGGTCCATGTACCCCCCCACAAAATAAATCACAAGTAATACAAGTGTACTACTCAACACTGCTATGCCAAAGAAGACACTATACCAGCTAACTATGTGACCGAAAATGCAGTTTAAGATAAGAATATTTAATGTAAGAGGCTGCAGCCAAAGACTGTCAGCTTCACCTGCTCCTAATCTGACCCCTGCGCTGGATGTCTCTGACAGAGGACAGCTGATCCTCAAACAAAGCCCCCTCATATGTTAACAAGGTTGCTCTGACACTTCAAGTCGTCACCTAAAATATGAGTGCGCAGGTCGGACTGGACAGGAGGTTTTATGGTCACACAGACGTGAGCTTCGTCTTCTGTGCTGCCAAGGTCAGGGCCGTGTAATGTCTTCGCCTAGCGCCGTTAGCCCTGAAGGCACGGCAGACTCGCTGAACGTGACAGCCGGCTTCCGTCATTATGGCGCCGTCCCTGTTTGACCGACAACGTGCGGCTGCGAACATCGACTCCTTATCTCCGGCGAGAAGAAGCCGAGCCTCTACGTTACACTTCACCGTGTTTAACTACAAGACCGAGCTGGCAACTGAGACACGACAGCATGCTAACACACACAAACGTATTCAATTCATTAGACATATAATTTCGCCATTCATGAGCACGTTCTAAGAAGGAGGACGTGGACTCGTGTACTGCCGATGAATGGAGCCTGAATCGGGCCTTTGAGTTAATTCAGTAGAATAATACCTGAACTTGGTCCAGCTCACTTTAGAAAACTCACCTTCCCTTGAACACAGCTCAAAGTGAACCGGGTCTGACGGCCGCCGACACGAGGGTGACTCCTGACCACCTGCCGCTCTCTCAGCCGGTGAGTATGTCCTTCAGCACGCTGCTCTCTGTTATACGTATCAAGGTGCCGTACGTCACTTCCCTCCCGCCAAATTATTAAAACATCGCGAGATTTTCTCTGCTCCTCCGGCTATTGGTAGCTGAGGGACGGACATGTGCTTCTTGACAGTTTGAGCAGTAGTTTCTCTTTGAGATTTTTTTTGCATATTTTTTTAAAGGAAAAAAAGAGTAAGAGATTAAAAAAAAGGATTTCTAGGTAATTACTGATTATACTGACATCCGATATTATACACAAGCTGTAAATCTTTAATTGAAGCAGAGCTGCTCAATTTGAAATAAACAAGAAACTCCTTTGATAACTAAACTAATTTCATATATTAAGAGTTCATGTAGAGAATAAACAATTAACTTTCACACTTTTTCAACACTGCCTAAAACCACCTCCTTTTCCTGCCTTTGGACTTTTCCTTGGCTTTACTTAAATTCTATGGCTGCAGTTTGCTGTCAATAATGCCTTTAGTCTGTGGACTCTGCAATGGCTTGCCTTGAATGACCTCTTTTTGTATCACAGACAGACTGGCACCTCTCATCTGCTGTTCACCTTGAAATGAGAACAAACAATACCAGTGTGCCCAGGACTGTTAACTTTTAGACCCAAACCCTAATCCAGAGCAAGCCACAAAATAACATTTACTTTATGCAGCACCTGTGAAAATATCAGCTCTTGGGTTGGAAGGGAAGTGTGGGGCCCATTTAGTTTGGTCAACAGTATGCTGACTAAGTCCGACACAATTTTGTTTGGGGTTTTTTTTTTTTTTTTTTTACCCCCCCAGTTAAGTTGCCTGGGACTATTCCTGCTCCTTTTCCTTGCTAAACGTACCACTAAAGTCAGTCCATATACACAGACGTCATATGGTACAGAATTATACAATTCAAACTTAGAAGACAAGTTTCACAAACTCTGAGACAGAGGCTATGAACCAAAACATCTATGATTGGGCATTAGTAGTGGGCAGGGGCAAAACAGTCGCCACCGGTGGTAAATTATTTCTAAATCTTTGTGAACAGGAGCCTACTTTTATTTTCTCATGCTAGGTTTTGCAATCTGGTTTATTTACCATCACTCCTAATTATTGATTATTGAGTGAAAACAGCCATGGAAAGGTTATGTAAGTGTCCCTATAATTGCTCTTTGGGCATCATAATGATATGTTTATACCTACTTCCAAGCTGAAAACATGCATTTTCTACAAACCAGTCATTTGGTGGTCTGAGCTCAGGTTTTAATAATTTTCCCACGGTATAATTTTCCTACAATTTGTATCATGTTTGTAGCTGCTTTGAAAAATATAGAGTATTTTTCAGCTGCTCTTGAAATTTTAAATAGCCAAATACAACACCTTTAAATCTACAGTTTCTTAAGAATGCATCGGTACCCAAGATTAAATTTACAAACTTACTGTCCTGCTGAGCAAAACACTGGACATGATGGGAATTTATTGTTTCTTCTCCTGAAAACAACAGTCTCACTGTTGAGGATTTACAGTTCTAAAAGTTCAACGACATTTTTTTCATCCAGTCGTTGTTACAGCTTCATGCAACTGCAGGCCAAGAATGTGAAGTTGCTATTGAGACTATAGTCAGAATGAGTTTCACTGGATTCTTTTATCTGTGTGATCACGACTTGACACTCTGATACGTTCTAGCTATTTCCAGACCCGTCTTGCAGCATAATGTAATGATGCCCTAGCACTGACCTGAACCGTTAGGTTTGGAATTGTTCATTCTGCAAATAGGTTGGAGGTGAGCGGCACAGCAAGCCCACAGATTTCCACAGTATCTGTAGCTGCATTCATGTCACTGTAACAATGCTCCAACTGTGAGAAAGCAGTGGAGAAAATGTTTTCTCAGAGAAAACTAATAAAGCAAGGAGGAGGTGGTTCTGAAGTTTTACTGGAAATGTTGGGCTATTTTTTTAAGACATGTCCAGTACCCAGAGATACCTAATCCAATGTGCCAAAATGATTAAGAAACACCTAATTTAACACCCAAGTTCTGCTCTTTCGGTCAAATTAATTGTCGTATTTGAATAAATAAAATCAGATACTTTACATAAGTTAGTTTAGTTAAACTGAGATGAAACCAACGTTCAATATCTCCCAGTTTTTAACAGCTTTAATGATCCAAGGACTTTTCATTAGGTAGCTTCAGGGTTAAACTTTCCCATTTGTAAAAAATTGATTTATGACCAAATACCCACAAAACTAATAACATGTCCACAAATCTCTACTCAATCAACCCAACTGGGTTAATTCAATGTCTGCATGACAACGTGTTAAAATGAACTGATTAACATGATAACTATGAACTTCCGAGACATCAGTATGTTATTTTTGAGATTGTCAGTATTAATGTTGCTGCTCACTGTGTAATGTGGTTCCTTCTCACACACTCATTAATAACCACAAAAAAATTCACAGACACAAGGAAGTCTAACTGTTTATCAGGGAGGATGTTCAGTCTATTCTTTTCACAGAAATAAATCCGTTTCTTAAGATCACCTCTGTCTAAAAACTGTTTTAACACTCGGGTGTGTTTGTTTCTGTGGTGAGGAGGATTATGAGAGCAGACTTCGCAGAATGTAAACTCAGTTATAGTGATTCTCACTTTGAGAAAAGCAAATGATGGTGGTCTCTCAGTAACCACAGCTGGACTTACAGGCTCTTATGGATAAACACTTGTTTTGCAGGATCTAAAGTAAAAAGTAAAGTAAGCCTGTTAATGATACCTTATGTTGTAATATACATATATTTACTTCAGTATTCTGTCAATTACATGATTACCAAAAGTCAGGTGAAAGAGATTTGTTTGAAAGCCTGATGACCTTGATTATTCTTTCAAATTACCAGTTGCTTGGTTAAGGAAGCATGATCAACTATAAACCACAGAACACCTGGCAAAAGATAAGTCATTACAAAAATACAATATGGAGTGAAAAAGGTTGTGAACAGAGGTTTCATTACTTTCTTTATTCCTGCCTTCCACTTCTTTCGAACATGAGATTGAAAGTTGCACGCCTGAATTTCAAAATTTCTTTGTGACTTAGCAGAGTAGCCATTAATGAGCTAATGTCTGAAATTATTCCAAGCAAATCACAATTAAGGTTCACTCATCTGGTTTATGTTTAGCGTGGAGTTCTGAGGTGAATCAAATTTTATGTTTGGCCTTGGGTGGTTTTCTCTTATAACAGAAACCACGACTCTGCAGCTGCTGACACAGACAGTCCCACTCAACCACAATGCACACCTGTGAGAAGGAACCACCCACACAAATCTGAGAAAAATGTGCCTTTTGCTTCAAACTACAAAAAATTTGCACAGACAGCAGCTCAGCATATTTGGTGTTATGGTACACCGGTGCACCATTTTTCCAACCAGGGTTGAATAAATTTACTTGAATAAGTAGGCAATTGTTTGAAAGGTGCAGTAAGAGGCTAGATGAAGTATTGTGAACTTTCTACACATGATCAACGTAAGATCATAACTCACAGAGGAAGGTTGACAGAAAAAACACGCTTTGAGCACATAATTTTCAATAGATTTAATGAATATTCAAAATGGTTCCCAGAAACTGGAAACTTAAACGGCCCAAAAGCACATTTCATTAATAGAAACAAAACAAATATTATCTTTGCTTTGTCTTTGATCTTTACTTCTTCACTTGCATATTATCTACGGTCACCCTCCCCCAGCCCAACAGCAATGCATCGCTTGTCCAGAAAAGATATCCTTATCACTCCCCCACCCATGACCCCTGCAGGAGGAAGACTACAGGCCATAAAGTCTCACATTAGCATGAATACAGGAACCTTCAACCGACCATAACCAATGCACTCGGGAAACAATACAATGTGGCAGCTGGAATGTAGCTTCTACATCTGGTTGGTCAAGTTTTTCCAGTATGTATTGAGGAAATGATGTGTACTTCACTGTAGAAAAAATATGAACATTTTATTACATTAAAATGGAAAAGGAAGTAGTAGCTGTTATTTGTCAGTGGTGAGTAGACTAACACAAAAGGAGCTCTCAGTATGTTTACTTCCCCCTCAGCACACCTGCATAAAAATAATGTGATGCCAACTAAGAGGGATGAAGTAAAGAAGGGAGGATAAAATGCATGTTGATTAGGATCCTCAAAACCCAACTTCTCCTATAAATGTCCAGCTCAAACTTGTCCTAAACCTTGTGTAACCTTGTTGTGTAAAAATGCTTACAAGACTGTGCAGTCACTTCACAGTGACCACTGGATGGATGGATGATGCAATGCTCATCGTGGATGAGGGCAGTTGAGGTCTTGCAGAGGGTTGAACAGCCTTCACTTTTTCGCCCTGCTGCAGATGAATGATACACTATCTGTCTCAAAACATAACCTCAGATATACACCCTACACTGGCTCCCAATGACTCTTGACATCTTTGGTTACATAAGGTGTTAAGTTTGAGGAAGATGTTGAACCTTAAGATATTTGCTAACATGAACCTCTGGCTATGTTTCATTGCATTCACGAGTTACATTGAAATGCACAAAGAAGTAGATTTTTCCTCTCTGTGAAATTCTTATTTTTTTTCCCATGTATGCTAATACGTTTGTCCCCGGGAAAAATGTTTTAGAGCTTGTTCAACAGAAAAAAAAGGAATAGAACATTTTAGCGTAATTAACATAAAACATATGTCGGCTCATGCAATAATTATGCTCTCATGCCATTTGGTAATTTGAAAAAAAAATCAAATGAGGCACTGAAATATGGCCCCTTCTCAGGCTTTTAATACAGTGACAACAAGTGGTTGGATAAAGAACAACACCAAGAGGGAAGTAAAAAAATATTTATTGGACAAACATGTTAGCCTCACAAACGCACAACATGAAAATACAAATAGCAACTCGTGCCTGTCAACAGACAAAAACACCCATTACCCAACAAGCGCACACGTGCACACATGCACACACATTTCACATCTACAAACCATATCGACATTTATTCTTTTAGTGACTGGGTCGGAAGGGAAATGGCATCCCTGTCATGAAAGGCTGCCCGGGGTACTGAGGGTGCGAGGAGGGGTGGTTGGTGAGAGGTGTGTGTGGTGTGTGTGGTGTGTGTGCAGGGTGTGTGGGGTGTGAGGCGATGGGAGAATGAGCTGCATGTGGGCTGAACGCCAGTGGGGGAGTGTGGATGTTGTTGTAGTACATTACTGGGCCTGACAACACCAACTGGAGCAAACTGGGGATACAAAAACACAAAAGGAGCAAACATGAAGAAATGATGGTTGAGATTGGATTTAAGTAATTCCTCAAGCAAGGATTCACTCTTAACGAGAGGGTAATAATTATTTTTGTGTGTAGTTCTAAAAAAGAAAGAAAGAATTGTAAAAGATTTACTAAAGGAAGTCAACACTTGACTCTTACTTGTTATGAGGGAGGCGGGAACAGATGGCTCTCAGGTCCTCTGTACAGGCAATATGACATGTAATGAGTAGTCAAACGCCACAGCATGATGAAATAACAAATATTATAAATATCTAACCACTGAATCGTTTACTTATTAACCATCACTTAAGACTGGAATCTGTGACCCTACACGTGTTGCCCTTTCCTGGTCTAAAACATCAAATGCAGAGATGTTGCAGATAGAAAGTACTGTGCCTGACCCATATTCCTTTATACTTCAATACAAATAAAAATGGGAAAATTTCACAATCTTAAAAAAATTTGACTTTGCTAGGCTTTCACATACATCTTATTCATGAAGTTAAAATATGGTGTGAGAAGTGTAGCTTCAAAGGTTCAGCCTCAAATGAAGTTCATCTGTAAACCAGGACATGTATGACCTGAGAAACCCTTCCATATTGACACTTCCAGAGTCTACAGTCTCCAGTGTTCATGTGGTTTTATGATAGCTTACCACATAAATGAAATACTTATGGTAGGTAGGCTCTGAGCATTTCCTCTTTCCATTGATAATATAGTAAAGATGGACTGGGGAGGAACACGAAGCAGCAATTTCCTGGTGGGTGGGGTCCTTTCAAAGTAACTCATTTACTCGTTCCACAGTACAAAAGTAAACTCTCTGTCTACCTCTCTGTTACTGTCTGACCTGCTACCTCTGAAATACTTATTTTCCAAACTCTTACCTCTCGAGCAGAGCAAGGCTCCATTAGCCATGGCCACCTGTAGGGCCTGTGCCAGTCGGTCCAGAGTCAGCTGAGACAATGCATGTGTGTCCGTGGATGATGTGTGTGTATGTTTGTCAGCCTGGTCCAATAGTCTGGAAAGATCAGAGGTCAGTGCGGCCAAGGACTCCATCTGTAGCAGTGCCAGGCGACCGAAAAGCCCCTTCTCATTGAGTATATTTGGCAGGAGCATAAAGACCTAAATGTTGCAGGAGATAGATAATAGCAATAGAATGAAAATATGCACACAGTTCATACTGTAAATAAATGTGTTTATGAAAACACACATACCTGTAAAACACTTAGATGAAGTGCAGAGAACAGAGGCCCTGTGTCTGGCTCATTCTCAGTGCTGCCATTGGTCAACACCTGCTTCTTGTCTCTCCTGTAGGCCAGTGGGGCTTTGACACACCAACGCATCAACCCCCCTAAAGGTGTGACATCAAGTGAGCTGATTGGCTGGCTGCCAGAGAGGGGTGTATTCAGGAAGGTAATTAGGACCAGGCGAGGGTCATCTTGGATCCACGACACAATCATCTGGAGGAGTTCTAGTGGAGGGGTGAGCTCCTCTATACACACACACACACACAGGTACAAGTTAAAATGACAAAATATACAAAAAATTACAACTTAGTATATATACTGTTTCTGCCCACATTAAAGATTTTGCAGATGTCAAACCCCATTTTATGAATATTCCAGTCTGTTTTTTTTTTTTTTTTTGCAGTTCTGTCTTATCCCACCAAAGTACCTGAGGTGAGGTCATAGAGTGTGGTGACAGCGGTGATGAATTGGCAGCAGAAACGAGGGCTTGCACTGTGGATGTTCTGCAGGGTGGGTACTGAGCCTGGGACCATACTGCAATAATCATCCACCAACACCTGCGCCAGTCGTACGCAGTACACACAGTGGGTTCTCTGCAGAACAGTAAGTTCATTGCATTGACAATTAGTATGCATATAACCAAAGCACATAGAAGATACAGATTTCTATTAAAATATGAGGGAGTGTTGAGATTCGCACCTGTAACCAGGTAGCAGCACATTCCAGGATTGGGATCCTGCCCACAGCGATTGCCATGGAGACCAACTTGCCAAGCAGTGCCATGCGGCTTTCATCGGCCTGGTTTCCTTGGAGACTGAAGAGGGCAGAGAACATCAGTTGACGCACAGTGTCACGGCTCTGCTCCTGAAAACAGCTGCACATGATCTCCAACAGCTGGAGCTCCTGGAGAGCGCTCATCCTCTGTAGGAAAGAGGCATAACAGGAACAATTTACTGTCTCTCGCATTTGTGTATTACCTGGCAGTTGTGCACACACACACGTTCATTTCTCACCCTGCCAGGGGTGTTTCTGTCCTTGGGTGCATGAAGAATGAACTCCTCAACCAGCTCCAGGGTTTTGGAGTCGACCTGAGGAGGCTGCCTCCCGGACTGCACCAGGTTACAGATATAGATATCCAGGTGATACAACAGCTCTTTGGCCGCACTCAGCACATCCCGAGGCAGCAGCGACTGACGGATGTCACCCATGACCTCCTGGAAGAGACCATACAAAATTTGCAAGTTTCACGGTTTATTGCAGGCTCGAGAGTGATTTGTTTTTAAGTGGGTGATAAAACAGCTGTGAGACTATTTTCCTTTTAACATTCAGATTATCCAACATGACTTAATTTAGGAAATCCTACCAATATTTGTTCTTATACGAGAAAAACTGAACGATATACATCTAGATACAGAATAATGCTGATCCTCAGCGTACGTTGTATAAAAAAAGGAAAAACAGCGATATGATGGTACAGCCAGAAGATGAGTAATTGTTAACTGATGTTTTGCAATCACATTAGTATATAACACTGTAACAAACTGTAGGAGCACAGCTATAACTCAACATTGTTCACTAGAAGCTACGTACGAGTCGGTCCCCTCCATCCTGCTGCTACAGCTACTGTTAGCAACGTTAGCTAAGAGATGCTTTTTACTCCCAAGCTTGTGTCGAGCGACTTATTTTTATCCCTAGAAGCCTCGTCAAAATAAATGCTTATTCAACTGGAACCTTACCTCCGTAAAAATCTCTATATTTACTGAATAAATTAGCCGACGATGAGACGAGCGAGCTGTCTCACAACAGCAGCGGAACAACTTCCTTCGTCTACGGAAGCCTGCATGGGACCAAAGTCCTGTTGTTGCCTTTTCACTGGAGTCGGGGCATGTGGTGGCGAACAAATGTCAACAAAGACTGCCACAGTGTTAGCTGTCACTTCTGTGCTCAAAACTTTAAGTGATCAAACTCTTTACATAGGATGGAATCAGCATAAAATCACTAACGTGAAATAATAAATAAGAGATGTTTTAGTTTTCTAATAAAGAATAAAATGTCAGAACATAAAAGTCGCGATTTTTGATGAAGCAATTACATTTATTTGATCAGACACATAATTAAATAATAAGAAAATAATCGTGGTGTATTTTCTTTATTTAAACCATCTCCTTTTCACATAAAACCTGTTAGTGAATAGATGAATAATTTATTTGAGGAATGCTGAACATGTAGCTGGTTTAGAGGTGCTGGGTGGCGATAACCGACTTTTTTTCACTTATTATATTTGGTTTTGTAACATTTAATTATACTTCCTAGATTTACATCAGTTCATTCAGTTGTCTTATATATGAAAAATCATCTAAAATTATGTTTTCGCCTGTGTACACAAACACACCGTAATCCTCTCTAATCTTCACGGGAACGCGCCCGGACCTCCCGGTGGAAAGAAAAAACGGCAAACAGCTGTGCACTCTCTGCTGCGCGCTCCCGGCAGCACTTCGGTTTTAGCACTTTACCGCCCCGTCGAGTGATCCGAGCCGCCGGCAAGATGACCATCAACACCCTGGCTAAAGGAGGGTGGCACCGGGAGCAGATGACATGCTTTCGAAAGGTAACTCCACATGGATCTGCATCTTTGTGTCATTTTCCAACATGTGGCCTGGCAGAGTATGTATAATCCTGTATGATTATTGAAACGCACAACACATTCAAACGCGCACCAGCATAAAACAAGTTTTTGGATGGTGGAAAATTGATGTCTGTTTGATTTTAAGAGTTATGTGAGTCTTTTTGACTGCTTGTATCTACTGTGTTTATTCATTCACCTTAATGCGCGCGCTCGCGCGCGCGTGTGTGTGTTGCCTTGACAGATGGA
The DNA here is from genome assembly GCF_900963305.1 of Echeneis naucrates. Lineage (NCBI taxonomy): Eukaryota > Metazoa > Chordata > Actinopteri > Carangiformes > Echeneidae > Echeneis > Echeneis naucrates. Next base: position 6,550,327 of record NC_042527.1, read on the forward strand.
GAAAGTGATTGTGGCCATGCAGGACCCTGACATGGGCATGAAGATGAGAAATCAGAGGCTCCTCATCACTGTCATTCCTCATGCCATGACAGGTGTGTACTTGTGTTTGTGTGTGTCTCTTCATGTCAGGGTGCATTAGCATGTGTGTGTGCATGTGAAGACATGGACGTAGCAGCTTGTCCCAGCAGTCATGCATAATGCAGCAGTGAATTTTGGAGAAACACTCTGCTTTGCAGGGAAGAAGAAAGTTTGCCCCAATTTCTGATCTCCTCTATGTGGATCTTTGTCTGCAGGCCGTGATATCATTGACTGGTTGATCCAGAAATACAGCATTTGTGAGGAAGGTAAGTATGTATACTAACTGCTGGATGCCGTGTGTGATAGTGAATTTTGACAGATCAGCTATGATTCTTTGGTTAAGTCCGTCTGGCTTGTTGTGTGTCGTTGCTAATGTGTTGCCAGGATATGGTGTTTTCTCTCAAGCTGGTGTGATAGTGATGTGAATGTTGTGTGTATGTGTGTGTGTGTGAGAGTATTGTGGTGGTTGCTGTTTCCAGTAAACACAAATGGTGTGAACCTCAAAGGATCCCATTTTGATTAACTCACCTGATGATCTGGATTTGATTAATGTCCCTGTGGAGGCTTTCACCAAGAGGAAAAAGTAGTTAGTCAGCAAAAGAGAAAGCTGATTAAAATGTAATGCAAAGATTTTTTTGGTAGCTGTCACTCACAAAAGTAGGGCTTTTAACAAATGAGACCAGGCTGAAGATTGATGATGCATTTTATCACCGGGACAAAGCCTTCATTTGAGAGCCTGCTGACAGCATGCTAGGATGTGATAGGAAATGTGCGATAAATGAAACCAACAGCATTTTATTCCTCATGGCTCTGTCATGTGCCATCAAACATGACACATGTAGAAAAACAAAAACCAGGGGAATATATTTATTATATTTTGTAACCTCATATCATTTGTCATTTCTCACAAACATTGATGGTTGTGAAAAGATTTATACCTCGAAAAGAATGTAAACTTGACAGAAAACTGATGACTCCTAAACACACCAAGACAGAAAGAGTGGCTGACTTGGAATTTCTTCTTCTGTGGTTTTCAACAGAGGCTCTGCACCTCGGTGGCATGCTTGTGCGATACGGATACATTTACCCTCTCAAAGAGCCAAGATCTCTTGTGTTGCGAGCTGATGAGTCACCCTATCGCTTCCAGGTCAGATGATTTTCCTGTTCTTTCTGTATTCTTGTAATAACCCACCCTCCCAATCTGCCTATGGCAAAACTATCACCTTCTCTTCACCACCGTCTACCTCCATTTGTCCCTCTCTCCATTAGCCCATTTCCTAATCCCCACCTCCATCTGCCATCCTCTGCTACCACTTTTTTACCACATACTACAGCATCAAAAAATGCCACTTGTTTTTCTCAGACTCCTTACTTCTGGACTAGTACCAGATGGCCTGCCTCAGAACTGGACTATGGTAAGACCAAAATAAACTAAGGAGGGGAGGTATTAGAAATAAACAACCTCTTGATATGTTGCATATGTGTTTATGAGGGAAAATAACCGTACTAATGGACAATATACACAAAAAGGAAAAACAATGATGCAAAGCTCTACTTTTAAAGGGAAAACCTGACGTAATAGGAGTCCTGATAAGTATTTACATGTTTAAAGCAGAAACAGATGATGTAGGTCTGGACACTAATCTCTAAACCTCTGTGTCCATTTCTTTGTTGATGCTTTCATTTTACTTCTTATATCCCATCAGCAATCTATTTGGCTAAGAAGAACATAAGGAAACAAGGAGAGCTCATGGAATATGAAAAGGTGAGGAAAGTGTGTGTGGGTGTGAGAGAGTCTGTAAAGGACTAACTGAATATACGTTGTTTATTGTGAAATTCAGCAGTAAGTGTGTGGTAAGAGGCCTGTGTCATTTTCATCTTCCTTTTTAGGAGAGGTACAGTTTGTTGCACAAGAGGATCAACCACACCTGGGACTTTGTGGTGATGCAAGCAAGAGAGCAACTCAGGTACATTCAGACGTTACCCTTCCACTCTGCGCCACACACCACACACACACACACACACACACACTTAATGTGTGATTTATGTTTAGAGCATCCAAACAGAGGCGGAAGGCAGACCGCATTGTCCTAGAGTGTCAGGAGCAGGCTTACTGGCTCATCAACAGACCTCCGGTATGTTTACTGCACTATTCTGCTCTACTGTAAAATACTTTACTCTTTTCAACTCTACCCTATAGTGTAATACATTACTGTTATAATACACAGATCCATCTGTGCTTTTCTTTATTCTCTATGACACACTCCATAATCTACTATAACTGTACACATATAATAAAACATGAGTTGTATGGCACTATACAACTAAAGATTGTATCAGAGAATATAAAACAGACAGAAGTCCCATGAATGTTCCCCTACACTCCCTTTGGCCTCATCCATGAAATATTCAACCCATCTGGTGAAAGCCTCAGCTGACAACAGAGAGAGAAGAGGGAGAGAAAGAGAGAGAGAACAAGAAAGGCAGAGAGAGAGAAAGAATTTCTATATCTGTTATCTAAATACCACAGCGGCTGGCCATTTGATCCTTAAACAGACACGGAAGGAGAGAAGGGGAAATGTGTGTGTGTGTGTGTCTGTGTGGGTGGATGAGGGGACAGGAGACAAGGAAGAAGGGGATGATAGGAAGTGTGAAGGTAATGAGCGACTGAGAAGAGGGTGAAGCAAAGGACAAGGCTTTGGAGGAGGGACTCCATCTTTTCTTGCCTTTATGAATTAGGGACAAAGGCATGTGGAGAAAGAAAGACAAACCTGGGAATAAAAGTGAGATGTAGTGGAGCGGAAAGCTCACGGAAGGATAAGTGCTCACTCACAGACATCACTCACATACTCTCTCTCTCATGCGCATACGCATACACATACAGACCCAATGGCAAACATATTACACTTATGCATATTGTTGTTTTCAGCCTGGGGCACATAATGCATTGGAAATGTCTCTACAGAGGCCAAATAACTTCAGCTCACAAGTTGTGGTGGTCAGTGACATCATCATATTTCTTTACTTTCTTTATATTCCCCCCTGAAATACTAAATGTGATAACACATCTACTGTCCTATCTCTTTTAATCTTGTTTGATTGCTCTTCCTCTTTCTTCTTCCTGTTGGAATTATTCCAAAGTAAGTGTCCATAAAAGATGCACTGTATCTTATTTGTAAGAGTAGACAAACAGATACAGAGAAGCTGCCTTCTTCTACTGATATGACATGAATGTGTGAAGCCGTCAGCGTGTGACCTGACGACATGACTCTCTGTTTCTCTTTAAAGATTTAGAAAAGCGACTACTACAAAAGAGAGGTAAACATCATGCATGATTCATATGACAACCCTTTAAAGTTGTAACTTTCAAGTCTATATTAAAGCTCACTCTGTGTGTGCATTTGGCTTCCTTGTTTCCAGATTGAGATCTGCAGAAGGGCCCTTGGAAGAAACCGTGTAAAGTCATCCATCTGCTTAGAAGGGTTTGTGTTGGTTTGATGAATACACACATGCAGATACACACACACACACACACACACACACATATAGACACACATAAAGACTAATGGATGTGACGTTGCCTGACTTGAACTATGTCTCCAGCACACACTTGCACGCATACACACATGCTCATAAAGCTGACTACCCCCACTGTAAGAGCCACTAATGGATGCTTCCTGAGGCAAGTTGGAATTAGTGGCCATTAAGTCTTATGATCTGCTACACTAATACAATAATACTGTGTGTTTGTGCGTTTCTGCGTGTGTGGATGCCTCTGCATTTGTGTGTGGGTCTGCAGTTTTGTGAAATACAGTGAGCAGTACCAGAACCACGATCCCATTATGCAAGGCTGTCTCCCCAGTAACCCCTGGATCTCTGATGACACCGCACACTGGACAATGAACACAGACATGTGAGGGAACACACACAGACGCACACAAACCCTAACACTAACCCTGATAAATATAAACTACAGTCCCAAGTCTAGACACTTTGGATAATCTGTTTTCAGCTTTCCGTTAATGTTTAAGTAAAAAAAAAAAAAAAAAAAATCAGTTTTTATGACAAATGTTTTTTTTTCCCATTGTTTCTGTGTTTCTACGAGCAGAGTGCCCACCCCGACGCGTCTTCGAGTGGAGCGTTGGAGCTTCAGCTTCATGGAACTTCTCAATGACTCCATAGGGAGGCGGGAGTTCATGACCTACCTGGAGAAAGAGTTTAGTGGTGAGGAATACCACATCTGGTATTCTATTCCACAGCATTTTCTTCTTCTTCTGTGTGTGAGCATGAGCCCTGAATCCTGATGATTATCACATCAGAAATGATAGGATACAGATGACTTTGAAAGGAATATCAGACACGGAACATCCCATCTTTCTTCTCATCCCACTGTGGTATAAATTGGCAATGGAGTACTGCATAATGAATAATTATTCAAATGTGGAAGGATAAAAAAATATGTGCATTTGTTATTCATATTAACCTTTAATTGATTCTCACTCTTATTAGCATTCAGCATTTCATTGTCTTCTCTAATGACATTTTCCAGTCCCAGTGGTGAGAACTGAGGTGAGTGGAAAGGTGGAGGTGGATGGAAAACAAGATTCATTTCTGTGAGGATGGAAAGATTAGGTTGGGAGGGCAGAGAGAAGCAAAGTAAACTAGATTTCAGACATGCTGCTCTGCAAGAAATATTGCCAAGGGCTAACGTTTTCCACAGAGGCCCCATTCTATAAAAAGCTTTGTGTTTCATTTTTTTCCCTGCATCATTGTTGTTTTATTCTCCTTCATCCATCCATACCAACATCTCCCCGTCTGTCTTTCTGCTTTCAGCGGAGAACCTATGTTTCTGGCAGGCCTGTGAGGAGATTAGACACGGAGAAAGTTCAAAGATCATCGAAAAAGTGGAAGAGGTCTACAAGTAAGATTACTGACAGACGTACATGCAGATACTTGCTGATTTACATGGTCGCATGACAGTCATTCTTTTGCCTGTGATTCAGAAACTTCCTGGCTCCTGGGGCTGCCCGCTGGGTCAACATTGACAGTAAGACAATGGATAAGACTCTGGAGGGGATCAAACGGCCACATCGTTTTGTTATGGATGATGCACAAATGCACATTTACTTCCTCATGAAAAAGGTCTGATCTTTGTGTCTATGATGTATGATATTTAGTTTAAATGGAGTGACTTGTCATAGCAGAAATTTCCATATATTTTACCTGAGCGGATGGTGCTATGGCTTTGTAAAGTCAGTCTATGTGTTTATGTTTGATATGTGCGTGTTTAGGACTCCTATCCACGATATCTTAAGTCTGACCTATACAAGAACATGCTGGCCAAAGCGATTGTCCCCCAGGAAACCAAAAAAAGGTGAGAGTTCAGATATGCTATCACATTATTCCTCATCTTCATCAAATCCCACTCATTTATTCTCTACCATTACAATTTGTCTTTATCCCTGCCTTTCTTCTCAGTGTGTTCCCTTTCATGAGGCGCCAGCGACACTCTAGCCCCTCCCCCGCTCAGGCCATCACCCAGGCGACTGAGGAAGACGGGCGTGCCAAGGGGGCCGGGCAAGCGGCAGGTACCAACTCTGCAGGTGGTTCCCAAGTCTGATGCCGGGGCCAGAAAAAAAAAAAAAAAAAGTATCAGACAATACCCTCTCTCTCCATTGTCTTGGTCATCACAGCAACCATCCCATAGTTTTCTCTGCTTATTGTTTCAAACTGTGTGAAAGCCTGGGCATCCTCACTGCTGCAGCATGGTTAGGATTTCAACATAGAGCTTCCTGTCTGAGCACAGGTTAATGCAAACCTCAGCAGCTTCACATATTGTTCCCAGAACACCAGCAGTGGACAGCAGACAGAGGAGCTTTAAGTGCTAATGTTACAGCCGTTACTGCTCCATATTCACGCTGCATCTACTGTACACCCTACCTATCAAAGTCTGAAAAAGCTGCCTAATTGTTTTTAACATTCACTCCTAGTACCAAGTCTTTCCTCCTCCCTCAGTAGCTTTTATGTAGAGTCTGTCTGCCTCTTACAGGCAGTCGTAGTTAAAGTGGCGGTGTGGAGAGAATAGAAATGTAAAATAACTGTTTTGTCAGAAAGTTAACTCAGCATGGAGCTTCTCATTGTGATTGTTGTTGCTGTTAATTTTGCTCAAGCATGTTTTCATCCCAATAAAATACCTAGACAGCATTCAGTGTTGTATGTGTGTGTGTGTGTGTGTGTGTGTGTGTGTGTGTGTGTGTGTGTGTGTGTGTGCGCCATCTTCAGCATGCCATGGAAAACTGCGCGCGGACATATAATCAGGCTTTTCAAAAGTTTTCTAGTTCTCTATTTTCTGTCTTCTCCTTTCTTCACATTCTTCTTTTCATTTGTATGTTTGCTCTTCATTATAGTCACATGGTTTGTTTTACATATACTGGATATGTATATTGACTGTAGCACAAGCTGCTACAGATTTTAGGCAAAATGCTGTTTTAACTACTGAAAAATTAATTATAATACCATTATTTTCTGCCACAGTTCAAACTTACAAGGTCTTCTTTCTACGTCTTTCTTCCTCAGCTGGTAGCTTTTATTGTTGTACATCCCTCTGATCTTCCCGCTGAGGGTGCCGTGGAAGCTGCAGTAGTTCTGCTGGTCTGGCTCCCTCTATTGGCTGCATGGTCATCAGGGTTATCTTCACTTAGAGTTGATTATTACACGTTTGAAATATTTGTAAGGTGGTTAACTGGAAGGTTTCTATTTTCCACATGTAAGGACAAAAAATCTCCCTCCTCTGATGCTCTGACATCTATATTTTAAATACTTTACACATCCTTTAGCCTAGCCACACCAAAGTATTGGACAGTTATGTGTAATGGTGATGATGTGATCTGCTGCACTCCTCTGACAGCTTTGTAGAATCATTACATTTACTAATGGAGATACACATAGACAAACACACAGAAATGTGTATTTTAAGACAGGGACTCTGAACATTTCTGAGGATTATAATAATCTGCTTCCCTTTATTCCCAATCCACTCTTTGGTGCATGAGTGTGTGTGCCTGAAGAAGGAAGGAAGAAAAATAAAACAGTGAGACTCGACTAATGAAAAGGAAAAATCCTTAAGCATCTTTATTTATACAAAATTTATTTTTGTTGGGCTAAATAATGTTTTTCTTTATATCTTTAGGTTTTTGATTGAGTGAAAAGTAATTGTTCAGTACATGGAAATAAAATCATGTTTTACACAGATCATTACATTTCCTAATCCTTACGTGGTATGACAGTTACAGTATGCTTTGGTGGTAGAATGCTTCTTCATCATCGTCCTTAAATAAATAAATAATCAACAAATTAAAATTACGTACACCCTTAAACAAAATAATTAAAGGCTACACATGCATGTCTGTCCAACATTTAAACATTCAACTTGAGCATGTGCAAAATCACAAAGGAGAAAATCATCACATAAACATAAAACATAAACATAACTTGGATCAAAGTAAGTAAGGAAAGTATGCAAGAGAGGAAACACATTCTCATACAGTACAAATAGGAGGCAGAGGCCGCAGTCATTTGACATCAGGTGCCCATTCATACATACACAGGCCATCTATAGAGATAATAGTGGGTTTAGTTTACTAATCAAAGTGCTTGAGAATGAATGCTGCTTTAAGGTTTTTGACCACAACATCCTGCAATGTTAAGTATTTTAAGACCTGGACTTGTTTGCAGGCATCAAGAAGCACCATCTATCAAAAACTCCTGCACCTGAACATGGCGCTCGGTGCACAGACACGCAGGTGATCAGTGGCTGAGAATCAGATGTAAAGAAAACAGAGGAAAACAAACTGGCTGATGTTGACATGAGGGGAAGGCATTAAAATGGGGTAGACAGCTGGTGATAAATGGCTTCCTTTAAATACTTATACTCCATGTGAAGGAACTAATATGAAGATTAAAAGAAAATGGATCAAGAAGTAGGGTTTGAATTCCTTGAAAAAGCTGGTAGGTAGACGCTATACAATGTTGTCAACAAATTGCGTGTGCAGTGATTACACAGCTGCCTAACAATCAATATCCAGTCTCTTTGCTTCCTTCCACCTTGTTTTATCCCGCTATGTGACAGTGTATAGTTCATCCTTGCCACTCTCACAGAGAGTGTATCCACAAACCCGGGGTCTCCAGCTCCAGCTCCACTTCCAGCCCCTGCTCCAACCCAACTTCTCCCTGCCCTTCTCCTTCGGCGGCAGCAGAAACACCACACAGCTGGCCACCAGGACGTGCCACAGCGAGTGTATGTAGTAGTAGTTGTCCTCTGTTTCAGCAAATATGTACAAGCATACCCCGATCAGAGCACAAACTGCCCCAGGGATCAGATAGAAGGCCCAGCGTCGCCAAGAAGGCGGGTAACAATGACGCCGATTCACCCCTCGGTACACCTGTCAACAGAAAGGAACCAAGACTATTGAATCTACATGATAGTTTTAATATTGCCTTTGTGCTGCGTGATTGGCTAGATGTACTATTTATCTCCATAGAAAGCAAGAGGGTTTTGCCACCAAGTTGCACAGAAGTATCTTACCCATGTAGTAATCATGATCAGAACTGCACAGAGGATGGGGCCCAGCAAGTTCCACAGGCCTTTGCGATCCAGTTGCATTGACATGGCAATCAGAAGAGCCCCGAGCATAAACAGAGTCTGCAAACATATAGTTGTAAGAAAAACACAGCATGAATTAATCACAGCTCTTCAAGTAATACTTAATTATAATGATTAGGTAGATGATGTGATGATAAAGAAAATTGTCAACTGTCAGCGTCTTACATATTTGAATACGTGTCTGATGCGAGCCATGCACAGGATGGTGACCCAGATGGAACAGATAGAGCCCAGAAAGTCACAGTACTGCAGGGTATCATAGTCCATTATACACAGAACGGCTATACCTGGCTGGTCACATGCATGGTAGAACTAGGAATACAAAAGGGAAAAAATAAGCATTGTGAAGCATAATAAGTAAAAGTAACAATGATGAAATTGAAATCAATAAAATGTTTTCCTGAATTTTCCCTCTTACAGAAGATTATAGGTCACAAGAGGATTAAGACACACCAGAAACTGGAATCATTTTTGACAGAAACATTCCTGCAATGTGAAAATGTAGCATAAATTTGTTACCGTGGAGAAAAACATTGTGAAGAGGTAGACGGATGCCTCAGTGAAGTACAACCGCTTGATGGCCACCACAAGGGCAGGCAGGAAGAACAGGTTACTGACAGTGAGCAACAGAGTTGCTATCAATTGGCGACTGTACGACTGAGCGGTCGAAGGATCAGTGCAGCCCCAACCACTCCAGCCTACACACACGCACAACACACATCATAATTATACAGTGATCCTAAATTAATGCATGACAAATAATAAGAACGTGCGCCTATGAGTCGTACCAGCCTTGCAGACACAGGCGCTGTACAGGTAGCTGTAGGATCTCAGTAGTCTACATTCACCATATGTCCCACAGTCCTCTACACAGGCACTGACAAACACCTCCGGGACCACATTCACCACTGATGTATTAACACAGTCACTGCTGCAAAAACAAAACAAAACAAAACAACAAAACAAACAAACCGGTGTTTCCATTGGACTTTTATCAGACCCAGATAATATGAGTCGTGTTCTGACAGAACAACTCAAATTTAGGGAGAAAAAAACTTTATACTAATACTATTAATATTATACTAAATTATAATATTAATTTGAAACAGCCAATATGTGAATTGACAACAATATACATAGCCTAGGATGTTAACATGAAAGAGATTCCATTTGGAAATATAAAAATACAACATGAATGTAATTGTGTTACCTGTTGCATGTGAGCTGCAGGGTGAGGTACCATGTTGTTGACTGAGGAAATGGCAGCCTGAGCAGAGCCTTCGGAGCACTGGCATTGACCTGAACACCATATCCTCCAAACAAACCTGCAGACATCATCATAGCGCTGTCAGATTAATGGAGGTACAGTTTTTTTACAGGTGATAACAGGATACAATCCTAAATTTGAATATGGATCTGTATTTGCAAATATGTGTGTTACCTGTTTGACAGGGCTGAGAGTGGTTGAGCTTGAGGACTGGAGCCCATTGAGAGAGACAAGCCACCACACTACTGCTGTTCCCAAGGGTTACATTAGTCTATGCAAACACAGGCAAAAACATGCAAAACAACTCAAAAACACACTAATCCTTGACAAAAGTATTTCTGTAAAATACTGTGTGCATACGTGCCTGTGTGTGATTCCACGGTACTCACAGTGTTGAGTGTGAGCTGCAGGTTTAGTGTCCCACCAGTGGCTAGTGTGTGCAGAGGGTAGGTGAGCAGTGTGGGGTGTGTGTGTGTAACGCTGACATTTGGCCCATTCACAGGGGTGAATCGGAGAGACAAAACATCCACTTCCTCGTAGAGGACAGGGATACTCCACACACACGCAGATGCCAACAGTGGCGTTAGCAGTGACGCAGACTCATTAAAGGCCACTATGTCTGTGCCCAATGAGCTGTTGCCATCTGATGTTGAGTTTGTGTAGCTGCTGTTGCCACAAAGTTTGTTGATGTCATCTGCTTTAAGGCCTACACTTTGTGGCTTACAGCCCACTAAAGTGAACACACACAAATGACAACAGAAGAAAATTAATTAAAAGCATTGTTTACAATGTGTGAAGTTTAAGATTTATGTTTCTATGGTCACCTGTGTAATTTGAGACAATGCTAAAGGTCACAGTTCGGTTGACTTGGCTGCTCTCAACAACAACTCGTAGCCAGGTGTGCCAGGGCGGGTTAGAAACCTCTGCTGAACAACTGATCCCTGAGCAGTTTACTGTTACTGGGCCATGTTGCAGAGAGGAGGAGCCGAGCCTGAGGACCAGTGAGCAGTTTCCAAAGTCTGCTCCCTCTCGTGATGAGCAGTTACCCACAGAGATGGAGAGAGAAGAGGAAAACTCTGGAACATACAACCTAAGACAAGCACAAATACTTTAGCTGCACCTGCTGTATATGACTGTTATAACTGTTTGTACAGTACACACAAATGAACCAAATTGAAAATTACACATGCATGCACGGACACTTCTTACTTAAGGCGAGCAGGTTGATTAAGGGTGGCAGTCTGTTGGAAGACTCTTCCCTGCAATAAAATGGGGGTGTCCACCGCTCTCCTGATTGACATCTGAGGTTGGAAGAAATATGAGCAGGAGGGAAACCCCTGACAGACAAAGAGAGAGAAAAATATTGAGTGTATATTCATGAACTGCTCCAAAGTTCTCTTCAAACTATTGAACAGATTTTTTTTAGCCTTTTCATAAATGTAAGTGCAATGTTTTACAAGTGAACGTCAAGCTGAAGAACTTTGCAGACAAATAGCATGTAAATAGAAACTGTCTGTCACAGCGAGCAGTTTTTAAATAGGACAGCGTGACCAGCTGCGACATGGAAAGAGTCCAAAAAAAGTCATTCAGAGCACAAGAATGTACTCAATCCTGCTCTTGTGGAACAGGTTGGCTTGAAGTGGAAATAGGCAAGTAACGCAAACACAGAATGCTGACACGTTATTTTACCCTTTGAACACAAAATAAATACCTGTCTGACATAAAAATGACGGACACACATACAGTCAAAGTTAAGTAAAAAGCTAATGCAACCAAGCCACAAACACATCTTCGTAAGAGTTGTTTAAAACATTGTAACCATTTTAATGTCAGACCTTGAAATAACAAAAACGTAAGACAGACAAGTACAAATTGGAAACAGCTCACCACACCTTCTGCTCTATGCGCCCATCATCTTCAGGCAGGTGGGCAGCGATGTACCAGTCACCAGGAGCAGGGTTGGAGAGGTTAAAGGTTGTGGAGCTGTGTGACGTTACTGGTAGGACCAGAGAAAGGCTGGGGGCCCACAGTGTTGAATTGGGAAATAAGGAACCTGTTGGGTTTATAACTGGAGGGGCACCCCATCGAATATGGCTATGAAAGAGAGAAAGAGAGAGAGAAGACACAATTGTACAGAATGTACATCATCACAGCTACGAATAAAGATTTAAAAAAGCAGCGGAGTGGATTTCACTCTAAAGGATCCTGTCCCTTACATGGTGACATTGTGCTGTCCACAGTTGAAGTTGTGGCCCTTGGTGACGGAGAAGAGCCAGCGAGCGATGGCAGTCTCCTCTGGCACGTGGAACCTCTGCAGCCTCACATTGCCATACCAGCCATACTTTGACAACTTCTCAGCTGGTTTGGATGAGAGCTCTGACACAAACGTCACCTGTCCATCTTTAGAGAATGGGATTTTTATAATCACGATAATGCATATATATTGATTCAAATTACATGACGACTCCTCTTAATTAATCTGCTCAAATACATGTCTGACAGTTAGCATCTGCATGAGCTGAATGGTCATTGGATATGAACTCCCCACAGAGCAAGGTGATGACTTCTCATGGGTTCAGTTTATTGTCGTTTCCAAAATGATGCATGCAGTTCTTAAGAATTGATAAGCTGAATAAAATCAAACAGAAAATGTTTGGCATTATTCTATTTTGAAAAAAAAAAAAAATGCTGCTTTGTTTTTTTTAAGAGTACAGTGAAGGAACACACGTTATACATGAGATGGAGAAAAGCTGAGAGAGCTGAACAGCAGAGAAGTTGTTACTCTAACGAATAATTCGAAAACACTCAACTTTCCCGAATGTCGGTCAGCTGAGTGTAAGTTAAAGGGCAAGCGGGCAGTTTGGTTGACTGAGAAACACTTCAAACATTCATGGCGTCAACTTGTGAGCGAGCTGTCAACGTATAAACCATTAGTAAACCTGAGCGAAGAGCTCAGGCTGCCTCCATTAGACGATGGCAACTCATGCTAACACCTGCTCGCCCGGACTCGACCCTTTCTGTGGGAAATACACACCGTCTCCTGAAGTCACAGCCGTCAGGACGACGAAGAGGAGACCGCGAACAAAACAAAGTGGCATGTTTCCTTTCTGGCTGGCCGGACCATTACACCGTCACGCCATTAGAAGCGGTTCTAATGTCACAATAACCTGTGTCTGAAGGGAAATCGGCACTTCCGGATTCGGATGGAGACAGCGTGACGCATGCACAGACGTCGGTGCTGCCTTTGGGGTCTGTCGGAATCTGTCAATATCACCGAAACGAAATTTTCTTTCCGTGAAAATCCACAGTTCCACAGTTCCGTAGACAACAACTTTGTGTGAATGACGCAAAGCTTAATACTCTAAAGGGATTTCAGATAAAGACCCTGCAATATTTATTCCTCAAGTATAACGATAATATTCCAGTGGAAAGCAGGGACGAGTGCAACACATTAAAAGGTCGCTGAACCAACTAGTCAGTCCCCATGAATAAGTCTTTCTCTCATTCTTTCATTTTAAAAACTTTGATCATCGACGTAAATCTTTAAGTTTATATTTGCTTTGCCCGATCACCAGCTATCACACCAGAGCTTTAAGAGCTCATTGGTTACCAACTTCATGACAATGTCTCCACAGGACTTTTTATTCTAACACTGCACAGGAAGTCTGTCATATCAACCGAGAGAGGCCAAAACTGAGATCAATGTCTGCCCTCTCTCACCTCAGGTCTTGTTTATTATTATTTTTTATTTTTATTTTTATTTTTTTAAAGAATAAAGGTAATGTTAGATAAGACAATATATGATCAGCTTAGTTATTAGGCCCACATCAGCTTGATTAGCTGTGAAGTGAATGATCATTGGCAGCATGCTAATAGTGGAAACGTGTTTGTTTACAGCATGCCAAATCATCAGACAGAGGAAGACAAGACAGCGGAGTCCCTCTGCTTTGTTGTGGAAATAGTCACAATGACATCAATGTTCAGTCATCTTCTTCATTTGTAGTATATAATTGATTAATTATGTGTATTTTAGGCACTTCAGTGTACATTGGGAGGGTTTGTAACCATGGAGTGACAGTTTTTAAATACATTTTGTAACCTGAACATTCTTCATAAAGCCACTGAAATATTTGTTTCATTAGTGGAGATATTGAAGCATATAATTTAGCAAGGTTTTTGATTTTAAAAGTGTTATTTGTAAGTGTTATCTGTTATTCTTCATGTTCACCTGTGGACTGGTGTCACAATCACAAATGTGCAAAATGTTAGGGCATAAAAATTTTTCTCCTGCATACACCCATTAATACACACACATTCATTCATTCATTTCACCTGATTGGGTTGAAAAACAAAAGCATCAATGAAGATAATTTACATCTTGTTTATTATTAAGCTCATTGTTGCATAACAGTTGAAGCAGGGCAGCTGCACTTTTGAAGCCCTCACTATATCTTCTTGTTTCTTAGTAACCACAAAGCTCAAATGTGAAGTGCGTCAAGACTGGACTTATATGAGAAAATAAGCGTATGAAATATTTAACTATTGTACTGGCCTGATCAATAATTGCATTACACGTACAATAAAAGGAGAATGTTTGTCGTCAATGTGATAGATTTGTTGTATAGAAAAATCTAATTTCTAGTGTATAGAACATGTTCACCCATGAATGGAGGTTTCTATCATATCTGTATAGAAAAACTATTACTTAATTAATTTAATTACTTATTTTATAATGTTGTTTTGAAATCATGAAATACACACTGATAATAAAAAACCATAATCATACAGGGTAAAAAAAAATTCCCTGACATAGAGACATCGCTCTTATTTTAATACTTAACTGTCACTATGAATCAAAGTGCATTTTTAATCTCACTGCATTACTGCCAGCTAGAGTAACTTTTGAGGTGTAACAGCTTCACTTGTGCTTACAGAAGATCATAAAAATGTCACATCATCCTGGGACTCCACCCAACACCACTGAGCATCATACCCCAACAAAAACGTCTCGCTGCTAGGCGCACTGTCCTCATCCCCCAGCATCTTATCTTGAGAGTCTTGGAAACTGTCCTGAGGCAGACTGCGCTCTCTGTGTCTCTGCTCTGACTCATCCATGTTGATAAAACTACAAGCATCCACCTTTTTTCTTGGTCTGCTCGATCTGAGCAAAGCCCTTTTGATGGTACCAGCTTTGATGTCTTCCAACGGACCTGTGCCCATGTCCTCTGGTTGTGACTTTTGTAAATTGGCATGAACCAAACCATTTGCAGGGTTAGACAAAGCCAGACCCTGTGCGCCACGTGTGGAAGCTCTGTCTCTGCAGCTAGAAGGACTGGAGGGTCTCGCTTCAGTTGACTGAGTGCTCAGCATGTCAAAGTAGCTCTCGTGGGATGAATCGCCATCATCAGTGTGAGGGCAGGCGGGACTCAAGCTTTCCCTGTGGGAGTAACACTCAAAATACTGAGCCTACTACAGCCAGCATGATTTAGCTAAACGTTTTTCAGGGGTTTTGTTTCAAATTCATAACCACAAACAGAAAAAAATTCAGTGGCAATTTACAAATTTACATCTTAGAAAAATTTTGGTCTCTCACTTGAAAAGATCACTGATTGTTATAAGCATACAACAACATGAAAACCTAGCAAAATACAGGACATATAAATGTATATAAACTTCCTCTAAAATATGGAATAATTTACTTTGTAAACATTTTTAAAAAGATGTTCAAGAGTATGAGAGGGCTGCTCGTTTTCTTACACATATTTTTGTGATATTCTTTGGAAATTACACATACATCTTGAAAGTTTACATTTATGTTGTTCAAAACACAGAGAAACAATTGCTTTGATTAAGTCTGTAATGGATTTAATGGTTAATATTTTAATGTTTGTATATAGTGTTACTTTGTATAACTTAACATAAGTGCAGCTGTTAAATGAGAACAGACTCCTACACACTTGACAAACTAACATCCCTCACCTGCAGGGGGGCCCCGGTGGCCCCTGCTCCTCCACAGTGACCAGGCTGCTCAAACTACCCGTCAAGCTACTGCCTCGACTAAGCAAGGCTCCCCGCTCCTCCATCAGCCAACGCATCGCCTCAATGCCCTCGTGCACGGCCACCAGCTGTCGTAGAATCCTCACATCTGCGGAATGAAGCCACCTCTGCGTGGATGGCATGGGGAAATGATTAATTCATGCAGGAATACGGTGAAGTGAAGTGACTGGAGCGTGTGTGCACAATATGCACTTTTCGGGCTTTAACTAAGAAGGTCGGGCCCTTTTTGCAGCTCCTCCACGGGGCTCTTTTGGATTTGCAGTCCCATTGAATGAACATTGCCTCCAGCTCCAACCCTGTGTGTCCGCTCATTTAACTACAATGCAGGGAAGAAAGACATTAGAGGAATGAAGGTGGAGCAAAGATGATGAGCAATGAGCAGAGGAATCCAGCCGGAGCCTGTAGCGTGAACGGAGGTGTGGTGGAGGTGCAGGTTCCTGTCATTAGGAGTTACAGTCAGCGGGTGAAGGGGCTCACCCTATTTCGCTGTTGTCAGTGAGCAGAGGTGTGATTGATAAAATAAAGTTTCAAACTGTGGACAGATGCACGAATTCACACTCAAACACAAACTCTGACTGAGTCAATAGGATACAATTTTGTTGACTTCTAAGTGAGCAAAAGAGACACACGACAGGCGAAATGGAAAGCTGAAGAGACAACAAAATTGTTTACCATCTCTTGTTTTAAGCTGCTGATCTTGTCAGAGAAGCTGAGCGCAGAAACGCTGTCTCCGCCGACATCAGGCCTCCAGCCGTCTCCGCAGTCTGCAGCGTCCCTCATCCAGGCCAAGAGACTCTCTGGGGTCTTCCTGCCGACCTTAGCCTCCACCTCTCTCAGCTCTGGGAAGTCCTCTGCCATTGCTCCGCTGCTGGGTCTCTGTCCTCTGTCCTGGCTCCGGATGAAGAAGAATCTGTGCTTAAAATCACTCAACCTGTCCAACTCCCCTGTCTGTTCCTCTGTCTCACACACTTACACGCACATATACACACTCAACGACAACACACTCTATATTCCTGAACACTCCACAGTAAAGCACAATCCTGAATGACAAACTTCGGCGCAGAAGCGCAGAACGAGCAGTGAAAACGCTGGAAGTCTCACTGACAGCTGTCAGCCATTCACTCAGCCGAGGTATTGCTGGTATGTGGCCCAGAACATGATGCTGAAAAGTGGAGAATGCTGTTTGTGTGGAACAATGGCATGAGTCTGAGCTCCACCTGCGAGCTGCAGCCGGTGGAGGGATTATATATCCCAGAGGTGCGAAACGATGACTTCCTGCCTGTATTGGCCTGATTAGAGTCTAATCAACACGCTGTCACAAGCAAGTCAACAAATTAAACGTTGATTGCATCACATCAAAAACAAACAAACCCACACACAGTTTGTCTTATGACCCGTTTATGTCTTATATTCAATCATGTAACCATCTTAAAATAAATGTGACTATGTGACTATAAATGAGCCAGTTAAGCTACAGTGTAACTGTACTTATATATAATATATAGGAGATGTGCACTGGCTATAAATGTGGATCAGCTGCTATTTCAAATATATTAATAGCGACATAATCTGGATGAAATAATGTAAAGTTCCTGGCTGTTATGCTTTTGTGTTGTGCTGTTCTTACTTCCAATCCAAAAAACTAGTCAAATTTAAGTGTTAAAAAGAAATAATGTAAACTTCCTGTTGAGGGAATAAAGAAAAACCAGCTGTGATCCCACATAAAAGGCATGCAATATGGAAAAAGAAAGTCTTCAAACTATTAACAAACAAAAGTGAATTCTTCTAATTATGATAAAGAATCCTACCTTTGCGCTGCAAACACTTTCAGGACTCTCCAAAGAGACTGGGTGGAGGCAAAGAGGTCTGTATTTGCAATGAGTCCACAATTAGACACAGAGACGGACTAAATAAGCTTCAGACATCTGCCACCCACTCAAATAGATTATTTATTTTTATTTGCCTGTCAGCTCACCCCATATCACTGCCTTTTGAAATCAGGGCAACAGATATGGGAGCCTCATGTTTCATGTGATGAAGCTTAGAAGCAGCATAAAGTGTTTGAATAACAGATGCTGATTAAACAGACTGAGATGGGGGGGGGGGAATCTAACCCTAACCGCAAATAAAAGTTCTGCGTTATCAAAATGGGTAGCAGCTATTTTTCTGGGGGGGTTAAAACTAGTCACAGCAGAGGGAGACAAAGACTAATGCACCACAGAGAGTCAGCTTGCTGCCTCAATCTCAAACTCATCTAATCAACATGCCGTTAACAGTTTGCATGTACACATAAAAGAAGTGAATCTGGGAGATTGTCAGAAAAGGAATATTTGAAAAACTACTAAAGATGATTGCGGGCATGTTGTAGAGCAGTTTCGTAAAAAAAAAAACATTGTGTGTCCCACAAATAAAACATATCATATACACAAACAAATCAACATAAGAAATGTGACAAATACAAAGAGGTTGGGTTTGGTAACATGTTTGTGCTGCACTTGGTTTGCAGTAACAATGAGTTATTGATCTTACAGTAATATTGGTTTAAAGCATGAATCATGAACATCATCACACATGTGATTTAAAAGACAAACATTTTACCAGCCCAGGTTTTACCCCCCTCAGTGGGTGACTTCACTGTCTAGAGGCTCATAAAATTCAATCGCTTCTACTGTGAAATCTCAGCGGAGCAATAGAACCTCATGCCCTCTGCACGGAGCTGTGTTACACTGCACAGTTCCCAGGTGGAGAAACGTGAAGCAGGATTTTGTTGCAACAAAAACATTTTCTTTGTCCATTTCAAATAGGAATCCGTTGCTGTTTGGATTACTGTCCACATGCAAACTGAGCAGGACAAAAAGAAGAATTTATCTATCGTTGTTTGCTCTCTTTTCTTTTTTTTGTGTAGTTTCTCAGTTATTCAGGTCATAGTCTGCAGAAGTTGAATCTAGGGCAACGGGACTTGGTTGTAGATTCTTGAAAACGTAACACTTGATGAAGCCTCTTGGAGAAGAATTCGTCACTTCGGCTGTTGGATGTCAGTCTACCAGTGACATCCAGGTCATTTTCTCATATTTTGAGCTGTAATATTGTCAACAATTTCCAAGAAGCTGACAGAGTTTCGACTGTAAATACCAGAAAAGATACAGCACCAGGGGCTAAACCTAAGGCAAATCTAAAAAGCAAAGGCACGTACAGACTTACAAAGCCAAGGAAGAGATTAAATAAAAAAGGTCTTACACATGAACAGAATGGAGACAGGAATCTTACAGCAGCAGTTAACGTCTGCGCTTTAAAGCTCTGAATGGACTGCCCCTACTTCTAATGGAGATTGAAGGAAACATTAAAATTTCCCCCACACTCGCTCACCCCCAGGACATCTGCTCACACTCCGATGTGGCTATCAATGTTTGTTTGCATTTTTTTTTCCTCCAACATGGCCTTTAGATGGCAGCAGACCTTGCGCATTTGTCAGCGCTGGTACAGATGACGGCATTCTCAGTCATTGAGCAATCAAGCCTGATTTCTGCACCTCTGGGATTTCATTCATTAAATCTGTTTTCTTAGGAGGACAGATAGAGTTTCACCGAAGAGCCTCTCAAGCTCACAGAAAGCCTGAAAACTGAGCCCAAGTCAACACTATGAGGTCATCTCTTCTATTTGAGAATCATAAAGAATATGTTTTTCTGTAATTTTATAGGCCATTAATTGTTCGAATTTCTTGACAAATAGGCTCACCTGCTGCAAGCACACGCCATGGCTTTATCCAAGAGAAGCATTGCACTGAAGGAAAACTAGCATTTTCAAAATTTCTGCATCTTTTCCTTTTTTTTTTTTTTTTTTGTTTTAAAAAAACCCCAAAAAACTGAACAAAAGGCTAAAATGAAAAGTGGATCAAAAAAAGAATAAAGCTGGTTACTGCATTGGGGGGTTCAGAGCAGCACTGGCCTGAGGTCAGCGTTACATGAGGTAGGGGGTAATCATAAAAATGTTTCACACAGAATGAATTATGTTTTTTATGAGTCAGGGCCTCTGACTTCCACTTTTAGGGAAATCATAAAGTTATACAAACATTAAAATGTGGATACCACTGAAAGGCCAGCATTATGAGCAGATAAGCTTTTATTGCATCTGTTCGTGCAATTAAAACATGATTTACCATGATTCATAACCAGGATATGGGGTCTATTAGGGGAGTTGCCCTAATTTTTTGCCAAGCCACCTGACACATGTCAAGAGCAGAGACAGATATGAGACCGTGTTCATCGATGTGGACTGCATCCATCCTGGATAGGATGTTCAAGCATCCTCATGGTGAAGACTGATCCCTTCGGAATAAAGTGCTGTGTGTATTTCCATGAGTTGAGCCGATTGTCAGGAAAGCAGCATTACAAATGAGGGTACTGGGCCAGGAAATCCTTCAGGTTCACATGGCCTCCTGAAGGTTCTCACGTGCACACACTGCCTGTCAGGGAGGGTGGAGAGGGGGCACCTGAATTTTTACAGCACAAGTAGGCCCAAAAGCATCCAGAGTTTTCTGCACATTTTCCAAGATAAATAAGCTAAATGGAAATCAACGCACGTCAAAGACAATTGGAGAACACTTATCTTTTCCCCAAAATCAAAATCAAAATCACAGTATTGAGCTGATAGCACCTGTCCTCAGAAATGCCTTCCGAGAAAAGGTTCCTCATTTTGTCAAACACATTTATTAATTATGCTGCTGAGATTTAGACTGATGGCACAAATCTATCTCCATCAGCTGCCTAACTCAGCTTAGTACAAAGTCTTACAACTTGTGAAGCATCATGGTTTGTTCCAGAAGTTTCGAAATCTGGCTGTGAGCATCTCCAAACACTTTGTATTTCTTTGTTTAATCTGTTTAGTTAAAGTATTTCCGGGCATATCTAACAATGGGGCACACAATTAAAAGAGAAATAGCTAATAACCGCTGGTGTGTGTGTGGATTTTAAGTGAGCTGATCATGCTGCACTGTGCATCTGTTTCCATTTAGAAACCTACTGTGCGATTGAATGAGTGTGGGAAAGTAATGGATCTCATATGCATGGAGAGGCCCATTTACATCCTGTAACTGTGTTGTGTTTATTAAAGGCATAGAGCACACATCCTAGAGCTGGGGATCCAAATAAATACAACATTTACAGTGCATGAGAGGCGTACTATGAAGAAGCCACAACCTACCAGAGAGAGGGCTTACCAACTCCAACTTACCAATTCCCTCAACTTCCAAAGGGCATGTTGTAACGTTATATACGGAGGCATAAACAAAAACAGAGCGCCCACAGTTGGCAGGCGTTTACGCAAACAGAAACATTGCATGCTGTCTGACTGCAGGCTCATCAACAGATTCCGACGGCATCGAACTTTGTTGTTTAAGCAACAAAAGTGCTGGTGCCTTGCCTGATCGAATACTTGATAGGAAAGCCCAGAGGAGCCCGTGCCAGAGGCCACAGGGGGCAGTAGATCCTAAGCACATTAACATTCCTGAATAAATAACCCCAGGGATTGTTATTGTGGAGACGTTAAACAGGATTTTCCTCCCAGAGCCCAGGAGAACGGCCAGGCATCACTCTGGTGTTTTCCATCGCCCCAGGTTAGGAGCAGCTCAGTTTTTTTTTTTTTAAACCCTTTCTGTCCCAAATCTCTAAAAATTGCAGAAATTGCACCACATGAAAGAATTTAGAAATTCTGCTAATGCAGTGAAGGCTTATGTTTCAATATGACATAAAAGAATAGTGCAAGTCTTTGCATAGTTACTGAGATACGTATGTTTCCATCACTGATAGTGTTTATGGGTAAACCAAGAGCCTATCTAGTCTCCAAATGACATCACAGGCTACACCGAATTAAAGTCATCAGTTACATCGGTTATCACTTTATGATCATCAGCAGCTCAGACATATGAACACGCTGTCTATACGAAAACACCAACACGCAATCAATACCAGCAGAAACGACATTGGTCTTGTCATAGAGCTGTCCGAAAATACATCAGCAATAATCAGTAGGCTGCAACTATAGACAACTATAGATTTTAGAACAACAGTGATACTGAGCGTAGCTCAATACAAATACCACAGGGAGAAAAAATCCAGACAACGATGTATCTCATTTTAACAATTACTATCAATGCACACAGCAGAAAAGAAGAAAAACTCAAAACAAGGAGCTAAAAGGTGCTGGATTGCTCCATATTGCTGAAAACAGGTTGGGGGTGGGGTCATAATATATAAATAATATACTGTTATTCATTTATACAGTACATCCCATCACATGCTGTTGTTTTCCTTGGAGCTGGTAATTACTTTAATACCCAGTTTTTTCTCGACATTTGAAATGTCCCATATTTAACCCACGTTAATTATGAAGGCAAAGGCTTCCCATCAAAATACACGCGGCCACTTTTTCAGATGGTGCTTTCATTAGTTTGAACTTTACTTTTGATTGTCGTTGTCCTGCAGACATTACCAAGCAGTCACATTCTTCCGCAATTCTTCCGTCTACAGTCTGATCAAACTGTTGGATATGCGGCTATATTTTTTAATCACCACTAAATAAACCGTCAAACAGCTGAGTAATGGATCCAAATGAAATGCAAAACAAAGAAATCCTGCAGTTTAATAGCTCCTCCTCTGCTGCAACAGGGTCTGTTGCTGCCAGGTTCCTGAAGCCCTCTCCCCCTCACTTTCTCTGCGCATGATGTGGTGCTCAGGATAGCTGGGGAAGAAGCAGAACAGGATTCCTCTGCATCAGCCTGCAGCTCTGTTATAGTACAGCTTGAAGTTTGGTAGATAGGAGCGAAGCCCGCCCTTCCCCTCCCCGGGTGAATCACACATTCCTGATGCTGGAGGTCAGAACTGAGGGAGGACTATGGCTGCAGACACGCTGAGGATTGTGTGAAATATATAGGCCTACAGTGGAGGCCGAACGTGTGCGACCACTGTGTTTTTAGGGCTCGGGAAGGCAATCTGTAACTCATCTTTCCCTGAGTTCATTGCCTGAAAGGTCATCGTCAAGCACCTGTCGAATGACATAAGAAAGAAAGTGAGCAAGGTCAAAAGTTTTTGGCTTGATTCCAAAGGCAATATAGTGGTATATGAAATTGAAGGTAATCACAGAGGGAAAGTTATGCCCCATCTTTCACTTTGGTCTTTCTTTTCTTTGCTCCATCTTTCTTTCCTGTCACATGCTTCCCCCTTCTGCAGTTACTCCAGTTACACCGTGAGGCCTTGTATGGGAGTGGGGGGTAGCTAGAACATACATATACAACATTTACATTTAACTGACACATCACATGTTTGTTATCTCTCCATTACCTTATGGCTTAAAGGCCCGAGGAAACATGGATTTTTCTGGATGCTGACATGGTGATATCAACCAGCACAGCCGACCGCCACGCAACTCCCCATCACAGATACCGAACAACATGTGGCATGAAAAGATAAAGAGCTTCACCGTGCGATGTTGCTGTTCTTTCAGCAAATTGCTGCCTCTGCCAGGTTAACATATGGAGAGTATCAGAGCATGCTGCTTGCGGGGGTACGATGAAGTCAACGTTTGTGTTCTGTCAGCAGTATATTCTTCTTGGTCCCTTTCCCGTGGGGCTCCTTCACACACATATGGGGGTAATTTGCGCAAATCCTTCAGCACTGAAAGAAGTAAGAGGAATTGGCCTTGGGATTTTGGGGTTGGAAATCAGTTTGAGAAGTTGGGACCAGGTGGGTATAAATGTCTTTGTGAGGAGAGTGAGGGTGGGGGATGTGAGACATTGTGAGAGGTTTTTAAAGAGCTTCAGCTTGGAAGTTGCAACATGACTGTATAAACAAATTGAAAAAGACATCAAAATCCTCAACATGCTGCAACACAGAGGTCTCAGCCTCTACAACTCCCAATATATGGTGTCACGGGAAAGGGTGCAATGGAATCTAATGTGAAAGGCTCTTCATCAGGGGAATATGTTTGTCTGTCGTAAATGAAATGGCAGCCAAACCGTCACATGCCCTATGAAACACAGTATTTTTTGAGCAAATGAATCATTTGGTCCAAGGTCGGCCACTGGAAAAACAAACTCATCCTCTGGGGGCCGACGATATCTGCAGTAATTTCTTTCACTTGTTTGTTTTTGGTATTGATATTTTTAACTTTACCCAATAACAATGCAAGAGCAAAGTTCATGGAGCAGTCAAAATGACAAGAAATCCCCCTCTGGGGATCTTGAATTCACAAAATAAATTCTCTGAAATCCTCCCAATAGTTTCAAGTAGTTGCGAAGGCTTGGAAATCCTTTACTTGCTGAAGTCCTCTGGGCAGCATGAAGGCGCTGAATAAATTCCTTCTAATCGTCAGACTGTGGTTGAATAACTGGGGTCGTCCTCTGTGGACCATAAACATTAAGAGCAACTTCTCCAAAAGCCCAACTATATGTCGTGGAAAATGTTTTGACCTGGTAGGACGGGTCAGTGGGAATAATGGAGCAGCAAGAAACGTCTTGATTCCCTTTTTTTTCTTTTTCCTCTTTTGGCCTTTGCTCCTATTTGGGGTCACCACAGCAAGTCAGCTCTTTGACTTGCGTGATTGAATCAGCTGCATATTTTACACCAGATGCCTTTCCTGTCGCAACCTACGCTGCTTCGCCTTGTGGATGGGATTTGAGCTCTACCACAATGCTCTACGACTGAGCTACGTTACAGAATGGCAAAATTTTAAATGGATCCTTACTTGGGTAGCAGGATGGCACTGAACAAGTAGAATACATACTGTAATATAATCAACGCAAAAAGAAAACTGTCATAACCATTCTAAAATTTGAAAGGTATTTCGCTTTCTTTTTAAAACGACACAGTTGCAAAGTCAGATTAAAGGTCACAAACTTTTTATTGAAACCCAGGCATTAGATTTTTGAAGTTCCTTGCATGAGAAAAAACATTGTGGTAGTCATAAAAACATGTTTTAAGGGCTAAGAATGTTTACAACAAAGCAATCATCAGTAACTGTTCAGCAGACGCTGTTGCTGACACGTGTTGCCGCGGGATACCGTGTACGACCGACCAGCAGACATCACCACCATCATGCTGCGTCTTTAAAAATGCCATAAAAATGGATTTGTTTTGAGTGTTGGCTTTGCATCCATGGTGCGATTTTCATGGCCAGTACTTCAAGGGGATCTCCTCAATGAGATGGATGGTTGAGACATGAATGTTGAGCTGGAAAACCCCCTGGGAAAGAATCAACCTGTCAATCGAATGTTTGCCATTACAATCCAAACCCTGATCACAGTCCGTCCTCTGTGAATATTACTGTTTCAGACAGTCGCAGAAGCCCCGTCTCCATATCTGCTGTACGAAAGGTTGCGATGGAAGCGATTTGGCCTCTCTCTTGATGTTTACATTCTCCAGACACAGAGGAGGATGAAGAGAGAAAGGGGGAAAGAGAGTGAATTACTTACAGCTGCAGCTTTGCAACCAATAGTCCTTCATGACTGAAGGCTTCTGGGCATGGACACACCATATTATGGCTAACATCGGAGTTTAAAGTGCTTTTTATGAGCATTGTGAGCGGATGAGTGAGGGGCAGATAAAGGAGACTTACATAACACGTTCAAGGCCTGCCATGTTTACCTTGTTTTTGTCTCAGCCTACTCAAGCAAAACTTTTACAAGCAATGAATGTTCTTGTAAACAGCTAATGCTGGGGAATTAAAGGGACGTGGTGCATCTGTGTTTGTGTGCGCGTTGGCCTGATCGCGATGGACCTGGAAACTGATTGTGTGCCATGAGCCAAGAAGAGAAAAACTCTCAGAAAGCCCAAGAGCTTGGCATGGCTCAAAAGCTGAGGTCTCCTGGGGAGTTAGTCATCATCACGGTGTTTTGTGAATAAGAACAACATGCTCAGTGCAGCCGTAATGAGGTCACTTATCAGCGAGGGCATTTGGAGGGTGTGCCTCGCTTCCTCTCAACATCCCTCCATCTGTCAGGGAAAGGGCAAATGACCTCAGCCACTACCCCAAATAATGTCATGTGGCCTCAGTCTGTATGACAGGCTTCAAGTTGAATGTTGAACTTTCTGATTACGGACTTTATAGAAGGAGGAACCATCTCAGAGAATCAGCTTCTTTGAACTCAATCAGCTTTTATAAAAACTGAGCACCAGAAACTGCAGAAAAGCAGCAGTTTGCACATTGTAAAAATAAATCAATAAAACAATAAATAAAAAGGCAAAGATGCTCTATAAACTGAGAGCAAAGAGTCTGATGTATTGGTTTGATGAGAAAATACACTACTTCAGCCTGACAGCAATCTTACTGGGAGAAAAGATGGTGTGTGTGTGTGTGTGTGTGTGTGTGTGTGTGTGTGTGTGTGTGCAGGAAGTAAACACACAACAGTAACACAGAGTTCAAGAGAGGAAAATCACACGGGGTAATTACTTCACAAATAATGGGGGTTAAACTGTGGTGGGAAAAACAACAACTGCTTCTTTCCTTCTAACCACATGAAAAGGATTCCATCATTACAATGTTAAGCACTGCTGATGAAGAAAGCCTCTTTTAATCCCAAAGAGGAAAATAGGTCCAGCTGAAAACGTGAAAAAAACCACCGGACGGTGTCATTTGTTGGTCCACTTGAGACTAAAAATACACTCAGCGTGCAGCCTCTCGCCTTCAATTACTGTTGAATGTGCTGTATCTGTGAGAGGATCTTTCACCGCTGACAGTTTAATGTAGCGGGTCAGAATTGGTTCGCATACATAAACATTATGTCCGGCCTTGGGTGCTGGATGTGAACATTTGTTGAACAGAGAAAGCGTTACTCTGGGAGTAAAAGGCGCTGCCATGTTTGGTAGCAAAGTCTTTACACCTCCATCACTCAGATCAAACACATCCCATGTTTGGTTTGGAGAGAGGGAGAGCCAGACAGAGCAGGGAAGTTCACACACACACACACACACACACACACACCATCCAAACTGCGGTACTGCGCCCAACTAATTCATCTAATAGTGATAACCCAGTCAGACATAGGCTGGAACTAAACACCATCATACTAACTGGCTGTCAGGCCAGCAGCTACGCCGTGTTCGCCATCTTAATTTAGGTGCGAGTGGAAAAGTGCAACTGAGGTTTTGCAGATATTAGCTCATAAAACACGAACAGTGAAGCGACGGCCTGATTTTGGCACGCACAGTTTGACAAACGGCGAAAATATTTGTAACATTTCTGTCCTCCCATATTATTTCCCTCCAGACTGAAAATCAGCTTAAAGTGCTGCCAGAGGAAAAGTCGGGTGTTCACCAAAGCTATTTATACAATTATCTGGGAGCATCAGTGCACATTTGGGACAACATCTGATGTAGTTTTTGAGGTATTTCGCTGCCTAGGTGAACGAATCCAGCTGCTTATGCTAGATGAGAAACTAGAGGATCACCAAAGCCATTATCCCACTGGGGAAGATGTACTCAATTTAATGTGATCCATTGAGCAGCTGCTGAAAAATTTCTTCAAAACCATAAATGCCAACTCTGTACTGCGGCAGAAAAAAAAACTAAAAAGAGAGTCGTACCAGAATCAGCTGTCATCATCCTTTGAGGAACGTAAATGAACTTTATAGAAATGCATTCCACAGTTGTTAAGGCATTTCAATTTGGAACCTAAATGGTGGATCGGACCAATGTTGCCACCTCTAGAGGAAAACAAACAAACAAATAAACCTCGCTACAGAGCACGCATATTCTGTAGGGTGTAGTCTGACACTGGAAACAGTCATTCAGTGGAAGTCATAACAAAAAGCAGCTGCCACACGATAGAGCCACCTCTGGCGTGGTCACACAGCTTATTAAACTAATCAGCTCTAAGCTCCTGCTGCGTGCTGCGCCTGATCCACAGTGAAATCAGTCAGATTAGGATAACATGCGAACCCACAGGCTCAAAACCCCGATCATGATATGCAGGCGCATAGCACTGAGCTAAACGGTACAACCTGTGGATGGCCTACTCTGTATATACAGCCCAGTATATATACATTTAGTGGAGTCAGAGGACCTTTAAAGCATAATACAAAACATAAAAAAATGTTGCTGCTAAGAACGATCATATGTGAATATACTTTGCCCCTCTGGCATAGTTTCTGTGTGGAGTCTATATTATTCCAGAGGGCCATTGGGGAGAGGGGTTAAAGCCTGGAATGTACACTATTTCCCCACAGGAAGTTGAGCATGGATGTCTACCCTCGCCCCACGCCCAGATCTCTACATCACACACGCGGCTACTAAATTATACAACAAAGGTCTAAATGCTTATCTGCCAAGTTTAGGTTTGGCTGAAAGAATAAAATAAATGAAACATTGAAATCCAGAGTACACTCACCTTGATGTTTTGTGCTTTATTAAAAACACTTTATCTTTGATACGTCCTACAGTTTCGTTGTACAAAGTTTCACAAGACATTACAAAAATATTGAAAGGCATTTTCAATAAAAATGGACTGAAGCTGTCTGCTAAGAGAACTTTGTTTTCTCTTCTTTTTTATATACAAATCTCAATATTCACAAGTTGTCATCTTTACTAGATGGCATCTGCCAAGCTTTGCCTCGTTAAAGCAGCATGTTCTACATTTACACAGGTCTCAACACAAAGTCATAGTGGGTCTCTCTTCAAAAAATACACTGTATATAAACAATACAACAATACAGCATGGTACAATGTACGGTAGCATGAGTTTTCTGATGCCGCATATATACGATTTTGGAGACATACTGTAGGGAAGAAAAGAACAGGTCTACTTTCTTTATATGCGTGAGATCAAAGTTTGTCTCAGTGACTTCAAACTGAATTAGCATTCCGCTTTCAGTCAGTGGTTTTAAGTATCATTATTATTTCTGATAAAAGTTAATTATCATGCATACATATTAGCATGATTGTTTCTTTAAATTCAATGTAATGATTTTCGTCTATTATTATAATACAGTCTCTTTGTCAGCCCTGTTGTGTTACGCTACAGGACTTTGAGATATTAAGCAGTTACAATGTGCCAAAAATAACAAATGGTTTCTTTTTTTTTTTTCACTGTCTACATTGTGCTTTGGCAAAGAAAAGCTTGTGTATCGAACTGCCGCTCTCGTCCCTCTCTCACTTTGAAGTGTCAGTATAACATACATTATATCACAGGAGTTTCAGTCATCACTTTGATTAGGAACAGTAAAATATGAGTATTGTACATGATGCTTTCCTCCACAGTGTTCCAGTCTCTAGTTGTATGTGTCTGTTGGAGCAGGTGCTTCTTCTCTAGCTAGAGAGAGGCACACTTCTAGGCTATAAACACTGAAATATATGGACGTGACATTAAAACTCACTGCCACACACAGAGAAAGGCCTCACCCAAACACACACACACACACACACACATACACAGAGACATGCACATAAAGATATGTATAGGACACACCCGATGCTCACACACTCACATTTTCTGACCGAACACTTGTGGGCACCCGTCTGGCACGTATAACAGACAGTCATTTCATTAAATGGCTCAGTGGGGGCTCGTCCTAGCCAGCAGAAAGAGGCCCACATCCAACACGTACGCCCTCACTGTACTTTCCACCTACTGTAACGCCTGTGCACCTTCGAAGGCACATTACAATGTGAACATATTAAAAGCTTACAAAGCTTTCCAAAAGCTTCACTTAAGGATCATTCAAGTGGTGACAAACAGTACTGAGTTGAGCTAAAATAGTGCTATAAATCACACATACATACAATGCTTCCGTTTGTCATAAAACCAAACTAAAGCAATATCCTTCCTGAAATCAAGGAATTTGTTTTTTGTTTTGTTTTTTTCCTTCTCATGATTTGTTTGCATTAGTCACACAGTGAGTGAGTGGCAGGAATATGAGTATAGCTCCCATGCTGGATACAGCGGAGGGAAGAAGGCACAAAAGCCACAGAGAGCTTTGTTTACAGCTGCCGTTTCTCCGTTTTTATTTCATTTCATTTCAGACTTAAGTCCATGAGAAGGCTTTCACAGCAGAGAATCTACAAGGCAGACCTCTTTCTCAACAGAAGAGGGACAAAAACCCCAGCTTTTCCTCTCTTTTCCACATTAAAATGTCTGGTGAGACTCAGGAAAGAGATGCAAATTTCCATTTTGAAAGCATAACATGCATGACAGTTTTTCCATCGTCTCCTCTTGTCCTTTGAGATGTTCAAAATTCCATATTTCTCTGTGTTATCCAGATTGCTGGAGTCTATTTCATCCAGTATTGGCCAGTGGCTATAGTAGTGAGCTGAATGGCACAGGTCAGGGTTATGTATGTCAGTCTGCAGCCTTCTCTATGCCATGATGAGATGGTTGCTCCGCTCTCTGATGTCTGTTGGAGGAACAAGGTCTTTCTTCACTGGAGTTGGCAATAAGGTAGAACGTCTGCCTTTTGACTTAAACAAGTCTGACACAAAGAATACCTATGGAAGGAATTAAAAAAAAATAAAAAATCTGTGAAAATCTCAAAAATCATACATCCCGTCTCCATTTTTCTTTGTCAGTTTTCTATTAGCAAAGTCCCTCTTCTGCCTTTTCTTTACTGATACACTATGGAGTTCTTCAAGGTCCCATATTAGCACTTATATATAAACCATTAGATTCCTGTCTTTACAGTCATCACAGCTGTGATGTTCTGACATGGATGAAAATTATTTTTTGTATCTGAGGTATTTCCCAACCTGCTGATGTAGAAACATTACATAAATGAAGGCCTAAGACATAATCTAAGCAGAAAATGACAAATAACATTTGAAATTGATCCCTTTATAAGGTCCATTAAATGTTTAAACCCAATCTGTTATAATATTATTCCAAAAATAAAACATAATGGAACTACTCACTATGCAGTAGGCCACCAGGGCTCCCTGTACAAATCCCGCCAGGACATCAGTTGGGTGGTGCTTGTGATCGGAGACCCGGGACAAGCCGGTGTAAAAAGACATCATGATGAGGG
Organism: Echeneis naucrates; assembly: GCF_900963305.1. Taxonomy (NCBI): domain Eukaryota; kingdom Metazoa; phylum Chordata; class Actinopteri; order Carangiformes; family Echeneidae; genus Echeneis; species Echeneis naucrates. Next base: position 6,581,392 of record NC_042527.1, read on the forward strand.
TGAACTGGGTCAGTGGGCGCAGCAGGCGGGCTCCATGCCAAGTGAAACGAGACTGCAGATAAAACTGGTGAAGAGAAAGACAGAACCGTTGGTTCATATGGTATGTATGGTCATATATGTATTAGGAGTATGTTTATGTATACATGCTGAAACTGATTCAATAACTCACCACCAGATAAAGCATTGTGTACATTGAAAATGATGCATGTCCAGAGAAGAAAGACTTCCTGAGGGACAGAGGACAACCAGAATTTTACTACACTTTGTAAAAACATTTACATTCAAATGAAAGATACTCTTTTAAATCTTACAATACCTAGCCTCTTGAACTTTACTCTCTGGCCCCTGACACTCGTAGTCAGTGATGTAGCCCAGGGAGCAGTTAATAGTGGAAAAATCTGGTTTGCACACATCAAGGAAGTGTGGACGCATTCGGCCCACTGACACTTTGGCGATGTCAGTGAAGGACTGACTGATGGCACAACCAAAGATGAATACTCCAACCTGCTTGTACAGAGCAGAAATGTAGGGGTTCCCCACAAAAGACTTGGATCCCTCATTCAAAAAGTAGATCCTGTAGCTTTCTCCAATGATGATCTGAGGGGACACAGGAGATGGCAATATAAGTGAGACTTGTGATTTTGACATGGTCCCACTTTTCCTATCTCCTGAGTGCTCAGTGAAAATGTGAGTGCGCCAGGGCCAAAATCTTTCATGAGAAATTGCATAGCACTTGGACAGAGAAATTTCTTTTGCTTGTGAAGTGCAGTGCTCATATTTCACATGCAATTTAATGACCCCCTGTCTGGGTTTATTGCTCATTATCTGAATAAAGTTTTTGTGATTTTAGACTTGTCATTTTCCTGTCAATGTTAGAACAGAGCTAATTGTGAATCTAATTCCTTGATGCAAAGCATTAGAGCACCAACAAACCTTCTTGAAAAAGGATAGCACTGAGCTCTTGTGGACTTAATGGAAATTTGGATAATAAAGTCTGTGAAGATGGACATTTGGAAGTAGAACAAACTGAGCTATGATCTTAAAAGTAAGGAAAATACACTTCAAAGAACTTTTTATAATGAAAATGTTACTATGGCAGCCTATATGGGATGCTATTATTTCGTCTGAATTCGTTTAAAAAAGGGTTAACATAGGTAAGAATTCACAGGTAAATGGATTTACCTGTGCAACTCAAACTGTCCGCCGCATATAGTTTTCTCTAAATGTGTAAATAAACTACCATCTAAAACTGATGATTGACGGGTAAGGCACTTAGCAGGAGGTGGATATCCATAACTCGCAACAGCTGTTCAAGCTCAAATAGTCCGTCCCAACCTCCTCTGTTGTCTTTCAGCCACTTGCAAAAGAAAGTAATGAAGGAGGAGTGACAAAAAGATAAAATGGTGGGATAAAAAGCAGTGACATGAAGGGGAAATAGAAAGCACCAAGAGTGTGCAAAAAAGGAGTGTAAACAAGGAGGAGAAAGGGGAAGGAAGAGGAAAATGAGAGGAGGAATGAAGCCTGACGCAGAAGGGGGAGGATGGATGGAGTGGGGGAGGCACCGCTGGTTCTAATCAGCAGAAATGCTGAGCTAGGCGACGTGTCTGATTTTGGTGGCCAGATTCCACCAGGCGCACGTCAGGGGCACGTTTGTTTTTCACTGCTCCGGCTGTCTCTCTGAAATGTCTCCGGTTTCACAAGAGATGTCTGGCAGTTTTCATGTTAGTATCTTGGTTTCATCAGACATTCTTGCACGGGGCGCAGGAATAAGTCTCATTCTTGGAAATACTCTTTGCAGAGGGATAGCCCTTAAGGAGATTTAACAAGCTGATAGAGTGTGTTGTTTCCACCATCCAGGCCTTTAGAGCCAGCTCAACACAGGCCAGCTGCTTTCATTGGAGGGACTGCTGGAAGGGGGCGAGAAAACAGTTCTGGTTCCCCTGTGGGAAAGACTGAAAGATGTGAATGAATAAATAAATTGGCATTGAAGGATATTTTGCTGTTATACTGAAACCTCAGAGACAATCATCAGGCTTAGATGCTGATGTGTGGCTTATGTCAAAAGTCTTGTATTTCAAAAATGCCACCATGGTGTTTTCCCCTCTTCGAAAAAAATCTGAATTAATTAGGAAGAATGCCTTGCATTTCTCAGCTTTATTCAAGGGGAAATGAAGCACCACATGACCCAATGTTGTTGTTTTCTGGTTCAGAAAACACAAAGCTTGGCACAACGCTCTGGGTGGGAGACGAATTATAAAGTCACGTTTTGCCAGTGTAAAATGAGATATATGGCAGAGTCTTCTTGTTTGGGGCCTTTGCCACAATTCCACCCCACCGATTACAGTATTTAACCAAACAACCATTGCGTCAACCATAATTACACGGAGCCAAGACTCCTTCTCACCATGAAAACCCCTGTGGCCTTGAGCCTGTGCAGCAGTCTGCTCCCTAGGAGCAGGAAGAGTGGAATGAAAAGCCATGCCATAAGGTGGAGCATCATCCCATAGAGGATCTGCCAGATGACGACACAAGATTTGGAAACAAGTAACCCCGAGCTGTATGATGCACATCACTCAGCAAAAAATATTGAGTGAGACGTTGCTAAAGGTAGTCCATTGGTTAATGGTTGCTAGGATATTGCTCCAAAGCCCCAGTGCGATATCTTGTTGGTTGCTCATTTAATTCCAACACTACTAAGTATCCATGCCACTACAAGGACACTTGGGAGATGAGTTGTTGCTAGAGTGGTGGCAATGGGTGCTATGGCTTTTGGAGTGATTTCTAGTGGTTTTATAGGTGGTTGGTGAGTTATTCAGTCCAATTTTCAGTTAAATAAAAAACAATATAGACACCCTGAAATGTTAACTTTGCTGTTACCTGACTTATTCATCTTCAATTAAAATAATTTGGAAAATTGCACATTACACCAGCTCTTGCGATGCTAAGGATAATTAGTAATGTGATATTTCACCATCTTAGACTACTGCAGTAGTAATGGTTTTCCTCTTTTCAACTTTTCCATTCCATTTATGTTCTGTGCATATAGAGATGGGCGACTTTGCCATTGATGGTAAAGGTTTTGTGATGCTCTTTAAAAAAATGTGAAGGAGACGCAGCACCCTTTCCTGAGCACAATAGAGCCTGTAGCTCTCAATTGGCCACATTGAGTGCTGAGAAGACTTTGAGGAAACCTGGGAAGCCAAATATCTTGTACTTAGATTTTTGCTATTTGAATGTATTGCTAAAGATCAAAGCATATCTGAAAATTGGTATATGAATAAAACTTATTTTTAAATTACAAAATGATGTGACAATGGTTTAGTGTAGCTTTTGTATACATTATCATTGTTTTCTCCTTAGGAGAGTTGAGCCAGAAACAATTCAACACCTCACTTTCTCAAGTGCCTTTATCAGTTGAGCCATCTTAAGCCCCCAAAGAGAAAGCCTTGAACAAATGCTGTTGTTGATGGATTGTTATCTAGCATGTGCTGAAAACAATCAGAAGGGCTGATAACACAGGTATGGGGGTGTTGTTTTAGTAATCATGAAGGATTATCTCTGTTTATACCTAGAGTGAGTGAGCTGTCAAATAAATTCCTGTTGGAGCATGCACAAGCGTATTTCTCTGACCATGAGCACAATGAGCATATACATTGGTTTATTTGGTTGGAGGGGGGAAAAAGTGTTGTTGTAATTGTGTAATTGTGTAATAAAAGTGTAACTGATTCAACAGTTTGAAAATAATTTCAATCATAACCATTATTATACATTTGTAAAATATCTTGCAAATAAATTAATCAATCACAGAAAAATAAACCTTATTTTAGAGACAATGAAAACTACTAGAATGGACTGTGCACTCAGGATGGGAAGGGATGTGGTTGACTTCTAGTTTAGGGTGTCAGTGCGTGATGCTAGTAGCAGTGAAGGCTGCAACACAAGAAGTGATGATGGCATTAGTGAAAAAAGTGAGGTGACTTACAGAGAGGATGGTGATAAGAATGCCAGCAGCGCTAAGCACACCGTCGCTAATGGTGTCTCCATTTTTGGCCGGATACTTGATGGACTCATCATCGCAGTAAAACCCTCTACGGTAAGGCTGGACAGCACTGGTCTCAATGACTAAAAAAGGCAGGCCAGCTATTGTGAAGAAGCAGTGAGCAGCACATAGAGTAAGAAAAGGAGGTGGGGAGGAGTGAGGGAGGGAGAGAGAGATGGAGGTGCTGGGTTAATGATACGCAAATTACAGAGGTCGCAGGTACAAGCAAGAGGTAACAAGGGAACATCTGGGACAGGCTCAATTCATTCTGTGGCTGTTATCTGTGACTAATGAGGAAATACTGACTCCAGCTTTGCCCAATTTTCAATATTAAAGGGGCTTTCTGAGCACGTCATTGGGCGTATGAAAGGCCTATACCTGGGCTTTTTGGCAGGTTTCAGTCTGTTAACTACTAATCATGTATGCTTTACTTTACTGCTGACCATTTTTAGAATCAGATCATACATTTCATACCAATCTTTGTCTCTTCAAGCTTAACTGGTTTCCATTACTTAAACTGCAGTAAGATGGTGAAGTGGCAGACAAGGAACCTCAAATAAAACTTTGCTCATCGAACCAACAGAGGGGTCCAAATGTCTGAGTTCTAATTCTCACTTGCTCAATCAATTAATATTCTGACAGTAACAAAACACATGGAAACCAATGGCTGTCTGTGGGGGAGAATAGCTCACAATGATATGTGTTGCCAATAAGGTATAGCATACATGATTTACAGCTAATGGGGTACAACATAGATGCACCACTGACTGTGAGTCAGAGGTTGCTCTTCCAAACATATTATTTGAAGTGTATCTGGAAAACCATTGGATGAATTGTGAGTGTCCCAGCATATGCTCTCTAGTTCGCTTGCTGTACCAAACCAGGACTTACTGAGGCCACGGGCACAGAGATGCCCACAGCTGTGAGCATGGTGGTGGAAACAGTGCTGTTCTTATAAGGATGTCTGATGTCGTTGTCATTGCAGAAGAATCCTCTCTGATAAGGTGGGAACGGCGATTTGTGCAAAAACACAGCAACAAGCAACACTGTATGGTTGGACAGATACATGAATGCAGTTGAGATGGTTCTTAAAAAACACAACAGTAAAGTGCTGCATCAATATACATTTTCATCAGCAAGACAAACTGGTCAGCAGACAGAGACACAGACAGACAGAACTATCATACACACATACAGATTAAAAACTCCCAGGAGGCATTAATTTAGTATTCTAAACTGAAAATGATGCTATTATAAGAAAATGAGCCAAAGTAAACAAAATCATTTGATATAAAAGCTAAGATCAAAGCTACATAATTGTTTTAGACTTAGATGACCATTTAGTGCTTAGAATAGCATCAAGTAAATTCAGACAGGCTGTCTCGGTGCTGAAAGGGTTTGATGTGCCATGTTCATAGGAGAGAGAACCATTGCTGCTAACTGAAAAAAAAGAAGAAAAACACAGGCACTATCAGAAGCTTCCTTTCCTTCCCACAGGCTTTCAAATGCACTTAAAAAGGGCCACTTTAAGATGCCTTGGGGGCTGCCTGCGTCTGATCAATTTAGTGTGTTTCCACACTTAAAGTGGCAAAAGGATCTTATTTATCTCCTGACAACAAACATAGCGTGTATGTAGACAGATGCAAGTCAAAAGGACAGCTTATTTTCTCCATTTACCAACGGCTTCGATGGAGGACTTTGAAATTTGAGTGTGGATGTGGTACTCAGGAGATGCCTGAAGTCTGCGACAGAATTTGGAAAACATACTAGCAAATTCACTTCAAAATGGCATTTAACAGATGCTGGAGCTTTCAAGTTGCACTTTGAATAATTCTGTGATCTGCTGATACAAAGAAAAATCAAACATAAGCACTCTTTCTCACACCCTATATTCCCCTGTCTCTCTATGTCAAAAAGCTAAAAAACATTGGGGTGTAGAGGTCAGAGCTGCTGAAGGCAGCATGGCTGTGCTGGCGGAAAGGGGGATGATTTCTCAAATCAAATGTCAACACAGGGTTCGGCAGTTGCTGCTGAGCCCTTCAACTCCTTGCATCCACACACATACACCCAGACTCCCAGAAAAACACACAGCTGACTGGCCTTTGAAGGTCCAGCTGGGTTGAGCTCAGGTTTCAGACAGAGCTCTGCTGCTTGATGGGAACTCCAGAGCACTGGCCTTCCCTCCACATTCAGCAGGATTTACATTATTAACTTTGCCTTTTTCATTCTCCCTCTTAAAACAAATACCTGGACTGAGCAATGATCAGCACTTAAGCAAGTGCGGTAGCAAAAGAAAGTGCAGGGTGATATGTTTTGTAACAACAAAAATATATTGTACTTCAGGTATTTAGTGTCTGAGCCTGAAGTTTACTTGGACTGGCCATGAATAGAAGAGCACAGGTCTTACCAGACCAGCTTTCACTGGACATGATGTCCAAAATGCTGATACAAAGCAGTGTAGAGGGAAAAACAAAAACAAAACACAGGGCAGAAAGTGCTGGATGTGAACCATGTAAATCTTGACCCTTTCAAATGCCTTCGAACACATCTGCCAACCAGACATGAGCCAAAAGGCAAGAGACAGAGAGAGGTGGCAAATGGATTAATTAAAATCAGTGTCTACAGTTTCTTTTTACAAAACAACCTCCAGAAGGTCAAGTGTCTCAAACATCTGATAGGAAAGACATGAAAAAAAAAAAAAAAAACAATAAGACACTCCGGTTGTCTTCCAGACATTCAGCAGGATTTGCTCAATCCTCTGACCCCTTCCATCCATCTTAACAGTGCAGCATCAGCATTACACACGGCATCTTGGGATTTTCCCCTCCTACCCTCTTCCTCCCTTCCCACTTCCAAAAGCCGGATGGGGGGTGGATGAGGAGGAGCAGGAGGAGGAGGGAGAAAGTGTCCTGCCAACAACAACACCAGTCACCAAGCATGAGTATGTCTTTTACATTAGCTCAACATCAACCCAGAGACAAGAGAAATAAACAAACTGTTTGGAGAGATTTTTTTTTCTGAGTTCTCAGTTTGTAATGTTAAATCGGGTGGCCTCTATTCAGTCTTTGCTCCAAAGCTGTTTACTTAATAATCAACAGGGGAGCTCAAATTGAAAATAATCAAAATAAATGAATAATGATGATGACATTTTCAGCATATTACTGAGCACTGTCTCATATCAAAATATGGCAAGGAAACATTAAGATTCATTGCTTAGAATTTCCCAGGCCTGTCCGTTTTGCCTTTCCCCCAGTTCAAACCTGGCAGTTCCATGTAGCTACAGTTTGTGGAAACTATAATCAATGTATAACCCTCATGCTGAATTAAAGCCCCACCATATTTTCAAGGCATTCACCAAAATACCAAGTGTGACTGTTAAAATAAACAGACACACATTTTCCACTTGCAGGGATCTCCCACTGTCTGGTGTTGAAATATATACATGTCTGAGGTAGTTGTGGTGTATACACGGATGCAGTTGTTTTTACTCACAGCAACCCCCACACAACCTGCCTGCCTATCTGTCTGCTCATCAGTCACTCTGGCTTGCTGTGGAACTGAGTTGGTAGTCCCAATGCGGGAGGAAAACCAGGTAATCTTGCTTAGTTAAAAACCAATCACATTTGTATTGAACTGCGGACAGCCAAAACATTTGCTTCTGTTCAATTTTAGCCTTCATTTACTATCTCATATGTTTAGTGGAGTCACTATTAGACACAAGGTGAGTTCCAATTCAGTCTTATACAATACACAAACGTAAACTGACATACAAACACAGACAAACCATGAAGACAATAGAATTGTGACAAAGGGCTCAAACATGCACAACAATGCCAGATATACATTATATAAACACATTTTTAAAAAATTAGGGCAGTATGAACAGTCATGCTTGAGCCAAGTATGTATGCACCTGAGAAGGACAAAGAATATTATGAAATCATCAGTTTATCTTCAACTCACTCCGTTTACTCTACCTTGCGATGTGATGTGATAAATAATGTATAAATTCCAAGCTCTATTCATACGACGAATTTACTACAACCATAGTTTAATCTAGTGACATTGTGTTAAATTAACACCTTTCAGTGTTGCTACAGAACCAGTTTCATTTATGTGAGATCCAGCTCTTTCACATGTAACACCATTCAAAAACAAAGTTGATAATGCCAATAATGTTTTCAAATTTAAATTTTTTCATTTTCAGCTTTCACCCACACATGGAAAACTAAGCCTTAAAAAGTTACTCCAACTTTCATAATATCCCCTTACTTCCTGGGCAACCACGATCTTGCCTCAAAAACTGTGAAAAAAAAAATGTCATGGGCACAAGTGTGTCTGATTAACAACCTTCTATTTAACACCAAACCAAGACAAAGGCACAAAGAAACATTGTTACATGACTAAGAGAAAAACATGGAAGCGACCTGCTGCGGCTTAATGAAAACTGTTCCTGATAACCTCACCAGAGGTTAAAGTCAAAAAGGAAATAATAGCCCCCACTCATTCCCTCAGTATTATTAGTCAGGATTTTTTTGCAATCAGCTCTGATTCAGGATGACGTTTTCCTCCAGTCTACTGACTACCGTTATCTCTACTGATGCTGGTTCATGTACAGGAGAGATGGGACTGTGATATCCCAGGATGAAGCAATGCTAGAACTGTAATCAGTGAGTGAAGGAGGGCTGATTACCAGTCCTGGCCCACTCCCTGTGGTTGGTCTCTTTAACCACAACTTTTGCCAGAAAAACACTTCTGGTTTGTTGACAAGCTTCTCTGTGGGAAGGTATGTACATTTAGAGCAAACCATGGGGATTTACCCTCCACAGCGACAAACCAGACTGAAACTAAATATACGATGTCAGAAAATGACTGTTTATACTAAAGAGCGGTTATGGAATTTTTTAACAATTGCTGCTCTGCTGCAGTTGCACTATTTTTTTTTTTTTTATTTCATAGTTGAATGTTTTTGCTTTTTGCTGTCATGAGCTTCCACTACAGATCAACATATCCTTGGATCAGCAAGGAAAACAAATGAGTGAAATGAGTGAAAAGTGAAAGGCTTAAGCCCCAGGGACAGCAGCAAACCTTTTGAAGGACGTTTGAGTTCAGACTTCAAACTGTGCTAAAAAATGTTTCACCTGCAATAACAACCTTAACCCAATGTCTGTGGCTGCTGAACATGCACGCACACACACACACACATCTGACCTTTTCACCACTTCCTTTAATTACACCACACACACAAATATATTATGCCAGATGTCGGGATCAGAAGAATTCCTTCTGGTGTGGAATTTGAGCCATTCTGGAAAATATAACGAGGAGTCAATGCAGAGGCATACAGTGCAGGTGTGGGTGGGGACCAAAGCCCCGCGTCCCTCCTGGGACAATTTATTCATTAGTTTCCCCTTTGACGGCGTGTGTGTATGTGAGAGAGAGAAAAAACACATCCACTAGCTCAGTTAAATTCATTTTCGGAAGATATGTAGCTCCACAGTGAAAACAGCTAAACCTGTTGGTTACGGTTACTAAGAGGTCATCACCTGTTGCCGTAGTAACGCAGCTTGCCCACGATGCTAAAACTTTAGCTTAAAAAAAAAAAACAACCTTAAATTCTTTTTAACTTGTTTTTTCTAAAACAATAGTCTCAATTAAGTTTAATTAGAGTAAGCAAGTCATATATTTAAAGAGTCGTATCACAGAAAAGGACGTAACGAGAAGACATACGTATGATGTAAAATATTGATGAAGAATGTTATATTGTAGTTTTATGGGCAGATAAGATGATACGTCTTCTTCGTGAACAAAGCTGAAAGAGGCCGGGTCTGAATGAAAAAGAGCAGTGAGGTGGTAAAATGTGCAGCGTGCGTAGAGACTGACCCAAAAACAGGCAGAAGAGGTCCACTCCGACCAGCAGCTTCCTCCGGCGGTGGTCCTTGCAGTTATTGTTGTTTAGTGAGCTCCCGCCGTTCTTCGTCTCGGCTGCCATGCTTTTCTCATATATCAAACAGCGTTGCATTTAAAAACGTTTTGCGTTTGGGAAGTTATGGAACTTGACAAAAAAAAAAAAAAAAAAAAAAGTGTCGCTACCAAGCTGCCTCGGAGCTGCTGCAACTTTCACTGTCCGCTACAGCCGGTCTCTGGTGGATCCCGAGGAGGGGCAGCCGTTTTAGTGTGGAGAAAACAGGCTCTCCTCAAAGTGCTCACAGCCTCTCTAACACTCGGCGCTGACTTTCTACTACTAAATATCCTTCGCTCCTTGCCATGAAGTGGTGGGTGTCCTGTGACTGCTTTACAAGAAAGCCCCTCCTCCAGAGCCCCCCTCCAATTAATACCATATGGAAGTTCCCGTGCAGGACCAGATTCCCACACTCACCTCAGTGATAGAGCACACACACTTACCACAACAGGGCAAAAACAAGGGCGATCCCGCCAACATTAAAGAAAGGGATTCTGATTTTATTTCAGTCTAGGTCTGGAGCACAGGTTACATATTTAGGGCTTTGTTTTTCATAATGAAGGCTACTGTCGTTTGTCATCGGAGACGCAGTTAAGATAAACAATCTGGTCTTTCCTTGGAAAAAAAAAAATAAATAAAATATGAGCAAGTAAAAATTCCCACTCCGACTTCCCCGAACGGATGTATAAAACATGGGGGAGTGCGATGTCATTCTTGATACGTTAGAAAAATGTAAATCAGTGTTCAGAGATATGAAAAAGAACAGGAGTAGCAAAGGATGCATTTTGTAGTTTTGGATCAGTTAAGAGTGGATATCTTTGCACCGTTTTGGTCTATATGAATGTACAATAGGTTGTGTAGCAACTTAATGTTTCAGTTTGGGAAAAGCAAGTAACGCCCTCAGAACACATATCAAAGGAAAATATTTATTTGATGTACCAAAAACCAAAACAAAAAAAAAACAAGTGAACAAACGACTAAATATCAACTTCACTTTAGAAAAAGTGCACTTGTTTAGTTTGTGAACCACATGCTCTTTATCAGCAACATTAGACAAAGAAAAAGTGCAAAAACACAAAGTGAAAATGTAAACAAAACAAAAATCTCCACATTAGCAGTAGCATTCTTCAATCTTGTTTTGTTTTATCAATGCAGAGGGTCATAAAATTTTTATTATAGTTGAAAAACACATTTGAACGCCATATATTCTTCATGGTATGAAATCTTGCAGTTAAAGTTTTGTTTGTTTTTTTTTTTTAACACACTGCCAGAGGCATTAAGCTGAGGCGGAAATCAGAAGGTGTCAGCATATAGTGGTGGGGGAGGAAAGAGCTCCAGCTCTGTAAAGTCAACCTCTTGTTCACTGCGATACAAAAGAGGATAGGACATCACAGTTCTTCAGGAGGATTCTAAAGCACCTGAGATACTGTGTGCACTTTGAAAAACTGTAAACACTCCTAGTACAAGTAAAGATTAAGCAGAAGCAAGTATCACCGGCTGATTAACACTTACGGATATGGAGGCTCTTCAACAGCACACAAGAAGTCTGGATAAAGACAAGAAGATAGGAGGTAACATTAGCTTTGAACTGCTGTTTCTGCAAAATGTCCAACACCAACACCCTGTCTCAAAGTTACTTGAAACCGATAAATGTTCTTCACAAAATATTTTCCACAACTTAGATGCCAAGCAACATTTAGACTCCAGAGAGACCTTTAAGTGCTCTCCTTTTTGCTTCACCAGTATCAGTGAATGTGATGGAAGTGGTAACAACAGTGCAGTCATGGAAAAAACAAAACTGAACTTACTTGGCGGTTCAGCACTGTAAGTGGATGGAAAAGATAAAGGGGGGGGGGGGAAATAATAATAATAAAAAAAAGTATTTTTCTATCAGCATCATCATGAAACTTATTGACTAACATGTCATGTTATATAAAAAGGAGAATACTGTACTTTGTGGGCGTAGCTCCTTCACTATCTGCAATGTCAACAATTTCATCTTTGTTGTGCTGAAAGAAGACTGCTAGTTTTTGCAGGGCCTCATGTCTGGTCCTAAAAGGTTTTAGACAAGAAACTGTTAGAACTTGTTTTGCAACCATAACTATGTTTTATTATTATTATTATTAATGTACTCCATGGGAGGGAGGGGCAAGGGGCATCAGTGCAATCCGGTATAGAATCGTTTAAATAAATACATTTGTAGAAGATATGACATCTGGTGATTGCATAGAAGATGCAATTTTTTTTTCTGTCAATCCTCTATTATGATCCTATCAGATATTTTGCCACATCGGGCAGTTTCTAACACACTTGAACCTTTTTTTTCTGTGTATAAGTGAATACAAACAGTAGCCTGTGATCATTAAGCTTATTTACTGGCCTCCCGAGGTTAAAATCTTTTATACTTCATTGAACTAAAGCTGCTCTTCCTTTCCTTTATGTAGTCAGAGGCCTAGTGGACATAATTTTTATTGTCTTCCACAGTGCATTATTGGTCATAAGTTGAACATGCTGAGATTCAAAACCAGCAAGTGTATGTGCAAATATATCCAGTTTCAGAATTATTCAATATAGTATTGGATACACACACACACACACACACACACACACACAAAAAAAAAACAAAAAAAAAAACTCCAATAGTTTTGGGCTAGGTTTACGACAAGTGAGCTGGTTTGGATTCTGGACTGGGTGACGTCAGTTGAATATGGTAAGCAACTTGGAATTGGAGGCATCCAAGTATTTTTTGGCTCTGAAGTGATTTCTTTTTCTTTTTTGCTATAACCTGTAGAGCTGAAAGTGATAGCAAAAAATGTCTTAAGAGACAAATACAAAATAAATATGCCACTTATTTATCAGCAAAGGTTCTTTCAAAAATGCCTAAAATTCCTTGCTTGCTTCTCGTTAGTGCCAATCTTCTGTAAAATGTATTCAGCAGTTAACTGAATATCTCTGGTGTGTCCAACATCAGAGTGATCATTTACAAATAATGATCTTTGGCCTCCACTGTGATTTGGGGCCCCCTCCCTTAAACGCTCCCTAAAACAGAGTTCAAATGGCTGTGTTTCCTTCAAAGACCCTGTATTAAATGTTAATATCCTGTCACCAATTTGCTAAGCTTTTCAAAAATTGCACAAGTATCCATATGCCCGATATCCAAGAAAATCTTCAGAGACAAACATAGAAAGATTTATGTACTTATGGGTTTAAAAGAGAAACTTGCCAAGCTATCTGCTTTGACACCTGTGTGTTTGAGACTTACTGTGTATGCACGTCCTCCAGGTTGGCATTGCTCAGGGTGTGCTGGTAGCTGACATGGCTGCAAGCTGTCAAACACATGAAGGGCAAAGTTGGATGGATGAAGAAGGGTCGGGGGCAAGTTACACAAGCACAGTAAGACAGACGTGCAGGAGTGTGGAAACGACATGGTAAAAGTGCACATCAAAGGCATGTTACTGTCTGCCATATGTCAATGCATAACAAAGTAGCCACAGAGAGTTTTTGTTTCCCTTTAAATCAGAAAGCCTCGGGTGACGTCGGTGGTGGGCTTCTCCTGTTCTCATGGTTTTTACTTGAGGGGCAGATCAAAGCTATACTCACACAACTCAGACATGGAGGAAGTCTGCTGGGGAAAGCAACTATACAAGAAGAAGGGAAGAAAAATTACATATACATAGAACCACATAAATTCAATCATCTTTCATCGGGAAGGAGGAAAACAACTGTTGTGTGGTTTATGGTTTTCGTCATTCGTCTAAGAAATACCGCTTATATCTCAAAGCAAAGCTGAGCGTAATAAAGAGCAGTAAAAACTGTAGTCTTACTGGCTTTCATTGGCAGGTGAGAGAGTCTCATCTTCACAGGCCCACTCCTCACTGTCATCAGTGACTATGGGGGGGAAAAAAAAAAAAAAAAAAAAAAAAAAAATCAGTTTGATTAAGCACAGCATACTTAGTGATGATAGAGGTTTGGCAGGGTAGCAACTAAAACCTTCAGCCTACATGGAATTCCTCCCTAGTCATCCAATGATATGCAATGTGTTATTGTATATCATGCAGATGACAGTCAATGCATTTTTCAACCAGTTAAGTTCCTCGACTTAACAGGTTGGCAAATGCACTGTAGCCTTGTGTTATGTTAAAGTTAAGTTTTAAGGTGGCAGTAAAAATCACCCTTCGCGCAGAGCAAACAGACACTTACAGCTGCTTGTTAGTACAGGGTAGCTTGAGGATCTGCAAAACAAAGAGCCATGAATAAATTGTCATGACACACACTGATGCACTGGTAAGCAAGGGTGAGAGAGGTGTGTACAAATCTTTTTTTGCTTTCTTTTTTTATAATTAAGAAGTTAAAGCCTAGTGAACTATGTAGTACCTGCTACCAATGCTAATGGTATCTGCCTCCACGTTTCCTCCTCGTCCTGCTGCCTGGGCCTTTTTGCCAAGTTCCAGCATTTCCTTGATATTTAGCTCCACATTCATGACTGAAATATAACCATCTGCAAATAGCCAAAAAAGAGCAGTGACTTAAAGAATGTGAGCAAGCAACACAGATGCACTATTATCAACAAGCAATATTCAAGTCCCCTGCTTGTACCAGATTTACCTTCAACATGAAAATAAAACAACAAATTGTCTAAACTCACATTTATAGTTGGCATCTCGAGCCAACCATTTGCCTTTGGGGCAGTTGGTGGTGCGGATGATGCTGACTGTGTCCCCACTCTTCACAGGGAGGTCATTCTTGCGGACTTTACTGGCCACCATCACCTTGGCGTGGTACATGGGTTCCTCATTGCCAGTCACCTACAGCGTAAAATCTTAATTAACGAAAGGCTTTAAGCTGCTTTCAGAACAGCTGACTGGAGATACAGCTGTACCAGAGTAAATTAACCTCAAGGTAAGAGCTTTGCTAACCTAACCTACCTTGAACTTCTTTTTCATTTCATTTTCCTTCTTTTCCCTCTCTTTTTGTTCCCGCTTTTCCTTCTCCAATCGTTGCTTGTCCCTCTTCTTTTGCTCTTTATAGTCAGAGGTGTTTGGGCTTTGGCGGTCCTTACTGAAAACAAAATTGGTCTGTTCAGTGGCAGAAAGGCAGTGCTTATTAATAAATATGACAGTGAAAACCTTAAATGCAAAAATGGAACAAATGCTACTCAAACAAAACACAACAAAAGTTTCAATGTGAAAACAAAGGGATTGGGTGAATTACCAACTTGTTTTTAATCACAGCAGTGAGCAAGCGGTGATGTGTCTCACATACCTGTGAACATGATTATGGGCCAAATGAGCATGTTCTCCTGTTACACCGGCCCTGCAGTTTTATTATCACAATGAGAGGAAAAAATAAAAATCAATGGTTACCTGCCCTCTGGCAAAAATCAATGTCAATGATAAAACACTGGACTTGTATGTTGGGAAAATAAGGACAAAATACATACCATGGATTCCGTGACCATATGTTACTTGCCCCCTCCTTCTTGAAATAAACAGATGATTGTAGAAGGAGAAATGTACATTATTTATTCACTGAACAGAATTAATTTTCAATTCATGTAAGTGCTCCCCTGCTATATTCACCAAGATAGCAAACCAAATTAAATATAAAAAAAAAGGAGTTACCAGAGGGTGGTTATCTGCATATGGATCTGCAAAAACAAATTATTAACAGGGTTTAAATGGCAAGAATGAATGTTTTAGAAAGTGTCATGAGGATGAAACACTGTAGTAAAAATATAAAAATAAAAGTCTTACTCTTCAGACTGGCTTTATGTTTACGAATGTTCTGGCCCAAAATGGATTTGTTAATGTTTTCAACATCCTCGTACACATTATCACATGCTTCATAGTAACTGTCCTGTGGATATGCACTAGAAAGGAGAAAAATCAATCAACTTTGTGATGTGAAAAAACAAAGCAACTGTGGTGGTCCCTGTAACGACAAAACTTACCTTGGATTTGGATGGATGCCATCATTCAGTTCTGCTTTGTTATTAAGCTCCATTTTCTCTGGGAACAACTGGCACCCAGTATCAACCAGATCAGTTTCATCGGCTTGAGAGTTAGAGAGAGGATCTA